>NC_138086.1:79273591-79873591 GCF_964212035.1 Myotis nattereri
GTTCACTGTCCTCATAGGGACGCGGCTATAAACTTGACAATTTTTTTTCTCCACAAAATTGTAGAGAAAAAGAAAATGGGTAACGGGAGAGATGATGTAAGTAATGATACCACTACATTTTTCAGTAGCTTTGCCTGAGAAAATGTAAAATCCTCGCAGGAAAGTGTGTGGTGAACCCAAGGCGCTCACAGACTGGAGGGAAAGATTCTGGGCCTTTCTGAAAACTCACACTTGGATATTGCAGTTCACAGATCCAGCCACTGGGGTGCACTGGCGGACGCCGGTGCCAGAGTGATGTTCCAGACAATGGAGACAGAAAGGCTTTTGCAGCATGGCTCACCCAGCAGAAGGCCCAAGCCTTGCCATGTTTATTAAATCCTCTGCTTTTTATTCTGAGTCACAAATGCAATATAGGGAGAGCGCATTAATTTAGATTTTGATAACTTACATTGTTTTATAATTTTGAAAGAGGCCATGCAGTATTTCCTTTAGAGAATCTGTAAAGATAATTTCTGTGAGCAGATTAGCAGGAAACAACAGTTGCTAGGGGACTTTCTTAGAACACTTCACAGATGGAACTTCTCAATCACTCTCAAATGACTTGTAATCCCCCACGTCTGGCAAAGGCCATCTAATGTTCATTGCAAATCATTCCTGCATCTTCATTTGTAAAAACTTCTCCAAGACAGCCTTCCAAAGATTTGGTTATTCTAACATTCAGTTATTTTTAATAATCCGATTGGTTTTTCTTCAAAGCTGCCGGGTTTTTCTTCAAAGAACAATAAAGTTGTTCTTTACCATAATCAATGGCCACTTACGATTTTGCTTCTTAATTGGTCCCTCTACAGCTTTCCCTGACTGCCCCCTTCTAACACTGTCCTAGAGAGAGCACTGCTTGTCTGGGTCCTTGTAACCTGCCCATTTGTTTTCTCTCTCTCCTCCTCCTGTGTCCTGCACTTTCCCATCGCCGGCTGGTTGCCCTTCTTCCGGGCTGTGGCCTTGTTTCAGTGCATAGGACAACCTCCTTGTGTCTCCATCCTTGTAGAAGCCAGTGACCCATTTCCTGGAGCGTCTCCTTCCTGCCGGGTGAACAGGACGAGGGAAAAGGCCACGTGCCCCTGGGGTCTTAGCCAGCCTCTTCCTCACTCAACACCCACAGGTACAAAGTCCGCCCACAAGCACACGCTTGCCGAGCTTCGTCTGATGTGACCGGACGCCTGAAAACCTGGGTGTCACTGTGCCCGGCCCTCGGTTAACGGGGCAGGAGAGGCATTTCAGGGTCACTCTGACCCGCTCAGGCCGCGGGCGTCTGTGTCCTGATGCGCCGTCTCCCACCACAGTGGTGGCTGGTGGCGCTCCTGCAGCCTTGGCAGAAGCAGAGCAGATGCGTAGGCTGAACTTCAATTTTCTGGTGACTAATTTTCTTCTGTGCAATTTGAGTTGATATGGACTTCTTTCATGGTCAGAGAATTGCAGGCTGTTACAATTGCCACCTTTGTGTAGCTTTTATCGCATCTCTTTTTTCCTTTTTTGGCATCCCATGCAGTATATTTTTATTCTCATGAATAACAGCACCAACATATGGAGACATGGGAACCACAGCACCTTGGACCTTGTAGCTGACAGTGAGGTCTCACAAATAGTTGGACCAGAGGCTTATGCATATAAATGAATATAATTTCTGATGCCATTAAATTGTATATAATAGTATTAATAGTAAGAGAATTTAGAAACTTAATATAAGAAGTCAATAAATGCTACATTATTGGATATCTACAAGTGACTACCTTTCTCCAAACAAAATGATATTTCTGTTACAAATAGAAGTAGTAGTCTGTGTGAAGGTACTTTTCTAAGCGACTTTCTGAAAATCTCAAATGACCTTAATATGGATCGTGCCTCCAACAAGTGGGAGTTTGTTTTGAATGCCTGGTTGCAAGTGAGTGGGGCATACTCTTAGACTATCATATAGCAGAGAGAAATATGGCCTTTCTAGTTTCTTGAAAAATATAGGCAGTCAGTTTTACCTCTTCATTGGACATTAAGTTTATTTTTTGCATTCAATTCAAACAGACAGACATCTTTCAAATAGAATGTTGGGGGCATGTTGAAAAGTCTATGAAATACAGAAGCAAATGTATCTGGGAGATTTTCTTTTACTTAAACTAGTAAATTTAGCAATGTGTTATAAGAACATTTGTATAATTATACTTTGCAGCTATTTTGGTTTGGGCCAGTGTTCAGGTTTTGAAGATCCTTTGCTTTAAATTGGTTCAGAGCCCCATTTTCAAAATGGAATTCTCTCTTTCAAATGAAGAGTTTCTTCAGCCCTGGCCAGGGGGCTGGGTTGGTGGGAACATCCTCCCACACATCAAAAGGTTGTGGTGGATTCCCTGTCAGGGTACATACCTATGTTGCATGTTCAATTCTTGGTCAGGACACATACCAATCTCAAGCGCTCTCGCTCTCTCTCTCTCTCTCTCTCTCTCTCTCTCCCTCTCTCTCTCTTTTTCTGTCTCTCCCTCTCTCTCTCCCCCCCTCTCTCCCCCTCCTTCCCTCCCTCCTTCCCTTTCTTCGTCTCTCTCTTTTCCTCTCTGTAAAGTATATCCTCAGGTGAGGATTAAAAAGTAATAATAATAAAAGAGTTCTTTCAAAATGAAATAACAGAAAAATGTAGACATTTGGAACATAGGAAACCAACTCAGAAAGCCCCATTTTATTTATAGAAAGCTCGACGTGTTATTGTCAATGCCTCTTTCTTTTCTCTGAATAGAAGGAAATCATGTCCAATCCTCAATGGGATGCTGTGTTCTAAGTGACCATGTGCCACAGGCAGTCCCCTCCACAGGGACAAAAACGCACAGCGATGGTCCCTGCAGAGCTGGGAGTGCAGTGCCTCACAAAGCAGAATGCGTTATCCTCCCCGCTCTCGTGATGCCAGTGTCTCAATTGTGTTTTAACCACAAGCAAAGCGCAGTGCTGCTGGTACCTTCCTTGTGTTTGACTGAGGGATTCAGGGGATAAAGCCGCTTGAAATTCATTAAGCGATTTGTCTGAGCTACACAATGCAACATAATGTGATGATCTATACTTCTAAAATTTTCAATTGAGTTTGTTTTGATGATAGAAAAGCTAGGCTTAGTAAAATGAAAGCAAAAATAAAAAAAGCATGAAGAAGTGGGGGAAAAGGATGATAATACCAGACACACTATAAAATTTGCTTTTCAAATATCACACATACATATTTTCCCTTTTCAACTCTGAGGATGCGCCATAGTCCAACCATTTTTATAGAACAAAATTGCTACTCACGTTAGGTAATATATCCTGCCTTGTTTTGTTGGCACAGATAATTCTCGTTTTCCAGTTTTTGAAGTTGGTAAGTCCACTACATAGGTAAAGCTAACTAACTAAAGGACTGCATTGGAGGGAAGGACTTGGGGTTACTGTACCCAGGCATGGAAAATGGCTGTTTCCTCACCGTGTTGAAAGGAGGAAGTCCTTGCCAGTAAGCTTCAAACAGTGTGAATGTTTGAGAAAAGTCGGTCTTTAGGGTTTTCTGTGGTCAGTGTATGAAATCTCATCCATAGACAGCCATTGGACGGCAGTGCAAGACTTGGTCAGCGTAACCACCGATGGAACATATTATCATTACCCCTGACTGTGCTTCAAAAGTGGGCTTGACGGACACCCCAACTCATCTCGTCGGAAGGTGTCATGGAGGCCTCATCTCTCCATGATTCAGTGCGGTTACTGAGTTTATTCTCGTTCTCTGCCTCTCCTCCCTTCCGTCCTTTTCGTGAGTTTCCTTCTCTCCTGGAGAAGTAGAGACCTCAAGACAGGCCCCAGGGCCAGAGAGGGGAACATTTGTCAAATGACGGGATTGCCTTTGACATTGGCAATGCAGTAGAACTAAAATGTAGAGAACAATTTCACTTTTAAATGTACATTGACATTCTAAAAACACACTGTATTCCAAAGCCACTAAAATCGCATTGCATTGTGTTCCAGGTGTTACTTTTTATTAGAATGTTAAGTTTTGTCTTAATTTTGGGTTAGACAAGACAGTGTAACAGACACTGTTGCTCACTGAGTAAGACAGCCATTCTGACAGGCTCACTAGGCAAGTGAACGTTTCATGTCACCATCAAATGAGCTTCACAGGTGTCCCCCTGCGAACCAATTACACCTTCTCAGCTCTAAAACGTGCGGATATGGAACGTCATGACTCAGTTGAATTTATTATAAAGTGTATTTCACATTCTGTTGGCCTCGGGCAAACTGGGTGATTTCAGTTTCTGTCTTATCACCCTCTCCACTAATGTGAAAATAATGGTAGTTCATATGGTTATGGTGAGTTTCAGTCAAAATTTATGTAGAGTTTTATAGCCAAGTCTATAAAGTTATGCATGGGAGTCCTGCTTGTTTATGTTGCTGATATGATGTCCAAGGAGAATCAGGACATCATATTCCACAAAAGTATTTGTGGTTTCAGAGAAACTTATTTGGAATCTGACGTTAGAGGTTCTGGAGTTGAGTCCTTATGATCTTAAGAGTTGAGCCATGGAGCACCCCCAGGCAAGCTTTGAAACCTCCCTGGACTGGATTTTTCTTTGGTGAAGCTGGTGAAGCAGCAGTTGCTTTGCATGGTATATTTAGATGACAAGCATGGCGGCGTTTGTAAGTTAAATATTTTGAGTGGCTGTTAAAGTGTTAACACACTGGGCCCTCCCAGAGGTGAGGAATATGAAGGAGCAAGACCCTCCAGAGGATGGTGTGCTGAGTCGTAGGGATGCATGCAGACACTCGTGGGAATGCAGTCCGTGATCAGTGATCGGAGGCATAAGAAAATGGGAAGGGCTGAGAGGAGGCTGGTGTCAGAACCACAGACATTGCCTAGAAGCTCACACTCAGAGAACAGTCCGTGGATCAGCAGCGTCAGCGATAAGTGACAGCTTTTAGAAATGAGGAACCTTAGGCCCCGGCCCAGGCGTGCTGACTCAGAATCCGCGTTTTCACAATGCGGAAGTTTTAGAAGCACTGGGCATATTGAGAGGTATCAGACCGATAGGTCTTGACCTTGTGGTGTAGCCTAAGAATGCCTGCTCTCAGTATAACCCTTTGACATGAGGAATAGCCAAACACTTGTAGGAGGACTGGGCCAGTAAAGCCTTGTAGGGCTTGGGAATTTATTCTCCCTTGTCCTTAGCGCCTCCTGTTCTCAGGTCTCCCCAGCACAGACCCATCTACTGGCCTCTGTAACCAGTGACCAGTAAATCTAGGTAACTAAGTCAATGTCAGGATTCTGGTTTTAAGTATTCACACGCAGGTAGACTACCCACCTTTGCATTGCCACTACACAACTACTCAAAGAGGCATTGAAGAGAGGGGCGTTGGAGATCCCTGCTAGACAAGGGCGTATTTTCAGAACAGAACAGACCTGTAAAACACAGATTCCAGGGCCTCAGAGCCCCCGTGGCTGCCTCTCTAGGAATCTGCTTTTTAACAATGGACTGCACTTTATTCTTTTATAGATACGTTTATAAACTCCAGCTTTCTTCAACCCATAACTTTGCCTATCTAGGTAACCACAATAGACTGGCCCACAAGCACCCACTTTCATTCTTTGTTATCGGAAGTTCGCCTCCCTGTGGACGTGCATAAAGGACTCATGCTTAAGGCAGTGTTTTCCATGTAGGGCAGTGTTTCCCATGGACCACTTGCATCAGAAATCATACCTGGCATGTTCGTCAAACTTTCAGGTTCCTTGCCATCCCCAGTACACCAGAATCTCTAGGTAGACAGCATCGTTTCCTTTTCCCCAGGGGTGTCTGATACACAGCCCGGTGTGGAAACCACTGCTGTAGGACATTCGTTCTTTACCTGCATATTAGAACCCCTTGAAAAACATTTTCTAATATACCCCTCCTGGGCCCCAAGCCCAGGGCTTCTGATCTACTCGATCAGAGGGGTGAGGATGGGTAGCCATCTGTATGAAATGTCCTTCTGTGATTCTAACCAGTTTTCTAGCTGATATAACTTGCAACTGGTGATCACAAAATGCATCTCCTTTCATGAAAAATGTTCAGGTCAACGTTGGCCCTTCGCCCTCCTGAGTGGCAGTGCCTTCTATACCTGAAATCCCTCCTGATGTTCACCTTCTACCTCTCACACCCTGCCCTCCAGAACGTCAAATAGATTCTATCTCAACCAGTGAGGAAATGCCTCTCTTTCAGTCAGAAAGAGAACAATTCCCAGATGCAATCTCACATCTTGCCTTGGGACTCATTAACCTCGGCCACTGCGGCCTGCCTTCCAGGATTGCTACTGTATTTCATTGTGGAGAAATGGAGCATCCTCCAAGCGGAAGAAATGGTGCACTAAGCGTAGCCTTCAGCAAAATGTCAGAGTGACTTCTGTTAATTGTGAAGCAAGTCATGAACAATAGCAGAAGATGTGAGATTCTTACTCTATTTTTCTCCAAGTCAGTTGAGCAATCATCTTATGTAGCTTCTTTGTCCAGAGAAAACAGGCAGAATTATCATATTAATTACAACAGGTGTACCCGTGGACAGCCATCACACCACAGTGCTGCATCTAAGTCACAAAGATCATAAACAAAGTAAGGGTTGACATAAAAAGCCACTCTGCCCTTTATCCATTTGTAAAGTGAAAAAGGAAATTGGCTCCTATTTTTCAAATACAAGTTTTAGTATATTGCGTTAGTTTACAAAGAAAGGTGTGCACTAATTAGCCTCGATAATTTTATATGATATGTGTAAGATTGGAGTTGTGCAAGGATTTAGGCGGACACGGAGCAAGCAGGAGGGAAGTTTATTAGGCGGAATAGGGCATGGAGTCACAACCTGGGACAGTTAGGATTCAGAGTCCACTGTCCTGGGGGTTGAATTTTATGTGCAAAAAACTGCAAGGGGGCCCTAACCAGTTTGGCTCAGTGGATAGAGCGTCGGCCTGTGGACTGAAGGGTCCCAGGATCGATTCTGGTCAAGGGCATGTACCTTGGTTGCGGGCACATCCCCAGTAGGGGGTGTGCAGGAGGCAGCTGATCAATGTTTCTCTCCCATTGATGTTTCTGGCTCTCTATCCCTCTCCCTTCTTCTCTGTAAAAAATCAATAAAATATATTTAAAAACAAAAAACAAAACAAAACGCAAGGGGCAGAGGCCGGGGGATGTAGGTGTGCTACTCTGACTAGATGGAGTTTGGTGTCCTGCAGACCGACCAGTGCTGGCCAGGAGGCTGTGGCTGTAAGCAGCCATTGTCATCCTCGGTGCTGTCTCGCTCTCTCGGTGCGGCTGCCTCCTGTTGGCTGGGTAGGGTGACCGCTGGCTGTTCCAGGAAATGAGGCTGGGGCCACTTTCTCGCTCAGGACACTCTACTCCGCCTGAGCCAGATGTCCTCTGCGGGCCTGTTGATCTGTAGCCCAAAGAGATCTTAGAAGTAGCCTCACCATCACTTACTTCAGCAGTTCTCAACCTGTGGGTCGCGACCCTTTGGGGGTCGAACAACCCTTTCACAGGGGTCGCCTAAGACCATGGGAAAACACATATATAATTACATATTGTTTTTGTGATTAATCACTATGCTTTAATTATGTTCAATTTATAATAATGAAAATACATCCTGCATATCAAATATTTACATTACGATTCATAACAGTAGCAAAATTACAGTTATGAAGTAGCAACGAAAATAATTTTATGGTTGGGGGTCACCACAACATGAGGAACTGTATTAAAGGGTCGCGGCATTAGGAAGGCTGAGAACCACTGACTTACTTGTTTACATCTGAGAAGACACATACCAGGACAGAGGTCATGACCTTGCACTGTAGTTAGAGTTCAAAACAAGAATTCCCGGGTCTTGACCTCTAGTGAGTGTTCTTCCCACACCTTACTTCGTCTTTTAAGGATAAATGGATTTAAGTATAGAGATTTGAACATTTACATCTATACCATGAAATTAGATGTTTTAAAGGTATGATTGATTTTGAAGTGCAAAGGTCACTAATGCATGAGCATTTAAATATTTAAATTGGATATAATAATACATGTATTGAAGGCTTAAAATGGCCTGTGCTTTTAATGTTAGTTGTTTTCCAAACATGGACTAATAGATGGGCCAATTAATGCAGGGTGAATATTTAGCGCCATCAGTGAAATAATGGAGAAGTTGAAGGTGCTCCGTATCTTGTATCTTCCCCTTTATTCTGAGAAACTGTCTAAGTGTAGTTTGCATCTGGTAACTTTTTCTAGAGATGCGTTGCTTTTGTAGCATGGCTTGTATATAAAGCAGGAACTGAAGCCGGGTTGGAACATAAAAATTAAAATCTATGCTCAGCGGTACCGTGAGAGGCTGGTGAGAGGCGAATGGAAAGGGAGGCTCGGCACCTTACCAGCCGCTCTTCTCATCTCCTGGTGTGTGAAGTGTGAGTTACAGTAGCTGCGTCCTTGCGTGTGTTGATAGGACTTTAGTAGGTACATCCCGAAAGCCCCGCAGAGGAGGCTGTCTACCAGAGGTTAGGTCTTCTGATGTATTCGGTATCCCCTTGCCCTTGGGCGGGACGATGCCCTGTGGCCAGCGCTTTATACAGACTGGCTCGGGAGGGAAGCTTTGTAAGTTCTAAGTTCGTAAGAATCTAATTCCTAAACTCCTACAAGCAACTACAGAAGTTCCTAGAATGCTTTAGTTACATTACAAAGTAATGGTAGCCCCCTTTTTTTTGTTTTAAAATGAAGTTTGTCTCTGTTTGATCTTTGGAAACTGGACATCGGTAACCTTTCAAATAATAAGCCTCTTTCTCCATGTTACCTCACATTTGATGGGACTGAATTAGATGCAACAGGTTTTTTAAAATAAACTTAACCCAGACCGACTTTTCTGGAGAATGAGCTTAATTAAGATGAGGATGACAGAAGCACGAGAACAGGAAATGTACTTTTTGAATCCACACTCATCCAAGTCACTGCCTGACAGTAGCCACACAGCTGGACAGTTGTGTTGCCGGGTCATGTCTGGAAGATTCTGCGTAATGATAACAGCTGCCAGAGGCCTCTAGCTCTCGAGGATTGCTGTTGGAATTGGAAACATCTTTCTCTGTGTAACCATAAATGAACAACAGCCCAAAATAAGAGAGAGCTTCTAATTCTTACTGAGACAGAGAGAGCGAGAGAGAGAGAAAATGAATGAGTGAATGAATAAGTGAATGAATGATTATGAGTGAATGAATTTCTTGCCTACTGACCCTGTAACAAATCTTAGTTATGGCTGATTGTAGTGATCAGTGAAGAAATATCTGCTACCTAATATGCTACCCAGTTTGTGAATTCTGTATCAGCTCCTTGCTCACTGTTCAGGTGTTAGTTTTTCCTTTTCAAATTTTAAGAACTGTTTGATTACATCTTATCTTTTACATTTGATACAATAAAATGTTATCCATTTTTTTTTGTCCTTTGCTGGTTTGAAAGGTTTCTTCAATTATGGCCTAGCCTTGCTTTCCTGACTTGCAAATATCAGGCATTGAATCATTAAAATTAAAATGACAATTTTGAACACAGCAAAGAAATTGCCCATCTTTTTCTCTCTCCCGAATTCTGAACTTATATTCTTTTTAATTCTTGTTTTAGAAATGATACACTTATTTATTCCGTTTTGAACAAAGTCATTGTTTCTAGTTTCTAGATGCTTACCCAGAGTTCTTTCTGTCTGACTTTATTGTCTATTTGTTTACTTACTTATATTCTTGCTTGTTATGTATTTGTTAATGATTAAATAATGAAAGCTTCTTGGCCAGTTTGGTTGCATTTTTCTATTGGCTGTGGTAAGTGGGAGGGAAGGTAAAAAATCTGAATCACATGGACCTCAGTTTTACCTCAATTCCCAATGCAGATGTCATAGTAAAAAATGGAACATGTGTTTTTAATCACATATTTTAATATAGTTTTCCTAGTTAATGGCATATGGTCAGGTATAATTTTTATGAATGCTTAGCACATAAACACTATATGGATTTTAAAATGTCTTATCTCCTCACAGTAATTTTTATAATATTTTATCGTTTCAGCTAAGCAACTTGCTGCAGTTCTGCGGGACGTCTCTCTGAAGAGTGTTCTGGAAGTTAAGGTAAACTGGTTTGGTTTTGTCAACTGGGTTGTGTTCCATTTCTACCCAATTAATTGTCCAGGTTGTCAAAGGTCAGAGTTACGGATACTCTTTCTAGTCAGGCTGTTCTAGAAATAGAAAAAAATACAGAGAAAGAAAAAAAGGGAACGAAAGACAAAGCAGAAAGATCCATAACCTCTTTTGATAATTTTCTGTAATTCTCTTAATTCTTGTTTTAGAAATGATACACTTATTTATTTTGTTTTGAACAAAATAATTGTTTTCAGTTTCTAGATGCTTACCTTTAGAGCAGCTAATTCTCTTTTAACTATTTTACAATATATTGAAGGAAATTCTTTTAAATATACCACAGACTCTTTGCCTTCTCGAATGGAAAAACATCATGATGTTCTCTTTGTTGCTGAGTCTTCATCGTCCCCATGAACAGATTACTGCTCTGAGCGATGCCCTCAGCGACTGTAGGATGTGCAGACTTGCTTGGCTTCTACACAGGTGGCTCTCTGTGTCTAAGGTGTATGTGGATGTGTGTGAGTTTTAATTAAAATAGTATATATACTCACAAGATCTTTCTTAATATACATCTTTATTCATGCCCACATCCATCAAAATCTTCATTTCTGGTCTTTTGTCTAGTAGGGATCTGGGTCATTATCCATAATGGATATTCCCAATCTTTAAAAATATTGTTTTTATTTATCTTCATTGTATAGAGTATTACAGATGCCCTCTCTTCTCCCCTTACCTCCCCCTTATACCCAGCCCCCACCCCACCCCAGGCCTTTCCCACACTTTGTCTGCAACTGGGGCTATGCATATATGCATTTAAGTTCTTTGCTGAATCTCTTTCCTCCTTCCTTTCCTCTGAGATCCATCCGTCTGTTCCATGCTTCCATGCCTCTGGACCTATTTTGTCCATCAGTTTATTTTGTTCACTAGATTCCTCATATTAAAAAAAAAATTGAGTTTCTTAGCTAGGACTGCTTTGCTTAATCAGTATGTAATCAGTGGTAGTCTCTGCCTGGACAGGAGCGCGTCCCTCACATCTCCAGATCCTACAGGCCATTATTCTTCCTGGTGCCAGGCTCAATCAGATAACCAGACCCTGCCTCTCCGCGATGAAATATGACATTAGCTGCAGGACAGGAACAGGGAAAACCAGGCCACTGCAGCCGGCACTGCCTCTGATAACGTGGTGTGTGTGTGTGTTCTGCCAAGCCTGCAGCACAGGCGCAGCTGAAGGGAGGACCTGGGATGCTTCTCAAAGAAGCAAAGCCTCGGATGATGATAATGACGAGGGAATAGCTATTCCAGGAAGTCCTAAAAGACATTTCCCCTGACAGTGGCTGTGCTGGGTTTCGGTCAGGGAGAGCTCCTTCCTTTTCAGTGAAATCCAAGGCAGATTCTTTTTGACCCAAAAAGGAGCTGATGTGATGTTTATTCTTTTTAAAGCTCCGGGGGCAGTGGTGGGAAGGTTGGAGGTCTTCACAAGTAATTACACACATTTGGTAAAACCAGTTCTCACTCAGCTCAGCGTCAGAAGAAGCGTATTGCTCTGGGCTCCTCCAATGCCCCTTACTAAACAGACAGACAGGCCTGTGCTGTGTGCAGGACGCAGCTGCATGAGGGGTGCAGACTCCAGCCCCTGACCGTGACCCTGTTTTCTAGCCACTCTCCTCTAGCCACTTCTTCAGCAAAGTGTCGAGTTTTCCCCTTAGGGGACCAATGGTATGAAGCACTCCATACATATCCTGGGGTGTTTGTTTGTTTCTTATTGTTGCTTATTTTAAAAGCTTTTCCCAAATGACTTCACAAAAGGCATTTAAGTTTCCATATGACATTGCTTTACCTTCTTTCTGTGCTAGACTTTTCTCTAGCAGCTACTGTGGAATTAGTACACTAATTGATGAGAGAAAGCATAGAAAATAGGAAAACCCATCGCTCTGGTGCGATGAGTGCTGTGGCCATCCTGAGGAGGAGGAGTGGCCCCAAGTTTGTTTCCTGTGTGGAAGCGGCAGTGCCGCACATGAACCAAGAAAGTGTGGAAAAACTAATACCCCTGATAGGCTTCTCTGGGGAGAGCCAGGCAGCTCCACACAGGTTCAGAAATGACTGGAGAAGGTTCCAGAAGGAGAGTCCCAGGGCTCCGAGTTTCTGTGGCAGTGAGAGAGGTGAGATTGGCAAAGGTTCTCATGTCAGGCTGGGCCTTGGGTGGTTGGAAACCCCAGTTCTCTGAGCTCCACAGGAAGGAGCTTGCTTATCCGTTTGCCGGATGCAGGGTAAGAGGTAAAGGGCGCAGGACGGGCAGTGAGAGCTGCCAGCACTCAGACCCCGGAAGCCAACGGCACTCTGTGGGGCCCCAGGAGCATGCCCTCATCAGCCTTGTCAGTGCCGGGCGCACAGGCGTGTGGACTGGATTCTGCAAAATACCCTGTGTTGTGGTCAAAAGAGTTTGAAATCCGGAAAACCTAAAAGATATTGAACAAGTTACAGTAAATTAGAGATCGACTTCAAGAACATAGATTCACATACCCCCCCGCCCCAAGCTCATCACCAAATTAAGTGCAGAAATGAATTTTAATGGTCTAACCAGGCTCTTACTGTCTTTCTTTTCTTTTATTCCTTAAATTTAAAGACTGGGAAATTGAAGTCCATTTATTAACACTCTTACTGCCTGCCAAGCCACTGGGCTCATCTGGACTACATTACTGGAGTTATCTCATTTCATTTAACCTTGACATAGATTCTGTGCTCCAGTCCAGATTTCAGAGCAATCTGATGGTATAAATATGTGAATCTCTCAGTCATTACAAAAATCTTCATTCTTGTCTGTTGTTCTGCACATTTGAGTAGATTTTTTTTGAACATTCATAATCTACAGAAGCAGAAATTCAAAACTATCTCCTTCATCTGTTGTGCAGAGGTTCTTAATATTACCCAGCTTTCCCCGGGTAGTGGTAAAATTTCCACAATATACTTCATTATTAAAAATAAATTAATACAAAAAGGTTGTATTTTGGTTAGCCTACAAGTATATTTAGAACTTGTTTGGCCCATGACTCCTTCTCACACCCCTCTGCCCTCCCCTGACCTTGAGGTTAGCCTCACGCGATGCTCCTATGCATGAGCCTATATTGCTTTTATCTCATTCCCTTTCCCAGGGCAATGCCTATGACTTATGGTTACATGACTAGGATTTCCAACTTTCTGACATAAATGAGAATTATTTAGATTAATTACTTTTTATTCTTGAGCTAAGCATACTTTTGAAATGTATATTTTAGCCCTTTCTTTTGATATTTAAGCATCGCGATAAAATGGTGCCAACCGGACAACCTTGTACATATGTGTAGTTATTATTATTCACTTCATTAAGAGTGCTGCTTCTGTTTTTAGTGTCCTGACAGCCATGTCCCTTTGATAGACAGATGGAAACTGTTCATTAAAATGATATCACTTTTCAATATTAATTGGACTGTGATTTCACTCTATAATAAGCTTCCATTTTCAGAAACTCTGCAATGGGAGGTGTTTTTGGACACTGCATTTTAGATTAGGACCCGACTGAATATACAGTCTGCTGCCTTAAAAAGCACAATCACCACTCTCCCAGGGAACAACACGAGTGTCTGGGTACGACTGGGTGGTGTCTCCTGACCTTGTTCATCTAGAAGCAGCGTCTCAGGTGTGTGAGTCAGGAGCCATGTGAGCAGCAAGGGAGAGCAAAGACTTGTTTCTGTGTTAGCTTTTTCCACTTTGGCACTGCTAAAGATTTTTATCAATAAATTGAGCATTTTCCTTTTCATGTTTTTCTTTCTATGTTTTTTCTCTTGTCACTTCCACCTTTTAAAACTATTTTTCTATTACTCGTCTCTTCCTCTTGCTTCTTTTTCCTGTCTATTCTTATCTAGTCTCTTAAATGCTGTAACATCCAAAGATATAGAGGGCATGTGGAACAGTATTGGTTAGATAAGAGGAAATAAGGGTGGGCCTTTTTTTTCTCCACCTAAAAATATGCTCACTATAGAGTCCTGTTATCTCAGATTTCAAAAATGCCTAACATTTGTCTGAACTTATATTTGGAAAAGAGTCAGAGGAAATGCTTATTCTTGCTCACAGCAGAGCAATAAAGAAATTAACTGGCCCTAGCGGTCTACATGCCATATGGTCTCCAACTAACTAAAGATTTTCTTTGGAAAAAACACACACACCCTACAGACTGAAGGAGGGCAGTATCATCGCTTATTGTTGGGTTAGCCTGGACAGAACCTCTGTCACATGCCATCCCAATCCACCACAGACTCTGCATTCCAGAAGGAACATGTTTCATTAAAAAACCAGAGCTTTGGCTGGCGTGGCTCAGTGGTTGAACTTCAACCTCTGAACTAGGAGGTCAGGGTTCAATTCCTGGTCAGGGCACATGCCTGGGTTGTGGGCTTGGTCCCCAGTAGGGGCCGTGCAGGAGGCAGCCGATCAGTGATTCTCAAAATTAATGTTTCTATCTCTTTTTCCCTTTTCCTTCCTCTCTGAAGTCAATAAAAATATATTTTTAAAAAGGGGGGCTCATTTTCAAGGTCTCATTTTTATTAACCTCGATTTCTATACAACCAGATATTCAGACTTGTGATTGTATAATGGCACTGAAACTTTGATTTCCAGAATGTTTGAGAAATACAGACTGTCTAGAGTAGACTAATTAAATAATGTGTGCAAAATAATCAGTGAAGAGTTGCTTTTAAAGTTCAAATTCTTTTTTCAAATCATAAATTTGACAAGTCAAGGGCAGAACAATCAATGATAAAAAACACAGTTTAATTTGTAGCTTAGTTATGAAGCAAATTACACATACTATATAATAAAAGCGTAGTATGCAAATATTCCCCTCTACTGGAGTTCTTCCAGGAGTTCGACCAGGTAGTGGGGGTGGGGCCGGCCAGGGGAAGGGAGGGAGGCCCTGGCTGGTGGCAGGCGGTCAGGGGCAGGGAGGGAATACCCGGCTGGCAGCTGGCAGCCACTAGGGACCCTACCGGTGCACGGATTTTGTGCACTGGGCCTCTAGTTACATAAAATAAAAATATAAGCTATAAACACCAGCAATGCCCATGGACTGCAGTACAGCACCAATCAGTAAGAGTTTTCCTGTTCCCCATTACTCTTTTCCTCTTTAAACTCATGCCTGGAAGAGATCAAAATCCTTTTTATGCAAATGGACACAGAAAAATGAACCAGAATCCCACCCCACCACATTTCCTGGCCTCTTGTCTATATAAGGTCTTAACCAGGGAGGGGAAGATTTAATTATAAGGGTCTTATAATTTCTAAATGCAGATAGTAGTCCCTGACCTAAAGCAGCCATGTTATTCTTATTACCTAAGAGTAGTCAAAAAAAGTCAGTGGCATTCATTTTCATGTACATGCAAGGAAAAATCTTGACCACTAAACTAGTTTTTAAAAACTTACTATGGGAAATTTCATATACATACAAAAGTAGAGATCATGGTACTGTGGACTCCCATGCACCCATCACTAATTGGAACAGACATCAGCTCATGACCAGTTTGGTTTGCCCATGCTGCTACCTTTATTAAAGCAAATCTCAGATGCCCTTTCACCCACTGGATTAATATTAAAGAGACAGAGGGCCTAGGGAAGTTACTTTAAGATTATACTTCAGGAACTCTGTAATTGTATTAGTTGTGGAGAAAAAGATATATGAGTTTTCTATGTGTCATGCCAGGGACAGACCTGGCCTGGATTTGAAATCATGCTTGTGAATGGCTGTATTTATCCAGATCTAGGAAAACTGAATTGATTTAAAGTGATCTGGGACGGGTGTATCCTAACCAAATTTGGGTTTCTAAGTAGTAATTCATTCTCTCGTGAATTGTGAAGCATTTTGTTCGTACATAGGAATGTTTTAATACCTTTATGAGGCACAGGTAATAATATAATTCAAGTAACTGACTTATACACACTAAGGACTCTGTGTATTCCTCCCTGACCCTGGTTCCTCACCTCTCCTCTCTGTCATAACCATGACCCATCCCCACTGTTGTATTTATCATGTAATTGCTCTTTGAAAGAATGTCTTCCCTTGTGTGTATCTTCAAACCATTACTTAGTTTTGCATGGTTTTGAACTTTATGTGAAAGTTCCTGTTGATGATGGGCACTAATGTGTGTTCTTGGACGTTATAAATATTGCCGCAATGAACCTTTTTTTCTATAACTTCTTGGGCAAGTGGGTAGGAAACTCTGCCCGCTCCAGGCCTAGGAATAAACTTACTGGGCCATAAGGCTCACAGCTTAACTTCACTGGTTGAATTTATATTTATCTGCAAAGTGATTTCCCGATTTACATTCCTACCAGCTTGTGTGAGGTTCTCATTGCTCCATGTCCAGAAACAACCCTGAAAGGGGCAGCACGGTTAAGGCTTGGTCAACCTGATCACTGTGACGTGGTAATTCCGTGTTGTTTGAATGTGTATTTCCCATAGTCAAATGAGGTTGAGTCTGTTTTCATGTTTATATATGTCATCTGTGCCTCTCTCATATGACACGCATCGCCTTGATCTTTGCCCAGTTTTTAGTTGGCTGAATTTCTTTCCCCACATTGGTAAGAGTAATTGATATATTCTGTATACAAACTCCTTGCCAGGTTTATAGGTTAAAACTCTGTGGCTTTTAATCACACTTTTAAAATGATGCTTTTGATGAATAGGAGGCTGTAAATGTATGAATCTTTTCCTTATGAATTGCACTGTTTGAATAAGTTCTCTCCTGCCTTAATGTCATGACCATCTCCTATGTTTACTTCTAAAAGCTTTGAACTTCTGTTACCTGGACATGATTTCTGCAGACTGATCTGCCACGTAGATCTCAGTTGTCCGTCTGTCCTTCACTGAGCAGTCCGTGCTTGCCTAGTGGGTCTGCAGAGGCAACTTGGGTTTCAATCGAGATGGGCAGCGCTGGGGCGCCTCTTTCTGGTCTCCCAGTACTGCCCCACTGGCTACTTGCCCACCTGTACACCGGTGCTCCTCTTTAGCTATTATTCTCATTTTATAATGATTTTTGGAAGGGTGAATATAATATCTTTTCACATTCTTTTTAAAAGTATTTTATTGAAACTTTACAGACTTTGGAATTACCTTGTGTTGGATGTTGATTGGAACAGAAAGGCCTATGTAAGTTAACATCGGGGAAAAGGGCAACTTCATAACATCGCGTCTTCTTCGTGAATATGCGGAGGTGAACCATAGGAAATGGCTCACATGTGACATTTCTGACCTGCCAAAGAACTTCATATACTTCAGCTTAGTAAGGTACCTCTCAGCGTCTTTCATGAAATTGTCATTATTTGCTTCAGCAATTCACAGGCACATATTTTTATTTTAATGCATTATTGTGAAATAAATCCCTTTTGAAAACTACACTTCTGTTTTGCTAATATAAAACTGTCCAGATAATTCACTGAAATTCATCTTTTATTTACTCACTTTATTTTTTTAACTAAATCACTCGGCATATTTATGTGAGCAATGATTGGCAGTATCTTTGTCTCACACTGGCTTGAGTTTAAAGGAAAGCCTTCCAACATTTCACTATAAAAAGCGTAATGTTGGCTGGATGTTGGCTGGATGTTTTTGATCAATAACCTTAATAGGTTTAGAAATGGTTCTTTTTAATCCTAGTTTATAAATAGGCTTTATTTTATCACAAGTGAAAGTCAAATATTATCAACAGATTTTTCTGCATTTATTGATAGAGGTATGTAGATTTCTCTAGTAGTGTATCAATAGGCTTTGGTCAAGGAGTATATATGTATTTTTTTCCTCAGTATTTTTCATGAGTTATATTTTAAAAAGTAGATAACATGACTACATAAAAGCGACCATATATGTAGATATGGTGCAAAGTAATATTTACAAAATGACCTCCTATTTGCTTTGTGCAGCTCAAGAGACAGAATACTGTCCGCAACAGGTCAAAGGCCACTCAGAAATGAATACTAACCACGAGTCTGGAAAACATAACTTATGTGTCTTAACTTGTGAACAGCAGAGTTCTGCCCTCTGCCTGGAGGGAGGCACTGTGTCTCCCTGCCCAGCTTGTTTGCTGTGCAGATGTCCTTGACAGTTTGGGACGAAAGCGGACACCAGGTGAGCAGCCCCAGAGAGACTCGGAGAGCAAGCTCTCAGCTGCTCTGGATCTGAGGCGTGTAGGGCCTCGGGGTTGGAGCTGTCTGCAGGGAGGCCTACCTGTGCGCCCTGCGACCCAGGGAGCTCACAGGTGTTTGGGACCTAGAAAGGCCGACTGGAACTCTGACCTGGAAAGCTCCACCACCTCGTTCCTCTGGTCATCTTGGGTTCGCTGGAGCGTGCTCCCCACAGCCCTGCAGCCACGTGGGTGGGGGACTGGCTCTCACCAAGGCACCCTGGGCTAGACCCAGGCCAGGGCCTTGGGGAATGAAGGAGGCGCACCCGGAGAGAGTCTGGGTTCCTGAAGGGCAGAACAGAGCCAGGCCTCCCTCCCATTTTCATTAGACTGTAAAAGGGGTGATCAACATTGTTTTCTTGTTAAACCTCTGGAATGCGCCTGCTCCTGTTATGGCAGTTAGCGCCTGCTGATTGACATAGAGGCCCTGGTCATTTATACCTACACTTTGGCACTCACCATAGGATGGCTCCCAGAGGTTACCAAGTGTGAGTCCCTCCCATGCTTCCTACACAGGCTTAACCAGCCCCTGGAGGGACGCATTTGCCCTTCAGACTTGTCACATCGCTGTGAAGAGGGGAGTTAGGACTCCCACTAGTTCTAACTGGCCCTCATTCTGCCTGTTCTCTGTTGTGTCGGCGGTGAATTTAATTCTTGGTGCACCCTTTCCCTTGAGAAAGTCCGCTCCTTAGTCCTGGGTGAACCCATCGGCCCAAGCTGGGAAAATCTCAAGCTGTAGCTCTCAGTAATATCTGGTCAGTAGACTAAGGTTGCAGGTTCAATCCCCAGTCAGGACACATAGAAGAAGCAACGAATTCACAAATAATTGGAACAACAAGTCTCTCTCTCAAGCCAATCTATAAAATTTAAATATACATTTTTGTTAATACAAATAATACAGAGCCATAATGTGACCTAATTTATTTTAATTAAAATTACTTTCTTAGTATGTATTCTAAATCTATAACTTCCTCCTCCCCTGCCTTTGTACAGGGACCGATGTTGAATCTGATTTCTGATAGTAATGGATTTCATTTCCGTGTCATTCTGTGATACATTAACACACAAGCACCATGAAATAGAAAAGGCTTTAGGAAATCCCAATCCCAAGCTCCAGGAAAACGTGAGAGTTACATAACAGGAACCTCTAAAGCGCATCTTTAAGAGGGAGTTTTATAAGGATGCCTAATGTCTGACATTCTATTTACCATTCAGTGAGGTTCGCCAAGGGCGTGGCCTTCTGCCCTCCCTGTTCTGTTCTCACTTCTCCTCTGTGCTGGCCAAAACAGTGCGTGGTGAAGCATTACCGAAGAATTATATAGATTTTTGTGATTTGAAGGAAAAACGTCTAAAAATACATTTTTTTTATTTTAAGAAATGTGTTAGTATAGGAGGGCGATGTTGTTTTGCTGTTGCCAAAATCCCCAAGCCTCATAACCAGGGGGGACTCTTCCTTCCATGTGACGATCAAAGTGTTTTGCCACCTCAGGATAGGAAATCCTAATGACATTTCCTTGAAGATAAATGTCTTTATCTATAGACTTTGGTTTTATCTACTCAGTAAACTTTTAATTAGTCCTGATTTTGCTTCCTTGAATATGTAGAGAAACTCACTAATTACCTTGGAACATTTGGTTGGGTAGGAAACCTGGTGAACAATTCTGTGGGCAGTATCATTTTTCAACACATTTCCAAGGATGTGGGAAGGGCTGGGATTGTAATTTGCCTGTTTAATAGCTACCTGGCGTAAGCTGATACCAGCACTCATTTGGAGATATTCTTTTCTTCACCTTCAGCAAGATGTTAAATGCCTTTGAATAGCTCTCCTGTACTGTTTTATTGGTGTTAACTGAACTATTAGGGCTGTCACTGGCCATCTTTACAGCCCTTCGCTGTTTCATCTCCACAGCGGGCGTGTGTGGCTACCAGAAATGTCATTGATCATGGATTTAACCATCTTTCGATAGTAAAGTTGGTGATATCTGAATGACAGATTCAAAATTATTATAAAAAGTCTCTCAAACAGATGGCAAATAGACCACTGTTTACATTTTTTAAATGAATGCTACAGATGGTGAGAAATTGTTCCACCATGTTTAATAGGAAAATTCCACCGCATTTCTACAAAGGCACTTTTCTTTTTACTGCAAAGAAATGTATTTGGCAATTTAGCTACTAACCACTCTTTTGCCTTCCCAATTGTCTATTGGAAGCATATGGGAAAGATGCCTAAAGAATCAGTATTCATTTTTTTCTTTATGTGCCCTTAAACTCATTGAGTAATAAAAAGAAATAGGAGTGAGAGAGGTGTATGAATGCGTTCATTCTTTAGGAAAAAAATAATCATTCTCAAAAGCATTTTTAGGTAATATACTCATTCAATTACAGTATATTTTATGATTAAAATTATTTTGGCTGTAAAGAAAAAATTTAAATGTCACATGTGAACATTTTAAAGAACATCATTTTGTTAAATATGTCTATAGTCTGGATTATATGCTAATTTTATGTTTATTTTATGAAATATGTATAACAAAATGTTTTCAGTCACAGGAATAATTCAACAAATTAAATAAGCATTTGAAAAAAAGAATTAAAAATTTTTATTCGGTTATAAATATGATTGTAGTTATAGTAGCAGAGTAGCTGAGATCACTACACTTCTGCAAACAATTACCCACACCTTATGCAAGCATGTCAAAGTCAAAGGCTAACATGGGCCAAATAAACAAGGGATACGGCCCGCAGGCTGTGAGTTTGACATGCTTGCCTTAAAG
Source organism: Myotis nattereri (assembly GCF_964212035.1). NCBI lineage: Eukaryota > Metazoa > Chordata > Mammalia > Chiroptera > Vespertilionidae > Myotis > Myotis nattereri. Next base: position 79,294,721 of record NC_138086.1, read on the forward strand.
TGTTTCATGCTATTCTCTCAATAGTGTACAGAATTCCCTGGATATTAGTGAGGAAATCTACCCCTCCACAATCAAATGTACTAAAAGAGAAAAAAACTTCATTCTAAAATGAGGGTCCTTTGTAGAACTTTAATATCATTCTCACCACCTTTCTTTTGAGCAATTCCTATAGCTGTCCTGCTTTTCAAATCGACACTTGACTTTAAAAAATGTAACTTTGAAAATATACATTCTCTTGCTCTGACCAGTTTGGCTCAGTGGATAGAGCATTGGCCTGCCGACTGAAATGTCCCAGGTTCGATTCTGGTCAAGGGTATGTACCTTGGTTGTGGGCACATCCCCAGTGGGAGTTGTGCAGGAGGCAGCTGATCAATGTTTCTCTCTCATTGATGTTTCTAACTCTCTATCCTTCTCCCTTCCTCTCTGTAAAAAATCAATAAAATATATTTTTAAAAATATATATGCATTCTCCCATTTCCCCTTCAGATAGGCCTGTGAGCTGTTCCCCAGGAGGCCTATCCCTTCCCAAAGGACTGCTGGGAAGTGATCCCCATTCTCACATAGAAAACAGAACCTGTTATATTATGGTTAAGAGGAGAGTAGAAGACTTTCTTGACATTTGGCTGTTATCATTTCTTCTTCATATAAACATTTAATAAATATAAAAAGCATTATTAAAATGCAGAGTCTGTAACCTTTTTCATCAAAACAATATAGAATTTGAAATGAATGAGAAGAGAACTTAGAAGATAATACTTATAGGTCAAAATTTGGACACTGCCTGGTATAACTCCTATCTTGTGGCCCCATGGTGCCCAATGGCCTCCAGAGGCAGGACATGGACGCTGCCTCAGTGGACAACACCAAGGCCAGTCTTCATCTCTAGTCTCTAACCAGTGTTTCTCAAATGTTATATCAGAACTAGAGGCCTGGTGTACGAAATTTGTGCACAGGTGGGGTCCCTAGTTCAAGCTGGCCATCAGGGTTGGTCTGTGGGGCAACCAGCAGGGAGATTGGGGGGCTCCGCTGGCACCTGCCTTGGAGGTGACTGGCAGGGTGATTGGGGAGCGGTGCCAGCCTGCTCACTGGCCAGGACTGCCCCCTGCCACTGCCCACTTGCTGGCTGGCCCCACCCCCCACTGCTGCCGCTGCTGGTCGCCTTCTTCTGTGGGGTGCCGGTGGGACAATTGGGGGCCCCTGCTGGCATCCACCTTGGCTGGCCTGTGCCTGTGGGCTGGGGGCAATTCCTGCATTGAGCATCTGCCCCTTGTGGTCAGTGCATGTCAGAGCAACCAGTCTTTCTGCCATTTGGTCAATTTGCATATCAGGCTTTTATCATATAGAACTAGAGGCCCGGTGCACAAAAATTTGTGCACTCAGGGTGGTCCCTCAGCCCGGCCTATGCCCTCTTGCAGTCTGGGACCCTTTGGAGGATGTCCACCTGCTGGCTTAGGCCTGCTTCCTGGGGGATCAGGCCCAAGCTGGTAGTCAGATATCCCCCTGGAAGCCCAGCAGCCCTCAGGGATGTCCACTTGACAGCAGGGAGCAGACCTAAACTGCAGTCGGACATCCTTAGTGTGCTGAGGAGACAGGAGAGGCTCCCTCTACCACCGCTGTACTGGCAGCCGTCAGCCTGGCTTGTGGCTGAGCAGAGCTCCCCCTGTGGGAGTGTATGGACCACCAGAGGGCACTCCTGCATTGAGCATCTGCCCCCTGGTGGTCAGTGTGTGTCATAGTGACCACTGGTTCCCAGTCGTTCTGCTGTTGGGGTCAGTTTGCATATTACCCTTTTATTATATAAAATAGAGGCCTGGTGCATGGGTGGGGGCCAACTGGTTTGCCCTGAAGGGTGTCCTGATCAGGGTGGGGGTCCCGCTAGGGTGCCTGGCCAGCCTGGATGAGGGGCTGATAGCTGTTTGCAGGCTGGTCAAGCCGCCCAGTGGGGACCCTCACCCCATGGGGGCTTGGCCAGCCTGGGTGAGGGGCTGAGGGCTGTTTGCAGCTGGTCACACCCTCTTCAGGGTGGGGATCCCCACTGGGGTGCCTGGCCAGCCTGGGTGAGGGGCTGACGGTTGTTTTCAGACCAAGCCCCGTGGTGTACGAAGCTCCCAGCCTTTCCTTTTATTGTTGTTTTTTTTTTATTCGCTCCATGGTGACTGGAAGCAGGTATCTGGGGTTTATTTAACTTCTATAATTGAAACTTTGTTGCCTTGAGAGGAGGCAGCAGCCGGCCGGGAAGCTTGGCTTCCTCCATCATTGGGGCAACCAAGCCTCCTGCTTGCTCCAGCTTTGTGGCCATGGCGACTGGAAGCAGGTATCTGGGGTTTATTTACCTTCTATAATTGAAACTTTGTTGCCTTGAGAGGAGGCAGCAGCAGGCCGGGAAGCTTGGCTTCCTCTATCATTGGGGCAACGAAGCCTCCTGCTTGCTCCAGCTCCATGGCTGCCGGCCACCATCTTGGTTGGGTTAATTTGCATATAGTTGCTCTGATTGGCTGGTGGGCATGGCTTAAGGCATAGCGAAGGTATGGTCAATTTGCATGTTTGTCTTCTATTAGTGTAGATAAGTTGGTTAAAACCAATATTGCAGGGTCAAAACCACAGAGTTTTGAATCCAGCGAGTCTGGGAGGGGCCAGAAATGTGCATTTCTAAGATGTTCCCAGTTGATTTCAAAGCTGCTGGTCTACAGACCCACTTGGAGAAAGTCTGCTTTAGCATTGAGACTAAGGCAAGAGGCAGCGAACTGGAATACCACACTCTCATTTCAGTGTTGCCATTAGCTGTGTGATCTTGGAAATGGCATTTACTATCCCCTGTTTACAGCGTTATCTTTCTACAAATAATTGGTCTAGGTCAGTGGTTGGCAAACTGCGGCTCGTCAAATTGCGGCTCACGAGCCACATGCGGCTCTTTGGCCCCTTGAATGTGGCTCTTCCACAAAATACCACGTGCAGGCACGCACGTACAGTGCGAGTGAAACTTCATGGCCCATGCGCAGAAGTCGGTATTTTGTGGAAGAGCCACACTCAAGGGGCCAAAGAGCCATGTGTGGCTTGCGAGCCGTGGTTTGCCGAGCCGCAGTTTGCCAACTACTGGTCTAGGTGACGTTTACTCATTTCATGATGTTCCACCCAAAAATCTATGAATGTAAATCAAGAGCCACCAAAGTCCATGCAGTCTCTTGAATTGTGTTGATCGAAGGTTTTAAAGGAAGCAGGGCTCTGCAGAGACTTCTTAGATGACACGGGGCTCTGCCTGTCCCCCTGCTTCCTCTGCACAGGTGGTTGGACTTGAGCTCAAAATGTCACTCAGAAACGGACAGAGCTAAGTCTATTCTCTAACAGGTGTGTGATTCTAATTCAACGTGGTCTTTATCACACTGCAAAGTCATCGCAGAGGCCTCCACAACCTTGTTACCAGAGCTTGTCCACCCCAGGTTGCTGCTGGGCTCAATGCCATAGAAGCCAGTTCCTTGGCACTCCTGTTGACTTAATACCAATACTCGAGGGCCCCGATGGCCTCTTGCCAATCCACCTCTGTGGCAGGTTGTTCAACAAATACTATTTTCTGTTGGTTATAATGATGGCTCTTCCCTGTATTTCAAACACTTAACCTCTGAGGGAGAATTGGAGAGTGACCAGGCTTGCAAACCCATGTGATCTCCCCATGGTTGGTCTGCCTGGGTTCTATTAGGTTGTTCTTGAATTTCATCATTCCATTTCTAATACAGCTGAGACAGTTTCAGTCATTAATGAAAACAGACTGGAAAGATGATTGACTATTCAGAATCAATAAAGAGCATGAGGGAGCAACAGTGTTAGGAAAGTGGTTTTCTGATGTGTACCCTTGACTGTCCCCCAAGTTTTACCACGGGCCACTGCAGTATGAATAGTTTTAAAGAAACCAGATAGCATACTCTTACATTTTAGTTGTAGTTGATATGAAATTCACCAGCCTGGAAAGCTGTCTGCCTGCAGTTTTGCCTTTCCCGTCTGTCCTTGAATAGGGATCCTTACGGAAAGGCACAGGGCTGGCTCCAGACCCCCTCCAGTGCTGGGCCTGATGGGTAAACCACTCCGGATGGCCAGTCAAGGAACATTCCAACAATTGCTATAAACAAGTCACCCAGGGTCTTTTTCAATGAATTTTACTTTATAAAAATGAACTTTTTGGAATTAAATAGTGTACTTTGCTGTTTTAAATAAATTAAGCACTATTAATAATTGTGATAAAAAGTCAATGTAAAAGATATGAAGATCCTATGGCTACAGAACTTTAAATTTTAAAAATACCTATTTGTAAGGAAGTAAGATGAGACAGTCAATAGAAGACCTTTAAATATGAAGTCATATTACATCAGGATGAATTGGTGTTGCAGAATTGGAATGGGAATAAAAGTCCAAGGAGACAGAATTAATGGCACAAAATTTCCTATTTATAGATAATAGCTTGTTTGTGTGGTTTTAAATGAATGGTGATGATATCAGTTTATTACAGTATTTATGCTTCATTGGTGTCAATATTTAAGTAATGTTATCATTTCAACTATTTATACCTAAGATAAAATTTATATGTCACATTAAAATTTGTGAGAAGTAGGATGGTTTTTCATTCTTTCTGAAGTAACAGTAATATCTGGATACCTGTATTGCATTTTTGAATAAAGTACAGTATAAATACTAACAATTACTAAGGATAACATTACTAACAATAATAGTAATGATTCATATAGTGACAGTCTGTTGAAAAAGCACTTCACAAACATTGAGTTGAAATCTTCAGGTAATAGGGAGGCATTCTTACCGCCTATTTATAAACAAGGAAACATGGGCAAAGCCCTTCCTCAAAGTGAAAATAATGTGCAAGGTACAGCTAGGACGAAACCTGATCCAGGGATTCCAGTGTTTGCTCTTCCTACCTAACTTCTACCTAAGTAGAAACAGTGATCGAATGTAGACCGTAACACACTAATTTTATTTTGTTCATCTATACGTCATCGTTGGAAATGAAAAACTTGGCAGAAGATCATTGTGTTTTGTTCTTATTAAATAGTCACAGTTTATAATTCTTTAAAATTTACTATATTGTACTATCCCGTGTCTCCTATTAGAACCCTAATATCTTTCTATTTTGAACCATTAGTCTTTCATAATTAGTTTAGGCAACTCTTCCAGCCTTTGTAAAAATATTATTAGTGAAGTAACTGTAGATTCAATGTCATTAAATCTAATGGAGTTAAATTATCACCTGGGACTGATAATTCTCGGTAGCAAATTATCTCTGAATTCATCACAAAAATTAACACTTACAATCACCTTTACTTAAAAATAAAGAAGTTTAAATTGGTTCAAACAAGAGAAGTGATAAAATATTTTAATTTGAATAAAATGTTGCCATTGGCTATAATAAGAGAATAAGTATCCGAACTGCCAAGAATATTTGTTATGCTGTAATTTTAAGTATTTTAATGTCTTGCTGTCATGTTTCACTTTATTAGGTGTTAGATTCAGCCTTCAAAGATAACCAGGTATTCTCAACTTTGGCAACCAAAACTTTGTCAATCATTCTGTCTTGAAAAGAAAACTTGAACATTGCAAGTGCCAGCCATCAGCCCACACTGGGCCCTTGGAGATCTATTAGCGAGTGGGCTCAGCTGTAAAACTAGCATTTGTTGGGAAGATAAATAATCTGCCCTGAGTTCCATCACATGAACTCACTGATTTGAGGAAATCCAATATGTTACTTTCCATTCCTCAAATATATGTCCCTCCTGAGTATCTGCAGATGTCTCGGGTCACAAGATAGTTACTGTTTGGCTCTTAAGGGTGAAAAGATTTCTTCAATTTACCTCAACCCATTTCCAATATTTACATATTTGGCACAAGATGTAAACTTCTCTTATAACTGAAAATTGTCTCAAGAAGCTGTATTCTATCTCTCTGTACCAGAAAGACAGGCTTAAAATGTATTATGAATCTATTGGTCACAGAATAGACTTTCAAAGACACCAATTCCTAATTTCCCCAATCCCAGGTAATTTTACTGTAATGAGCAACCTTGACTCACATCTGAAGAACAGCATCACAGTGAGGCTGAAGTGTAAACGATGCGTCACCTACAGTTCATTTATGGCTGATTCGTGATGGGAGCCTGCATTGTTGAAGGATGCAGTTTTTATTTGCCTCCTCTTTTCAATAGGGAACCCTGGATTGGTTTTTAGAAACTGAACATTTTAAAAAGTTACACATCTGTTTTTAAACCAGTTACATGTTATCCCTAAAAGGCGAATTTGGACAATGGTAATGAGGCCACATGTTTATAAAAAAGAAATGCATATGGATTAAGGGAAGAGTACTTCCATGAAAGCTCGCCCTTGCTGGGTGAACCTGGTGGATTACATGACTGGGTGAGGGGGAAAGTATTCTCCAGAGTGGGTATGGGGGACATTTCCCTAGTTATTAATCAGAGTAATTTTCATAACATTTCTAAGCCTTAGAGGAAGAGGGATTCGTAATAGATCCAGTCACACCTTTACACAATTATGTAAGGCATTTTCAAAGGTTCAGATTAGAGTAAAACTCACTTTCTAGATATTAGATAACTGAACATCAGAATATTCCTTTTTAGTTATCAAAAGAAAAGCATTTCTTGGACTAACTTGACTTGGTGGAAGGTATTTAGAAGAAGGAAGTTCATGGGTTTTTACAAATACAATTCATCTGAGGCTCATTGCATTGCTAGCAAAGTCAGTTTTGTCTCGGTCACACATTATTTGGCAGGAAGTCTGTTGTGGCTGCAACATTTAGGTTTTACAAGCAGGCCTGCTTTATAGGAAGTGGTGGCAGTATTTTTAAAGAGAGGCTATATAATGCACTTTAGTCTCTGAATGTGAAGATATATTGTATTTAATGGTGCCAAGAAGAGATAGCGTGGCCTGGCAATGTACAAACATGTCCATGCTCATGATGCAGTAGCCTAGAAATGGCACAAACATGTCTCCCATTTCTGCCCTGCACATCTCCGTGGGGATTGGCAGTTCAGCCTTGTACTAACGCATCCAAACACGAGGCAGAGTTCTAAAATACTAAACTACGTGCGCAAAGAAAGCCTCTATTTACTAATATATGGGTTTTTCAGTAGAAATTGCCTAATAGTTTAAGCCTAACTATGTGCATGGGATTTTCATAATGAATTCAATTCCTATCTTCAAATTCATGTTATCTAAATTAACTTTGATCTGCACATTGGAAAACTTTGAGCTTTAATGAGTAACTTACCTCTATTGTCATAGGTAAGTTGGTCAAAGGGGAAAAACCTGGTAAGTCTCCTCACAGAAATGTTCATGTATGCAATGAATATCCATTTGAGAGTCATGGAGAGCAGTTTTAAACAGTAAGTAATTTGTTGGCCTTGTGACCTAGTAGAACAACTTTAGTAGTGATTGGACAGAGAAGATTGACTGCTTCTTATTTCCTTTACTTAGAGAATTTAATGTACTTGTGATTCTAATAAAGATTTTAGTTTAGGAGAAAAGTACGTCACTTCCATCCCCCTGTACTAAAAAGTCACACGAGCATGAAGATACTATGTTTTGCACTTGAGCATAACTGATATTATGAATTACTTGTACTAATGGTCCCATTAATCAAAGGACATGTAGTACAATTAAGGAAGAATACCACCTGGGCACTTAACAGACTCCAAAGCATACAACCCTGTGAACACTGAAATATGCATTCCAGGATATCTCCCATTATCCTGCCCGAATGGGCATGCTACTTTTACCTAAGGGGTACATCATGAATAAATGAGTTAAGAAACAAGCTAGCCAACAGATGAGTTTACAACTTGACTGACCTACAACACTTTGAACTTTTGCTGCTGTTACAGCTTTCATATCTACTTTTCCTCAGACACTGAGTGATTCCCAGCATAGATTCAAAGTACCTTCCCCCGGCACGTTACTTACATAGCAAACACTTGTCCAATTTTGTACAAACATTTGCCTCAAATCAGTGACTGTTCGAACTCACAGCGTGCTGGCACGTTCTGCAGTTGAGGTTCATTTTGTAACGCGACTTTTACTGATGAAGCTATCGCAGGACCAGCTTATTTAGGTCTTACAGTGAAATTATATTAACTAAGACACAATACAAGGTGAAGTGATGTATTAGATTTTACTGTTTCCAAGGAACAAAAACAAATGACTGTTTTATTAATCCTAGAAGTCTGTCCCTAGATATCTGTCACTCTGAATTTCTTATTTTTCTGCTTTAATCTAGTGATGTGTAGTCTCTTAATAAAAATCAAGGAGGGACACAACCCACCCATGATGATTACCTTTATTGCAGTAAAGGAGCATACGTAATTCAGTATCACATTATGTCATATTTGGTTAGTCAGAATAATGTGATATGCAGGGCATATGCCTGCCTAAAAGTATGTCAGATTTACTTAATTAATACTCAAAACCTTGCCAGTTCTGAGAACTGTTAGGAAAGTATAGTATAATGGTTCTAGATCAGCGGTTCTCAACCTGTGGGTCGCGACCCCTTTGGCGGTAGAATGACCCTTTCACAGGGGTCGCCTAAGACCATCCTGCATATCAGATATTTACATTAGGATGTATAACAGTAGCAACATTACAGTTATGAAGTAGCAACGAAAATAATTTTATGGTTGGGTCACAACATGAGGAACTGTATTTAAAGGGCCAGAAGGTTGAGAACCACTGTTCTAGATGAACCATATGAAAGGAAATGACACGCTTTGGAAGGAATAGGTCTTTAATGAGGTCATGTATATAAGCACTTCAGTTCTTCAGCTAAATAACTGTAGGAAATTCTCAAGAGAAAATGTGGTAACAGAGATACTTGACAAAATATTTAGAGGCAAGTAAGACTGTGAGCATAGGGAGAATAGTACAAAAGTATTCTTATGGCATCATATTAAAAACAAAAACAGCCCAGATCTTGATCAGCAGAACAAATAATCAGTGATGGTCTACACAAGCAGTAGAATATTATGAAGTATTGGAAATGAATACCTACAGCCTCGTGAGATAAAATAATGCCTTTCACAAGCATATTAAACAAAAAGAAAAGCCTTGGAAAAATACAGTATTCTACCATTTACAGGAATTAGGTATAGCACTATATCATATATAGTTTCTGTCTGTATATGTATGTAGCGAATCTGCTGCTGCCTTTGGGAAGACAGGAGGTGTGATGGGTGGAGGGGGATACAGCGGCGTGTGTTTGGGGGATATGGTATCTAAGTGATGTGTGAGTTCTCTTCTTTAATGCGCAGGAGAGCAGCAGTGTTCACATTCGCATTTCCCTTTAAACACGACATATAATCTTCACGTGCTTTTTATGGAAAGCATCTTTAGTGTTAAACAGTTGCAAAAGAAGAAATATCTGTGCAATCAGTGTAATACATTTGAAAATATTGTTTGGTAATGCAAAGACTATGTAACTATACAAAATATAGACCCCGAAAGGGAGAAAGAGAAAAAGGTAGAGTGAGAGAGACAGAGAGAGAGGGACCCATTTGTTTTCCCACTAATGCATTTGTTATTGATTCTTATGTGTTCTCTGATGGGGGATTGAACCCGAAACCTTGGCGTATCGAAATGATGCTCTCACCAAGTGTGCTCCCAGGCCAGGGCCTGCTCCAGATCTTCAAGAAAGAAACTGTGACTCCCAAGTGAGATACTTGATATGGATTGAATGGTGTCCCCTCAAGTTTCACATGTTGAAGTCCTGACCCCCAATGTGGCCATCCTTAGCGATAGGACCTTTAAGGGGCAACTAAGGTCAAACGAGGTGTAAGGGTGGGGCCCTCACCTGGTAAGATTGGGGTCCTTACAAGGAGAGGAAGAGACCCCAGGGAGCGTGTGCACAGAGGAAAGGTCGGGTGAGGACTCCTGGGGAGCATCTGCCATCATCCCTGACCACATTAACTAGAGGAAGCACTGCCTGCCCCTCTCATCAGGGGGCTCACGCATATTCATGAAGTAAGAAAGGATTTGGGTGTCAGAAAGGCATCTCTGCCCGCCCTCCTTCCAACCTCGAGCCGAAGCCAGAGATGGAGGCCCACCGTTCCTGGTGTAGCTGCTCAGTGAGAGCTGTCTCTCCAGCGCCTGGCCGGGCTCCCACTCCTGGGCAGAGAGGACCTGGTCTCCACCAACATCTGGATTCCAGGTCAGCCGAGCGACGGCAGTTCTCCCGCACAAACAGGCACTCTTCTGCTGGATGCGCTCTCTGAATTGGATGCACTTTCTACTGCCAGCAAGCTCTCCAGGGAACACACAGAACAGAGGAAGGCAGGTTCATACATCGTTTGGTCAAGTTTCCTACTTTGGAAGAATTTTGGAAAATAAAGACATACCTGGATTTTTGGCCACAAACATGAATGATCCTATTTACAGCATAAATGATGCATCCAGGATCTTTGAAGACATCGTTCACATAGATAACATTTTCATATTACATCAGACCATGGGAAACTGTTTTGTTGTTGTTGCTGTTGTTTTAGTTTAAAAACCAGTGGGATAGCAACAGTTTCCTCTAGTGTAGCCTCCACAGTGTGTGGTTTTCTCTTTTTATTGGTAACCTGTCGCAGGTTTACGTGTAGGAGCCTGTTCCTTTGGAGCGATGGTAAGATATTAAACCATGACGCTTGTTGTTTCAGGGAAGCATGCGATCGAAGCCTGAGTAAGTTCTAGTGGCTGGAGTTTTCTGTCCTTGGCTCGGATGCCTATTTCTTGCCGATCTCTCCTGTGACACGAGAGCGCCTGCACATTAGGAGGTGACCACAGCCCACGGAAGAGGCGGAGGTCCTGCGGAATGAGGGGTCTCACCAGGAGTCTGCGCAGGAGGACCTGCTCAGGACACTTGGAAGGAAGGCCTCTCGCCTCGGGCACTGTTTGGGAGAGCTGACACTCACCTTCATGTCCGTCTCGTTTTCCTTTATCTCTTTGAAGCCAGTGGGTACCAGGAGGGGACAGGAGACAGACCAGGCCTGGGTAACCGATGACTCAGGACAGACACACCAGCAGCCTGTGCCCTTCACGTGGGGGGCAGCCCTGACAGAGCACGCCTGTGATCCCTTCACCTGCACAGACAGGGGGTTTGCAAGGGGATGGATCTGGGATGGCTGTCACTTTGACAGATATTTCAAAGAAAATCTCGCTTTTGTTTGCAACTCTACTTTTTTCCCTTTCTACTATCAGTTTAAATGATTTACCTTTGTTTGTCCTCAGTACTTCCTGTGAAAGGACACAGGGAATAACCTATTGAAAATAACTTATTGAGATGTCTACCGATACAGACTTCTCCTTTGTGTGATGAGCCTGTCAGAATGACACACTGATGGCCTGTGCTGGAGCAACGTGTGGCGCAGGCTTATTCTGTCGCGATCTCTCTGGCTGATGGGTCCCTGCTGAACCCGAGTGAGTGACTGATGATGACAGGAACCACACCAGTGCCTGGTGTCCCGGTGGTGGGCCGCCCGCACCTGGGCCGCCGGGAGCCTGCTGGTGCGCATCTTGATGCGGGTCGGCACGCCTCAGCCTGCACTCGCCTCTCCGGGATATGGTTTTCAGATTCTTGATTTATCGCTGTGACGTGTGACAGAGCAAAAGGAAAAAAATAAAAAGCAAAGTGCAGTGACAGCTCACAGCAGTCTCTTCCCTCGGAGATTCTGCAGCGTCGCCCGAGGACGCTTGATTGTTAATTAGAGCTGCTGTATGAACACAACAAAATCAAATCAGATGTCATCTGGTTCCCGTCATCTCATGTTGGCCAGGGCAGGGCAAAGTCGTCAGTTTCTTGCAATTAAGGAAGAACTGCCTGAAGGACGATGGAAGTGATGAGCCTCCGAGAAGCTTCCAGTGTTTTCTCAATCCAGACATTTTAAAGGAATCTTCTGTCCGTGAAAAACAAGCATGCTATGGCATGAATGATCGTGCCTCCTTTTACTTCTGCGTTCAGATGTTTGTGTACACATCTTTGTTTGCCATTGGCTTATGTTAGTCGCTAAAGAAACGAACTCCCATTTAGTTGAATCTGAACAAAGATCCCTTGAAGTTGGCTTTATTGATATCCAAATTAATGATCACAATCGGCTATAAGGAAAACAAAGATAGGCACGTTAGTACAGTTGAAACACAGTAAACACCTGTAAGGAGGTAAACTTATTGTGGAATTTTACGTTCAATTTTTTAATCTTTCTTGTTAAGCTGAATTCTTAAAACTCACCTAGCAGAAAGAAAGGCTATATGGCTCTCTGACTCCAGTTCAAGCCTTCACTTCTCGGCTAGTCATTGTAGATCATCTGTATGTCCTCGTAGCAGAGGCCCCTGGCAGGAGCCTGAGACAGAGGCCTGCCTGTTGTACATCATCTCAGCGGCTACACGGGGAGGGAACTGCTTTTCTGTTTGCTTGGACTGAAGCCACTGCAGTGGTAATTTTCCCACACCTGTGTCTTGCCACTGATATAGATCATCATCAGATTCATATTCTTTCCCTTTTCGTGTCCAGTCGGTTCTAGACTTGCATTTCTTTTCTTCTACATAGAGAAACGATTGGCTCCACAGATGCATGGAGATAGAAGAGAAAGGTACTTAGGAAAGCAAGGGTCCTGATTCGTTGTCACGGAATTTGATTTCAAAAGATCTTTAATTGTGTGTTAACGTCACTGTGGAAATGATTGTTTTATAGTCAAGAGAATGTTGGGGCCATTTTAGCACAAGTGAGCTGCACCTTCCCCTTCAGCATCTCTTGAGCTGTTATCGAGGTTCGGCAGGTTGTGGCACCTCCAGGTTGATGTGGAAGATCCTCTCCAAGCCCACTCAGTGGTTGAGGGCGGATTCGGTCCCCGTGGGCTCTTGAGTTGATTGCTAGCTGTGGGCGCAGGCCCCTCTCAGGTCTTCGCCACATGCGCCTCTTCAGTGAGGCAGCTTGTGTCCACAAAGTGGAAAAGGGTCAGAAGGCAGAAGAGAGAGTTCCCGGGAGAGGGAGCTGGAAAGATGGGCGGCACAGTCTCTCACCTGCCCAGGGAAATGCTCTCACCACTTTGGCCATCGTTCTCTCGGTTACCAGCAAGGCGCCAGGCGCAGCCCCCAGAGGCTGGCACAGGGCATGCATCCGAGCAGTTGGGCCGGGAGCTCTCTCTGTGTTCTGAATTCTTCCAGAACCTGAGGAAGGGACCTGCGGATGGTGCCTGGGTCATCGTGCAGATGCCCACTTGTCACTCCAGTGTCCTTTCATTTTAATCTTACACTCAGTGAACATATGCCGCAGTAAATTCTAGGGAGTTTGTTATTTGACATAAAGAATTAAAGCACCTATTTGCACATAAATACCACCGAAATATCAGCAAAAAGGAAGTAGTACTTGCAATAGTGTTATCCTTGGAATTCCTTATAAAAAATAAAGCAGTTAAAATTCCATCCTGATAAACCATGCAGTTTAGACACTTAAAAATCTTTGCTGCCACTTGGCATTTTTTTTTAATTTTCTGAAATGTTGCTCCAGTAATGTGCTTCAGGGATGAATCTGGCCGGCGAGGGAAGGTATTTTGTGCTGGTTTCTATGAAGAGGCCTGTGTCCACCCCACTGGCTCTGAAATGAAGCCGCTCGACGCCGGATATGAATGATTCATTGACTCTTATCTCCCTGGTGCTGGCTGCCTGGGCGCTCAACCTGCTAATATAATGGCTTCTAAATGCTGAGTTCAGATGTCCCCCTGGGATCAGCAGGGCAGAGAGAATACAGGTGTGTGAAAAGGCAACGTTGATTTTATTGTGAATTTTTAATTTAAAATTACCATAGTTATGGCTTATAGTCAGACCATGCTAAAGCCTTTAATGCAGTGCTGTAAACAATCCTTTTCTTTCACTTGCATGAAAATCTACACATATAAAATCTATATATATATAACTTGTGCCCCTGTGTTATATATTATACTAGGGGCCCGGTGCACGAAATTCATGCACTGGGTGTCTGTGTGTGGGGGGGAGTGTCCCTCAGCCCAGCCTGCCCCCTCTCACATACTGGGACCCCTCAGGCGTTGACCCCCATCACCCTCCGATCGCCTGATCGGCCCCTTGCCCAGGTCTGACACCTCCGCCAGAGGTGTCAGGCTTGGACAGGGGACCCCCATCTCCCCCCGATCACTGGCTCTGGGCCCCGCCCAGGCCTGAGGCCTCTGGCCCAGGAATCATGCCTGGGCAGGGGACCCCCATCTCCCTCTGATCGCTTGCTCCACCCCCCGCCCAAGCCTGATGCCTCTGACCCAGGCTTCAGGCCTGAGCAAGGGGACCATCATATCCCCCCAATCCCCGGCTCCGCCCCCCACCCAGGCCTGATGCCTCGGCCAGAGGAGTTGACCCTCATCACCCTCCGATCACCAATCACCGGATCGTCCCGTTGACCATGCCTGAGACCTCCTGCAGAGGTGTCAGGCCTGGGCAGGGGACCCCCAGCTCCCCACGATTGCAGGCTCCGCCCCTGCCCAGGCCTAACGCCTCTGGCCTAGGCGTCCAGCCCAGGCAGCGGGGACCTGTAGTGGCAGTGGGGGGCGCCGCGATCGTGGGCTTCGCTTTAGGCCCAGGCAAGGGACCCCTAGCTCCTGGGACTGCCAGCTTCGACCGTGCCCAGCTCCCATCGCTGGCTCCACCCCTACTTCCTGCTATCACTGGCCAGGGCGGCAAAGGCGCCTGATTCTCCGATCATGGCTGGGGGGCAGGGCAAAGGCGGCCCCAGGGCCGCCTTTGCCCTGCCCCCCAGCTCTTAGCTCCCCCCTGGGTTTCCGATCACTGTCAGTGGCAGGGGGCTTCTTCCTGCTTTCCCTTTCGCCTGCCTGCATTGTGCCTACATATGCAAATTAGCCGCCATCTTGTTGGCAGTTTAACTGCCAATCTTAGTTGGCAGTTAATTTGCATATAGCCCTGATTAGCCAATGAAAACGGTATTGCCGTACGCCAATTACCATTTTTCTATTTTATTAGTGTAGATAGGCAGAAAAAATAAGGTCTGGGTGCTGCCAAGATCACCCTGATTTTGAAGTTGGCCTTACACCCGTCTAACATTTCCAAGAGGATTGGGCAGCACCTGCCGCGTCAGCTAATGAGGAAACCAAAGGGCATTAAACAAAAAGTAGCGCTGAAACCGGTTTGGCTCAGTGGATAGAGCGTCGGCCTGCGGACTGAAAGGTCCCAGGTTCGATTCCGGTCAAGGGCATGTACCTTGGTTGTGGGCGCATCCCCAGTGGGGAGTGTGCAGGAGGCAGCTGGTCGATGTTTCTCTCTCATCAGTGTTTCTAACTCTCTATCTCTCTCCCTTCCTCTCTGTAAAAACTCAATAAAATATATTAAAAAAAAAAAAAAAGTAGCATCTATGCCACATCAGGTGGCCTTCTGTGCCCCTGCGTCTGGAGTGAGTTGTACCTGCTGACAGGACCAGGGACCTTGCTTTAGTATCAAGTATCCACGAAGGATACTTCTCTCTTTGACTTCCAGACATTTTTATTCAATGTATAATGCATTTTAAGTTAAATTGATGTTGTGATTAATCATTAATTTAAAAAGAATGTATGTGTATGTAAAAACAAACACATACTAGCCAAGAAGAAGCCTGGCTTTGTGCCCGAATGCATAGGAAGCCCTAACATCCCAGCGCCATCCCCAGACAGCCACTCGGGTGAACAAGACCACAGAGCCCGCCCTCGTGTCAGCACACACACGAGATGCTGCAAATCCTTCCTTCTTCTGAGGCACACCTTCTGTCTCAACAGCGGCACAATTTCTAGTTGTTCAGTCAAACAGATGCGGCTTACTGTGTGTGAAGGCCACCGAGTCTGGGTTCTGGAGACATTAGATAAGAGAAAGCTCTTGTCTCAGACCGTAAGCCCAGCGCTGGCTCCGGGCCCTTTGTGCTGCTCTGAAGGGATAAACAAGGTGAAAGGCAGATCTCCATCTACCGGCTAACCTCTCCCCAGTGAGTCCACATGTTTGCTGGGCAGGAAGCAGGCAGCACATCTCACCCACTACCACCCTCCTGGGGGGGTCCGGGGCATGGAGGCCTGGGTATTTGGGACACGAAGGGCCTGGGTGAGCAGACTGAAGCCTTGAGGAGACCTGGCCTAATTTCTAAAATCTGACAAGTTCTGATGGAGAAAAATATCTTCCTCTCATTTTTGAAAATGTATTTTTATTGATTTCATAGAGGAAGGGAGAGGGGGAGAGAGATTGAAACATCCATGATGAAAGAGAATTCTTTTATCACTGCCTCCTACAGGATCGAGCCCCAGAACCCAGGCATGTGCTCTGACCAGGAATGGAACCGGTGACCTCCTGGTTCACAGGGCCGTGCTCAACCACTGCACCATGCCCTGGGGCTCTTCCTCTCGTTTTTCAAAAATAGTATCAATCCAGTATTTACAATAGATGTATGTTTTAAAACACTGTCACCCAGCATTTCACACAAAGAAGCACATTTTCATTTATAAATACATATGTGTACATGTACACACACTGCATCCTTTTGAAAAACAAAATCACCCTGTCTATATTGTTTGTAAACTGCTTTTTAAAATCCCGCCCCCCCACACACACCAAAATAGGATTTTAAGTCAGATTATATATGTTTTTACCTCACATTTGTTAAAGAATATGTGAGATCCCATTTCCTCACAATGTTCCAAGATACATTTCCCATTTAATATTGGATATTATTGGTTTTTTAAATCTTTGCTCATCTAAACCTGTGTCAGGCATTTAGCATATATTGGCAAATTATGAATTGTGTCTACAATACAGCAAAACTACACATGAAATTAATAACCTGATGGATCATCTGTAAAAGTGAACTATGATTGCTGAGGAAACATTCATGTCCTTTAAGGCCCCTCTTTAAATTCTACAGATTAGACCCCAATAAACACCAAACAAGATTTAAATTCTGCTAAACTCTGGATGACTTACTTGGCTGCACTTTTATCTCTTGAAATAGTTTTTCACATGTCATGTCGCTGGACTCGGAGTGCAATTAGGTAAAGTGTTGGTCAGGGAGCAGAGAGAACTTCATAAGTCATTTAAGCACTTCTCAATTTGCTGGATCAAATATTTGCAAGTGCCTCCCTGGCTAAAATACTTAGCAGAATAAGAAGAATTCATTTTCTTCACTGATTAACATTGGAGTTTGCTGAAACAGGCCCCTCTATGGCCACATATTGGTCTCATCATCAGTTTGGCAAATGCCAGACTGCTTCACCCTCACCACAATCAATGAACTAAATGGCCGTGTTTATCTACACATGCAAGGAAGCTGCCAAAATCATCTTGCTTCTTCTTGTTCACTCTTTGTTTCCTAGAAACCAACTACACAACCCAACCCTTAAGTCCAGGGCTTTAAGATGGTCAGCTGTTCAGAACTCATCCCATCAAGCAGCTCCCTTGTAGCAGGAGCCATGCCCGTTGCTAGCATGCCTAATGAAATGATGAGTATGGCAGATGACTGATGAATATCTGCTCGTTTAAGTGATAGTACTTTGTATGTGGTAGACTTGGTTGGCCAAAGGGATAAATGGGACCAGTGACTTCTTTCAAATTACAAACTATGGAAGCCTTTATCTCAAACCTCCAACTTCTCATGCCAGTGAAAGGGTGGACTTCAGTCTGTTCCAGCTTTTAAGTAAGAAACCTTCTAACTCCGTTTCCCCCCAGTGTAGCTTTTCTTCTTTCAGGTGCTGAATCTCTTCCCTTTCGTGAATGTTTTTGTCTAGGGCGCTTCAGTTGCTCCACAGCCTCACCATTTGGTGTTGTCATGCCCTAGATTTTGCCCGTCCTAATAGGTGGGTAGTGGTAGCTCATTTTTGTTTTAATTTGCATTTTTCTGATGACATATGATATAGAACATCTTTTTATACGCTTCATTTTTTAATTGCAAAATTAATGTGAAACACTTTGAGGGAAAAGCTTAGCGCTTTTATTTCTGTGCAATATCAAAAACTTCAAACAGACAATTTAAATACAAATGTCTACATTTTACAGCATGTAATTCTGTATAAAATAACGAAGCGGAAGAAGATAGACTGTAAAAGGATGTAAAACGTAGCTGAAACTTGGGGCAGTTGTCGCTAGCTGGTAAGCAGTCTGATATAGTTCGCGGTGGAGACAGCAAGTAGTGCTTTTTGCTTCTCTGTACCACCCTCATTAATCCATTTGCAGATTGACTACAATTTGTGTTAGTACAGTTTTTAAATGCCATGGTAGATGAGTGAATTGAAGGACACTGTGATAGTTAGACGCTGAATTCTACCATGAAAATGTTCAGTTTGGACGCTTCTTCCAGTTCAGGTATAGCTCTCTCATATTCCTGTGACTCTGCAGGAGTTGTCATTATTTTAATGATCTGCAGAGTGTGACAGTTTACTCTGTGACACATGTCTTATTACCATTCTCACTAAGCTACATGACTATCATTTAATGGGAGGAAGGCAGAGGACACCTGGGGTTTCACAGTGAAAAGCCACTTAACTAGTAGATACTGCCTACTGTGGTGAAACATTGAAAACCATATCTTTAAAGATAGAGCAAGGAGAATACCAAGAGTGAAGAACAATTGAAAATGAATGGCACTATATTATACTCTCTCATTATATCCTTTTTGATTCCTGCCTGGACTTAAGAATTCTTGTAACTTCTTTTTTGATTTGTGTTTCATATTGACTAGGATCTTTCCATTTTTAAACTCCTTGAAATAACTAGGCCACATTTAGACAATATGTATGACCCTCCAACAATTAAAAATATATACGATAGCCCTGGCTGGTGTGCTCAGTGGTTGGAGTGTTGGCCCATTCACTGAAGGGTCATGAGTTTGATTCCCGGTCATGGGCACGTGCCTGGGTTGCAGGTTGGTCCCTGGCCCCAGTCCGGGGGCATGCAGGAGCAACTGACCAATGCGTCTCTGTCACAGAGATGTTTCTCTCTCTCTCCTGCCCTTCCACTCTCTCTAAAAATCAATGGAAATAATATCCTTCTCACACTCCTTTTTTTTAAGAGTCTGAGAAGGATTGGTGGCAGTTTTTCTTTAAATATTTGGTATATTTCACTAGGAAAGCCACCTGACCCTGGACTTTTTGGTTGTGGGGAGGTTTTGGATTGCTGATTCAATTTCTTTACCTGTCATAAGTCTGTTGAGATTTTCTATTTTTTTCTTGAGTCAGGTAATTTTGTGTTTATAGAAATGTTTCCATTTCATCTAGATTACTAATTTGCTGGCTAACACTTATTCACGGGCTTCTTTTGTAATGCTTTTTATTTGTGCAAGGTTAGTAGTAACGTGCCCACGTTCATTGTACCACTAATGGACCTGCCCCCACAGGAAATGCCACAGAGAGCCCTGTCTGCTGAAAAGGAAGGAGACAGGGGACTCTTCATTTAATTATGCGGAGTGTTTTATTATAGGAGTTGATCTTATACCTTAATTTCCTCACAATATTTTAAATGTATATTGAGTAATGATGTTCTTTAAAAAGTATCTTTGTTATGGTGATGGCTCTTATTAGAATGATATTCTTTTTTTAAAGCCATAACGAATTACAAATTTGTCATGACTTAGAGAGTAAAAGCAACATAGAGAGTAACACTATCAGTGTTAGCACGGTGCATATGTTTTACTGTGGGAATCTGCTCTCCATACTATAAATCAAAATAGGTATTTAAAGAGCTCTATTAACTCTAAAAATCATACAGCTCTATTATCTACAGAACCTTATTAAATTAATTCCTTTTCATACCTAAATAATTTCTCAGAGTGATAAGTTCAAATTATGGTATAAAGCAGAACTTCTTATATTTGCCTTAAAAAAAAAAGTCTCCACTCAGGCAGTTGCAAGTGGTTTGAAAACAGCTGATCTTAAGTGATGAGAGTTCCCAGATCCCGCTTCCACGGAGAGAATACTCTGTACTTTCAGTATTGTTGGGGAAAGTCTGTGCGACAACGAGCACTAAAGTGCTTGCGGGCTTTATGTGCATAAGCACGAACATCATGCCTACAGGAGATTCTGACCGTTGGTGAGCACGTCCAGTTCTTGGTGACTTTATAGCTATAACTCAGTCTTCTCGCCGACATATTTCCAAAGCCCAAAGCTCAGCTCTTTGAGATGCCCTTTCCGAAACTTCAGTCAGACCAGCCTTTATTAGCTCTCACTCTCCGCTGAGCACCTCTCGGCTGTCAATAATGCACAGGTGAGCATAGCAGAGTTTGTCCCTGTACTTCCTTCTGACCTCTTTGTCGCTTACTCCGTGCCTCTAAAATTGTTCAGCCGGAATTTCACTCTGGGCTGAGTACTGTGAACATGGGCCTGGGAAGGGCTAGAGGAGCTGGCATGCCCCATTTTGAGAGGAAATAAACAGTCCATCTCTCCCTGTCCCTCATGAGAGCAATGGACACAGCTGCCCACAGTCTTTGAAGTGTGATTGTCCATTACACGCAAGATTCTGTTTCTAAATGTCTTATCCAATCTTCTTCCCTTGGGCTTTTTCATATCATTGTGTCGTGTTCTTTCTTCCTGAAGCACATTGAACACATCTCTGCTCAGATAAATTAGCTTTCCTGTCTTGATGTATAGCCTAGTGAAGTCAATAAGTCAATACCCGCACGTGGAAATGTGGGGAATGAAAGTACCTTGAATGGACAACTACTGGGTGAAGAGGAAAGTATACATATATTTTTAGGGCACGACTACAGGCTGTAACATCACAGCTCCCTTCCCACCCTGCCCGGACTGTTCTCACTATTTGCCACCCAACCTTCCGTAGTCTCCAGGGGTCCACACACACATAGGCAAGATCTCCTTCCCTGCTGTCACCACACATGCGTGTCTGTCCTCTTACGAATATAGTGAAACTACTAATGGTGTATGGGTCAGACCACCTATTTGACATGCCTGCATTTATAACCCTGTAGCCTCGCCAGCAGTGTGGGGTTTCATGTGTTCAGGGCGGTTTATATGTAAAATACTAATTTATCTCTTAACAAACATGGATATGAGCATTTGAATAGTGATCTGAACAGAAGATGGCCTAAGTCACCTGGAAACCCACATTAGTGGTTAATTATTTTCTCGTGTTTTATCATGATCACTAAGAATATGCTGCGTATATAAAACACTGACAAGAACTCTTCCCATGTTGCAGTTCTTGAATGTCTTAAAGGAGAGCTGATTCACCGTGCGTGGCTCTGCCACAGGGATTCTCCCACGGTTTGGTTCACCCCTCATTCTTTCTAGCTTCTCTTTTAGTGTCAGTGGGTATGAGTGTAGACACAGGGAGATAAATATATATTAAATTTCATCTCCATACTTGTGGCTAGATCAATAAAAACAAGGTTGCCCCCAAAATGAGTTGTCCCAATGATTTTGTTGTCTCCACAACTACATTTGCTCAAAAAAGTTGTTTACAATTCTCAGCAGTTTAAAAAATGAGAAAAGCCTACAGCTCCATGGACTTCCGGATCTTTTGCTCCCGCCATGGTTTTGCATCTGTTGTCTTTGACACCAAATTGCTGTAGCCGTTCTTTTCTGGGCGGACTCATGTCTCAAAGGAAAAGGCAGAACCGTGAAATCAATGAGTAGCTCTAACTGAAAGAGCAGTGGGTGCAGTTTGAGCTCGGTGACATAAAATGCACCATTTGAAATGGCAGTGATTCAGGTCATGCCATTGCTAGGAATAGGTCACTAACTTCTGAATCTCTGCAGTTTCCTCATTCACTTTCCTGATAGAAGCACATACAACATTTAGCTGCAAGTAGTTATAACACGAAGAACACACATATTTCATAGAAATCAACTGAAAAGTTTCCAGGATCATGCTCTGAAATAAAATCGAAGGAGATAACAAAGCATCTTCATGTATTAGCAAATTTGAATATATTAGGGAAACAAACCCTGACCTGTACTTTGCCTGACGTTTTTTGTGGAATCCCTCCTACCTGCCTCACCGCCAGGTGGCAGTGTGGTAGCACTCATCCACACCTGCTTTGGAAAAGCCTGGGAAAGGTGCGTCGCGTGGTATTTTCACTCAGCACAGGTAGCAGTGGGTTTTAGAAATGTTAGTGCTATTCTCTCCCGGTATTAAAATAGCCTTGCCTACATTTCATGAATTGCCCTTTTGCTGTGAGAACAGTGTGGATAGTTCCCTTCTCTAATTTTCTAAACTAGAAACTCGGAATATATGTGCCCTAACAGTTCTTTGTTGTCATAATTTTAAATACGAACCTTTTCCCCAGGGTAGCAGGAAGTGAATTATGTGGTTTTTTTTAAAACCAGCATTTTTCAACAATTGGATTAAGGCAGGGTTTCCCATGGCTTCTGCAGAAGCCTACGCCCGCAGACTAGAACCCTCTGTGACAAGAATTCTGACATTTCTTTTTCCTTATCGAAACTGCTCCAGCTGTCATTATGCCATCGGAGACAAGCTTTCAGCCGACAGGACGACACACTCTATCAAACCTGTTGTGTTTGCACAATGTCCATTCAGCAGTTTAACTGCGGCAAAGGAGCCAGTTTCAACATTTGGTTTCAGATACCCAGGATTTAGTATGTGTTTAAAGTATGTCTGGCTTCTTCTTTTTTACAGATAGAAATTCAGAGATCCACATAGTGTCACCTGATCCAATGTTCTCTTGGAGATGTGGGGCAAAATCAGAAACATAGAACATCTAGGTTTTCTCTCTATCTGAACTGAGTGGTATGTCATCCCCAATGTAGAGTGTCCCCCAAAATGTACACACGCTTTGAATAGTTATAAAGGCAGTGCTTATCAAAATACATTTCATTTTCAGAACTGAACTGTGAGCTCAAAGTGTGGATACATTTTGGGGGGACACCATGTACTCTTGATAGACTGGGGAGGTGTTGGGGAATGTCTCCCATATGGTCACAAACCCTAAAATATGTCCTATTGGGCCCTTTGAGAGAACTCGTACTAGCCAGTGCTTCATGCCATGTGTCTGAGTACAGCCTGACCATAGGTTATATCCTTACCTGTCTGTGAGCTCTGAGGACAGACTTGTCTGTCTTTTACACATCTTAATCTCCACCAATGTATACATTTCCAACATATGGCAAGGCTTAAAGAAATAGTGCTTGAATCTTAAATGAACAATGTTTAAAAAATATTTAGATTTTCAGAGGGTTGGTCAATTGCCATGTTATTTGAAATGTTGGCTGCTTCTTTCTAGGGGAGGATGATGCCTGCTGCATTACAGCCTTGCCTGACTTTGCCTGATCTTGGGACTTGTGGTACACTCTCCTGGGGGAAGATTGGGCCCCCTCTTTATGGCTACTGCTATTGAATTTAGAATGGTTATTTGACTAGCTTTGGCCAATGAAAGGTGGGTAGAAATACTACATGTCAACTTTGGAGCAGAAACTACAAAATCCAGCTCTTGGTTCACAAGCTCATTCTTTTCCCTTTACCATGAGACCCACGGTGTTCAAAATGGGCACTGCCTAACTGTCTTGAGGTCTAAAGTGAAGACCTGCCCGAGCAGACTCATTTTGGCAATGTTCTTAGAAGGAAAAATAACCCCTGTTACTGCAAATCACTGACATTAAGGGGTTGTGGGTTGTTACATCCCAGCTTAGTCCAAAGTAATGGATACAAAATTGAATAGTTTTGCCTGGCAGGTGTTGCTCAGTAGTTGAGTGTCAACCCATGAACCAAAAGGTCACCAGTTTTATTCCTGGTCAGGACACATGCCTGGGCTGCAGACTCTATCCCCAGTAGGGGGCAGCCAATCCATGATGTTTCTATCTCATTGATGTTTCTCTTTCTCTAGCCCTCTCCCTTTCTCTCTCTCTCTAAAAACCAATAAAAAGCATATTTTTAAAAAATAGAATGGATTTTAGGCCAATGAAATAAGTATTTTCAAACTATGTAGACGTGCTTCCTTGTCACAGCCTGGGCTGCTCAGTGTGTCTTTGTTAACTGTTGTCTCCCATCTCTTGTGACTGGGAACAGATGGTGGTGATTTCCAGATGATGTTCTAATGATCTGGGAAACATTGAGCAATCTCAAATCAACTTGAAATTCTTAAGGTATAATTTGTTATTTATTGGGAGAAAACTGAAGTGCAAGGTATTTTTTCTTCAAAAAGGACTTAGCATAGAAAGTACTTGTGTTTAGGACAAACTATCGAAAGAGACAGAGTATGATTCAAGAATTCCAGTTAAATTTCAATTGCCTTTTCTTTCCTATCAGTGTTTAAATATCTGTGTTGTGAAAAAACTATAAAATTCTGAATATGAAGCACTTATTGAATAAAAAAACCAGAGACTAAAACACTGGAACGTTACAGCATCCATATATGTGTGTGTGTGTGTGTGTGTGTGTGTGTGTGTGTGTGTGTATTTGAAATTATAAATTTGGTAAAAGTGATTAAAGCTTGACTTACTAATATCTTCATTGTTATCCTTTTGATGAAAATATTTAGTACAGTAAAAAACAAGATGATCTTTTTATTTAATATATTTTTCTTTCACATAAACTATAAATTGATAAAAATGATGTGTGAACTTTACCACTGAGCAGTTATTAATCACCTTTAATATCTGGGTCTGGTGTGACATTCTTTCTATATCATTTCTATGGCTACATCTTTTAGGGTTTATAAAATTTACATCACACATTAGAGTTAAGTTTCTTCTGGACAAGTTAGGTCTTGAGGATAAGCCATTGTATACCAAGCGAAGAAGAAGTTGAAGGCCTTCCAATTGAAGGGAAACCACATACCAGAAAAGTGAACAAGGTCATGGCATTAACTCATATGCTCTAGCAATGGTGCAAAGTTTAGTGCCACTGACGCACTGGGTGAAAAAATGACCACCTAAAGATTACGCACTTAGACTATAGTCACATGGTGCTGGGGGTTCCAGATCCTTGGGAGATTCAGCCTGTATCTCTAAAAGAAGAGCATTACATTAACATCTTTTCTATACATTTCGGTCCTGCCATACTGTCTGGAACACCAATCCATTTGAGAAATAATAGGATGGATTGTTTCCAGGTAGTAACATTTTGTAGGTGTCTACCTGCTAAAGTTTCTTCTGTCTTGGATGTGAGGTTCTGTGGAGATGCCTTAGACATGGGTGTATAAGGGAAGGCGAGTTTATTCCCGGTGCCAAGCCTTCCTTCCATCTCCATCTGTGTACAGTCAGCTTTGTAGTTCACCAAAGTCTTTACCTGAGAAGAATGATGATGTCAAAAAATAGAATATCATTTGCTAGACCCTTTTTGATCCACAAGAGACATGGGGGCAGGTTGGTGGCTGCTTTCACCATCCACGGACTAATGCTGAGAATTAAGTAAACAAAGCCAACTTCGTCTCCATACTGAAGTGCTCGCCGTCCTTCTGGGACATGGTCATGGGTAAGGGAAGATGATGGGCCGCCTCCGTACACACGCCAGTCTTCCGAGCAGCTCTCCCCTTTCTTCAGTGACTTTGTGAGTCCTTTAGGAGCCTTCATTGGCTTTGGGGACGGCGTGAGGCAGCAGCTGCTGGCTGCAGCTGAGTGATTATCTGTTCAGATGGAGCAGATTCCAGGGACGGTGGAATGGGAGGCTTCCCCCAACAGTGACTCTGCAGGGCGGACTCCTGAGCCAAGTGCAGCCAGAAGGAGAGAGTCAAGCAACAAGGTTTTATGATGCTGCTTAGCTTTCTGAAATCCTCCTCAGTAGACAGATGAAAAGGGGGGGGGGGTGCGGGGGAGGCAGCAATGAAAAGACACTGAAAAAATCCCCTCCAACAGCTAGAAATAATGTAAAGATGATAAAAGCTTCATTTTCCCCCCTGAGCCTTGGTTTGCTCTCCGGTGTAACTTTTGTGCTGATGGATGAATTGTGTTACCTGTAAATGAGATAAGGAGTGAGTGAACAGGGGAGCACACCATTCATCACCACGGACGGACCTGATCTATAGGGAACGCTCGCGTCGGCGTTGCGAGGTTTCTCCAAGGACCCTTATAAGAAGTGATTTCATGAAAATGAGTGGCCACAGCGGTGCATAGAGCGGCATTTGGAAAGGGCCCCCTCGGCCTGATCAGCAGTTACAGAGAGGTGAGGGCAAATGCCACTCCTCCTGCTGGTCACATTGTCACCGGAACCACTTCAACTTGAATAATTGTACAGGCTTGTGTTCCTGTGACCTGGTTCAGATTTTACCATCATGGCCACAGTAAACACATCTTTGAAATATCCTCACTTATAAATAATATATGTATCTTAAAATATGTATTACTATTCCTTATATGTAATTCTTCCAGCTGACAAAAGACATTTTTAATTTTTTTTCACAAAAAAGTACTCCACAGATCAAATACTCTTGGAGAATGCTAACTTAAATATTTAAATTGGCTTCTACTGTATACGGGTTTTAGAGCCTTTAGTTCTGAATCTCAGAATAGAATAAAAGGAAATTCCCCTTCTGCTGATTCTATTACAGAGTGTGTGTGTATGTGTAAGGTATATGGCATGTGCAGGATATGTAGAATAGCTTAAGAAACACACGTGTTCCAAAAAACATGATTTAAGAAAATAGTCTAGAGTGGGCACTTGTTGCTTACAAATAATACCCTGTTAAATGTATGTAGACACCCTATTCAATGGCATTGCTTTCATCCAATGGTCTGCATGCCTCCCTGTCTTCATTATGGTGACCATACGTGTAACGATCATTTCTCAGACCCCACTGATGGTGCACTGTCCAGGTGAAATGGTCTTGAAGTCACTCCAGTAATGAGTTTAAAGCCATTGGCCCTTTTCTCAGAAACCTGCCTATAACTTCAGGGGCTTTCAGACCCCTCGGATCTTCTCAGAGCACAGAGATGGAAAGGGATCACTTTCCCAACAATCCTTTGAAGAAAAAAAATTTGCGGGTTATAAGATGAAAACCTGGATAAATTTAAAACCAGGAGTTGGACTTGGGACTGTATCCCTGCAGCCAGAAGAAGGTGAAAAGAGCAAGTGGTCCTAGCTGGTTAGGCTCAGTGGATAGAGTGTCGGCCTATGGACTGAAGGGTCCCAGGTTCGATTCTGGTCAGGGCACATGCCTGGATTGTGGGCTTAATCCCCAGTGTGGGGTGTACAGGAGGCAGCTGATCAATGATTCTCTCTCATCATTGATGTTTATCTCTCTTTCCCTTCCTCTCTGAAATCAATAAAATAAATAAAAAGAAAAAAGAACAAGTGATGGGGGAAATGAGAACGGGTATCATGATCACATTATCATTAATGGATAATGAGAAGCCTGGTCTTGAACACTCATCATATAAACAGCCCCTTGATAATGTCAAGCTGTCAGGCACTGAGCGTGCGGAGTCGAAGCTCTCAGTGGCACCCAAGGCAGAATGATTGGGCGCGAGCTGTACAAGATGGCAAAGAGCAGGAGCGTGGTGGTTAGAGCACAGGCTCTGGGGGCAGACTGTGGAGCTCAGCTTCCAGCACCACAGGATAACTGCGTGGACTTAGCAAGTTACAGGGCCTCGCTGCATCCCTGCTGCCTTCACGCAGGTCATGAAAGACATCAGTGCATCGGCTGTTGGCATGTTCCGATGAGTTCAGTGATTTAAATCACTTATAACACGGCCTGTATATATAAGTGGAAAGACAGACAGATAGACAGACAAACGACATATATATCACTTACTGTTTGTTCCTATTAGCCTTTACTTGGGTTTATGTCTAATTAGATCAGGGGTCCTCAAACTTTTTAAACAGGGGGCCAGTTCACTGTCCCTCAGACCGTTGGAGGGCCGGACTATAGTTTAAAAAAAAACTATGAACAAATTCCTATGCACACTGCACATATCTTATTTTGAAGTAAAAAAACAAAACGGGAACAAATACAATATTTGTATTTGCATGTGGCCCGCGGGCCGTAGTTTGAGGACCCCTAAATTAGATGGTCAGAGGCGAAGGCCCTTACTACATTGCTGGTGCCAGTAACGTGTACCTCCTGTCAGTCCACCCGATCCCCTTGGCCTTCCCCATGAAGGACGGCGTGTCCTCTGCATGAAATGCCACCAAGGCCAGTTTGTGAGGAGGCTGTACCCTGAGCAAGAAACCTGGGAAGGTGTCAGGGATGAACTAGCCTGTGGGTCAGGCCTGAGAACACGTACCACTGATCACGTCATTTCCACCAGGGGAGCGAGGCCTGCTATAAACGGATTCACCTGTGCATCCAGTGCGGCACCTCGCAATGTCTGTGCACTACCACCCACCTTTGCAGGGTGACTCGGGTTCTTCGGGTGTCCCTGTGTTCTACTGAAAAGCGTAGAAGGAAAAACAGGACATGTGGGGGCAGGGGAAAGGCTTTGAAGGGGGC
Source organism: Myotis nattereri (assembly GCF_964212035.1). Lineage (NCBI taxonomy): Eukaryota > Metazoa > Chordata > Mammalia > Chiroptera > Vespertilionidae > Myotis > Myotis nattereri. Next base: position 79,323,119 of record NC_138086.1, read on the forward strand.
AGGTTTAAAAAGCCTCCCAACAGCTGGGAGACTGCTGGCTGAAGACTGTTTTCAATCAGTCTATTCTTTTGCCCATTGTTTTTCCAACGATTAATCTGTTCACTTGTGGATTCCGAGCAGATCGGTGGGAAGGAAAGCCTGACTGGTGGGCTATGTCCTCTGACACTGGATGAGACTATAAAGGACATGCCCCGAAGGGAGGCTTTTCCAATAGAATTTCATTCAACACAAACGGACAGACAAGCACATGAACTCATCTCATCTCCAAGGAATGTGTGTGCGTGGCTCACGTGGCGAGCAGTGCTTGTTGTACAATAGAAACAAATGCAACTTTTCTTTCCCTGGTGCGTCCACCTTTTCATTTGAATTTCATTTTTCAGTTACAGTTTACATTCAATATTCTTGTGTATTAGTGTCTAGGAACCATAGGACTAATGCTGGCAACCTGGACTGATGGGGTCCTAGCCTCGTGTTATGTTTACTATCAGTGTTTACCATCATTCACCTTGGTCCAATTCCCCGAGCGTTCTGGGTTGCTTGATCAATATCACAGGGATAACAATCGTTTCTTACTATGGAGCTGTTGTGAGTGTTCAGTGAGAATGTGTATTTCAAGCTGTTAGGATATAGCCAGGAAAATAAGTGCTGAATTAATTTTGACTACTTTCATAGTGAACTACCAGATTGCATGTCAGCGGAGCCCATGGTGTTTGCTATTCTCTGTGGGTTTTCGTTCCCCCTCACTGATGCACTCAGCCTGACTTCCCGTGAGGCAGAGTCCTTGTCGCCTTGTGAAGACATTTAATAGATGTGTTTCCCATGAAAAGATCGGCAAGCGGTTAGCGCAGCGTATGTGGACTGTTAGTCTTACCTGCAGTACGGAAGCCGTTGCCCCCCAGTTTGTAATTGTTATTGTGCAGCTGAGTGTGGAAAAGGTGTTCAGCTTCAGTAAATCACAGATATCACTTACACACATGACCACGGTGCCCGCTGCATCTGGGAACAGCCCTACACGTGTCTATTAGGGTCCCATACACTGGGCTGAAAGCCATTTGTATAATTAGATTTGAAGGCAGTCCTTGCAGAGGCTCCGCAGAGGGAAGTCCGATGGTGGCTTACTTTGGGGGGAAATCTGCAATGTGACCAGAGAACCATTAGATTCAAACATTGCGATATCATCTAATAACCCAACCCATGTGCACAATTCAATTCAGTGTCTCAGGGAGCAGGGAGGAGCAACACCTGAGCCCAGAGTAGCTCCTGTAAGTGCCAGCCCAGATTGAGGCAGCGATTGGCATGAACAGGACCAGTTCCTGTAAAGGATGCACCAGCAGAGCCTTCCTGAGTGTATCCACTCCAGCAATTGTCAAAAGGCATTAGCACCCGAAAGTCATAGTTGCCCTTATCTTCATAAGGTTCTTCTATGAAAATAACAGATCCTCACATGGAGAGTTAGTGAACAAAGCAGCGGCAGGCATCTGTACTTCCGGCTGAGTGCCAGGGTTGAGAGACAGAGGCTCCTGCGGGAATCCTGCTGCCCCTGAAGATCAGGGAATCCGTTAATTCATCAGTTCATGGTGGATACCTCTATCACCTCCAGAGTCAAGGACGGTGTGGCATGGCTGTGCTGACTGAGGGAGCACTGAGCTTGCCTAACAAGGACTTTCTTTATTTTGGGAACACCAGTTAGGAATGATAGTTCCCTGTTCCTCTCCAGCCTCATGTCAGAAAGATGATACGCCCCAAATAGAGATTCAGAATTTTAGGGTAGATGGACGTTGAAAGAAAGGGAGTTACCATTAAATGTCCTCATATAATTGAGGAAACTGGACCCCAAAGGGTAAGCTATTTGCCTAAGAAAGAACAGTTATTTGGTGGAGCAGACCGGACTTGATGCCGGGTGTCCTGTTTCCCAGGCCAGGCATGAAAACTTCGTGGCTTCTTCCATATTCCTCACCGATTTTTCTTCCTTTATTATTATTCAAAGTTTATTTGCTGGGCATCAACATCTATAGGAAATTGCACATAGGGATTTTTTTTCTACTCTCCATCCTTGATCCCAACATTTGAGACCATTCTTGTTTCTGCCATCAGATGTTCAACAGAAAAAAGTTCCCTGGGCTGGGCCGGTCGGAAGCTAGGCCTGGGCAGGACTGACTCCCCTGAGTGGCACGTCATTGCCCCCTTCACTCTGCCCTTTGCTGGCATCGTGAGAATGGCTCTGACTTCTTCACCGGAAGCTGTTCCACTGCAGTCATTGATAACACCTAGGAACCATCCCCGTGCTTAAAGTTATTTGTCATCACTCTGAAAGAGATCTAACTAGGCTTGTCTGTTTTCCTTCTGGAATGTATTTGCTAATCTCTTCTTTTTACATAAGATATATTACATTTATTTCAGACATGAAGGGAGAGAGAGACAGAAACATCAGTGATGAGAGAGAATCATTGATCAGCTGTTTCCTGCACACTCCACACTGGGGATCGAGCCTCGGGCATGTGCCCTGATTGGAAATTGAACTGTGACTTCCTGGTTCAAAGGTTGATGCTCAACCACTGAGCCATACTTGCATGTTGCCTGTTGCACCATTGGGGTTGGTTGGTTTCTAACTCAGCCTGGGTCTCTAAGAATTGCTGCCCAGCCCCATCCATGACTACTCTTCTTTAATTTTTTTTTAAAATAAGCTATCATTAAAGTTTCAATGTATTTCAAGCAAAAAGAACACCACTAAATGTCTGATACACATCTAAATTTATCAGTATTTCCTTTGACATATTTGATTTCTAACTTTTAAAGATAACTGTTAAAAACTGCATAGTGGTTCCATTGGCATCATTCTTTTTCCTCCATAAACAGAAAAAATCTGACTGGCATTTTGTATATATTCTGTACATGCATTTATATTATTAATATATGTATATGTGTTAATAAAATATATACTTTATTCATGTTTAAACTTTGAAACACTATCATTTTGTACTGTTGTACTTATTAAATACTAGGGGCCCAGTGCACAAATTTGTACAGCTTGAAAGGAACTGTGGGCCAAGAGGCTGCAGTGGGCACAGGGGTGGGTCTCAGCCCATCCTCCACACCCCTGCCCAGCCCCTCCTGCTGCAGCCCCCAATCCCCTGTCTGCCGGCAGCCCTTCTCCCACTGCCACCGCTCTCATGTGCTGACAATGCTGACCCTGCTGGCACCCGCTGATGGCATGGGGGATTGGGGCAGGCACCAGCAGCGGGTGCCAGCAGTGGGTATGAGAGGCAGCTGCCAGCCCTGATCACCCCTCAGTAGCAGGGAGAGGTGGAGAATCCCTGAGGGTTAATTGGGGCCAGCAGCCTCCGCTCACACCCACTGATGGCACCAAGTGTTTGGTGTGGGTGCTGGGTTCCTGCAGTGGGTGCGAGCAGCAGCTCTGGTGCTGGCAGCAAGTGTGAGTGCCGGCGGGACTGTGGTGTGTGGGAGCAAAGAATTTTCAGTAATTGGCGCCCTGCCTTGGTCTGGCGTGCATTCTCACCTGCTCCACCATCCTACCACGGCTGACACCCACCATGTTCCATGCTCTGCTGCCTGCTGCCTACGCCCGCCATGTTCCACATGTGCCCCTTGGTGGTCAATACACGTCATAGCAACCAGTTGTTCGGTTGTTCCACCATTCGATCTATTTGCATATTAAGGGTTTATATATATATATATATATATATATATATATATATATATATATATATATATTGTTTTGCAATTCATCAATGTCAATAGAGGAAACTTCAGTTTACTAGCTACTATGAATATAGCATTTATTACATAAATATATCAATATTTATTTTTTCTACTCATTATGCTGAAGGGTGCTATAATTTACCCCTATTAAAATATTTTAATAAGAAAATGATTAAGTGATTAAGCAAAGGGAAAAAACCCCTCATAGACTCAGATAACAATACGGTGATGAGCAGAGGAAAGGTGGCGGGGGAGGTAGAAGAGGGTAAGGGGGTAAATGGTGACGGAAGGAGACTTGTTTTGGGGTGGGGAACAACACAGTACAATATACAGATGATGTATTACAGAATTGTACACCTGAAACCTCTATAATTGTATTAATTAATATCACCCCAATAAATTTAATACAAATAACTTAATAAATGTTTTGTTCAGGTCTCTGAGTACTTGCATGAGATGTTCTTAGAGGAACACAGCAGAGAGTGAGCACCCTCACGAGGAAATTGCTCCTGCTCCAACCAGATCTTGTCAGACTGTCCTTCAAAATGGCAGCAGTAGTTCACCCACCAGCCACCATGAGGTGAGTCCTGTTTTTGCTAGACACTCTCAGCAACATTTGTTATTTGCAACTTTTTTTTTTACCAATCTGATGGACATAAAATACTGATTCATTGTTTGAATTTGCATTTTATGGGTTGCTACTAAAATGAACATCTGTTCACATGTTTGTTAGCCATTTGGGTTTCACTTCTGTGGTATGTTTGCTTATGTCTCTATCGTTTTCAATTGAAATGTTTGCCTTTTTCTTACTGCTTTTTAGTGGTTCTTTATATGTTCTGGATACTTGTTCTGTGTTTATGATAGACATGGCAAATATCTATTCTGAGTCTATGGTTTACATTTTCACTTGTTAATGGTATATGTTGATGGCCTCTGAGTATGTTGATTGTTTATATACACAAATGGACCAATATTTCCCCCCTTTGGTTTGTACATATTTGTTTTATTTACAAAGATTAACATTGGTTAATAAAATTACATAGATTTCAGGTGTAGAATTCTATAATACATCATCTGTATATTGTATTGTGTGTTCACTACCCCAAGTTAAGTCTCCTTCCATCACCATTTACGCGCTGCCCCCCACACCCATCCTTCTGTAATCGAATGTGTAAAAATTACCTATGGGGGCATTTTTCAAAATCATAAAATATTGCCTTTCTCATTTAGATATTTAATCCACCTAGAATTTATGTATTTATATTGTGAAGCAAGGTTCTTATTTTATTGTGTGAATGAATTATTCCTTCTGCATCATTTATTAAATATTTAGTTGCTAATTTATACTGTTTCCCCTATCATTTAGCAGTTGTCCACATATGTATTATTGTGCATCTGGGCTTTATTCTTATTTCATGTTCATGAGTCCAAACTTGAAAAATACAACCCTCTCTTAATTAACTTCCCTTCCCATTTCCCCAAGTAGGATGCAATCCCTATGAAGTCAGATCCCCGTCAGCTTTATTCACTGATTTATTAGAAGCACTTAACACAACGTCTGGCCCAGGCATTGTCTTCAGTCAGTGTTTGTGGGATGACTGGGTGTAGCTGTGTGTATAGTTTTCCTTTCCACGGTGTTCTTCAAAATCTGCCAAAGCACACTAGGTCCTTTGTTTCTCCATGTAAACCTTTGTTCAACAATTGAAATTCTGTGAAAAACATTATGGGTAATTTTATGGGAAACGCATCAGATGTATAGAAAATTTGGAAACATCTTTCATTTGCATGTTACTGAGTATCCCCACCCATGAACAAGGACTCTTTATTTTGGTTTCTTTATCCTGATTCATTAAATATTTATATTTTTCTCCAGAAATATCTTTCACATTTTTGTTCCATATGTATTTTGCTAACTAGTTAAATGCTATCTTAAGAATGGGTTTTTTATTTTTATAGGGTCAATTTAATTATCTGTATGATTTATGTAGCAAACTTACTACAATGTTTGTCTCATATCGAGTGTGTGAAGATTTTCCTGGACTTTCTATGTAAACAATCATATTGTAAGTCAAAATGATGTGTGTGCTTCTTTCAAATGTTTTATTCTCATTTTACTGTTTGTATTAACACATGCGGCATAGTGTCAAGTAGACCCTAAAGGGAATGGTTATAATGTCAACATTATGACTTCATGTTGCTATATACCTTTTATCTAACTTCTTTTTTATAAGTGGGTTGATTTTTGAATTTATTGGGATGACATCTATAATAATAATAAAAGCATAATATGCTAATTAGACTGGACATCCTTCCGGACGACCTTCCAGACCAAGCCTGGTTCCCAGGTGCCTGCCAGAGGCTGCAGGGAAGCCTGGGTACTGGGTGCTAGAGGGAAACCAGTTGTGGCAGCCAGGGGAAGGAAGGCCTACTTTTGCAGGAATGTCGTCCATCGGGCCTCTAGTTGGTTAATGAGATCATACAGGTATCAAGTGTAGGTTTCTGTGATACATGATCTGTACATCGCACTGTGTGCCCACAACCCAGAGTCAAATCATCTTTGTCACCATAACTTCTTGACTGATACTGAACAATTTTCAGAGTTTTTTCTTTTATAAACATTAATAGCTGCACCTTTCCTTCTAAACACTGCTTATATTTCATAAAGTTTTACACATTATGTTTTCATTAGTAGTACTAAATTGTTTCTAATTATTTTGTGCATTCTGAATTTTTTTAACAAGTTACCTAGAATATTGTCATTGTTGTATTTTTTAATAGATGGTCTTTTTCTTGAACTTTGGGTAAGAGTGATATGATAAAAAGTTACACCTCAAAATGCATGAATGGAACATGAACTACGTAGGGATATGGCATTCAGACATATGCAGCCTACGCTGAGTCTGACTTCCTGCCCTCCGGTGGCAGTGGGCATGCGTTCCTCCTGAGTGCTACCCTTTACATCATGTGTCTCCCTTTAAGAGTCCTAGTGAATTCCTCTCTGTCAATGGTTCTCAACCTTGGCTGCACATTACAATCACCTGGGAATCTTTTTAAAATCCTGATTTCTGGGCCTCATTCTCCGGAAATTCTGTTTCTTTGTTATGGGGTGGGGCCATAACATTAGTAACAAAGAAACAGAATTTCCGGAGGATGAGGCCCAGAAATCAGGATTTTAAAAAGATTCCCAGGTGATTGTAATGTGCAGCCAAGGTTGAGAACCACTGCTCTATGTGAACTCTCCGTGACCCACATCCAAAAACTCTTGACTCATGCATGTGTGGCTCTTATCTGGAAGACCTAGGTTATCTCTGAAAGAAATCATGAAGATGTAACTCCACCCCGTGCAGCCAGTGTCAACCCAGGGGCAGGTTGCTGTGGTTCTTTGTTCTCTCTTCATTGCTGGCTCCTTGAGACAGACCTCCTAGCTGTGCATTTGAGACAGCGTGTATTGCATGTTAATTTCCGTTTTGATGTGTCTGTTGTAAAAGGGTTTCAGGTTCTTCCTGTAACTACATTGCTGGGCTCCAGTGTCTGCTGCTCTGGTTTTGTTCCCAAGTGCCTTGCTATTTATGGTAGAGCTTCCAAGCCCAGCCCTGCCTGCCTGCCACAGGCTGCGGTGCTTTGCTGGCTCCAGACCTGTGACATAAGGAAAGAAAAAAAGACTGAGTGAAGGGAGGGAAGCATCAGAAAGACCTGAATTTGAACAGAGCTACCTGGGTTCAAGCAGAGCCTTCAACTCCCCATTGCTTCTCTGTTGCGGCTCTTATTTAGCATCTTAAAATGTGTAAATGCTTGGGGACAGGTCTTTGGTGATTTAAGCAAGGCGAATTATTCCCCAGTCAGAATTACAAAACTCAGTTTGAGAACAGATATTTGAAAAAAAGATTTTTTTAATCAGATGACATTTTCTTAGGATGGCTATTTAAAACATTTGTTCTTAGCTCTAGGAAACTAACCTCGGGGGAAAGACCCTTAAAATAGCCACGATTTTTGAAAGCTAGATAGAGAAGAAAGTAGCCTTGATTGCTCTGTATGGAACAAAATATAAAAAGGATGTTATCAGCAATTAACTACAAAGCTAGATTCTAAAGGAAAAGGGGAATCAGAGAGGACACATTTTTGAAGCGATGAAAATCCTACTGGGAGCTCCACAGGGCATGGGATTTCTCAGGGGCCAGAATCCATTCCTATTTTCTTGTTTCTAGGCAGTCTTTGGCTCTTGGTGATTTTATGAGGATGTGGGGGTTATACTGCTGAAAGGATATTTAAAGATGGGAATAAGCCAGAATGAGCCCAGAGTTTTCATCCCTCCTGCGTGCCCCCCTCTTCCCTCATTGTGCATTGCAAATAAGTTATCACCATAAGCCAAACGCACAACTGCAACATCCCCATGCAAAGCTTCATTAAAAATCAAACACGATCCAACTGCTGGCGGTGATCATGACAAGACTTATGATTAACTGCTAAGTCACTCAAAAGAGGGCTGGCCTGAGAGAAGTAAATAAATGCGCCGGCTGATAATCTCAGGGAAGAAAACACCAAGCAAATAAACAAGCGGAGTCTTGTTAGAGACGCTGCAACAAAATCACGCTTGGGTTAGAAAGAAAGCATTTTTCCAGTAAAACCAGAGGAAGTCTGCTATTTACCAGAATTTCCATGAGGTCTTTCCCTGGTGCATTTCCGCATAAACTGAGAGTCAGGGGAGCCAGGTGTGGTCCAACATCTGCCCAATCACCTCATGGGGCCAGATGTGCACGAGGGAAAACTGCCCAGGGAACTGGGGTCAGGCTAGGAAAAGGAAGGCACCCCGGCTCTCCCTGGGAAGGGCTGAGTGTCCGATGCCTGGTGGGTGTGGGGTGGGGCTGAGGCACACGCCTGCCATCGCTCTCCGGGCTAGTTCTTATGACGCAGGAGGAGGAGTCCTAGGATTTCTCTCATGCTCCGGTGCCTACTCAGGTTTTTCAGTCTGTTGGCGTGAAGGCCTGAGGTGTTAAAGCATAATTGCAAATTATGATGAGGAGATCCAGGAAAATGTGAAAATGTAGCAGCTTATGCCACAAATTACAGGGGTGTGCTTGTTTTCTTTCATTTTATTCCCCCCCCCCCCAAATGTCAAAATGGTAACGGAAAGTCGCTATGCATAACAAACAGAAATGGCAAAGGACACGTGTTTTTCAAAGCATCGTTCTCTACTCTCCCCTTCTTCTCTCGCCTTCGAATCAAGAAATTAGGCACATCTTAGAACTCAAACCTTAGGGGTCAGACCGAGGGCCCTCCCTTTCCATCCTGATGAGTGAACGTAAAGTGTTTATTTCTTTCAGTGAAACTGGGAGGACTTTTTTCAGGGTGTAAGCCATGTCCCTCATGACAAAAGGACACTATGGGCGATGCCCCCCGCTGGCCAGTAGGGTGGCTTTGATGGGACAGAATGGGGGGAATTAGGCCCTGCCTTTCCTCTGCATTCACCTGCTCTACAGAGTGTGATGCCTGGCAGACTCAGCAGCGGCAGAAATGAAAGGTGAATTGTTTGACTATCAGTGCTTGGGATGGAAGTGAGGACCCCGTACTTTGATTCCCCTCAGTAATCTGCTTCCTGGTGTCATCTCCCAGCACCTGGCATTCTGCTCACCCGTCCTTCTGCTTGCAAACGGCAGGCACGTGAAGGAAAAGCATCTATTTTTCAGTCGCTTATGTTGAACTAGTAACTTGGAAAACTGTCCTCTGTTTATTTGATTTCCCTTTAGTAAGAAACAGAAGACACATTCTAGAAGACTGCAGTCTACCTCAGGAATTGTTTCTCTCTCCTTAAATGATAGAAGATAAAGAGATGGGAGTGGGTAAAGGGACAAAGCCAAAAAGAAGACCAGTGACAGTGGTGACCAGTGCAAAATAGACCATCTTCTGTTGGCTTAGCTTCGTTTAAGATCCAATAGATTTGCCTTTGGGTGGTGGGCACATGGTGAAATATACAGATCTCATAACGTAGAAACCCACACCTGAAACATATATGATCATGTTGACCAATGTCACCCTAATAAATTTAATAAAATTAGATCCAATAGCAAGGATTGTTGACAAGTGAAAACATAGTTCTGTCTTCCTTTCTCTTATTTTTCTTAATTCAAAGTAGGCAATTTTTTTCCTGATTTTTCTTCCTTCTCCTCCCCACCCCACCCAGACTTCAATCTGTAGCATTTAAATATCTAGATTATACCAAAGAATGCCAACCATTGTATATGCCAAACATTTCCACCCGAATCCTGCACCAGGTTCGTAAAGAATATGCTGGAAAGGGCACCCCCAATACACAACCTGACTGCTCTGTTGGTCACTGCTCAGTAGCAGAGAAGTATTCTCATAAAAATCTTGGTATTACCCACAAACACAATGCTGTATTAGTTTTGGGTGTACACCCCAGAGATTAGACATTATGTAACTTACTAAGTGATCATCCCAATAAATCCTGTATCCATCTGACAATTTTATGGGAGCTCCTTTGTAGGTAACCAACTGCTTTTCTCTTGCTGCTTTTAGGATTGTCTCTTTGTCTTTAAACTGTTGCATTTTAATTATGATGTGACTTGGTGTGGGCCTCTTTGGCTTCCTCTTGTTTGGGGTTCTCTGCACTTCCTGGACTTGTGTCCCCATCAGAAATAAGCAACAAATCATTCTTAACTTTAGAAGGGATATCTGTCTGTGCCCAAACCACAGGACTTCTAGGAGCTCCCCTGAAGTGGGGGCACCTGAATGGCTGTGAGTTTATTTCCAAGCCTTTGATATACACAGTTGTCTCACCAATAGGTCTAGACCAGTTGTTCCTTCTTGCTTACTTGATTCACTCTCTTTATTTATTTGAAAACTGATGCTTATAACATTTTCTCTGAGCACAGCTTCAACTGTATTCCATTTGTTCTATGATAAAGTGTTTTCATTGGTATTGTGTTCAATCACTCTGAAGTTCTAATTTCTACTCTTCTGTTACTCACATTGCATGATTGGATTTTTTTAAAATTCTCAATAGAACTTTCTGTGTTTTGATTTTGTTATTAATTTCAAGTTTTATTGCGTTGCAATCTTTTGCAAAACCTTTATTGAATTTGGGGCCTCTAATATGTCTTTTTGTTTTCTTTGTGATTGTTCCCTGAGCACTGAAGAAGACATTATAGCCTCCATATTCAAGGAACAATGTGCAAGCGTTTGGCTGTCTGTATCTGTTCCATGTCGTCCATAGCCTTCTCTCTTTCTGTCTGCTTGATATATTAATGCATTGATAAAAATGCATTAAAGTTCCCTACCATGTTTTCCGATTGATTTCTCCTTCTATCTCTTAGAATTTCTGTTTCTGAATGTTGCTATTATGGCACTACATGCACAGACATTCAAGGCTATTATAAATGTATGGTGAATAGAAATATTTTAGAATGCTCTTTATTATTCAGTATTTTCTGGCCTGAAAATCAATATTCACAGTGGAAAGTGCTCTGTTTTGGTTTATACTTGTTATATTTCTGTATACTCATTCTTTTTAGAACTTCACTTTTTTTTAGAGCAATTTTAGATTTATAACAAAATTGATAAGGAAGTACAGAGATCTCCCATATACTTCCTGCCCCCCACACTGATTGATCTAACAGGTAGTTTTGGTCTTAATTCTGTCTTACTATTTTTTGTTTTCTAATTTAAAAGAAAAAGTACGAGAATTTTCATTGTGGTCTGATTTCCTTGCTATGGAGAGAGAGAGAGAGAGAGAGAGAGAGAGAGAGAGAGAGAGAAAGTATAGATAGGAAAGAGAGACAGAGAGTGCACACGAAAACAAGGGGACAGGTTTTATTGCACACTTTTTCACTTAGCACTATATTTTGCATATATTTGGGTATATTAAATACATTTCAGTTATTTTTGAAAGTATGACGTTATTTCCTTCATGATATACCAACATATGAGTTATGATAATATATTTATTTGGGAGAAAAGGTGATTTCCAAATGTTTTCTGTTATGAATAATACTCATATCTAAATCTTGGCCCATATTCTAAGTAGGACTTTATGGCCAATTCTGAAGTGTAGAATCAGCACCATTACAGAGTCTGGACATCTTTAAGGCTCAACACACATATCAGCATGTTGGTTTCTGGAAATTCTGAAATAATTTCTATTTTTCAGTATTAAATATAGCTGCCCTTCTTCTAGCAGTGATTTTGTGTGTGTGTGTGTGTGTGTGTGTGTGTGTTTAATCTCTCATGAATCATCAGTAGAAAATGTGTTCTTTTAGTTTGTTAAGGCTGCCATACAAATTAAATAAGTATAGTGGCATAAAAAATATTTTTGTTATCTCTGAGTTCTACAGGCCCCAAATCCAGGCCCCTGCGGCTCAGCTGGCCCTCTGCTCTGGGTTTCACAGGCTGAGCCCCAGGGGCCGTGGGGCGTGGTTTCCCTCTGGACACTCTGGGAAGGAGTCCACTCCCAAGCTCCTTCAGGGTGTTGGGAAAATCCAGTTCCATGTGGTGCAAGATGAAAGTCCTGGGTCACTGGCTGACGGTCCGCTCTCAGCTTTTAGACACCACTCATTGTCTGCCTGTGGCCCCTGTCTCCGTCTTCAAAGCTAGCAAGGCAGGGTGCGTTCTTTTCTTGCCTCCAGCTCTCGGCGCTCCTTGGTGTTATCTCTGTGTCTCTTCTACCGGCTCATCTCTGCTTCTGCTGCTGCTTTTCAAGGCCAACACTGGGTAATATTTCCTTATTATAGTTTTCAGTATTTGGACAAAAGAGGAATATTTTTGTAGTTTTATTGGTTGACTATATAATTTCTATTTTAGTGAGTAGAAAGTTTTTTTTTAATTTTCATTGGGGTTATAAAATTTTTATTTTATTTTGTATGATAAAATACATTGTTTTAAATACATTTGTGTGTGTGTGTGTGTGTGTGTGTGTGTGTTATATACATTTTAATTTAATGTATCCCAGTTTTATTTTCATGTTTGTTGTAAGGTAAACATCAAATACGATGTTTTCAAATAATGAATTTTCCCAAAATCTTTCGTAGACTCACTGATACCTGTTTGACATTAGTATTTTATCATACATTTTAATGTTCTCTCCCAGAGCTCTCTACCTTGATCTTATGGACCTGTTTATTTCTTTTTGCAATAGCATCATTATATGTGGAATGCTATAGTAATATCTGCAATAAAAAGTTGAGGTGTGGTTGCATGTTTGATCCCAGGTCAGGGCAAGTATGGAAGGCAACAGAACAATGTTTCTCATATTGATATTTCTTTCTCTTTCTCTTCCTCTCTCTCTCTCTCTCTCTCTCGCTCTCTCTCTCTCTCGCTCTCTCTTTCTCTCTCTCTCTCTAGGCATGTCCTCTGGTGAGGATTAAAAAAAAAAGTCAAGGTGTTTGGTCAACACTTTTGTTTCAAAATTCATAAGGTATTTTTCTTTGATTTTAATTCCAGAATTATTTTCTTCTAAAGAAATTCATTAGAACTTTAATGGAGACTTCAATTAGTCCTCTAAATTAACTCAAGATAATCTTTCCTCCTTATAGTGTGTTTTTTAAAACTGGTCCTTTTATCACTGTGTACATGGGTGTGACTTTTCTCTCGCTGTCTCTCCTTATATGTAGTTCCCACACATGATGGTTATTTTGAGGAACTTTGTTCACACTATTGTCATTGGCATTTCTTGCTTTTTTATAAGCCAGCCTGTGTATTTGGTTTTGACCTGCCACCTTTTAAAATATTTAAATTTCAGCATCATTCTACTGATTTTTTGATATCTTATATGTGGATTTACATTCCCATAGAAGGCATTATTATGTTGATTATTTTGACTCTTGCTTGCTAGTGATTGCATTTGATTTCATAGATTCTTTCTGATCATTATACCTTTCATTTATTTTTCTTTCTTGCTTATTGCAGGAATATTACCTTTCAGTATAGTAAAAAATTAATTTTTGCAACCTTATTAATTATATTGTGAAATCATCTGCCATCATGTACTTTGTCTACTTATTGTCAGAAAGCGAATAAAGTCATGTTAACTTAATATACAACTATGTTTCTATCCTTGTCTTCTTACATTTTTAATAATATTTGCTTTACTTTTTAATACTCTTGTCACTTAAACCGCAGTGCTTCATCAATATTCCATTTTCTTTGTACACTATGCTTTTAATGACTATATAATTACCCACGTTCTCATTTAGTGCTGTTTGGTATGTATGTTATTTTGCATAAAATTAGTAATTATACTTACTTTCATTTGATTTGAATGAAATATTTAAACACATTTCCATAGAAATAAAGTTGATGACTTTCAGACAAGTAACAAAATATAAATATTTCAGATGTAATTTTATTTAACTATTTTAAATGCTTCCCACCTATTCAGATACACTAATAATTTTCTAATCTTGTGTTCCTATTTTGATTAAACTTTTAGTTGACTGAGTTATTTTCTAATCATTATTTTTAAGAAATATGCATGGTCAGTAATTTCTGTGTCCTTAAAGGCTTTTGAGACTGTTTTACTCTTTTCTTAAAATACCAAAACCAGTTATGCTATTATAGAATTTTTGAGTCATCAGACTCTTGTTTCTCTACAGAAACTATTAGCTCATCATATTTTACAGAAAATGGAAAACCAAAAAAAAGCTAGATTTTGTTCTTTTGTAGGCTATTTGAGTGAGCATAGAATTATTTTCATTAACTATTATGGAAGGTTAAGAGGATTTTTTTTTTTTGTCTCTCTGTTAATTTGGTCTAAAGTTTAATGAGCTCTTTTAGTCTGCATATTCATGACTTTTTTTAAGCCTCAGGAGAGATTCTTTAAATTATATTATCTTTTATTATTGATTCTGTTCCAGTTTTTGTTGTTTCATAATCGGAAATATCTTTGTTAGCTTGAATTCTGTTCTCTGTAATTCATCATTTGTGGATAACATTTTTTCCCCTTCTGGTCCATATAGTAAATAATTTTTAGAAACCCACAATTAATTTTTAAAAATCTTTATTACAGTGATTATTGCTCTTGTTCTTCAAGAATATTCTCTATAGGCCGAAACCGGTTTGGCTCGGTGGATAGAGTGTCGGCCTGCAGACTGAAAGGTCCCAAGTTCGATTCCGGTCAAGGGCATGTACCTGGGTTGCGGGCATATCCCCAGTAGGAGATGTGCAGGAGGCAGCTGATCGATGTTTCTCTCTCATCGATGTTTCTAACTCTCTATCTCTCTCCCTTCCTCTCTGTAAAAAATCAATAAAATATATTTATAAAAAAAAAGAATATTCTCTATAGAACCTATCTTTCTTTTTTTCTTTAGTTCCTATATAATTCAATAAGGTGACATTTGCATAGATCTGTGCTGTGTGAAGGAAGCCAATAGTCTCATGTGGCCATTCATATTTAAATTAAATTAATTTAAAAGTTAAGTTTCTCATGGTGGTTGTTACATGAATTAGCCCATGTGATAAAATTATACAAAATTTTGGGACATCTAGATATCCACCTGTAAAAAGATAAAGTTGTACTCCTACCTACACTATATACAAATATCATGTATCATTTATACACACACATCATGTATATACACACCTACACACACACACACACACACACACACACACTTTATGATCTGCATATTAGAGGTGGACATAGAGACCTTTGCATCTTTAAAGAAACAGCACAAATAGACAATGAGGCCTCAGAAGACTGAGAAGATCTCGCTAAATAAGGCTGTGCTTGGTTACCCAGGGTGGATTTGCAGACGGATAACTGACTCTTGTTTATTTGACTTTTATTTGCATTGGAATGTCAATGCAGAAGCATAAGCAGACTATACTAATGTGTAGTTTTTTGTCCAGGTTGTTGGTCTGGGGGCCTGGGTGGCCATGTTTGAGGTCAGTACCATAGACTGGCTTCATTGTGCTGCTTAGAGTTATTTTTTTTAAAATATATTTTATTGATTTTTTACAGAGAGGAAGGGAGAGGGATAGAGAGTCAGAAACATCGATGAGAGAGATACATCGATCAGCTGCCTCCTGCACATCCCCCAGTGGGGATGTGCCCGCAACCCAGGTACATGCCCTTGACCGGAATCGAACCTGGGACCTTTCAGTCCGCAGGCCGATGCTCTATCCACCGAGCCAAACCGGTTTCGGCATAGAGTTATTGATAGTATCCTTAATTAAGAGCTACATGCGGCAAAATAAATGGGTTGGTCCCAGCTTATATTGGTCATATAATCCAGGGGCCAACAGGTTGTCAGATTTATGGGAAAATTCCTCAGGAGCCGTGGAGTGTGAAAATGCGGGATGGATGTTGCTAGAAGACAGTTCTCCATGGTCTCTTGCACTTGTGTGCCTAGCCAATAGAGGTACTGCCTTCCTTTGTTCTAGACAGTTAGGTATGCCTCTGCAAAAAGGCTGCATCTGCATCTTTTGGCTAATTATAGCAAAATACCAAAAGCTGGTGGCTGAAAAAGGGCAGGAATTTCAATGATCCATTACAGGGGCCCTCAAACTGAGGCCCGCAGGCCACATGCGGCCCGCCGAAAACATTCCTCCGGCCCGCGGGTGTTTTTGCCGCCGCTGCCTGTCCTGCTTAGCAGCCTACTCGCCCCGGGCCCGCAGTGCGCATGTGTGGAATGTCTGAGGGACAGTGAACTGGCCCCCTGTTTAAAAAGTTTGGGGACCTCTGATCCATTATCTTTTCATGGCTAATTCAATCTTAATTTTATCCGATTTCTCATAAAGTCCATGATAAATAACTCATGAGCTACACATTTGTATTAGGCGATTCTCATGTTGGCTTGTATCCACCATCTCATTCTGAACCCCCTTCCACATGAGGGATATCTGGAGTTTGGAGCTCACAGATATTTAGAACATAAAGCTGATCAAACTCAGGCTGTTGTCCTTGGTATTGCTCTCCATGTGCTAGGTTACCAGCCATTATAATTCCGCCTAAACAATGTCCCCAAATACATCAGATAGTGAGTGTGACTTGGATAAAATTAGGTTTCCAGTATTCTGTCCTGGGCATAGTTATCTCTGTCTCTAGTTCCTATTAGAGAGGACGATATGACAGACCATTTTTAAAGTTCACCTTGCACTCAAATGGATTCTCAGTTCAGGCTGCTATTACTGAGAAAAAGCATGATGGTTTCAATGCATTCTTAAGTGCTGCTTTCCCCAAGGTTTTTAGAACTTAACATTTATTTTTCATATTTGGGAACGGATGGTTAGTCCCTGAACTTTCTTTCCAGTTAAAAAAGAGAAGACATTTTTCAATGCTAAGACTGCAATATTGAGCAGTGCAGCTCTGTTAAAACAAATGTAAAAATATCTGGCCACTCTCTTTATAGGAATAGTGGGGAAAAGAGACAAAACCTTTAAATATTTTACATTGTTTCTTAAATATTAAATGATAAAGATAAAATGAGTTACTAGAAAATACAATGCAAACTATTTAAAATAAAATCCCATGATTTCAACACCATTGGGGTCAAATTGGATGTAGGTAATTCCTTGGGCCAAACACTAAATATTGATAACCTTATCTTTGTGTAACTAATTTCTTTTTCTGAATCCTTGCTCTTGACATTAAATAATAATAAGAAGAAGAAGAACCTTGGGTGCAGTGTTTCTCAAACACCTGCATGGTCAGAATGAATTAAGATTTGTTTTTTAAATGGTGACTCCTATACTCTAGACTTTCTTTTAACTCTTATTTTATTGTTGGAGTTGGTTTTCCACAAGTTCTGTTTTTTTCTTGCTTTGAGTCCTTAGTGAGATCCAAACACTCTCAGTTAAGTAGCTGGACAAGGTGGCTACAAATCAATTTAAAATTTTCAAGTATGGATCATTATGATTTTGGAGAACATATGGTGTGGCCATTATGATAGACTTGAACCTGAATGGGCCTCAAACTCATAATGAATCTGCACCCTCACTCTCACCAGCTTTTCCTGTGGAATTTCAAGGTTTGCATCAGGGGAGTACATTGAAGCCTGAGCATGGATGAGAAGAGCTGAGGGAACTCCCTAAAGCAGAGGGGCTCTTCCCAAGTCCAAGGCAACGATCTGCTAAAGAAATGGTCAAAATAGGAGAACAGAGAAAATTACTCCATGCCACTCGGCACCATCATCAACAGCAAGATAAAAGCTGCCAACCTTGGGGGGCAGTTAGGAGAGCTGAGAGAACCCCCCTTGGTCTCCTGGCATCACTGTCTCCACACCTGGCCTACCAATGGCCTGGGAAAGTCTGGGAATGACTGAGTGGAATCTCAGTCTCAGGCCAGCTCAGTCACAACAGATGTTCCCAAAGGCCGATGTCTGAGGAGCCGGAGAACAGGAGTCACCTTAGGGCAGAAAACAGTAGTAGAACTGGGGAGCAAAGAGACTGCCTCCAAAATTGGCAGAACTCTCCCAGGGTTGGAGAGAGAGTGGCAGCTCAGCTCTACAGAGAGGGACACATTCTGTCTGATACTCAGCTCCCAAGGCCTGCTGCATAAAGGAATGCTCACACTCAGGGCGCTCCTGCAGATGGTGGTAAAGCGAATGCAGGTAAAGCTGCAATGAAACTTAGACCCACATCAGCCTCAGATTAGTTTCACGCAACCTCATGCATGAACAGCCTAACAGAAGAATGGGTAAATACTGAGTGGTAAATACCATTTTGTTTTCTGTTATTCTTCTGAAGACCACATCTAATGTGCAATCAAAAATTACGAGTGTAAAAATGTGGGGAAATGTAAGCATCTTTTTTTTCTCCTTATTTAGAATCGAGTATATTATTATGTGAAATGTAAATGAGATCTTTTATGTGCATTTAATATTTCGGAATCAATGAGTTCTTAGCAAGGAAGATGTTTAAAGAGTTGAGATCATCAGTTTAGCATCATAAGAAGGCTGGGCAAAAGATATTGATTTAAAATTAAGGAAGAAATAAAAGACAATTTTGGATGATTCAGAGGAAATCCAGCCCTGTGTTGCAGGTGGGACCTAATTTGGCGCACATAATCACGGTAGTTGTCTGTTTGCCATGTAATAGGATTTAGTGTATTTTTCTAGAGAGCCCCATCCTGCCATTTGAGAACTGCTTCCTCAGTGGGGTTTCCCCCTTGAAACATACAAGCAAATTGATCCAAATCATCTCTAAAATGTATTCAAATCTGGTCATTTTAGCAAATAAATATATATCAGAAAATTACATATCAACCGAGAGGATAATTCATTTGGCTTTAAGTTGATATCTGATTAATCTTCGTACATTCCACATCATTGCATTTTATGATACAGGTTTGATTACATCAGTCTCTATTCACATGATCATGAAGCCTTTGAGGATTCTCTGAGTCATAAAGAAACAAAGTATTCTGAAACATAACACAGATTAGTGCTTTCAGAATTCTGGTCCATGGGTTACTCACCTGGGGAAAGACTTAGTTAAAAGAAATGGAAATGGCTCTTTGTCAAGTAACTTTAGAAAATGCATTCATACACCAAGTGTCTTTATTTATTCCTAGGAATAGATAACTGTTTTTACCTTGAGAAGCTTTTACTCAAATAACTGCTTTAACTAAAGTTTCATGGAAACATATTTTGGAATCATTAGCAGAGAGTAATTCCTGGAACATAACATGTGTTTTGGGAGACAGAGTGATATGGAGGACAAAAGTACAGATTTTGTTGCCAACAGACTAGCCTTGAACCAGGCTTTATCCCATGCCGCCTGCAGCAAAGGATTTACATGTTCAAAGGCCCACAGTTTCATGTTGGTTAGAGGGAGAGTAAGGAAGGGCATGCCATTAAATACAAGTTTATGGAAATGGGCTATGACACATCTTTGTTTTATGCCACTGGAAATGGTTACCTTGTCCTCAAGTGGCTGTTTCTATAGACTGATCTCAGCATGTTAAGATATAAGCTCAGGCCGAAACCGGTTTGGCTCAGTGGATAGAGCATCGGCTTGCGGACTGAAGGGTCCCAGGTTCGATTCCGGTCGAGGGCATGTGCCTGGGTTGCGGGCACATCCCCAGTGGGAGATGTGCAGGAGGCAGCTGATCGATGTTTCTCTCTCATCGATGTTTCTAACTCTCTATCTCTCTCCCTTCCTCTCTGTAAAAAATCAATAAAATATATTTTTTTAAAAAAAGATATAAGCTCAGTTTGAGCAAGAAATCAGGGGACTATTTTTTTATAGTATTTCCATTCCAACTGGAAATAGTCAAATTCAAACCTCTCTAAGAGCACATTTAATATTATCACAGAAACTTATAATTTTGATAGATCAGAATATTAGCAAATTTATTATTGAGGTTCTTAAGTGTCATATTGCTGGCAAAAACAGTAATAACCGCAATATTAATTTTATAAAAAGAGCACATTTTAAGAAGATTGTTTCTTATAAGGTCTTTCACTGTATCCCAGAAAGTGATGTCACCAAACTGAGAGTCCTTTTCTCTATAAAACACAAACCGTTCATTTTACCATATAATTTCATTTCCATTCTGAATAAATGAAATTCTTAACCAGGAAATATTGCAATCATTAATCTAGCATAATTAAAAAATGATTTCCTTTAAAAGCTACAGTGTGAAATTAATTTTTAAAAGAGAATAACAGATATACCAAATCATAGTGGGTTTAATATGGATGGAAAATTGATAGTAAGATGTTAGAGGTGCATTTATTTGCAATCCCCAAAGCATATTACAGGTCATTGGTATCAGGGAGAAAAATGAGCTTTACTCAGTCATTGAAAGAAGTGAAGAAACAGGCAGGCTGGGCTATCTCTTTGTATCTTATTCTTTTGAGCATCTCCAAATAAGCAGGAGTCAGAGGTGCTGTTATTAAATTGAGAATCTGACATTCTTGCCAACAAAGGAAAGAACGTACTTTGTATTAACAGGGAGTAAATAAGAGTCTCACATGACAAATAACTGGTGCAGAGAGACCGGTGTGAAGAGGAAATTTTGGCTGTATCTCCTCAGAATGTTATAAGGCTCACTGAATTCATATTTTGTAGTTACATTTGATCTGGTCATCTAGATTGTTTTATTAATTGGGGTACCTAATTAAGCTACACTTCAGTTGTGTTTGTTTAGATATTGCTGATGTATTCATCTAGCCCTATGCTGGACAGAAAGACCATTTTATTTAAGTTAAGACTACTTGCTAAATTTTCTTAAAGAAAACCTGGCATGATGTCAATTACTTTTCTTCTTTGTTTTTATAATTTTTTATTGAGAGAGAGAGGAAGATAGAGAGAATACCAATTTGTTGTTCCACTTATTTATGCATTAACTGTTTGATTCTTGCATGTGCCCTGACCTGGGATTGAACCCACAACCTTGGCATATTGGTACAACACTCCCAACAGCTAAGCCATGCCACCAGGGCTTGTCTTTGTATTTAACTCAACATGCATCATCGAAATCTTACTGTGACGAGAAGAAAGGCACAGAGACACTACAGCCATCTAGAAGAAACAATCTCATTCTGGAGACATGAGAAGAAACTACGACACAATCATAAACCTCCTTGTGTCAATACTTAATGTAGTGCCAAATAAATTCTACAGGCAGTAGTAGCCAACAAACCTCTGAAAGTTAAGGGTCAGTGAAGGATGGAGTAATAACACAAAGCTTAATGAAGGAGGTGAGCCTGGGTGTTGAGTTATGGTTGGCGTTTGGCTAAAGGAAAGAGCAAAATGTTTTCGGAAGGACAAAGCTTTGAGATCAAGACAGGGTGAAAGCACGCACTGAGGGCCTGCGCCTGGCCGGAGCAGACAGAGTGCACCGGAAAGAAACAAGGGGGTCCTTGGGTAGATACGAAGAAGCCAGATTGGGGGGAGGGGCGGCTCAGCAATGAGATAGAAAGTTGGGCGAAGTGAAACAGTGATAAGGAAAATAATGTGCTTTCGGTTAACTCCACGCTCACGTCCCCTACTCACTCTTCTAAAATTAGTTCTCCGTCAGCATTTCTAGATGACATTGGGAAATTGGGGGGTTATGGAGGGTGAGCAAGCCTGGTCTGACTCTGAACTGACAATCCATAGAATCGTTCAAATTCCACCCTCGTCTATGTGAGGGATAAGGAAAAAGCGAGCAGCACTGCTTTATATGGGCAACGAGACTGAATCAGCATCCTGGTTTTCTATTCATTCAAGAAATGTTCCCTTTAGAAACATTTGAGGTGAGGGGTCCTCAGGAACATGTGATTCCTGATGACCAGGAAGGCCCTACGTTACTGCCCTTACCGTCACTAACGTTCAGACAGGTCTCCCTGCTCTAGACCCCTGACCTCCCTATCCTTAGAGCATTTACTTTAGAAAACCTATCAGTATAAATCCTTCCTCTTGCCCCTTAAAATATAAATCTCTCTAACACCTCCTGCCGGTTTTACAGCCTAGGCATGTCTTTCTCAAGGACCAGGTTCCAGCCATTTGAAATGTGATCATCAAGCGATACAACACCCCTCACGCAGTTTGTTGGGCGGGTAGGAGCCTAATTCTGCAGGGGCTTCTGGCTTCACGTTGCTACATCACCTCCTGTCATGAAGAGGGGGCCAGCTTTGCCTTCCCTTTGGATAAATGCAATTAGCAAACACAGACAGGCTCCGATCTTCCTCTCCTCCCAGCTCCTGAAGACCCCTGCAGCCTTTGCTTCAGTGGTGGGGTTCAGACTGAGGCTCTTCTCACTGCCCTCTTGCAGTCGCCTTAAATAAAGTCTCCCTTGCCCGCTTATCAGAGTCCATCACAATTTTTGCTCTGACACTGAAGTTCCCATGCTGCCTTGCGTTGTAAACTCTGACTCATCAGTGTCTGTTGGTCATGAACCACAGGCGAGAGACTCATGAAATCTACTGTGTATCTGGATTATTGCTATGATTATTTTAGAGAAAAAAAGTTTTACTTGCTGTTTTCTTTATTTCTACTTTTTCATATAACCATAATTTGTCTTAAAATATACTTTTAGGAGATTGCACAATACACACAAAATACTTCATAGCAACCATCATTGGATGTATATTCTTAGATGTCTATTTGCTGATTAATCTTATTATCAGTAATGCAGTTTATCAATTTCTTTCCTCTAAATTCTATAGAAATTATGGCTGTAAAAATTTTTCCCCTTGGCCCTCACAGGAAGCATTTATTACACAGACTGTACCCCATCATAATTCAGCCAGAACATAAAGGTGAAAATATATGGTTTGACTCCTTGCCTTTTGAATGTACTGTTCTCTGTTTTCTGAAGGAATCTGTTTTCTATGTTTTTTACTTCATTTTAGGGGTTACATCTAAATATTCATTTGCACTATTCATTTTCCAGCCTGTTTGCTCCTTTTCTGTAAGACAGAGATTTTATACCCATAGTGAGAGAAAACATTTTAATTTGTAGATGCATGTTACATTCCATAATGAGTCAATTACTGGCTGAGCATATGTTTTCTTTAGACATTACTATATCACTTTAACAAACATACTGTATTAATTTATGAAGAAATGCACAAATCACCGAAACACCCTACAATGACGGTATGATATGCTTCTGAGATGCTGTTTATTCGTTTTATTGCTTTATTTATATGAAGCAGCAGTGAGATTTGCAAACCAGCTGCAGTGATAACAGGTGTGCATGCCCCCTGGATATCCGGGGGATCTATTCCCGCTAAGTGGGAGTCTAATCACCCGGCTCCATGCAAGACTAAATTTAAATCAGATGTTAATTGCCTCCAGAGTTCAGCTGATCTTTGCATTCAATTATCTCAGGGAAAGCCAAATGGAAAAACATACTTTGACTCAGGAAATTTTATATGAAATTCACAACTCTTGTTTTCAAATCTAATAGTGACCCCACTATCTTTTCTGTCTTGTCTTCATCACATGATTTCTATAGACATTATCTCTAGAAAACTGTAGTGTATATAACTCTGTTTGACATTACAAGCTTCTTTACATAAGGAACTGATTTTTTTTTATCTGTCTAGAGCAGTGGTTCTCAACCTTCTGGCCCTTTAAATACAGTTCCTCATCTTGTGACCCAACCATAAAATTATTTTCATTGCTACTTCATAACTGTAATGTTGCTACTGTTATGAATCATAATGTAAATATATGATATGCAGGATGGTCTTAGGCGACCCCTGTGAAAGGGTCGTTTGAACGCCAAAGGGGTCGCAACCCACAGGTTGAGAACCGCTGGTCTAGAGGTTATTGCCTAAGAGAGCCTGTTGTCTACAGTAGATGTTCACACACCTATGCCAGTCTACCTCTGAACATGACAGTAGGCCTGCACTTGAGCAAGTTACTTATTTCCTCAACTCCCCTCTTTCTTCAGTTAACTTCCATTCTGACTTTTCCAGCTCCTCTTCCTCCTTCCTCCCCTTTAATGTATAAATTTGATGATGGACAAGTTCTGGGGACTGCTCTGCCCTATCTTTCATCTTTCAGCTCCTGGGCCAGCTTATCTAGTGTCACCTCTGTGCACGTGACTTCCAACTCTGTCTTTAGTCTTGGCCACTCCCAGGTCTTAGTATCAACCACAGGTTGGCTGACCAGGATAGTCTTTCTGGCCATCTTACTCCATCCACACCTCCCTTCCCAACTAGGTGTCTGCTTCCTTTCTTTTCCTATATATCTTGTCTTTCACTGTTATCTCAATGGGTATTTGAGTTCAACCTTTCAGAGTGAGTTTGAGCTTTTCACTCATTTCCTGTCATCCTTACCCCCCAAGTGATCAACCTTTATTTAATCAATTTCAGCTTTCTAGTTTCTTTTCCCAATCCTCTTGAGCTTTGTACAACTGTTACGTTGTGAGGAGTTATTATTCTGCGCTGAACTTAATTCTCAAGCATCACAGTGGGCATCCTAGCTCTGGTAAGCAAGAATCAGTGACATGTCTACACTACTCCAATCATATTGGTTTTGATTTTCCTGTATTTGCTCACTTGTTTTATGGATAATAACAATGTCAAAAAGGCTTTTTAGTTTTCCTAATTTATACTTTTTATTAACAATGAAGAGAGAAAATTTGCTTTTTTAAGTTCAGAGCTATTGGAATTCATTATTTACAAAGGACACTGCATACAAAGTGTTAACTTTCTGGGCAAAACAAAACAAAACAAAATCTATGCCATTACAAATGTCTATTTTATTGCTCAGCCAAATTAAAAGCCAGGAGTTGCAAATATAACAAAAAAGTAAGAAAGATCAATCAACGTACTTGTGGAGATAAAATCGATTGATGGAGAGCAGCAATGGTACTAAACGTTCTGTACCACACAGTAAGCCCTCATTTACACACGACCCACAGTCTTTGTGAAAGAGGAAAATACCATTAGTTGAAAGCCCATCCAATTACCAGAAACCTATCTTGTATGCTTGGTTTCTAGAAATGCATGTCTATAAACCTATCATTTTATTTTATTATTATAACCTTTTAAATTCAGACAGGCACTGAGTAAATGAAGCTCAGATATAATTGAAGACTAGAAATACCATGTTTTTCCCCTTAAACTCCCATAACATAAAACAGGCAAACCAATTTAAACTAGATTTAGAAAATAAAAATTTGCTCTCTCCCTAGTTTAATCCCAGTGAATTTTATATCAGAACAGTAAATCCCTAAAAACGCAGGCTTCCAATGGAACCTTGTTAAATATTTAATCATAGGCTCTAGGCCCATAGCCATAAGCCATCCTCCTTATTCTTATTTATTTCAACAGTAACTTTTATTCTTTTGATGGAAGAGATCAAACGACGAAGAACAATCACTCATGTGAGCATACATGTGCTTGCCAGTACCATCGTGGCGCTACTGCGGCACGCAGACGTAGTGTGCAAGAGTGAAATGATAATAATGACCACTCTGCAACAGAAGGACAAGGCAGCCCTCCCTGCTACATCTGCTACTTGTGTGAGATTAGGATAAATGCATAATACTTTTTGGGATGCATTAGATTTATATTAAAAATAAAAATGCTATTTTGAGCAATCAAAAGGCCCAAGTATATATAGCACCAACATAGGAATAATGTACACATAAGGTTAATTTTTACTCATCCTTCAGAGCTTGGCTTAAATGTCACTTCCCTAAGAAAGCCTTCATTAATCACCCACCCCCCAAAAGGTCTATTTTCTGATCTATGTTCCTTAGAGACTTGCATTTTTCTTTCATGGCCTGACTCTCAATAATGAACGCTGTCTAATGAGAGTCCACTCCCCAGGCTGGCAGGAACCGTGCCCGACCTGTTTAATCCATAGCCCCATGGCCACACTGCCTTCACGTACTGCACACTCAGTGAATAGAGGGCCTAGGATTGCATCAACACGTATGAACTTGACAATTCCAGTGAATTATCCATAATTAAATAGCTGAAAAGCCAAACTAATGATAAATAAAAGGTAGTCTTTCAACCCCACATTGCTATGGACAGGAAGAGGCTGAGAAAACTCCCAAGATGCAAACATAGGGCATTTGTTACGGAAAGGAAAGATGCTTTGGCAGCTAAATGTCCAGTGGACAGACTAGCAGTGGGAGAGCAGGTAGTAGGACTGGATCCCAACTAAGGACCTGGTGGGCAGAAATCGGTCCAATTTTAGAATTATTAATGAGTGACAGCTGTGTGCCTCCCACCGCCCCTCTTTTTAAATAGAAATGTCAGTTATGCTATCCTAGGCCCAGTGACTGTTGCATGCTAGGTGATTGTGGGGTAGATAACTGATCTCTGTTTAGACCCGTGGTTGGCAAACCGTGGCTCTCGAGCCATATGTGGCTCTTTGGCCCCTTGAGTGTGGCTCTTTCACAAAATACCACGTGCGGGCGCACGTACAGTGCAATTGAAACTTTGTGGCCCATGCGCAGAAGTCGGTATTTTGTGGAAGAGCCACACTCAAAGGGCCAAAGAGCCGCATGTGGCACGCGAGCCGCGGTTTGCCGAGCCACAGTTTGCCGACCACTGGTTTAGACCATAAGTCTTCAAATCCAGAGGCATCAGACCAGGGACCACATCCAAGGCTCCCCATGCACACCTGGACCTCATGCAGGGAACATGGGTCTGGATCTTGAGCCTGACTCTCTGATGGGCTGACAGTTGTACAGAGGTCTCTGTCGGGGAGAGTGTACTAGTATTTTGCCTAGTGGAAGAAAATAGTTTATGGCCAAAATCAGTCTTTGGAAATCTTAAACTTAACTGCCAATTCTGTAGTACTCTTCCCATTGAGAGGGCGGGTGCAGGCTTCATGCTTCTGAGGTTGTGACTCCGTGCGCAGTCGAATATGATGAAAACTGCACTGTGTCCCGGCAGAGGCTAGGCCATACAAGGCCATCGAGCGCCTGCCGTGCTTGCTGTGACGTTGGCCAGGTCAGCAGTGAAGAGGTGCAGCCGCTCTGAAGCGACCGTGCGGAAGGGAAGCCAGTGACACGGAGAAGCCCGCTCAAGACGTGCCCGCCAGTCATCTCAGCCGAGCCCGACTTGAAATCGTCCATCTTCATAATCAAGAAGATGAGGGACTCACAGAGTCCATTCCATCAACCGCTAAGAGACATTGGGATCCTTTCAAGGAGTCCGTGAGATCAAAGCTAGTTCCGAATAACACTAACACCCCGCTTGCCTTTTGTGCTGTGTTGGTGGTCAAAGTGGTGGGAAAACCCATGCTAATCCTCAGCATGAGTCAGGCACAGGCCCCACACTACGGAGGTTCTGTAAATTCTCCACCATCACACACTTGCAGAAAAAAACAGTCATTTTCAGTGAAGGCTATCCTTGATGATGCAGAAAAAAAATATTAATTTCATGAAATCAAAATCTTTAGTACTCACCTTTTTAATATTCTGTGTGACAAGATATGCATAAATATGCATGAAGCTCTTGGCTGCATACGAAGTGTGGTGCTTATCTCAGGGAAGTGCAACGGGGGCTGAGCTGGATGCTGCTTTCATTGAACACCATTTTTACATGAAAGAATGACTCAAAAACTGTGGTTATTCATCACTAAATATGTGGAAAATACTTCCCTAAAAAGAAAGATGTATTTCAAAGAAAACCAGGACTAAGGACTGGCAGCATTACATCTTTGGATGGGTGACAGTTCTAATGAATGTCACTTTTTGATTTATAATGAAATATATCAACATTTGTAAGATCTGCTTAGCTCGATGGAATTGTACTTTCCTAATGACCTGTGCACATTATGAAAATCATTCATGGGTAAAAGATCCATCCGAAGTGAAAGGTGTATCAATGGGTTTTAATGGAACAGTGTATCAGAACATACTAGTATAATAGACACTGTACTCAGAGCCCATGTAGAGATGGAATTATATTCCGTGTTTGTATGTTTGAAATCCTGTGACCTATCTCAGTGGCAACAAATTTGTGTGGAATGAATAAAGGAACTGCTTTCCATGTCAATTATTTCCACAAGGATTTGGAAATAATTTAAATAATTTAGCCATTGGTAGTGAGAATGCTGTACTAAACAACGGCCGGAAGTTAAATGGTTAGAAATCGTCTTTTGAAAAGTCACAGGTCATTCACAGCCAGAGTAAACGTTGTTCACAAGAGCGCAGCACAGGCTGCTGTTTCCGTCCGAGAGCGGTACTCTGTTTACTGTTCCGTATCTGCTCAGTCTGCATTCCAGATCTGAGGAATGTTTTCCTGCTTTCCGAGATGTAAAGCTGCCAAGTAACGGTTAGCAACTGAACTCTGTGCCCAAGGACGCTTTTCAGTGCAGCACGCATGCTTCAAATATGTATACAGCATTTCAGTTTAGCAGAGAACTATTATTCTTTGAAAATCGTCAACTGAAAACCAATCAGCTTCCTTAGCAAACTTGGTTTCAGTTTGTGATGTGGAAAAGCCAGTGTGTGGAGTAGGGGGAATAGGGCAGGTTTTGACCAGAGATGTGGCACGATCTGGCTCAGGTTTTCAGTGATCATCTGGCTGCACTTAGAGAATAGCCTGTAAAGGAAGTGTACTTAATGTCTTCCATTTGCGCCTCCATGTATATTCTCCATCCTTCTCCGCCCCCCTGGGAGGTCACCCCATATGGGTGTCATCAACTGTCATCCTCTCTTCCAGCTCCTCGGGAACAGGCCCAGGGAGGTGCATCAGATCCCTGTAGAGTCCAGCCACACGTTCTCCTGGCAGCAGCAGCTGAACTCTCACAGGCTTTGCCTCGCTGACCTTTGCTGCCTGCCTAGGTCCAACCCCAGCAGGTCCAAGGGTTCCCAAAGGCGTAGATGGAGTCGGCGAAGAAGGAAGGACACGGAGACAGCGTTCAGTTGATCAGCAGCCTAGCCAGGATCTCCAGCCAAGTTCTGGTCTGGATCTCCAGAGAGGTTCTGCTTAGGATCTCCAGCCAGGTTCTGTGTCCATGTTCTCTTGCTAGGTTCTCCAGGTTCTCCAGCCAGGTTCTCCAGCCAGGTTCTGTCCAGGTTCTCCAGCCAGGTTCAGTCACCAGGTTCTAGTCAGGTTCTCTTGCCAATTTCTGTAGTCAGGTTCAGTCCAGGATCTTTTGCCATGTTCTCTCGCTAGGTTCTGTCACTAGGTTCCGTTGCCAGTTTCTGTCCAGGATCTTTTGCCATGTTCTCTCCAGCGAAGTTCCTCTGTCTCTAGGTTCTGTGTAGGTTCTGTCTTCTAGGTTCTGTCTTGTTACATCTGTATTTATACCAGTTGATTCCAATCCTATCAATCTCTATTCCAAAGGTTAGGGCGTTTCTTATCTCCATTCCAGGGAGTAAAGCTTATGTAGCTTAAGCATGATTGTTCATAGTTAAAGTGATTAATTACCCACCTGGCACTTAGTTAAGAGGTTTTATTCCCTCCCTAACTTCAGGGGAAAATCCCTACCTGGGGAAACAACCTTTCTCAGAGAGGTGACCTTGGTTAAAACACATAGTGCCAAGAAGGTGAGCAAACATATCAAGAACAGTATGCCATATATGCCAGGTCCCTTGAAACAGCAAGGATGGACCGGCTCCCGGCAGCTGCCCCTGGACTGATCCTCAAATGATAGCACCTGGGACCAGGTGGATGAATGCTTTTCCCTGGCAGTCCTTGGTGATGTGTCTCAAAGCCATTCTGCATGTTCCTGAGACGTTCCAAGAGGGATCACACCCAGCACCTCTGGAGGGAATCCAAGCCAGTAACACCCTCTGGCACTCACTTTTCATCTTATTTCACCCTTTCCTGCTCCAGCCTTCCACTCCCTGGGCTACCTACTAGGCCATCTACCTGCCTCTGAGTGCAGTCTTGGTTCTAGTCTTTGCTTCTGGGGAAACCCAGGCTGAGATCCTAGCAGGGAGGCACTCGCAGGAGGCACAGAGCTCGCAGGGGAGTGAGGGCAAGGCACCTACCCATTTCTCTGGCTTCTCTGCCAAGCCACTGGGTTTACTCCATCCTGCTTCTTACAGGCAAAAGCAAAGAAAAAAATAAGAAGCTTAGTTCTCTCTGTTGAAAATAAGAGATGGTTTTCCCTTTCCTCCCTTTTCTTAGGGTTTTTACTTTAAAAATGTATAAGTATCAGATAGTGGGGGAAAGGAACTGAGAAGTAAGTGCTTAATAGTATTTTTTATAATGGTCTTGTGGGATGAGGGATGGAGCTCTTTATTACGAATGACCGAATTAAAGAAGGTGTATTGTGTAAGTTCAGAGACAGGTGACATACTAACAAACAGGCCACCTAGTGGGTCTGTGACCCTGAGCAAAGACTGTCTCCTCATATGCAACTGGAATATGATAGTAGCTCCCTCAGTGGGTCCTTGTGAAGATTAATCAAGATAATTTTAAATTGTTTATTACAGTACCTGTCACACTATAAATATGCAATAAATATTCATTAATCACATTGACTTACAAGCACTCATTTCATAAAGCTGTTTATTGCAGCCAATTTGAGTTAAATCACATCTCTAGATATAATTTAAATATTAAATATTTTAATGTTTAAGATGTTAAAGTCCTCAACCACTTTTTGATAGTTCCAATTTAATATTAAGTAAATTTAGTATATAGTTACCATTGACACATGATATTTTGAAACGTGTCTACATGTTTCTGATAATATGTATCAAAAAAGAAAACATTTAGCTGAATGAAGGGTGACAATTCTGACCATGCTTATATGAGAGTTTTATTTAAAAGGTAATTTTGCTCCCATACTTATTATGAAGAGATTATATTACCATCTTAAAGGAGAATAAAAGGCATTGGTGCCTAGTAGATGTAGAGTGAAACAATAGTCTTTGGATTCATAATGCACAGACCCTCAATTTTGTGGGCCTCGATTTAAGGGATTTTGGATTTAAGGGACATTTCCGGTCTATATCATATGTGAAAAGTAACACCCTGTTAATTTTAAAATGCTTTTAACCAAGATTTGCTTATAATTAATTTAACAGGTTATTTTTGTTACTAACTCACTATTATGAATAATGCTGCAGTGAACATGGAGTAGAGATTTTACTTCAAGATCCGGATTTCAATTCCTTTGGACATGTAAGCAGAGGTGGGATTGCTAGATCATGCAGTAGTTCTATTTTTAATAATTTCCATAGCATATGTACTGTTTCCATAGTCGCTGCACCAATTTATGTTCCCACCAGCAGTGTACCAGGATCCCCTTTTCTCCACATCTTCATCAACACTTGTTATCTGTGTGTTTCTTTTTAAATAACAATGGCCATCCTAAATGGTGGGAGATGGTTCTCAATGTGGTTTTGATTTGCATTTCCCTAAGAATTAATGATGTTGAGCATCATTTCATAGACCCATTGACCATTTGTCTTCTTGGGGAAAATATCCATTCAGTTCCTTTGCCCATTTTTTTTTTTAATTGTGCCTTTTTTTCTAATTAATTGAAGGAGATCCCTTTATAGTTTGGATATTAACTCTTTCTTAACTCTAAGGTTTGCAAGTATTTTCTCCTATTTCATAGGTGGACTTACTAGTATTTTGTTGACTATTTCCTTTGCTGTGCAGAAACTTTTTAGTTTTATATTATCACACTTGTCTACTTGTACCTTTGTTGTCTGTGCTTTTGATATCATATCCAAAAAATCTTTGCCAAGACCAATGTCAAGAAGCTTTTCCCCTGTGTTTCTTATGGTTTTAAGTCACTCTTCTGTACACACAATCCAATGACTCCACTGTTCACTCAGAGTGAAAAACAAGGATCCTGCAAGGCTCCCAGGATAGGTTATGGTCTGGCTTCCCATTTTCCCTCCAACTTCTCCACCTACTACTTCCAATGGCTCACTTTGGGCCAACCTCGCCTGCCTTAGCATCACTTACTGAGTGACACCTACATTGACCACTTTGTTTTAAGTTCCTTCTACCCCCGCCTTCAGACCTCCTTTATTGTTTTTCATACAGTTGTCTTGTTCTAATGTACAATTTCATGGATGGTGGTTGTTCTGTTCCTACTAGAATATTACCTTGCTGGGGGCAGAAACTTTTTGTCTTCTCTGCTCACTGGTGCTTCCTAGCACCAAGAGCATTGCTTGGCATAGAGGAGGTGTTCCGTGAGGATGTGTTGATTCAATGAACTGGGGGTTTGAAGATTGAGCACTTTTGTTGTAAAATGTCCTCTTAATATTTTGTAAAGTAGCTGTGGCCCTTAACACAAGTGAGATGAGAACAGTCCCCCTTGGGTAGGCCTAAGACTCTGAGTAATAATGTGTGAATGTGCAATTCAATGGCAGTTTCAACTACAAGCAAAACAAATAGTTCCCATGGCGTCCCTCTCTCCTCTGCATCATAAATAGCTCTTGCGACATTACTAGCAGGGTTTATCTTCCTGAGAACACACTGCCACATCTTTCTGCGGTTTGGACATCATACTTGCCTCTTTCAAGAGCAGGTGCAACAGTTCCTGTAAGAACCTGGCTGATGGTCAAAGAAGAATGCCTGGCTTGAAGCCTGTCAAAATGGCCACCACACATTCCAAGGCCATGTCCTTTATGTTCACGGACATCCGTTCCAAAGACAATAACAGCAGCGCTTTCGGTTTTCCAGACCCTATGAGAGATGAGGCTCTTCATTGACATGTCCTTGTGCTCACATGTCTCTGCTCCAGACCCATCGCTCTGTTCCCCTCTCTATTATCCGAGGCTTTAATTTTTAGAATAATAATTATTTTAAGTAGCACAGAAATAATTTTTACTTAAAATCTCTACCTATTTATGCATTAGATTGAAGGAGAAACCACACTGGAATGTTGCTCAAGTACCGAAGTCTGCATAGCAAGGAAGTACGTCTCAGTGGCTTAGCAGAATGGACTAGGAAGCCAGACGACTTACGTTCACATACCAGCACCACCATTTAGCAGATGTGTGTCATTTTACACAATTGACTTAACCTCTCTGTGCCCCATTTTCTCATTATGGAAATATTAGTAACTATAGTCACCAACTTCATAAAAGTGTTGTTGAAGTGAAATGAGTTAATTAGTGTAAAAAGATCTGTATGGTAAGTACTTAATCGCACTTGGTAAGATCTGTACATGGAAAGTACTTAATACATGTGAGCTATGAAATTATTATATTACTTTGTTGTTGTTGTAGTGTCAAAATACCCGTAAAATCAGTGTTTGTAATATATATCTGTGACAGTGTGACAGATGTCAGAGGGGAAGGCTGGGTGAAATAGTTGAAGGGAGTAAGCAAAAAACAAAACAAAACGGAAAAACTCATAGACACAGACAACAGTCTAGTGATTGCCAGAGGGAAGGGGGTGGGACAGGGAGAAGAGGGTAAGGGAGGCATAAATGATGATGGAAGGAGATTTGACTTTGGGTGGTGAACACAAAATACAATATACAGATGTTGTCTGGTAGTATTGAATTGTACAGCTGAACTCTATAACTTTTATTAACCAATGTAATCCCAATAAATTCAATGAAAAATAAAAAATATTACTAAATATTGACAGCTTATCATACTAACATTTTAGTAAAACACAAGAAACCACGCGAGCTGGGGAAAGTGTGGTTGTGTGCAGTGTCTTGTTTCTCGCCTGCTCTTCCACATTTAATTCCCTCGCTGCAATAAATCTTTAGCCTTTGTATGTGGCGACTACTAAATATAACAACTGATTGCCGATGTGTGTTCTAATGAGCCGAAAGGAATGCTCTCTCCTGTCACTTCTACACCGCTGGCTCCGTTCGCACTGCCTAACGCGCAGGCAGAAACAAATCAGTGTCAGCTTTTATTAACATGCAGCGGCGTTCAGATTGTACTATCGCAACCCGAAAACGTATTTGTCGGTGAAAGTGAAGATGGAGAACTGATGGACTTCTGAGAATTGTATTTCCGTCAGTGGAATATTGGAGATAGTATAGCCGGGTGGAAAGCACACCGGGCGAGGCCAGACTGGAGTCTGAATACCAGGCCCTTCCCATACTGCTATGTGAACCCCAAAACAATAGTTAACCCCCGAACCTCAGATTTTCTAGCTAAAAATACAATTATTTTCTCACTAAATCCAGCCTATCCAAGGCTATCAGATAGTTCATTTTCAAATCAGCAACGTCGTTTGCTGGGCATGGAGATTAGAATGTTGCTTTCCCAGATTCTTGGGGTTGGTAGAGGGGGCAGAGAGGAAGGGAGGCATGGCTTGCAGGATCTCATTACATAGAGAAATGGACCCGGCCTCTCCGTTGTCTTTGTGTGTAGTGGGTGGCTCCTGCTGATGGCATGTGACATCCCAGGCTGCTGGTTGCTGCACTCCCCACGCGTGTCTAGTGCTGGTCTGCTCTTCTGCTCTATGCTATGCTATGCTTTCTCTTCACAAGCCTAGGTCTTCCGTCTTTGCTGAGTTTGTTTCCCTACTCACTTGCAGACATCTGAGGATTGGCATGTCCTCCATCGAGCTCACTATCATCGCCCGCCTTCCATGGCTGCTGCACCTTCTCTTAGCTCTGCCTTAGCAGGCCCCTGAGAAGCTCCGGCCCCCAGTGCAGAGTCTCCTAGGAACTTGGGGGGAAGGCAGGTGCGTCATCAGGGCCTGGCCATGGCGCTCTTGATGAGGGTGCATCACCTCATTCTGTAGCGGGGCCTCTTCTCAGGCTCTCCCCTGTGTCCCGAACAAGGTGAGGGCTCCATGCTTTCTGCACGCCCGTCACTTTACTGAACACCCATGCAAAGGCCCCAGGAACTGCGCCCCATGGACTCAGGGCTGGTCCCTTGTCAGGGACAGAGGGACAGTACAGGGCTCTGGGCTCTAGGCCAGAAGAAGCTTGTGATCCAGCCTTTGGGGTTCTTTTTCAGGAGCAAGCAGGCCACCCTGGGAGTGCCCTGAAGAGCCCTGAAAGCCCTGAGAAAGCCCAGCCAGCCATGCCTGGTGGTCACCAGGAAAGAAGTGCCCACCAGGTTCAGCGCTTCCGGACACCCTGGACCAGGGCAGACGTGTGGGGAAGAAGCCAGTCCGTCACTCAGCCTTCAGCCGATTGCAACCTCAAGAAGCACCAGGCTGAGGTCACCAGCCCTACACCCCAGAGGGGCCATTGCCAGCGCTCGCAGTGGTGAGCTGTGTGCTGTGGGTGGTGTGCTCTGCAGCTACCGGTGAGCAGCGTCTATATTTCTTATTAAAAATCCAAGGAGGGGAAACGGGCACACACCTGCTCCTCTCACACTTCTCTCTCTTCTCTTCCCTTCCCATCTCTGCGGCTGTAGATACATGCGTGCAGGGGTGGTCCTGGGGGTGCTGATGACTGATGGTAATCATGCTCGGGGACTTTTGTCTGTGGGTTTGGCATTATTTTGTTTCCCTGTTCTCCCTGTCCGATCTAAGCCGTCATAGTTCATTGATTTCTCTCCTCCACACCAACAGTCTCTGAACTGTTTTGGTCTAACACTCATCCAAGCAGAAGCCATGTTGAGAAGTCCCAGGCAGATGATTTAAGAAAATGCATTCAAGGGGGGAAATGATTACAGACTCGAAGAAGCAGCACAGGAAAGAAGAAGAGGCCAGGCAGCAGTGCGATCGCAGACAGTCGAGAACGCAGCTCGCGTGTGATCCTGCAGGGAAACCCGAGTGTAAATGAGGCCTCCAGGGTTTGTCCTCACGTAGGGCAGGGCAGCTGGTCTCCCATAATCCTGCTGTGACTAGTCATTAGCCAAGGGCTTCCTGGGGACTGGGCCGGGGGGGGGGGGGGGCGGGGGCGGGAAAACCCCAGAACTTGGGGCTCCGCGTGCCAGCAGGCCAAGCAGCTGAAGAGCAGAGGTCTGAGGAGGGCCCGGGGTGCAGCACTGGGGGGACACCTAGAGGCTGGGCCATCTGAACACAATGGGAGGAGCCCACGGGGGTTTCAGCTGCTCCAGCAGGACCCACTACACCCCCCAGTATGTGCTGTGGGGAATCGGGACTACCCTTCACACGCAAAGCCTAAGGTTCATTACTGACACTCACAAAAGTCATGGAGCTTAGGAAAACTGCTTTTGGAGGTAAAGGAGAGAGAAAGAAAAAAAGCAAATTCTCATTCTCATTTTTAAGAGAGTCCATTTTCCACCAGCTTCTTGTAGATGTCAGTAGATGCCACTTCTTTGCTTCATAATATGGCCAAGTGTGTATTCATACAAGAAATAGAAATATCTATGAGGTCAATTTCTTGTCTGTTTTACGTTTACACGTACCTGTATTGTAAGTATTACCTTCAACACATGGCCTCATTCCATACATTGTGTAAGCACTTATCCATTTTGTGAGGATTGTGTTTGGTGGGTGAAGGTAATAATGTGTACATCCACTTAGCAGACACGTCTCACTGCAGTCTGTCACGATATGCTGACGATGAGCCAACGAGTGAGGACATAATCGTTTATTGTTATGCCCCCATGAGATGCTCTCAGTAGCTCATAAAATACAGGTGACATTTGATCCTCTAACATAAGAGACAGATTTAAGGAACCCTTTAAAATCTGTGTGTTAAGTATTACTGGAGCATGGTATCTTTATTTCCAATAAATACTAATTTAAATATTGCACGTAATATTTTCTTCCTTCACCCATATAAAATTATCTTGTGTAACTTCCGGGGAGTGGAAGTTTGGCTAGGTTACATGGCTGGGCAAGGATTTTATCAGAATCTACCCCCCAGAGTAACTATGAGCTCAGGCCTCAGGTCAGGCGCTTGGTACTCTAACGAGCTTTCAAGGCATTTTTTGGCTGAAGATCTCGTAAATATTTTCATCCTCACTTGCATTTACTTAAATACCCCTTAAGCTTAAGAGCCTGAGATAAACATCACTTTAAAAGTGCATTTTAAGCTTTCCTGTGAAATGGGGTTGCCGGGAGACTTCTCAAGACCCTGACACCTGAGCTCCACCCGGAGACCCTGGAGTCACAGGTTCGCTGTACAACCTGCGCCTCAGGATTTAGTCTAAGCTCTCAAGGCGATTCTCTTCCTGTAACCATGGGGGAGAGCCACCGATTTAGAGGGCAGAGTTAAAACGCTTACGTTTAATATGTGCAGAAAATAGCATCCCTGCTACATTCGTTATTAGCACAAAACATAGCGCATGTTAAAGAGGTCACTTATTGCTACAGTTTACTTTTCTTCCCCCAGATATCCAGTGTGTGGCATAGGGGCCTGGTCCCGTGAAATTTTCAAATCTTTGAAAACGGGAAAGTACTTAGATTCAAAGTGAAGTTCCCCCAACTACCTCCCTTGGTGAGAAAGCAAGTAGGGCTTTCCCTAGCCTTCCCCCTCTTAATCTCCTTCAGCCTCTCAGACCTAAAGATTATTGTAATAATCACATCATGCCGCAGACAAAGCACCTCCTAGGCCTCACAACTCAAAATCTTCACGGACCCGGCTAATGGGTGATATTTTTTGAGTGTGTGTATATGTGTGTGTTTGTGTGTGTGTGTGTGTGTGTGTGTGTGTGTGAGAGAGAGAGAGAGAGAGAGAGAGAGAGAGAGAGAGAATTTGCCATTTATTAAAAATGTATACTTGTATACTTCAGTAGTAGCATTGATGACAATTTTATACAACCATTATCATGGTCTGTTTCCATGAATTTTTCATAACCCCAAACAAAAACGCTGCAACCATTGAACAAAAACTGCCCCTTTCCCCTTCCCCCAGCCTGGGGCAATCTTTAATCCTTGTGAATTTGCCTATTGCGGATCTTGCATAGAAGTGGATTCATGCAGTATTTGTTCTTTTGTGGGAGTGAGTGTTAGCTCTACACCAGCGGGAAGTCTTCTTTTTCTGGGGTGCTGCTTTTTGCTTGCCTTCTTACCCCAAGCCCCATCAGCCTCTTGTTTTTGCTCTCTCCAATGTTCTTCTTCTATGAAAGTGTGAATTCAACACTTCATACTTCACAGTATTATGCAAAGTATTATATACTCTAAAAATGCACATAGGCATGCATGGATAAGCAGAATTCTTCCACAATTTATTTGAAAGTATTGCTGTATTATATTCTCCATTATGAATAAATTAATTGAGAGAGAAAAAAGTGTCTTGCTCACAATATTAATTAATGAAATGGCACATTATGCTTATTTGCATATCTTACTGGTGGCTGAAACATGCCAATTGAGCGATTATCTTAATGAATAGTTGCTCAGTGAGCCACAAGCCTGCAGTTCATAAAAAAATTAAGATGGACCACTGACTGTTCCATTCTCTTTAGTTTTGACACAAGTTACAAATCATACTGAACCACATTAAAATAATTACAAAGTTGTTTACTCACAAGCACACACGCTCATAAATCTGTTTATTTAAAACAAAAACATGGATTAGATCTCAGGCTTTTGGTGAGCCTCAGAGAACAAAAAAAAAATTAATAGAGTAACTCAGGTCATATTTTTAGTAGCAAACAACAAAATGTATTTTTTTTCTTTTCTAGCTGAAAATTTAGTCCGTCAATATATTTGTCTCCTCTAGAAAATACTAAGCTACATCTTTGCTAAATGAAAGTATTGCCTATTTTGTTTAAAATTTTGACTATATATTAGAAAATCAAAACAAGGCTTGGTATTCAGAATACCAAAAAAAAAAAGTCTATTTTCCCTGAGGATATGTTCCTAGCATATGTTCATATAATAACCAGATGAACTAGGAAGTTTGCTGACAGTAAGCTTACTAGTGTTCTGTGGCCTTGTTTTTCCTACCAAGTAGTCATCGAAAAGAAACACAAAATTCCTCAAGTGTATGAGTGTGGTGGTTGTGGGACATCAGAAAAGTGTGTCCTGCATCTGTAAATACCCCTGTGATAGAACTCTGTACGGCTTGAGGAGAGAGCTATGCCCGTGTTTGCTCAGTATACTCTTATTGGTCCAGATCCGGTAGTTAATGTTTATAGTACTTATTCTGTGCCAGGAAATATGCTAAATCTTTTTCATGCCTTACGTCATTTAATCCTAATAACCCTTTGAAGGTAAGTACTATTTTATTTTTTTAAGTATGTTTTTATTGATTTTTTTTTAGAGAGAGGAAAGGAGAGGGAGAGAGAAACATCAATAAGAGAGCTACATCCATGGGCTGCCTCCTGCACGCCCCCTAGTGGGGATTGAGCTGCAACTCCCGCATGTGCCCAGGTCAGGAATCAAACAAGGACTTCTTGGTGCTTGGGAAGAAGCTCAACCAACTGAGCCACATTGCCCGGCCAAGGTAGATGCATTTAATGACATTGCCTTCTGTTTTGCTGAGTCTCGGAGACCTGAAGTGACTTGTACACCGGTGTGATTTCCAGGAAGTCCTAGACCCGGAGGGCAGATAGCTGCTCCTGAAAACCAGGCTCTGGTGCCACTGCTTTTGAAAATGATGGTGCTGATGGTTATTAACTTTCCTGCCATAACTCCTCCACTTTAATAGACGGGGTAATTTGGTACAACAGTAATTTGTTTAAATGTATAAATGGTGTAGCAGATTTTTTTTTTTGTTCTCCAAGAGTTGAAGCAAGCTATGAAAATAGGTTGCACTTTCTTAAAAGTCAATATTAACAATTTCCACTAGATTGCAAAAATCCTTAATAATTAGTTTAACATTTTTATCTCTGACAGGATAAACCATAGTCTTCATACTAAAAAATATATTTTCTGAAACTGAATTATATAGTATATCAAATTGCCCTTCAAAATATTTATATATTACATCATATTTATACATAAAATACATAAGATAAGATTTTCCTTCCTACTGTTACTTCTCCTTTCCAAGTAAAATATATGTGTGTGTGTATATGTGTGTGTGTGTGTATCTGTGAGAAAATTGATAATAGACTGAACTGTTTCAAAATGGAGTCAGAGCTGCCACCCCAAGGAAAGGCCATGAAGATCTTGTCCTTGAACCTGTGGAAGGTTCGGGCCTTGGACTGGGCCAGCCCAGCACTGTCTGACAGACACTGTCATGAAGCCAACAGGAAGCAGACTCCTGACCACAGGACTGGTAATTATGGACATCCTTTAGAGTCGGTGAACAGCCATGTAGCCAAGAATAACTTAGCTTCTTAGAAAAAAAGGGAGGGGATAATTACATAAATAGAAGGAACTAATAGGAATTCCTTTCTTTTACTTATGTAATTATTTCCCTCCCTCTTTCCATAAAAACCTCATGCCTTCATCCCATAATCGGGACATAATTGGGCTCCTGCCTGAGTCTATACCCCAATTGAAAGGCTTCTGTTCGCTCAAGGAATGCTTGTTGCACCTCATTTTATTAGCATCTTCTTTATTGATGTGCTCGCCAGTCTTAGCTCCATCTGCCAAGTTCTGATCATTCACTAAACAGGTTGATGTATGAACTCTCTGGTTTGTTTTATTAGCTCCTCTCTAAAGTTATCCTCTCTAAAGTTGCCCTGCTCATGAATGTCAGACTCAGAGGAAACCTTATCTCCCTTCTCCCAGCAGTGACTCATAATACACTCCAGCAGCAGCACCAGAAAGACCTTGGGGAGGGATCATGCTGAGAGAGTCAGCCAGGCTGGAGTAAGGGTGAGACAGAGGGGACACTGCCGGTATATAACTACGAGACTCCGAGCAAACCAGCACTGTGTGTGCTTAGAAGGAAGACTTTCATTTTTTAAAATTTTTATTGAGTTATTGGTGTGACATTGTTTAATAAAATTATATAGCTGTCAAGTATACATTTCTATAATATATCACCTGCATATTGTATTGTGTGTTCACCACCCAAGTCAAGTCTCCGGTCACCATTTACCCCCTTTTCTTTTACCTGCCCCCCTCCCACCCCTGCTCTCCCCTCTGTTAATCACCGTACTGTTCGTTATCTGTGCCTAAGAGGTGCTTGTGTGTTTTTTCTTAATCCTTTCACCTTTTTCACTCAGCCCCCCACCTCACCCATGTGGAAGGAATACTTTTAGAAACTGTCTGGGTCTTAGGGTGGAGGGTAAGGACATGTAAAAACACTCCTTTAAGGAGCATGCCCTTTTCTGAATTCTTAGGAGGAGGCCAAAGGTGGTCCCTATATAATGGCCTAAAATAGCCCCTTGTTGTTTACAGCAGGGTAGAAACCTTAATCCAAATTATGCTGGTGCCAGACTCAAATTCTTCCAATCCAGTGGCTTCAAATGTCGTCCGAATAAACAAACTCTAGCTCTTCTGAGCCCACCTACTTTACACACCCCGAACCTGAGCCCACACCTACCATGGAGGAATCAGACAGACACACAGACACAGCTGTAAAAGACCCCAACCACTCCTGCCCTTTGGAGTTCTCTGACCAGACTCCCCACCTTGCTGCTGACTGCCATCACCTGCACACATTCGTCCCTCCCTGAGTTCCCCGTCTCCCCTAAGAGGCTCACCCTGTTCCCCTTCTGGGCGCTGGCCTTGTGGTTGTGTCTGTGAAAGGTTTCTTGCTGGGAGAGACTTCCACTGTCTTGTAATCCTGTCCCAAAGCTGCCAGGGGAGCTCGTGTGTTACCACCTCTTAGGTCCTGTATTTTGCTTGATCAACTTTGAAACCCTTCAATTTACCAGAGATGACTCCTGGAGCCTCAAGTGCTCCTGTGTTCTCTAGTTGGGATCAAAAAAGGGGATCAGACCTACATGCCTCGGGCCCATAATAGAAAAGGAACAAACTCACCCAATAGAGTTGTCCTCCCCTACCTCTCCTCCACGTGTCCCTCCATCTAAACACCACACTGAGATTTACAGTCTGTTGCTTCGAGGCCATAGCCAGAGCTTAATGATTTACCAGCGTGGAGTCCCACTACTGATCCGGGTCACACACAACTCTTCCTGGACAGTGAACAGGAACCATGAGGGCAATGAGTGCTTTGGGGTATTGACAGGAGATGGGAGAGATACTGACACAGAGTCTGCCTGTGGTATTGGTTCAGAGGCTAACCTCAGTAGGACTTTCATTTGTTTTGTTTTATGCCTTATTTTCTTTGAGATGATCATAGTGCATCTATTTTAACATGTTTCTTCTGCATGGTTGATTATATCATCTGTACCAAGTGTTGCGGTGAAAATTCCAAAGTGCATACCTGTAACTGTCTCCTTGTAGATGACCTATGTGCTGATATTTGCAACAAGATAAAAGAGCAGCTAGGCTGTTCCCTCTCTGACATGAATGGAGCCTTTCTTTCTAAACTCTCTTGAACCAGGATTTAAGAACCACCTTCTCAAAGGGTGAGGTCTATTTATTTTTGGATTAAAGTTTTCAAGTTAACAGGGGAAAAGAGTAGTTTCATTTAGAATAAAGCATAAGGCCTCGTATGATAAAAGAAAATGATGTGAGGGAAGACAGGAGAACTTCTCAGAAAAGTTTGGCAGGAAATTAAATGCTTCATCTAAGCTCATTTATCATGCATTCACCTTTAGCTTATGACACATTCCCAGTAATGGTGACATTTGCAAACTAATTTAATTGCATATTCTTTTTTTTAGGAGTGATATTATAGGGCTTAACTTTTTTTTAAATTTATCTTTATTGTTGAAAGTATTGCAGATATCCACTCTCTTTCCCCCATTGGCTCCCTGCCCTGCCCCCCTTGAGCACCCACTGGTCCCCCAAGACTTCACCACCCTATTGTCTGTGTCCATGGGTTGTGCACATATGCACACAAGTTCTTTGGTTGATCACTTCATGGCCACCCATCCCCACCCCTGCCTTCCCGCTGAGGATCCGCAGCCTGTCCCATGGTTCTGTGTCTCTGGATCTATTCTGTTCATCAGTTTATTTTGTTCATTAGATTTCACATGTGAGTGAGATCATGTGATACTTGTCTTTCTCTGACAGGCTTTCACTTAGGGCTTAATTTCTAAATAATTATAAAAGCATATCAATCATTAATTTTAGTTATTTTTATCCAGTTTTTAAAATGTGTAATTACGGGAGATATTAGATGAAAACTAATTAGTTGATCATCATTTAAAAGTTACTTTTTAAAAAATCCTCACCTGAGGATATTTTTTTCATGGAGGGAGGGATGGAGAAGGGAGGGAAAAGAGAGAGAGAGAGAGAGAGAGAGAGAGAGAGAGAGAGAGAGAGAAAGAGAGATATGTCCCACAGGCACACTGACTCTTATGTCCCAATATAACCTGTCCAGGAAATGCTGGGTCTATCAAAATATAGAGACCAGCCTCAAAGAAGATATAGAAGTTAATGAGCATGTAACAGTAGGACCTCATAGAGGATGCTCTGAATGGGACCAAGAGCAGGAAATAGTTTAGCAGTAGGTCTAATGTGTAGAACCTACAGCTAGAACATGTACAGTTTTGAATTCGTGGCAATCTCTCATCAAAGGTTCACAGCAAAGATTCTCACAGGGGTCAGATATAGGGTCTCCTGTAGTGTAGCAGGACAAGCCTTTTGAAAAATAGCTTCTTGTGACAGATAGGGCCTGCACAATGGAGCACCTAACCATGGGACATCAGGGGACCATGAAGCCAAAATTGCTCATTAACAGCTGTATTCTGTCATACACACCAAGTCACAAGTTGAAATGGAAATGATAAATCACCCATGAACAGGATCACCAAAAGGAGCAGGCACAGTAAGTGGGAGGATCAAGTGGTCCAGACCCTGTCCCCTCTTGAAACAGTGCCTCCCCTCAGCTCACACCATTTTCTTATGGAGGATCGATCCCTTATAGCCAGCTGGTATAGGAAGTGAAAGCCAAAATTTAGTTGAGAAATAAAATTTGGTTCTGATAAATCTTCTCAATGGGAAAATCTTTGGGTGACTTTCCAAATAACCCATTTTTCTTTTGTGGAAAGAGAAGTAGCCTGTGGTAGAATTTTCATGTGTCCTAGAGGTTTGGATAATGACCTAGTTGTTTAGTCAAATGCTTGGAAGGAGAAATATTGGTAGACCAGAGATAAGAAGGCCCAAGGAAGAAGCATGTGGACAAATCCATGAGAATGAGTGTGGCGAGCTTCGGACTAGCCAGCTAGTTGATGTGAGCCAGCCTCTGTCATTGGGCATGAATGGAACACCGAATAGACAGACAGAGCAGCATGGGGACAGGGATAAACGTTCTATGAAGATCTAACAGTCTAGGTCAGCTGTGGGCAAACTACGGCCCTTGGGCCGGATCCGGCCTGTTTGAAATGAATAAAACTAAAAAAAAAAAAAAAAAAAAAAAAAGACCGTACCCTTTTATGTAATGATGTTTACTTTGAATTTATATTAGTTCACACAAACACTCCATCTTGCTTTTGTTCTGGCCCTCCAGTCCAGTTTAAGAACCCATTGTGGCCCTCGAGTCAAAAAGTTTGCCCACCCCTGGTCTAGGTCCGCTGAGATTTATTCAAGCTACTGCTCCTACCAAATGGTTAGCTTTCAGACAGCAGAGGCTTAAATTCAGCTCTGCGTATGGGAACCTTTTTTGAGGAGCCAACAAGCAGTATGGTGGCAGTTTGATTCCATTGGGCCCCTTCCACCTATAGGGGGCAGTGGTTCATCTTAACTAGAATGTACACATGCATATTCAAGGTAAAGTTTTGCC
Source organism: Myotis nattereri (assembly GCF_964212035.1). NCBI lineage: Eukaryota > Metazoa > Chordata > Mammalia > Chiroptera > Vespertilionidae > Myotis > Myotis nattereri. Next base: position 79,367,774 of record NC_138086.1, read on the forward strand.
TATTATGCTCACAGGACCTCAGCCAATATCGCTATAAAAGGATTTACAACATATTTGATCAACTGTCAGAGGTTCCCATGAATTACTGCATGAAGAGCACTTGATAGCAAAACACATATGCTGGCAGCCCCTCACCACAGAATTCGCTGCTTCTGGCACATCTGCACCAACCAGAAATGCTGGCCTGGTGGAAGAGTGAAACATTCTATGGAAGGGCCAGTGGAAGCACAGCTTTAGAGATGATATCCTCAAAAGCCAGAGAACTTGTTCTAGAAAGTATAAGCACACTGAGTCAATGACCTATAACTTACTGTGTCCCTTTAAGGTAGAATACAAGGGTCCAGAAACAAAGGGGTGGAAATCCAATGGCTTCCTCCCAGCACTTCCAGGGTCCACCTGAGTTAGTTTTGCTCATCATCCTTGAAACTGAGTTCTGTGGGTTGCTTGGAGGTCAGGTCCCCAGATGGCGACCACTTTCAGGAGAGCACACTTGGAGTTTCCCATTATATTTTAAGCTGTAGCTGCAGCCTGTTTTTCTCAAGATCCTGAGTCGCCATTTTGGGAGTAGTCATTGATCATAACCATCAGGAGGAGCCAGGGCAAAAGAGAATATGTTTGGCATCTAAGTGATCCCTTGTGATGATGCTTGCCCAATTTTGACAATGAATAGACAAATGGAGTAGCCATAGCCTATTTAGTTCATGATGACCAGCGAATCTGATCCCATAGATATAAACTGCTGGGTCATCCTACCAGGCAAGGTGTCTAGATCAGCAGAGCTGACAGAAAGAGTGAGGGGAATCTAGAATAGAGGGACAGCATAAATAATATCATTTGTAGCTTCAGAACCAGCTGCTGTGGGTGCGGATGGAAGGTCTGCAGTTTATCCACCCAACCTTTCCGTTTGTATGTTTCTCCAGGAAAAGTGGTACAACAGAATGCTGAAGGGACTCTCCAAGAACTTATTTGTCCCACAAGAGCTGCACAGCACAAGGTATGGGTTATAGTGGAAGCTTTGGTGATCTCTGTGGTTACTTGTCCCACCCCCAGGACTGAAACACATTCTCCCACCTTTTGAAAGTGTTGGAAGCTGATACCTCTTGACTGAGTTCAGCCTTGGCTAACGAGAATGCTTCATCCAGGGTCAAGTTCTCATCCTGGGGGCAGCCTGAATCCAAAAAAGGTCGCCTCCTTTTCTCTTCTCTCCTCTTCTCTTCTTTCTTTTCTCTTCTCTTCTTTCTCTTTATTATTGATTTTAGGGAGAGAGAAGGAAAGAGAGATAGAAACAACAGTGCTGAGAGAAAATCATTGATCAGCTGCCTCCTGCATGCTCCCTACTGAGGATCGAGCCTACAACTGGGACATGTGCCCTGACTGAGAATCACACCATGACCTCCTGGTTCATAGGTCGATTCTCAACCACTGAGCCCCACTGGCCTGGCTCCATTTCTTGATTTCAATAATTCTGAAGGGTTGTCCTAGCGAAGGAGCTCCCAACCCGGTCAGCTGAGCAGTGAGGCACATTCAACCTCTGTGCAATCATGCCTTTTGAACCCTTTATCTGTACAATGAACTTCCTGCAAATCTCTGCCTCAGATTCTTTTTCCTGAGAAATCTAACCGTGACCCACCCCCCCATATTCAATCCCCCTGTTGCAAATCTAGAAATTGAAGCAAACAATGAGAGAACCATTCTGCAGATCTGCAGACTGCCCCAGCATCCTCCAACCAGAGCGAGCTACAGCTTATCACATATAAAAATCCCAAACAGTTGTGTAGCTGCACTAAATTACCGGGCGTATAAATTCCTTTCCTCATCATTGATTTAATAAGATAAATAATATGGGAGTTGAGGAAAGTTCCATTTATGTGCAATGTAAATTAAACTGAATAAAGGATTTCATTCACTTCTTTATGAGACGTCAAATTAAAAGGCTGATAGGAGCGTAAATGGACTGGAACAGGATGAAGAGCAAAAAGCCCACATTATTTTTTGATTGCTGGTCACATAAACATTATAGGGATTAACAGAATTAGGCTTTATTTAACAAGCTGATCAAAAAGAAGCAGGGATAAATGAACATTCATTGCATTCCCATTTGAAATCAGATACAAAGAAAACATTTTAGGAAAATGGGGCGGTAGCAGTGATCATGTTGAAGGAGCTAAAGGCCATTCACCTAGCTGTCCTCCCTGGACCTCCCAGATTGCTCACATGACCATGCACCGCAGTTCCTCTCCATGAAGAACCTCTGGCTGTGTTACGGGTGAGTGTTCTCCTTGGAGTAGCATCTTCTGAGGCACAGTTCTAACTGTATTATCAGGTCAGCATAAGTGTGTTCAGCGTAAAGACAATCCAACCATAATTCTAATCACCTGAATAGCTACTTTTGCTGGATTTTTCTATGGCTTTCATAGCATTTTATCTCGGGGTCATTTATGATCCAGTGTTTTGACCTCTAACTAGGAAAGCCTTCTTTCTTTAAGATACAAATCTAAAAAAAAAAAAAAAAAGATACAAATCTAATATCCTATCAGTAAGATTTTGCCATCTTTGGGGCTTATAGAGGAAGTTGGCTGCCCATGTGAGGCACCTGGACTTATATTAGAAAAATTCAGGAGGGGAACCTATTGTGTATTTTCATTGCAAATTCCAACACTTTAATATGCAAAGTCACTCTGAAATCAAGCTACATAAAACACTTCACAACCATGCGGAGCATGCCCAGCGTTCTTTTCTAGCGCCACCTTAGTAAGTTACTCACACACTCTTAGTCTGCTCTGGAATAAAATGCCACAGTAGTAAACTGGGCCCACTTCTACGTCTTACTAACTGACATTATTAATTGATATGAATGAAAACCTTTGAGCACTAAATTCATGTTCTCATTAGAAACAAAAACAAGCAAAAAAAAAAAAAATCAAATCAAACCCCAACTGCGTTGACAGGTTTAAGTGCAATGGAAGGGGACAATAAATACTCAGGTGCATGAGCATCATAATGGCAGGATTGTTCCCTGGGACCCCAGACCTGACTAGGCTCTCCTCTGAGCTCAAGTTGTAAGAGGCGGGACAGATATCCCAGGCCCTGGTTTCCCTCTCCCTCACAACAGAGAGGAAATCAAGCTTCAAAATACACTGGAGATCTCCGTCTTCTAAAAGACCATTAGCTCAGTGACTGATTATACAACGGGTTTGGTGACAGAAATGCTTTCTTAAAATATATATATTGAAATTTGGGGAGCTTGTTTGCGCATTTTGCTTACTACTCAGCGGTTGTTTTTGTTTTCCCCGGAGGCGTAGGGTCATTTATTTATTTAATAACATCATTGAGTTGCTGTTATACTGTATGTTTTCAGTTCAGTCCAGCCAAGGGGAAAATTGTAGGCAGTGGTCCATAGATCATTGCATCCTGATGCTGTAGCCGTGCAGCATTCGCGACGAGAGAAGTCATCAGTTCAGCCTTCAGTTGTAGGCCTCCAGCCAGAATCGTTCATGCCCCATTATCTTGGGAGTATTGCCTAAGCGTCTTTTTCCTCCTCTTTCTTTTATTTAATGTTTCTTTAAACAATATGCTTTCAGGTAATATTGTTTAAATACAGTGGCTTAGGAAAGCCACAAAATCCACTAAGTCATCATTTGAACATCCTTAGTATCCCCATTCACACAGCTTGCTCTTACCTCTACCCCGCACCAGGCTTATGCTTTGAAGAAATCTTTGAGCACTAAACGTGATCCACCTCGGCCATGGCTGATGAGGTTCCATTCTAAATGTCAGAATTAAGTGGCTGTCTTCAGGGGGAATGGAAGATTATCTTACCCTAGTAACATAACCACGCAGAAACTTCATTTCTTTCATCTGACCTTTCCTCCTTTCTTTCCTTTAGAAAAGAACTGGCCTCCTCCAGCACCTGACTCAGCCAGGAGAGTCTCCATCAAGCAGGCCAGTGGGGCTTCAGGAGCTGTCCCGGGGAGCGCGCAGGCGAGGTGGGAGCCTGCTGTTCGTTTTAGGACTTCCCGCCAGGCCGGAAGCTGCGTGAGGGTGCCTGCTGAGTGCAGGACAGAGCAGGCGCTCACCAGAGTCTGCCTTTAGTGAGTTGTAAGCATAGCTGTATCCCAGGTTCTGTGCTGCGTTGCCAAGTGCTGGGATTTTGACAGAACAAAACATGACATTTACAAAGTATATCAGGTGGTAACGGGTTCTGTGGGGAAATGTAAGCAGGGGAAGAGGTCAGAGGACAGGAGGCAGGAGAGGGGAGAACAGAATTGTCAACCGGCTTGCCGTGAGGTCACTTAAGACAGTGAGTGACGTTCGCACAGCAACAGGAAGCCGCTGAGGAGGGAAGCCATGGCAGAATGTGTGGGAAGAGCATCCCAGGCAGAGGAAAAAGGAAGTGGGACATTTTTGACTTAAGACGAGCCTGAAATGCCTGAGCAACAGCAAGAAGCGAATGATTGATTATTATAATTGCTGTTAAAATTGTTCAAGCACCCTCTCTAGTTCCATCTTCAAATAACAAAATGGAGATTCCAAAGAGCCACCTGGTCAGCCACAGGGAGGTTTCCTTTCACAAAGCCCGGCGCTTGCTGGGGCCAGGCTCTCACGGCGGCGCTCCTGGTAGTGTGGGCGGATAGCTCTTTGCTTGGCGTCATGGACTGTCCTGTGCATCACAGGGCGCCACCCACTGCATGCCAGCAGCGCTGCTCACCTCAGCCCCAGCGCCATCAACACCTTCTCCAGGCGTCTGCTGGGGGTGGGGGGTGAACCCATCCCTAGCTGGGAACCACTGCCATACAGGAGGGCAGATCACAGGCGGAGGCATCATTCCAAATGTGTGAGAGGCCCCTTAGGCCCTGCTTCTAAAATCACTGAACTAGCTGGTGGCAGCACAGTGTGGTGTTTAAGCGTCTGAATGGTCATTTCATGCGGAACTGAGCGACTCTGCCATGAGCCATTGAATCGGGTGAAAGTCAGCCCGAGCCCTGGATGGGTGAGATGGGTTTGGACCGGGCATTGTTGAGTAGGGCCTTCTGGGCATGCAGAATTGAATGCACACCACGGGCATTCTGAGACTCTTACTAATTTCAGCATGAGACTATGTATGCACACATCTTATCAGCCTGATTCATTTTGTTAAAGAGCATAAAAGGTATTTTATATTCCAAGTTTTAGGACAAAGCTATCATTAAATTTTATTAATTTTCCAAATAAATCAGTCTCAGTGGAATTAGCTCATAACAAGCATACCTTCACTTCACAGCATCTTGAACTCTCCAATGACAATTTAAATACCCACAGTAACAGAGTTAGTATGTTTTAAAATACTATATATGCCAATTTATTTTGAGAGTGTGGTATGATAATATATTACATTTACCTTATATTTTTCCTTAGTAAGGAAATACATCATTGTGAATTAAGGAGACTCCACACACATCATTTAAGTAAACATGTATAACTTGCCTGTCCTCATAAGGGCAGGTGTCCATTTCCCCATCGGGCCATCGTTGCCAGCATGATAAGTGAGTGTTAGGATGAAAACTGTTTAAGCAGGTCAGTCAGTAAAGCAGCCCTGAGTGCATTCAACATTAAGAGGCTTCTGATTGGCTTTAACCTTCTGGAATGTGTTTCTTCCTGGTGTCCTGAGCAGAGCCTGCTGCGCTGGGTAGAAACTTATACACAGGGGTAGAAACTTATACACGGGGATAGAAACTTATACACGGGGATAGAAACTTATACACGGGGATAGAAACTTATACACGGGGATAGAAACTTATACACGGGGTAGAAACTTACACACGGGGGTAGAAACTTACACATGGGGTAGAAACTTAGACACGGGATAGAAACTTACACACGGGGATAGAAACTTATACACGGGATAGAACTTACACACGGGGATAGAAACTTATACACGGGATAGAAACTTACACACGGGGATAGAAACTTACACACGGGGGTAGAAACTTACACACGGGGGTAGAAACTTACACACGGGGGTAGAAACTTACACACGGGGATAGAAACTTATACACGGGATAGAAACTTATACACGGGATAGAAACTTATACACGGGGGTAGAAACTTAAACATGGGGTAGAAACTTACACACGGGGATAGAAACTTACACACGGGATAGAAACTTATACACGGGGATAGAAACTTATACATGGGGATAGAAACTTATACACGGGGATAGAAACTTATACACGGGGTAGAAACTTACACACGGGGGTATAAACTTATACACGGGGGTAGAAACTTATACACGGGGTAGAAACTTACACACGGGGGTAGAAACTTATACACGGGGATAGAAACTTATACACGGGGATAGAAACTTATACACGGGGTAGAAACTTACACACGGGGGTAGAAACTTACACACGGGGGTAGAAACTTATACACGGGGATAGAAACTTATACACGGGATAGAAACTTATACACGGGGATAGAAACTTACACACGGGGTAGAAACTTACACACGGGGGTAGAAACTTATACACGGGGATAGAAACTTATACACGGGGGTAGAAACTTACACATGGGGTAGAAACTTAGACACGGGATAGAAACTTACACACGGGGATAGAAACTTATACACGGGATAGAACTTACACACGGGGATAGAAACTTATACACGGGATAGAACTTACACACGGGGGTAGAAACTTACACACGGGGATAGAAACTTATACACGGGATAGAAACTTATACACGGGATAGAAACTTATACACGGGGGTAGAAACTTACACATGGGGTAGAAACTTACACACGGGGATAGAAACTTACACACGGGATAGAAACTTATACACGGGGATAGAAACTTATACACGGGGATAGAAACTTATACACGGGGATAGAAACTTACACACGGGGTAGAAACTTATACACGGGATAGAAACTTATACACGGGATAGAAACTTACACACGGGATAGAAACTTATACACGGGATAGAAACTTATACACGGGGATAGAAACTTACACACGGGGGTAGAAACTTACACACGGGGATAGAAACTTATACACGGGATAGAAACTTATACACGGGATAGAAACTTATACACGGGGGTAGAAACTTACACATGGGGTAGAAACTTACACACGGGGATAGAAACTTACACACGGGATAGAAACTTATACACGGGGATAGAAACTTACACACGGGGTAGAAACTTACACACGGGGGTAGAAACTTACACACGGGGTAGAAACTTACACATGGGGTAGAAACTTAGACACGGGGATAGAAACTTACACACGGGGTAGAAACTTGCACACAGCTCTGCTTTGCCATCAGGCATTCATGGCTTTCTTATGGGACTGGAGACACACAAGCATGTTAGGGAAGGGAGTGGACACTGGAGGTGTGCTTTACATCGTGATCTGTGCTAATTAAAAATCATAATACAAAAAACTCACGGAGAGCTTAGCAAGAGCCAAGTTAGAAGTCCAGTGCTATCTAATCAAGCGCCAGATCATGAGCTCTTCTAGAAAACATGCTGAGCCCCCACCAGCATTTACGTTAGAATGCTTGCCCTAAGTCTATCCTGGTCCTACACCCAGAAAAACATCCTGGAGCCCGTCATTGTGACCTTGAAGTGGTGAGGAGCTGAACGCAACTGAGACGTCTTTCTTGGCTGAACTGGTTTACCCTGAACTGATTTACCCTGCAAAGTTCATAAAGTCAGAATTATGCAGGGCAATTAGCTTGTATTTCTCAAAATCCCGGCCCCCTCTTAATGATATGTATGCAAATAATGTTTCCTTTTCCCCTGAAAAGATACTTATTATTTACTTTGAGGCCATCTAGTAATGCTACCCTTTGATTCTTTCAATAAAATAAAATCAAATCTTAATATTTGAATTTAACACCATATTACCTAAAGATATATTTTCCATTGATTTTTTTTTTTCAGAGAGTGAAAATGAGGGAAGGAAGGAGAGAGGGTGAGAGAAACATAGATGTGAGAGAGATACTAGTACATCAGTTGATTGCCTCCTCCCACATGCACCCAGACCTAGGTGTGGACCGAACCTACAATCCAGGTGTGTTCTCTTGACTGGGAATCAAACCCGTGACCCTTTGTGCATGGGCTGGCACAACATGGGCTCTGACACTGAGCACGCCAGCCGAGGCTCACACAACATATTATTATCATCATTTCTACCGAATAAAAATGTTAATCTTAACTGCTTCTCTTTCTCCCTCTCCCTTATTTTTTAAAATTTATGGGTTTTTATTCCATCTCAGAAAAGAATATAGCTGAATAGAACTCTCATAATTGGGGACTTTGCTTATCAAAGGTTATTTTTTTCAATATGCCAACAACTGATGCTTTAAGTAAAACCATTTCTCTATTTTCCTTATCGTATGAATTAATAAAATCCAGGGAGAAACTGTATGGGGATTGTGAAAACAAAATAGGATTTTGCGCAGGGGGAGCATTTTTGGTGGCGCTAGTTTTATGCGTTACCATACGTCCCAATGGCTCTCATAAGCGCAGGGACTCTACACGGCACAGTGAGTTCAGGGAAGGTCCACAAGTGAGCGCCGCGGATGTGGCTGTTGCAGTAAACATAGTTACCATCAGCAGGTGAGACAACTGGCAGCCTTTTCATTCAGCTCTCTTCCCATTTCTGACCTTTTAAAATTCATGCAAACAAAGGAGAGGTATTTCGGTAACAGATTACAGGTGTATTTTTTTCTTAATGTTTCCCAGTCTTTCGTTCATTCTAGAAGAAAAGGTTTAAATCTGGGTGCCTTGGCAATTAATGAGTTTCATTCCTGATAAGGGTGCTTAGTAGAAGTAGTAAGTAGTTTCTTTTAAGATGTTTATTTGCTAATCATTCTTCATCATGAAAAAAATACGCGAAGTATTTTTCTATCACGGTATTCCTGTTCAAGTGTTGTGAGTGTGCATGTGAGTGCGCCCGTGTGTGTGTGTGTGTGTGTGTGTGAGTGTGTGTGTGTGAGTGTGTGCGTGTGTGTGTAAGAGAAGGATTAGAGAGAGAGAGAAGGATTCCAAACAGTTTGGAAAGGTATTGGAATCTGATAAGACTCTCGTTTAAATGAGATAGTACCACATTCCTAGAATAATTCAGCAGGTGTGTCAGGGCATCTGTGCTGTTGGTGAGAGGAGAGGAGAGGAGAAGGGGTGGTCCTCCAAGGCTGGCATAATGTAAGCTGTCACATCAGCAGGTGCGTTCAGAGCGAAGTTGCCCAAAGAATGGGCTGAAGTGGTGAAGTGGGGCTGACGTTTCCTCCTGAGACTCATCACCTTGTCACCTCAGCCATCAGAGGCCCAATCTCTTGGGGTGTGATGGCGACTGGACAACAGCTGGCTGACTCTCCTCTGCTATTGGCTAGCGTGGACAGCGGGTAGGAAGGCTCTCTGCCGAGCTTCACCGTTGCCCTGTGTGCAGCCTTGACCAGCCCTAGTAGGCACGGTTAGGCCTCGGTGGTTGCAGGCATTCAACTTGGAAGCCCTCTGGCCAGGAGTCACGGTTGAGAACATGACTGCATATTGCATTGTTAACTTGGCCATACATGACATCCAAGCCACCTCTCCATGTGAACATACTCAGTCGCTGCTTCTATAACAGTCACAGTTATTTGTGAAACACGCAGGGAACTACCTAAAATAGTTCCAGCGTGATACAAATGTTAACTCGGAGTCTGACCAAGAGTTCCTTCATCAAGGCTGCCGTTGCCTTAAACTTAGCCTGTGCACAGCCCTCTGAGCACAGCTAGCGTGCTCCGGTGAGTGAGCGCGGCATAGCCTGAAGAATCCTGGCGCAGGGAAGCCGCAGGCAGTCCTTACAGGGACCCGACCACCTCTGTCCTGTTGCAACATAACCTTGCCGGGGAATTCCGCTAAACTTAAAGGCATCATTTGCTTTTGTCCTGATACTAAGTACTCAGAAAGGTCGGCTCTTTCCTCGGACTTCAAATTAGATTAATCTGCTCGCAACTGATTTCCTTCAGGTACTGGGAGGCTTTCTCTTCCTTTTCGAAGGTGGGAAGTCAGTGTGATTCCAGTTCAGTGACACTTTTGTGCTGTGGGGAGATGTAGATAATACTCTAGTTAATACCTGAAAGCATAATTAGCTATTCCATTGGAGAGGTTTCCCGACCGTTTCCAAAGGCAGGAACCATTTGTCTGCAAGCCTCGCCTTTCCATTTCTAGCTGTTTTGTGACAGCCACTGTGTGAACAGAAAAGCTGATTTAAAAAAAAGAATCCTCAGATATGTACTGAGCTTCTGTCTTGTGTCCTGCACGGTACTGGACATTTTTTAAAATAAAGGAGAAATATGAGATAATTACGTGGCTATGCAAGACAAAACTGTTATCACAGACTATTTTTGATAAAGAGACGTCTAATGAATTACCTTATACATCCATTTTACTTTTATTTTCTTTAATTTGTAGGTATCTTTAAGCGTAAATTTAGTGTAAAAATGCATCCCATATTGGCATAACATCCTCACAGTGACTCATAGAAAAAAATTGGAACAATATTATGTATTGCCCTTTACTGTTATTATTTTCTAAATTCCCCTAAAACTTAGCAGCTTGAAACAAATCCTTATATTCATCGATCCTGTGGGTCAGGAACTCGGGGCTCAGAGGGAGCAGATATTACTTTGCTTCACAGTAGCTGATAATTCAGCCAGAAAGACAAAGGCTGTGGCTAACTGGATGGCAGGGGCTAGAACCCCTTGCAGCTCACGCGCTCGTTGGCACGGGCTGGGACACAGACACGCTGGGACCACGGTTCGGAAGACCTGCAGGTAGCGTTTCCGTGCACCTTCGCTGCCTCCCAGCACGGCAGCCTCAGAGTAGGAAGACTTCCCATATCCTCGCCTCCTGGCTCAGGGCTCCATTGTGAGTACTACTGGGATCAGTGCCGAAGATGCAACTGTGACCATGCAAATAAGAAACAGTCCAGACCTTCAGCCATTTAAAAATGTCATACATTTAATTCCATGTATACCTGTTATTTGCTTACTATATCAGTTTGCACAATTTTAATCTTGGTTTGGTTCTCCCCCCCCCCCCCCCCCCCCCCGCCGTGGAAGTGGCCCTTAATAAAACACATGCATCACGGTGAATTAATAAGCTAGTATTCTGATTATAATCAGCGTCACAAGACCTTTCAGTTTGCAGTTTGCTTTGGGTGAGCAAAGGATTCAACCCTGGGCTCTGAGCTGATACCAGCAACCTAACATCTTGCCTAAGGCACTGAGTTCTCTGGCTTTTTCATCTCTATCCATCAGCACTCTAACTGTTGTTACAAATCAGAGCCATGTTTTGGGGAGATATATGGCCAATCTTTGGAAATATTTTTTTGCTTAGGCACTTCCTCATATGTTTTACTCATCAGCACCTGTCCTTTTAGTAACCCTCCAGGTACTTCTCATCACACACAGAAGAAAATCAGGTTGTGTTCTCACAGCCTAAAATGTCATCTCTGTGTTTTTGTTTTGTTTTATTTGTTGATATTTGGATGTATTTTTACCATTTGTCTCCCTCAATTGACTATAATCTCCAGGAAAACGGGAACATTCCAGAGTTGTAGGGAAACAGCTAGTCCTAAATCAGGGCTTGTCTTGTAGAGAGAATTCATGCACCAGTGGAGCTAGGTCAGGGGTGGGCAAACTTTTTGACTCGAGGGCCACAATGGGTTCTTAAACTGGACCGGAGGGCCGGAACAAAAGCATGGATGGAGTGTTTGTGTGAACTAATATAAATTCAAAGTAAACATCATTACATAAAAGGGTACGGTCTTTTTTTTTTTTAGTTTTATTCATTTCAAACGGGCCGGATCCGGCCCGCGAGCCGTAGTTTGCCCACCCCTGAGCTAGGTGCTTCTACTATTGCTCAACACAGGACCTGGGTCCTTGTTAAATTTCTTTTCCATCTGTTTAGCTAAACATGTATAGATGTTTCGAATGGAGTTGACCAATAAAAAAATTAAATGAAAACCCAGCACCCTTCCCTGGAGCTTTCAGTACCCCTAGATTTGAACAGACACTGTTCGTGGCCTGCTGGTAGCTACTTGTATGTTCTAGAACAGTGCCCTCAACTTTGTCCATCTTCACCATCTTCTCCATGCAGGTTATAAGGAAGAGTCAAGCAAAGCTTACTTTCCTTTTTATTGGGGTAATACGGCCTCTTCAAATGATCACTAAATTCTTTGCAAGATCATGGCAAACTGTGACAAAACCTGAGCTTAAAAGAAACCAAGATAATCTTTAAAAAAAACATCTATTTATTGATACAGGCTAGACATTTTTTATTGCATTTTTGCTTTAAGGTATAAAATTATAGATTCATTTTCTATTTTAAAGAAGTGCCTAAAATCACAAATCTAAGGTGAAGTCTCCTTTCAGAAGTAAGTGCTTGCTGAGCTACCCGATACTAAAGAATATGCTTGATTTTCTCAATTAGCATAAATAAGCAAAGTTTAAACTATCTCCAAATATTGACTCTTATCTAGTACATATCTCAAAGTCAAAACAAAATTACCTCAAGAATTAAAGTTCAAGAAATAATACCTAATCATTAGTTACCTACACTGCAAAGTCATATGATCCCATGCATTTTGTTAATCATTTCTAGTAACTTTAGAATTTTAAGTTTTAAAATAGGAAATGTAAACTTACTTTCTTTAAGCTTTAATTAAGTATGGAATATTCAGAGGTGTTTATAACACCTGCTTTATAATAAGTAGAGTATTATTTCAAATGCCAGATGGACCAATTAAAATATTCTTTCAGACGATGTAGGTAATTTTTTCAAATCCAAATTTAAATCTGCACTGAAAGAATGTAAACTTATCTAAGTACATGTTAGTGAAATGCCTTCCATTTTACCTTGGAGAGAGTGTAAAGGACTAGGCCCCCTCTTCCTTCCCTAGCATGTCCTCCTCATTCTCAGCCTCCAACTCCACCGTTTCTACATCCACTCCTGTCTCCCCTGACTAGTGCAGCTCGAAGCAGCTCATATTTTATATAGAAATGAGTCTCGCAGAACAAAGGGAGAATTATAGGCTTTTAACCCACAAGTAACTGAAAATTAAAACTGGTAGAAGATAAAAGCCATAGAGAAAAATGGACGTGAATTCATATATAAAAATACAAAGACTACCCTCCAGTGACTCCTACACTTACACTGTTGATACAGTTTACTCAGTTCACACAGGAGGAACCCCGTTGTGGCTTCTACCTGGATCATCCATCCAGCACGTTTCCACCCTCAGGACACGGTTTCATGAAGAGTCAGGAAAAAGGTTTGTTCTCAGCCCCTAACATCTTTCTCACACCCCATTGTCAACAGCTGATTTTGCATAAGGTGACAGGTAGGTCTTGGTAAAGGATTTAGAATAATCAGATTGTAATCCCAGTGATAGAAATATGCTTCTGTCATTAATAAAGAAATTGTGTTTGTTTTGAGAGGTAAGAACATTTGCAAGACAAAAGTTGAATTTGGGGTCATAATGGCTTATTCAAAGGGACATGATTATGAACAAAGATGCTTACAGAACAAGATCAGAATCATAGATACGTATAGGTAATGATGCCTGAATGAAAAGGGAGGGGACTGCCCAGTTGGTGTGGCTCAGTGGTTGAGCATCGACCTATGAACCAGGAGGTCACCGTTCAGTTTCTAGTCAGGACACATGCCCAAGTTGCAGGCTTGATCCTCAGTGTGGGATGTGCAGGTGGCAGCCAGTCAATGATTCTCTCTCATCATTGATGTTTCTGTCTCTTTCTCCCTCTTCCTTCCTCTCTGAAATCAATAAAAATATTTTTTAAAAGGGGGGGACTTACTAATGGAGGCTCACTTGTGATTATCAATATTGCAGGTTCCACAGTGGGTGACAGACAAAGCAGATTTGGGGCAACTGGAAAAGGGAAATGCAATGTAGATCAATTGTGTGTAAACAACTTAACATTGAAGGGAAGAAGTAATAGAAAATATGAGTAAGGAGAGTTTTTTTTCATACATGCAAGGTCTTATTATGCACACAGAATATAGGTACTCTGATGAATAAACATTTGAAATTTCAGACTGGATGAAGGTTACCTGAAATCCCAAGTTTAAAAATAGTGAAATATTAGGAAAAATAACTCATCAGTATTGAAACTCTTCAAACATACAGACACATCAAAAAGTATATGTGTGTATGCATATCTACAGGTATTTATGTATATGCTGGCTCAGTGCTTCCCAAGCTTTTAAGAGAGTTATGAAGAACTACCGAAAAATTGACCTAAATCAAATGAGTCTAAGAAGAAGGAAGACAATGTGATATCAGAATTTTAAAAAGACGCTCCTGAGATGGAGTTGTGACTCTTTGGACCTAAGAAGCCCCATTGGACAAGGTAGTCCTGGGCATCCCAGGTAACCCTGCCAACCCATTCGCTCTCCTGTGGAGAAAGGTGTGGTCACTGGGATCTCAGCAGAGGAGCACGTCCTCAGATGTAATGTCATGTTCTAGCAAAGTAGAAGAATGCAAGTAAAAACAAGCAGTTTGAGAGTTTGGACTACAGTTTACTCAACTCAGGTGTCCACTGTAGACCTAAAACATTGTAGGATCTCAGTTAATAACTTTTAAAAATATGTATATTATTGACTTCAGAGAGGAAAGGAGAGGGAGAGGGAGGGAGGGAGAGAGAGAGAGAGAGAGAGAGAGAGAGAGAGAGATCAATGATGATAGAGAATCACTGATCGATGGGCTGCCTCCTGTATTCCCCCCTGCTGGGGATTGAGCCCACAACCCTGGCATGTGCCCTGACTGGGAATCGAACCGTGACCTCCTGGTTCTAGGTTGAGGCTCAACCACTGAGCCTTGCTGGCTGGGCTCAGTTAATAACTTTTAAACAGAATGAAAGAACTGGGCCCTAAGCTAATCATACTTTAGCTGTATAGTGTTTTTACAAAAGTACCATAAAATTAGTCCTTTCTTTTCTATAATTTATGAAAACTTTAAAATTCTCTGTGTACATTTTTGGAGGTGATGTGGCTACACCAAAGGGAACATTTATTTTGGGAATTTAATGACATGAAATTAATTTCCATTGATATGATTCCGATCTAAAATCCAAGGGCATCTGAACAGTAAAAAGGTGTTAAAGGCCTTCTGGCTGTCTCTTTCATCAACTTTTTTTTCTTTTCCTACCTCACACCTAGCAGGGCCATCACAGGGCCAGGAGTTTGACAAGTAAATGGTTGCAGCTGTCAGTGCGACTGTCTGGCTTCTCGGCGCCCTTTATGAATATGTGGGCTGGTTGCTTGTGGAGTGGCTGCATTGCAGAAGGCCCGATGGGTCTTCCAGGTAAAGAAATCCCTGCAGTTGCAATGCTCATGCTTAGCCTGGGGCGCCCCTTCGTGACTTTTGCATTTACGTAAAGCACAGCATTTTGAAAATTAAAATGTATTTCTATTGAGTTTAACTTTGATTGCAGACAGCTTGGCGTTATTCCTCGATCTGCATTTTACAACAACTAATAAACACGTCCCTCTCAAAGAGTCACGTGGTGAAGCATTCTCCAGCCCTGCTTTCTTCACTGCGCAGGTGCTTCCAGAGCAGCCCTCCTGCCTCCTGGCCCTGTCTCACTTCCTGCCCTGGGCTGTTTGTTCCTTTCCCATTAACCTACCTAAACTTTTGCTCAATCACGTGATCCTGCCCAAATTTAAAAGTAGTCCCTTGCTTAGAAATTCAGGCTTTCCAAAGTTGTAGAGACCACCCAAGGGGAATTTGTCCTGGCAAACCATGCATATTATATAATTAAAACATTTTTCCGACTCATATAGTTAATCTCAAACTGTTGTCAATGCTAGTGACCTTTAATAATCTACGCTAATTATTTTAAATGTAGAAATTACCAGTCATTTTATCCTGTTTATTTTCTTTTTATTACCTTGAATTCTTCCGAAGAACATGAAACCTAGCTTTATTATTAATTATCTGGTTTCTCTTTGGAAAGAACTTTTTTCATATTATATAATAATGGGCACCCATTATTTTACTTCCATGGGAAATCTCTCTTCAGAGTTGAGATTCATCAACATTGTAACATGCCTCTTTTTATGCCAGTAGACATAATTTTGACAGCAAACATATGACTAAACCTTTACTGATAATGGTGAACATTTAATCTGTACAGGTGTGCAGTGTTTAAAAAGATGCATTTTCATCTTTCACTGGTTTGTTTCATGCAAGAAGTAGAGAACTTGGGAATTGGGGGAGCAAGGTTCAAGTCCTAAGATCGCCACTTGGCTGTGTGTCACACAGGGCAAGTTCAACAACGTTCAGCTTCATATATACCATGGACAGCCCCTACCTGACAAGTGTGGGGAAGGTTAGATGAGAAATGCCTGTCAAGCGCCAGGTAGCTCCTGGCAGAGTCGCAGGCTCACTGAGGACAGAGGCTGTGAAGAGCCACGGAGTTGCCACCCACACTGATTGGTCGGGTAGTGGATCACCTCTCTGGAAGCAAACACTGGATGTGCTTCCACTGATTTCCTGTGGAGACATTTTGCCCGTTTATATCTCTATGTAGAAATGTATTAACGGTGAGTAAATATGAGATCTGACTTCTGGGAAACTCAACTCTGGAAAGAAGCATCCGGACCAATAACAAGTGAAAGCAACTGTTGTCCTGGGTCTTACTGACAGTTAGTGCTTGGATGGGTATAAAGGGCATCTCACTTTGCAGTAACTGGCAAAGCCCGGTCACCAGCATGCGTGAGTGTCTCTGCTCATGTGTGTGGGCGTGCGGCCTGGTTATTGTGTGTAATAACAGCCCTCTCTGTGTTCCGTGTGCTGAGAGCTACTTCCCCCACATCTATTGTTAGCCTGTTGACTTTGTTAGTAATTTCTTTTACTAGGAAGTTCCATGTGACCTATACCATAATGTCATGGTCTGTAAAACAGAGATGATAATAACAACTGCCTCATATGGTTGTTAAGAGAATTAAGGTACATTCGGAAAGTGTTTAAAGCAGTGTTTCTGGCACCGTAAGAGCTCCGTATGTATGACTTCTAAAGAAGACGTGATAAGCTGTGTTTCTCTGTTCCCACATGGATCCTGAGGTCTCAGTCGGTAAAACAACACAGAGCCTCTCACCTTGGTATAGTACATCAGATGTTCTATGCTCTTGCAGAGTATTTTGTATTTTGGAGATCTTTATTTCCAGGTACATAGATAATTGTGTTCACACTGGTTATGACATAATCTTTTTGTCTTACTGAGTTGAAATGCCATTCTTGCCATTTAATACAGTTGTATATCAGGGACTCTGTTGACAAATTCTGCTTTCTGTGCCTCTAATCCTCAGCCAATACCATCTTGATTTTATTATTTTGGCTTTATAGTGTTTTGTGTGACGTTTACCTGTTAAATTATTCCTTCCTTGCCTATTTTGCATTTGCAAACCTTTTCCAGTTATTTTTGAAAGTTTTTAATTTCATATAAATTGTAAATCATCTGCCTAATTTTCTAAAAAAAATCTAATTTGAGGTCCAATATAAATATAATATCTGTATATTATATTTGAATTGGCTACTGAATTTCATTGAATTCATTTTCACCATTTATTGATACAATCATGTAATTTTTATTCTCTAATTTGTTGATATGATGGATTACATGGGTTTCCTGATACTGAAATGCCCTTTCATTTCTGGAATGAACCCAACCTGGTCATAGTGTGGTGTGGTGTTTTTGTTTGTTTGTTTGTTTTTCTGTTTAAATGATTTTATTGATTCCAGAGAAAGAGGAAGGGAAAGGGAGAAAGAGACAGAGAAACACCTATGGGAGAGAGAAGCATTGATCAGCAACCCCCTGCACCAACCCAACCCAGGAACAAGCCTGCAACCTGGACAGGTGCGTAATGCATGGTTTGTTTGCGTTTGATACATGACATTGGTTTATATTTCAGTTAAAATTTTTCTATTTAAGCGAGGCTGGTTTATGTTTTTTCTTTTCTGCTCTTATATCATGTTTGCCATTAAACTATCCTGGACTCATAAAATTCACTGGATGCTTTCCCACTTTTTTAGCTCCCTGGAATAATTAAAATAATGTTGGAATTATTTTATATTAAAACTTGAAGAAAGTTCTGCTATGAACTCAGTTTTTCCTGAGTTCAAAGGTCTTTCCTTGGTAATTGGTCTGTTTTATTTTTCTCATGGCTTGGGTCAGCTAGCAAGGAAAACAACCAGTGTTGATGTTTTCAAATGTATTTCCATAGAGTAATTGCAGTGTGCACTCGTAATTATCTCATTTTCCCATACATATCTGCAGTTCTTCTCTTTTCTTTCCTGATACTGTCTGCTTTTGTTCTGTTGTTTTGTGTTTGCTTTTTTTCTTTCCTTATTTGGGTTTGAAAGAGGTTTATATGTTTTATTGCGCTTTCAAAAATAACAGCTTTTTACTCTTTTTTGTTGTTTTCATTCCATTTGTCTTGGCTTTTATTTCAATCATGTCCACCTTAATATATTTCGTTTGTTTTGCTTTCTTTAAACATAAACTTCATTGAGTTTTCCTCTTTGCTCTTTATAATAAAGGTACTCATGGCGATCAAGTTTCTGCCTAGAGTAGCTCTCACTGGAACTCACAAGTTTTTGAAGTAACGTTTTTTCATTGTTTCCAGAAAATTATGATTTATATTTTTTATTTCCTTTTTGATCCAAAGTTTATCTACCTGTGTTTCTTTATTTCCAAGAAATCTTTTTTTCAAATCAAAGATTCGAGTCGCTTACTTATTCCATATGCCTGTTCTTTATTATTATGATAGACTATATACCTTGGAAAATCTCTACTTTTAAAAATTAAGGTTGCCATATAGTTGATCAATTTTAACAGTTCCTTGCATATAACTCGACCACATTTCTGTAATAGGAGGTTGTAAATGTATCCAGCAAGTCAACTGTTTTCATTGTGATTCAATTCCTCTAGCCCTTTACATACTTTTTTTTAATCTGTATTTGTCGTGTCCACATTTAAAAGACATATATTGAAGCCTCTAATTATAATTGTAGTAGAGGCCTGATGCACGAAAATTCATGCAAGAGTAGGCCTTCCTTCCCCTGGCTGTCAGCACTGGCTTCCCTCCAGCACCAGGTCCAGGCTGCTTCCCTCCTCTGGCCGCCCGGGACCCCCACTGACTTCCCTCCAGCCCCAGCCCTGGCTTTGTTAGGAAGGATGTCCAGAAGATATCCTGTCTAATTAGCATATTACCCTTTTATTATTATAGATGTTTTTCAAGTTCTCCTTGCATTTCTAATAGGTTTTGCCCTGATATTTTTCTGCTAAATTGTTTGAGGCTTACAGGATTCAAGCAGTTAGACCTTGGTATCTCTTATGATAATCTAATGCTTCCTCTTATCCTGTTTAGTTCCATTAACCTTGAAAACCACCTTGTCTGGTATTAATGCTTCAACTTCCGCCTTCTCTCTGTGCCTAGAAACTCTTTGTCAGCTCCTTTATTTTCAATCCACAGCACTTCGGTTTTAATATGGCTCATGTAAACAGCTTAGAGCTATTTTTAAAATATAAGAATGTTACTACAAATGCTCTATCATCTTGTTTATTTCTTATGTAGTTCTTTTCCAGAGTATCCTCTATGCTACTTTCTTAGGGCACAAATACAATGAAAATGATGTATCAAAATTTATAAAAATAGTAAGAGTGTCTGTTTAAACAACATTAAATTTCCATGGCTAGAAGGAAATATTAAAAGTATTTCATTCATAAGCCCTATTTTAAGATCAAAGGCATCCTAATTTTAAATACTGCCTCAAACAAGCTTAAACATTTCATTCAAATTTTTTAAGTTTATAGATTAAGACATGCATTTAAAAATAATTAAGGTGTTCATTTGAAATAACAATAAAGTTTTTACTAAGAATTAGATTTGCTTCTAATAACATTACCAGTGATAAAATATCACATAATTTGGGTACATTAAATAAGCTGCCACTTAATAGATTATTTTTATTTTATTATACTAAATGATAAAGTGAAAGAATTACTGGAACTTCTTAAAGAAAGTAAATTACTCTCAAGTGTATATTGTAAGTGAGGAGTGTAGGTTTAATATTAAATGTGATTTATTACCTTTCTCATCCTCCCTCCATGATGACAGCAGCCTCAAGGAGGTAAGCTTGAAATGTCGAAATTATTTAACTCTTCCCATGAAAATATTTTTCAGCTTCTTGCTACAGGTATATTTTTATTGTCATGTTTTTCACTTTAAGTTATATCAAATGAGACGACTTGATGTTCATATTAGTTAGCAAGAATTTTCTCAGTGTGTAACTTCAGAGGTTATGATAAAATAAGGCACCAAACATGCGTATCAGTCATCTTGGCAGATTCTGCTTCTAGTCCTGCTCCCAGGTATAACTCACACAGAGTGGATATGGGCATCATGCTGGTGACGCTGTGATACAATGTGGTGGCACATTAGTGATTCTGTGAAAATGCCTAGCAGATGCAAGGCAAGATAAAAAGTTCAGAATCACAAGTTAAACATGACTTCCTGATCATCTGAGGGTGATTTAAATTATGAAAAGAACAAAGTTATTTTTACAGCAGAATTCTTTCACCCAGTAAGTATTTATTGAACAACTACTGTGTGCCCAGCAGAATTCTATGTGCTCATAAATCAGAACCGAATCCTTACTGCTTCTGTTCTCAAAAGAGCTCACTGTCTAGTGATTGAGTACCAACTATTTTTTTCCTCTCTTGAATTAGGGACTGGATG
This sequence comes from Myotis nattereri, assembly GCF_964212035.1. Classification (NCBI taxonomy): domain Eukaryota; kingdom Metazoa; phylum Chordata; class Mammalia; order Chiroptera; family Vespertilionidae; genus Myotis; species Myotis nattereri. The sequence goes on from NC_138086.1 coordinate 79,388,559, forward strand.
ACCAACTCATCCCGGTTTTAAAAGTGACCTTGAAACTAAGAGAGCCCAGAATTGCCAGAGGAAGACCGTCAATTATCCAGGTGATTTTTCAACGTCTAGTCCTTGATTCTCAGACCTGTGCGTCCTAGATGGGAGAGACAGCACCATGTATTGGCTGCTAGTGACAACCACCTGTGGCATCCTTAAGGAGAATAGCCTGGATTTTATAGAGAATAAGTGTTACAGAGTGAGACATTAAGGGATTTGTTTAATTACCACAGGGCTCTACAATTGATTTGATGTGTTGCGAAAACTAATTATTATAAAGAGATGTACATGGGCCCTTAAACGAAACAGTTGCCTTGGCCCTAGATGCTCCCCACACAGTCCCACCAGCACAGGATTATTCCTGTGTTCTGTACAACGCAGAGAAGAATCCGCACTAACCCCTCCCCAGCCCTTGTCGAGTGAAGGTACAAGGCCAGGCGCACAGGCTTAGAACCCAGAGGGACCTGTGATCTCAGGAAACATTCCCGTTCACAGGAATGTGCCTGTGATTGGTCGGTTTTCACCTTTTCTTTCCTCATCCTGGGCTGCTGAGACTTCTCTCCATTGCTTCCTTCCTTCAAAAAATTGTCTCTCTATCCTCTCATCAGTGGCTTCATTTTCGGTCCGTCAGTAGCAGTCCATAATATGGGCTTTGTGGGCCTTTGAAAAAAGGTTCAGAAATGAGAAAATTGTTGTTTTATATTGATAATCATAAACTCTCCATGTATATCCAAGTCCTTTTTTTAGCCTATTCCCTCAGTTTTACAGATACCAGAAAATTTTTGGTGAAATGATGTTACCTTGGAACATTGTTATATGTTTGCTATTAACTTTAACGTTACATTGCATTAGTCGGGTGGTCCATCAGATTGCCTAAAGTATGTCTACACAAGTCTGTACTGAAAAGACTCCTTTCTACCATCCGCCATGCTAATCCATGATCATGCAATAAAAGCCTACAGGCGAACTGTGTGTTACTCTATCACATTCTAAAGCTTTAGTTTTAACGTGTCTTCACCAGTGTTATTAATTTATAAGTCAGTCCATATGAATTGCCATTTGTATAGAATGTATGTTTCTTTTAAGTATTTTTTTCACATACCACAAATGTAAATCAAAATCATAGTTTGGAAAAATCCTACATACAAGCCCACAGGCAAGTTATTTTAATATTCCTCATCTTCAATTTCATTGTTGTTTAAAAGGGAAATAATTATAATAGCTCAGGAACAAGCAATGAAAGTAAATTTCCATACTGTGCATCACCACCAAAGCAAGTATGTGGGGACTTTCTCTCCCATACCTTGTCTGGGCACGGGGAGCGCTGTGCTGGCCTGGGAGATGTGGGATGCAGGGCAGCTCTGGGAGCTCAGACTGGAGCACAACGTCCTGAAAGACAGACATGATCCGTGGCTGTTTCTAGAAGGTCTTCGCTGGAGAAGGAGGAGGGCAGCTGATCAGACTCGAAGAGCAAAGGTTGGTGTCTCAGCAGATAACTAGGCTTTCCAGCACTTTCTGGCGGCTCCTTGTAGGTAGTCCCATCTTTTCCACTTAGCGACACCCCCAGGTTTCCAGATCCACTTCCCAAAGCATTTGTTTGTTTCTCCAAAGTTATCCGCTTCTTCTTTCCACCTCTGCCGAGCAAAGGGAGCACAAAGGAAGCCTTTGTAGGCAGGTTGAGTAGATGTAAAATAGAATTTATTCAAAAAATATATACAGGCAGAAAAGCAGCCTCATGCTGGCCATCACTCCTTTTTTTAATTGTCTAACAGAGAGGTGTGTCTCTGTGAGATTTACATATAATGGCGACACCCAGAAAGGGCTTTTTAGACAAACCTATTTCAGTGCTCCACACACTTGGGGGAACAGGTGTCACGGAACACCTGTGAGACTCTAAGTGTTCCGTACGCAGGAACTAGCTTTGTTTGAAAGGTGGAGGCTCTGAGATCAGCAACGGGAATCTGCCAGACCTTCTGAAACAGGATACGGGGCAAAAAAGCTGCAATCCAGGAAAGCAACAGGAATTGTCAAGAAGATAGTTGCTCAGCCCACATGGCTCAGTGGTTGAGTGTCGCCCCATGAACCAAGAGGGCACATGCCCGGGTTTCAGGCTCCATCCCCAGTGTGGTGTGTACAGAAGAAAGCCAACCAATAATTCTCTCACACCATTGATGTTTCTATCTATCTCTTCCTCCCCCTTCTCCTCTGAAATCAATAAAAATATATTATAAAAATAAATAGGATCTTTCTGAAAAAAAGAAAAGAAGAAGAAGGAGAAAATAAAACCACCTCCCACCGAATGTATGGCCCAAACCGGCTCAATGCCTCAGTGCAACCTGGTGACTAAGTCACCTCAGGCAACACCTAGCCTCCTCCTGTGCTCACTGTCATACATCAGCTTGTTAAAAATCACACCAGGATCTGCTCTGACGTGATCAGAAATGGAAAGCCCATTAAAGACACACACACACACACAAAAAAAGGCCTAAGGAGCCCTTTGGAGAAGTGTCCACCGCTTCCTGGGAGGATCCTCCCCCACATTGAATGCCCTGCCCCCGGTTCCATAAACCTCCATAGAGGAAGCAAGGCCCCCACGGGGGCTGCACTGTCTGGAGCAGCCTGCTCTCTGTCTCACTGCTTCACTGATAAACTCACTTCCATTTTAAACTCCAAGCCGCCTTGTGTTTGAATTCTTTCCTGCATGAAGCCAAGAACCCACAGTGGCACCCTGACCCTAGGGTTGTGGAACCCCAAAAGCCTGCAGCACTTTCTTGAGCTCACTCCAACCTGCCTGGAAAGACTTACAGATTCTGAAAGAGGGGAAATGAGCCTCTAGATGTATCCAGAGGAGGGCACTGCCCTAGCTGATCGCCCCTCACTTTCTATGGGTTAGGAGAGGGGATGGGAAAGGGAGTGTCATCAGAACAGTCTTTCTAGGATTTGATTTTCAATCTTCTCTACCCACTTCCTTTGTGGCCAACCCTTTTGAATCTCAAGAGCCTAGTTAGATGTTTTTTTAAACACTTAAGTAACAAGAGCTTCTTTTTTAATTGCATTCCTCTCAAGATGGGGCTGGGAGGGGCTGGGCGCCTGGAAAGAAGAAAAGCATGAAGATAAATATGTCAGGGTCTTATCTTGCTACTTCTATTTCACACAGTTTTTCTTGAGAATTAAAAGAGATAAAGTATATGAGGCATTTATCCTAATGCCTGTTAAGCACAAAGCAAGGGATTGATTTATTGAGCTTCACTTAGGTAGCTATTAGGTTAGACGTCAAGTTTGTCAGGAAATGCCCTTTATCCGAGTTAAAAATGAATAGGATAGCACCTTTCAGACTCATTTCAATATAGCGACTTGGTAATGCCCACTTCTTTAAATTCAATTACTTTAAGATGAATTGTTGATGTAAGTGCAGCTGCTAATTACCAAATAAAACTAGCTTTGTTACTCAGCCTCCAACACTATTATTTATTGTCATTGAAATGTATGGAATATATGGGATGCTATACAGAAAAATTAATAAACCGCTTAAAACTGGATTAGCAATAAATAAGACTGATAAGCAAATAAACATCTAATTTGGTAATAATTCTTCTAATAAAGATCTATTGGTTTTTAAGGATTATAAATTAGATATATTTAATAGCCTTAAAAGATCCTAAATAATTGGGGTATTTAGCCTCACTTTTTGGGAAAGAAAAACAAGGGAAGGACAATAAATAAATGACCCAAATGCTACATCACTCCTCAGTGAGGGGAGGAAAACGCAAGTCTAGATCTACCCATCCGCTTCTTTAACCTCTCACTGTTAAACCAAACTCCCCTATCATCCCCTCTGGGTTCCCCAGGACTAGCAGCTTGGAGCACATTTCACTGGCTGTCTGCACAGTGCACTCATTTTCTGAGAGTTACTGGGAGATGTCTTATCCTTGTTGTTGTTCTGGTGGAAAACATAACCTGGGATGAAAATGCCAGGGGAATACTAAGGGACATTTATCTTAATTATTTCTCAGCTCCTTGGGCTATAAATAAGCAAGGTCTTTCTCGTCTGCAATAAGTATGACGCACCCGGTTAACATCAACAGACAATAAAATGATGCCCAACCCTTAAGTAAAATTAATGAAGCTCCCTGATTAACTTATTACTCGGCCGCTACAAGGTATGACAAAATCCGAGACAAATTTAAGCTAATCTCCATTGATTGTTAAAACAACAGCATTCTTGGTTATTTTCCTTTGAACAGTATCAAACCAGATATGTTAGATGGCCTAGAATTTTCACGCTGAATGAATCTTACGTTCCAAAACGTATTTTAGTTTTTACCTTAAGAAGTAAGCCACAGAGCACTTCTGAGGTTACTAATAATAGCAAAGGGATCATTCTAGCTCCTCACTGACTACAACAGAATACTGTCCCTTTCTGTACTGAATAGATGGAAACATACCAGAGAACATGGTCTGTGTGCTTCAGTATGTGGGAGGAAGAACCCTTTATTTCAGCCAAAAAGGCACATAGCACACAGGCATTACACTATCTCATTGTGTCTGCTACATTAAATTCCTACCCTGAGCTCTCAGTCTAAGCTTCAGAGACAGTCTTCTGACCCAGTATAATAAATAACTAGACCGTCTCATAATCAGGGGGCAAATAATAGCATTTCCTAACAAGGAAAGCAAGATGTAAATTATCTTCTCGATGTAAAATAATAGGCTAAAAGAAAAGGGATGCTAATTTCAAATCCATGCTAAAGAAGACTATTTCATACATTCACTGACTTCTGCCTTCATCTAGCAAGTACTTATATAGCACCTATGCATCTGGAGCTATACTTTGGTGACAGAGCAGGCTGATGAAAACTCAGATATGGCTGCCAGTCAGCTCTGAGATAGGGGAGGTGTCAGCATAGGAGCAATGACCCCTGTGAGCACCCCTGTCTGAGAGAAAGCCACCCCAATGCCAGACAATCTAGTTCCTCCCAGTATGTCCCTGGATCCCCCAAGCCACTGCCCCAGAGCTGGAGCTCAGAGGGAGTGGGACCTTGTAAGTTTATGCCCAGCCCTTTAAGAGGAACTGTCTAGGTCAGTGATGGCGAACCTTTTCGGCTCAGCGTGCCAGCATTTTGAAAAACCCTAACTTAACTCTGGTGCTGTGTCACATATAGAAACTTTTTGTTATTTGCAACCATAGTAAAAAAAAAGACTTATATTTTTGATATTTATTTTATATATTTAAATGCCATTTAACAAAGAAAAATCAACCAAAAAAAATGAGTTCGCGTGTCACAGGTTCGCCATCACTGGCCTAGGTCTCTGCAGCCTCTGTGTCGCTCAGCCACAACCCCTGCTGGTTTGTACAGCCCAAAGTTACAGGACTTCTCTTCTGAGCTCTGGAACCCTGGACTGGGGGTCTGGTGTGGGGCTGGGACTCCTTGCTCCCCATGGGAGGCCTCTACAGGGGAAATAGCCCTCCCGATTAAAAAAAAATGCCACACGGGTGTCAGATCAGCCCATTCCATTCTGCCCCTCCTACCAGTCTTACTGTGCTTTCTTCTTTACTTCTCTAGTTGTAGGACTTCCTGTCAGCTAGATTTCAGGTGGTTCTGCATGATGGTGGTTCTTTATTTTAGTTGTAATTTTGATGTGGTTGTGGGAGGCGGTGAGTACCAGGGTTTACCTACACTGCCATCTTGAATCTCCTCAAAGGGTCAACATTTTAAAGCCAGAAATTATTCAGAGCTCATCTCTTTATGTAGATTCTAGATGACAAAATTAAGTGACTTTCCTAAATGTCAGCCTCAGACTTGTCTTTCATGTTACCTTTATCCTCGGTCTGAATAGTGTTTTAAACCATCCTCCATGCCATGTGGTAAAAATCTGTACTAAGGCCCAAATGAAGCATGGAGTTCAAGAAGCACCCCTCCCTGTCTGCTCCCACAATAATACCGCACTGCCAAGAATTCTTTCTTTTGTCCATATATGTTTGAATAGTAGTAGCAGTTATTCAGCCTCATTTTAATGTCAAATCCACAATTAAAGATCTGCCTAGGAAAACCTTAACCTTCCTTATTATATCTTAAAACAAAGTGAGAAAATCTGTTTCTTCAGATGTGAGAGTTCAGAATTCAAAATACTATATGTAAAGTAAACAGAATCTTTGGTTCAAAGAATGAAAAATGACTAATGGCTCCAAAGAGAAATTGATGAAGAGTGACTTGAAGTACCAGCTATGTAACTAAAAAGCTCAGGGCATGTTTGGGGAGCAGTATTTTTTTTAACATAATGCGGTTTTGAAATAACAAAGAAATGAGACTTGGATGCAATTCTTGTCAGCTACGGCTCTGAGATGCACAGTGCTTTGAAAGTAGAAAGGTTACATTTGAGTAATAGATGAGAAAAGCATGAATTAGCAGATCTGATCTAATTAACCTAGAGATGTTAACACAGAGCGGTGGACACCAATAAATCACCCTTCCAAGGGATAGGTGCAGAGCCCTCTCACAGACGTGTCTTTGGAAAATGAATCGCTCACCACAGAAGCCGACACCGGAAGGAGAAGTATAACCGTGGTGCCATTTAATTGACCATCCTGATGTCGGCATGGCAAACAGGGCAATGGCCTTTCGTGAAAACGTATAAAAGCACTACAAAGCTTTAAAACAGTGCGCGGCTTTCGTGTGCCTCCATTACCCCTTTTCCTCGCCTTCTTCTCTGCTGCTTTTACATTTTCAACCATAATCATTTAGCATTCAGCCAAGAGAAACATCAGGGCTCGGGTGAGCCTGCCACTGGTGATTTATGAAGCTCATTTTCTATTCATTTGTTTATAGATCAAACACAGAAGGAAAGGCTCAACAGTATTGAACATATTTAATAAAAAGCCCACACACCAAGTATTTAAACTTTGCATTGTGCAGGGTTAGACATTTTGGAAGAAAGACAGTAATTACGCGTAGGCCATCGCTTTGATGTAGCCTCTGAAATCAATGCAGCTACTTAGTACAAGGTAGGCATCCACGCACAGTTAGCACTGGCATCCTTCCGGAGGATGACAGCTAGGTGGCTGTGCTTCCTCGCAGACGGGGGAAAACAGATAAATGAACTTCTTATTGGCAGCCTCTTTCCCACTCGCTAGCCTTTACAAATGGGGTGTCATTAATCTCCCATTCGCTACAATAGCGGTCTCCAGATTGGTTGACTGGGCGCCCCATTAGTTAAAAGTTTTTTGTTTTGGCCGCTCTACTTTATTATTTGTAAATAATTGAGTGCACTTCCCTATGCAGCACACAAAATGTCCAAAAAAAGTGGAAATTTTAAATGAATGTGATGAACACTAGCAAACGAAAGCTCCAATATTTTCTTCACGTACTTTGTGGATCACCTTGCTCACTCCCCGAGGCCTGCATGCATCATTTTGGAGACTGGCATTTTAGAAAATCTATGAGTCCTTATGCCACACAGTAAATAATTAACAGAATACCTACAGAATGTAGAAAACTACAAGTGCTTTTCTCAGAGTTTCCCACAGAATCTGAAGGTTTTCATTATGTAATCTTCATGTTTAATGGACATTATGAGTCTTTAATATCATGTCCACATCAGACAACATTTATTTACCAGGTTTTTCTTATTATTGTTTTTTAATTTATTGTTTAAGGTATTACAAATAGTAGTACATATGTGTCCTTTTTTTTCCCATTGACCTCCCCCCGGCCTCCCCTACCCCCCACACCCCGTACTTGCCCTCATCCCCCGCTCCCCCCACCCCGCCCAGTGTCTGTGTCCATTGGTTGTGCTTATATGCATGCATACAAGTCCTTCGGTTGATCTCTTACCCGCCCCCCTACCCTTCCCCTACCTTCCCCCTGTAGTTTGACAGTCTTAAAAGCAAATGTCTCACCCATCCTGGTTTCCAGAGTGAGAAGACTGACCTAAGATCAAGCATAATGATGAGAGTCTACTCAGTTTAGCTTTTTTTTAAATTTTAAGAATTTTTAAAATAAAATAGTTGATTTATCCATCCTAAAAATGAGCATAGGCTATATTATCAAGCTGGTATGGTTCTGGTATGTTTACCATTCATGTGTGGGGAATGAGTATCTAGTTTTGCCATTTTTGTGATGTTGATGTTATTGTTGGTTTCAGTTGTCACGGTTTGTTCAATATGCAAAGCTATTATGGGCAGCAGTGGTCAGCTGTAACCATTGCCCCTAGTAATGAAAATAATGCTATACAGTGGGATTATTGTAGAATGCATCTGCCCAGAACCAAACTGTAAATTGCACAGAGAAGGGGCTTTAGGGGGGAGCTGCATGTGCACTAAAGTCCCCCTTAACTTTTCATTCCTAACAGACAGCGGGGTGAGGAACGTGTGTGTCCTTTAGGGTATTCTCTCGTTTTAAGCTCAGTGTCCTGTGTCAGGATTTCTCGTTAATAATGTTGCTTTTTCATGATAAAAGAAGATCAATGCTTCAGTACAGACCATGTGTCTTCTTACAGAGCCCAGGATCTATCTGGTGCGTGTCTGACAGGCTATTACAAGGTCTGCATGGTTACTGAAATATTCAGTTTAACCAAAGTAAAGTATTTCGGCCAGAGAGAAATCGTGATTTAAAACTGCATTTTGACACCTAAGAAGAAAACGGAGGGAGTGCATTAAATGACAGTGTGTAACTGTGAAAATGGGTTCACAAAAATGCAATTGTGACCATGTAATGTTCCTTTCATGCAAGATTGTAGATGCCCACATAGGGAAATGATGCATGAACACAAATAACTGTGAGAATGAATTTTAAACCTCCAAGACAGGATTTTAGAATGTAAACAAGATGATATGTGTTGTTAGCATGTGGCCTATTATTCTTTTTAGGAAACAGCTAGCATCCTAGAAACTTAGACTTTAAAGGTCAGTGGATGCATCAATTTAATTCAGCGTTCTTTTGTTTTTATAGATGAAGAATCTGGGGGCAGAGAATGGCTATGTCTGAATCAAAGTCACGAGGTGAGATAGCACAAACCAAGACAAACCCTGGCATCCTATTCCTTAGTCTAAAACATTCTTTCCATTATCTCAACTAAAGCACATTTCCCAGACTATTAAATGATATTATTTTAACAGTAAATTTTATCTCTTTTAACAGTAAAAAGCTACTTTAAGTTCACCTTGGGAAATAGGTTAATTCTTACCAAAAAAAAAAGTTCTCTAACTATAAAATAATGAAAATAATTTTTTCTCATTACCCTTTTTAGAGAGCAGATCCAAAATGTTTGGATTAATAGAATATCTTTATATATTTTAACAAAATATATAAAAGTAAACTACAAAAATAAAACACAAAATAAAAAATATAAATATAATAAATATAAAGAAATGTATATAAATTAAAACAACCATTATATAAGTATGTATAATACATATATATACCTTTGTACATATATACAAAAATATACACATAAATATTCATAAATATTACATTGATTTTGTTACATAAAAACCATTGAAACCTGTAAAGAATTTTTGTGAGCCAAACTGTTGACATATGCCAGGAAGCAGAACCTCAATGAATTGAGATAATGCTCTGGAGAATGGCGGGTTACATCTGTATTTATACATGGCAATCAAAGGAAAGGGATGTAGATGGGTTACATGAACTCCATTGGTGATAGGCTAGAGAGTCAGGAGAAAGCAAAGCAGGGAAACCCCTGGGATTGGATAAAAAGTAAAATGATGGACACATACTTAGGTGGGTACAGGAACAATTAACTTGACAATGAAGGAATTTGTGGCCTCTGTCCTGGAGCCCAGCACATTAGGTTGTACCCCAAGGGGTCCAGAAAAAGGGAAATTACAAGTTACCCAGACATTTCAAGGGTATGTTATTATAGATGCAAAAAGACAGACAGGCTCAGTGAAGGTAAAGGTTGACCTTGTCAGTGAAGATACCGGCCTAGGATGTGACTGCCCACCATCACTGCTTTTAGTTACAGTTTAATTTCAGACCATCCTTTGTGGTGACTTTAGGACTTGAGTTTGCAGGACTGCTGTGCAGGCCTTCCCTGAGTTTGTCAGGTTAACATGTGACCCCTTTCATCCACAATTTGAATTATTACATTTGCATATTTTCAGGAATCAGGGTTCATTGTTTTATAATCATTCTCTGTGAAAAAATAAATGATGAATCTGTATCACATTTAAACAGAACTAGGATAAGGCAAGTGATGTGATTATTTACAAAGGAGACTTGAACTGAGAGAAAAGGAGAAAAACTGATAAAATAGTAGATTCTGCTGATTAGCAAGAATCTCAAACTTTTTAAATGAAGTAGTTGCAGGAGGTGTTCACTATCCTACAAATTATACTTTTCAATTTTAGGCCTGCAATTGTGGGAGCCTTCTTGCCAAAAATGAGACAAAAACAAGGCCTCTTTAGCAGACTGCTGTCTCTTACATGCACAGCAATTGTGCGGAAACGTGAATTCACAGTCCTGTAAAGCTTGTCTCACTATGATGTATAGTTTGACATAGTTTTATTGTCATGTCTGCTTTGCTTCCTTCCGTACCTTCAGGTGGGAAAATCACAGGTTTTGTTATTGTGCTGCCTGTGGCTATTAAAGAAAAATATACTGTTACAACTGGAAACTATCACCAGAAAGGAGTATGAAAATACTCCATCCATATATTATGTGTCACAGGGATTATGGGAGAAAAATAAATAAATTATTTGTAAAGACATCCAGATAGTTCAGAAGGAAAACACAGCTACTGTAATCTAAAGACAACATTTCCAGCAGGTGAATGAACAGCAATTATGTGTTATAACTTTGGCCTTCTCAAGTTAAAGGATATAAAATATTTAGATAACATTATCAGAAAATAACCTATCCTTCCGTGAAAGATGCATGTCACAGGGATGTGCTATGAAGGAGAATGAGGAACTGGGAGATCCCGCCAGGACTCCACTGTGGATGGTCTCCTCAATCCATTTCCTGCGGACTCTCAGCATTTAATGTGCAGAACATCCCATTTGCTGGCCCGATGCTTTTCAATTATGTTCCTTTTCCTGGCCTGATACTCAGCGTGCCACAGGGCAACAGGTGGAGCGAAATGAGAAAGCCTATCGTCGTCCCTTTCTTACGCTCACCTTCATGCCTCATGCCCAGCCCCTGTCCACACTATTTTTATGCCAAGAAGGTTTTATGGTGTATTGCCCTGGAATTTCCTCAAAAATGGCTCAGTCCCTAGATTGTTCTCCATTCAAGGGATATACTGTATATTAGAGGCCTGGTACATGGATTCGTGCACCGGTGGGGTCCCTCGGCCTGGCCTGTGGTTATTGAGCAAAAACCAGCTCTCCTGTATCCCCCAAGGGGTCCCGGATTTCGAGAGGGCACAGGCCAGGTCGGGCGACCCCACTGGTGCACGAGTCTATGCACCAGGCCTCTAGCATGCATATAAGATCTTTGGTTGATCTCTTCCTGCCCTCCCCTCCCCGCCCCGTCCCTCTGAGATTCATCCGTCTGTTCCATGTTTCAATGCTTGTGGTTTCCGCTCCTGCGTTGAGCGTCTGACCCCTGGTGGTCAGTGCACATTATAGCTACCGGCAGGTTGGCTGGTCACTTAGGCTTTTATATATATACTAGAGGCCCGGTGCACAAAAATTTGTGCACTCAGGGTGGGGGGCAGCCCTCAGCCCGGCCTGTGCCCTCTCGCAGTCTGGGACCCCTTGGAAGATAATGACCTGCTGGCTTAGGCCTGCTCCCGGGTGGCAGAGGGCAGGCCCAATCCGTAGGTGCAGCCCCTGGTTGGGTTCAGAGCAGGGCCAATTGGGGAGTTGGGGCACCGCCCCCTGTCATGCACAGAGCAGGGCGGATTGGGAGGTTGCAATGCCACCCTCAGTCATGCTCAGGGTAGGGCCAATTGGGGGGTTGGGGCACCGCCCCGTCACACTCAAGGCAGAGTCGATGGGGAGGTTGTGGCGCCACCCCCTGTCACTCACAGAGCAGGGCCCATCAGGGGGTTAGGGAGCTCCCCCCTGTCACGCACAGAGCAGGGCCCATCAGGGGGTTGAGGAGCTCCCCCCTGTCACTCAGAGAGTAGGGCCGATAGCGGAGTTGGCACACCGCCCCCTGTCATACACAGAGCAGGGCGGATCAGGGGGTTGGGGCACTGCCACTGTCACACTCAGAGCAGGGCCGATGGGGAGGTTATGGCTCTACCCCATCACACACAGAGCCGCAGGGCGATCAGGGGGTTTGGGCGCTGCCCCCTGTCACGCTGATCCCGGTGCCGGGAGGCCTCTCAGCTCCGCTGATCCCAGTGCTGGGAGGCATATTACCCTTTTACTGTATAGAATAGAGGCCTGGTGCACGGGTGGGGGCCGGCTGGTTTGCCCTGAAAGGTGTCCTGGATCAGGGTGGGGGTCCCCACTGGGGTGCCTGGCCAGTCTGGGTGAGGGGCTGAGGGCTGTTTTCAGGCTGGGACTGAAGCTCCCAACTGCTCCTTTTTTTCTTTTTCTTTTTTTTTTTATTCTGGGCCAGCTTTAGCTCTGAGGCTCCAGCTCTTAGGCCTCCTCTCCTGAAAGCAGGTGTCTGGTTTGTTTTGGTTCTTGAAACTCTGTATCAACTCCAGCTCTGAGATCCCGGCTAGCTGAAAGCTGGTTTCTGGAGTTTTGTTTCGCATCTGTATTTGTTACAGTGTTTGAAACTGCAGGCTCAGAGGCCTGCAGTGGCCTGCGGGGAACGTTGGAGTCCTCCATCACTGAAGCAAGCAAGCCTCATGTTAGTTTCAAGCTGCCTGGCTGCCGGCCGCCATCTTGGCTGACAGTTAATTTGCATATCGCCGTGATTAGCCAATGGGAAGGGTAGCGGTCATACGCTAATTACCATGTTTCTCTTTTATTAGATAGGATATAGATAATTTCCCCTAAGTGACTAACAGGTCTTTAGTTCTTTTGTCTACAATTTCCACAGAATATGAACAGTACTAAGAAAGTGGTATATTGCCAGATGATTCTAGCCCAGCCATGGGCAGGATCCGGCCCATTTGAAATGAATAAAACTAAAAAAAAAAAAAAAAGACCGTACCCTTTTATGTAATGATGTTTACTTTGAATTTATATTAGTTCACACAAACACTCCATCCATGCTTTTGTTTCGGCCCTCCGGTCCAGTTTAAGAACCCATTGTGGCCCTCGAGTCAAAAAGTTTGCCCACCCCTGTTCTAGCCACTACCTATAACATCAGCATCCAAAGCAATACCCTGAATTGAGAGGACCCAGATTTTCAAGAACTGACTAAATGAGTTATACATGCCAGTTAGTCATACTGTTGATTGATTTTAATATATAAAAACTTAATAGGCACTTTCACATTTGACCTTTTAAATCAATGGACATATAACTTTTGGTCATGAATTCTTTTCCCTTGGGATAAGAAAAAATATGGTACCTAAAAAATATTACCATCAATAATATTATAGGAATTATCACTGTGACACCAATGTTATCAATTATTTGTGTATTTAGTTTTATGTGAGACATTCAATATTGCTCTTCATGTAGTCCATATTAACTAGAAAAATCAGAAGATTTAACTGGGAGGTACCACACCTTCAGTCCTGGCCCTAAATATCAACACATGGAAGTATTTTAAGTGTCTGCTCTGCAAAGCTCTACCTTTTCTTTGAATATAGCAATACCAGCGTGGCTTTGGAAGTAGGACTCTCAAGTTACTTTCTTGCTTAAAAATGATTCAGGATTCAATTTTAAGACATGATATGTGTTTTTATTTCCCCGAGGGTCTACAAAGATCCATCTAATGAATTAAAACTCATTACATTAGAAATTAGAGGACAATGCTTCCTTTTTACACAAGTCCGTAGAAAGCCCAGACTGCCTGTTGTGTAGTTAACATGCATAGGCAGACTCTATTGCAAACCATGCTAGGATTTTGAGGTTGCAGAATAGCCTTGCTTTATAATGCACCTCACTTTTATGGCCCTAGGAGTAATCTTGAATCTTTCTTTGTTTTTTAAATAAAAAAGTCTTCTTGACCTTCAGTGGGATTTGGGAGTCCTTATAATCAACACATGATTCGGGGAGTCCTGACTGAGCCTTTGGAACAGCAGAGAAAGGTAGGAGTTAAAACACTCCAGGTGTTTTTAAAAAGATTTCTTCTTTATTGAAATTCATAATTGCCTTGTGAACTTTCTAATTTATTTTGCTTTGCAAACATGCTATAATATATATTTCTCAGAATTCACTTTTAGTCTCTGTGAAGCTCAACTTTAGACTAATTCCAAGAATATAAACAATTGCCATTGTTTTGCATAACACTCTAATTTCAGATGATTTATAATTAAAGTTTTGCTACCAGAACATTTTGTAGCAATCTATAATAATAAAAGCATAATATGCAAATTGACCGAAAGGTCAGACAGCAGACCGACCGTCCAGACAAGGGCTGAGGCAGCCAGGGCTGCGAAGGACTACTCTTGCATAAATTTCGTGCATTGGGCCTGTAGTTTATTCATAATTTTGAAAAACTGGGATAATTTGAAACAATGTATGAAGAATAATTTAATTAAACACAAACGTATATTGGAAATTCAAATTCTATAACTCAATTAAAATAGTTATGTGACACTATTTCACTTCACAAATTGATAAAAATTAAAGAAAAACTTAGTTCACAATGTGAAATTGACAGGAATTCTTATACATTGCTAGAACTAAAGAAACCAAACTGCCGATACAGTGACTATCTTACAGGTAAAATTATGGAACTTTTTACCTTAATCTTTCTGCTTTCCTAACTTTCAAAACATGAATTGATACATTTATTAGATTTTAAGTATAATGAAGCTGTTATGTAGGGTAATTCCTGGATTATAGGATGTCCCGGGAATAACCACATTTGTGGAAGTCATCCTGGTCCATGTAGCTATTGCTCCTGCTCTTCCGGTCCTGATGCCCTTTCTGCTCCCAGGAGCCTCCCTTCCTCATAGTGAGGATAAACCGGACGTGTCGGTAACTGAATATTTTTCACTATAAATTAGTTCCAATCTCATCCAGGTTTTAGGCCTTAAATCAATAAAGACTTTCACTTTTAATTCTTTAGTTTCTCATTGTGAAATAAAAAAACAACTGTCCATCAAAGAGATTTGGTAATGAGCTCTGCTATAAAAAACATGCATATGGTAGTGTTCCTACTGTTATTTTCTAGGTAGAAATTCATGCTCTACCTAGAAAATAACAGTAGTCCAGAAATTACAAAATAGTGTGAAAAACACCACAACAGATGCCTGTTTAGAAGTTATGAGTACAACAAAGCAAACTATTCCTGGGGGAGTGTACGTAAGAAGATGGCATTTGGGGAAAAGGCAATGTGAAGTGGAGTAGAAAAAGGGATCCAAGGCAGCAGCAACGACCAGACACAGGCACAGAGGCTGAGAAGCCTGGGCCGTACCTCAGGAAGAGCCAGGGTTGCAGTGATGAGACTGGTGGGAGCGGAAGCAGAACTCTACTTTGAGGTCAGTTAGCTTCTGATGAATTGCAAGGGCATGCAAGAGGTTGACTTTTGTGCTATAGATAAAAAAGCAATGATACATCATGGAGGTAGCTATGGCATTAGGCCCCTTGAAACTTCAATATTCATTAGTAAATGAGGTTTTCCTATTGAGTGGAAATCTTCTAGGGTTCCAAAGAGCTCTATGGAAGAATATGGGGGTGTGGGCAGAGAGGTGGAACATGCAGCTGGATTATGGGCTGTACAACTCGGTGTGGTGATGCATGGTCACATGATGATGACTAATGAAAGGCTTCCTCCCAGCTGGCGTGGCTCAGTGGTTGATCATTGACTTATGAACCAAGAGGTCATGGTTCAATTCCTGGTCAGGGCACATGCGCAGACTGCGGGCTCCATCCCCAGTAAGGGGTGTGCAGGAAGCAGCTGATCAATGATTCTCTTTCATCATTGATGTTTCTATCTCTCGTTCCCTTTCCCTTCCTCTCTGAAATAAATAAAAATATATTTTAAAAAATAATGAAAGGCTTCTGATAATAGTCTAAAGCAGCGGTTCTCAACCTGTGGGTCATGACCCCTTTGGCGGTCAAACGACCCTTTCACAGGGGTCGCCTAAGACCATCCTGCATATCAGATATTTACATTACAATTCATAACAGTAGCAACATTACAGTTATGACGTAGCAATGAAAATAATTTTATGGTTGGGTGACAACATGAAGAACTCTATTTAAAGGGCCAGAAGGTTGAGAACTGCCGGGAGCAGGTCCATGCTTGCTGTTTCAAGGGACCTGGCATATATGGCATACTGTTCTTAATATGTTTGCTCACCTTCTTGGCACTATGTGTTTTAACCTAGGTCACCTCTCTGAGAAAGGTTGTTTCCCCAGGTAGGGATTTTCCCTTGAAGTTAGGGAGGGAATAAAACCTCTTAACTAAGTGCCAGGTGGGTAATTAATCACTTTAACTACGAACAATCATGCTTAAGCTACATAATCTTTACTCCCTGGAATGGAGATAAGAAATGCCCTAACCTTTGAAATGGAGATTGATAGGATTGGAATCAACTGGTATAAATACAGATGTAAGAAGACAGAACGAAGAGAGACAGAACCTAGGCACAGAACCTACACAGAACGTTCTCTAGAGACAGAAGAACTTCGCTGGAGAGAACATGGCAAAAGATCCTGGACAGAAACTGGCCTCAGAACCTAGAGACAGAACCTAGCGAGAGAACATGGCGAAAGATCCTGGACTGAACCTGACTACAGAAATTGGCAAGAGAACCTGACTAGAACCTGGTGACTGAACCTGGCTAGAGAACCTGGACAGAACCTGGCTGGAGAACCTAGCGAGGGAACATGGCTACAGAACCTGGCTGGAGAACCTGCAGAACCTAGCAAGAGAACATGGACACAGAACCTGGCTGGAGATCCTAACCAGAACTTCGCTGGAGATCCAGAGCAGAACCTCTCTGGAGATCCAGACTGCCGGAAGCCGGTCCATCCTTGCTGCTTGACACAGTCGCTGCAGGAAAGAAACATCTGCACAGCATATGTTTCAAGGGACCTGGCGTATATAGCATACTGTTCTTAATATGTTTGCTCCCCTTAGCGCTGTGTGTTTTAACCAAGGTCACCTCTCCGAGAAAGGTTGTTTCCCCAGGTAGGAATTTTTCCCTGAAGTCAGGGAGGGGATGCCTCTCCTAGAAAGGTTGTTTCCCCAGGTAGGAATTTTTCCCTGAAGTCAGGGAGGGGATGAAACTCCTTAACTAAGTGCCAGGCGGGTAGTTAATCACTTTAACTACAAACAGTCATGCTTAAGCTACATAATCTTTACTCCCTGGAATGGAGATAAGAAACGCCCTAACCTTTGTAATAGAAGTTGACAGGATTAAAATCAACTGGTATAAATATGGATGTAACAAAACAATAAAGAGCAGAACCTCTCTGGAGATCGAGACCAGAACTTGGCTGGAGATCCTGGCTAGGCTGCTGATCAACTGAACGCTGTCTCCGTGTCATTCCTTCTTCGCCGACTCCGTCTACGCCTTTGGGAACCCCTGGACCTGCTGGGGTTGGACCCCGGCACCAGACCAGAACTTGGCTGGAGATCCTGGCTAGGCTGCTGATCAACTGAACGCTGTCTGCGTGTCATTCCCTCTTCGCTGACTCCGTCCACGCCTATGGGGACCCCTGGACCTGCTGGGGTTGGACCCCGGCAGAGAACCACTGGTCTAAAGGAACCTGGAGAGTAAGAATGGTATACCTGCAAGAAAACTCTAAAGGAAATAAGAATCAGTTAAAATACAGATGTTCTCATTGGAGGAGATGGGCCATTGTTTATTCCCATAGGTCGAAGTGATGAAGTAGACCTAGAGATGGCAAACTCTCTGAAGAGGCTGCTCAAGCAGTATGTGAGCTTGGCACTGAGACCTAGGATACCAGATACCCCCACAGCTGGAGGCAGTGAAGCAGCTGGGGTTACCAGCCCTCAGTCTTGTCATGGCGACTCAGCACTAGGGGATTTGAAAACTTACAAGAGGCTGAGAATTCCAATGTCATTGACAATTGGACCGACACATGCCATTGGTAACCATTGCTCTAAAACACTGTGTAAGTATTGTTGTATTATTCATGAAGTATGTCAATCCAGAAAGAGTTATTCCTGAATACTACCTGATAGCTGTTCCAATCTATGAAACATATAGACTTACCTTTCTATAATCACTCAGCATGTCCGCTTTTAGAACGTGCTCTTTCTTAAAGAACTTCGTGAATGCACGAAAGGATGAAGAAACATGTAAACACCCAAAATCACATTTTTGCTTTGCCAGTTCTTTGAATTATGGATAGGTTGTTTGGCAAGTATTTTCTTACATCATAAAAAATAGTTTTTAATTGGAAGCTAAAAGCTCTCAGTCGATCTTGGCCACTGTAGGATGCCATATAATTCACCATTCAGTTAAACCAACCACTTTGAAATATTTATAATAATTGTGCCAAGGTCCTGACAGAATAATTTTGCTCAAAACTTTCAGCCTTTATTTGTGTTTAATCTCATACAAGATTTCTACTGCAGACGGAGTTTTAAAATCATTATTATTGATTTCCCAATCTTCCTTAATATTTATGTGTAACAAAAATTATTTCTGGCCAAGGAAACTAAAAGCTTAATTCATAAGTTATACGAGTAGACAAATCCTTTCACTTCTCTTAGATACCTCTCGTCTTCTGAACCTCACTTATGCCTTGTCTTTTGTAACTTAAAATATTTAGCTGTATGATGCTGGTGACGGAACACATTAACATTCATTTCATTAAAGAAATACCACCACCATTGGCCAGATTTGCTCAGTGTTAGAGCTTTGGTCTGAGAACTGAAGGGTCTCAGGTTAGAGTCCCAGTCAAGTGCATGTACCTGGGTTTCAGGTTGGATCCCTGGCCCCAGTTGGGGCAGGTGCAGGAGGCAACCAGTCAATCTCTTTCTCTCACTGTCTTTTTCTCTCTCTTCCTTCCACTCTCTCAAAAAATCAAGGGAAAAAATATTCTGGGGTGAGGATTAACAACAAAATACACAAAGTTATTGAATTAATTGTATGGTATGAATTTGTAAAATACCACTCAAGACAACAAAAAATGAGTCATGAGTCTAGTTTTCAATAAAGCTTATTTTCAAATATTCCCCATTTGTTCATGAAAAATGAAACACTGATGTTTTTCCTCAATTCTATGCTCTGATTATAATTTTATTGGCTCTCAATCTAGAAAAGTTTGATTCTTCCCCTTGACATTCTCAATACATACATTTATTTAAGTAAAACTGAAAGAATTTTTAATGACATTTTTATTCTTTCTTTCTACTTTTCTTGCTGCAGAATCACACACACACACACACACACACACACACACATATTCAAAAACAGAAGCAAATGATTCCTGTTTGAAATAAGAAAATTGAGACGAGGCTTAGGTCTGCTTTCTCCTCCTTTGGGTCTTTCCCAATATGGAGTGTAATTTGGTAAAAACAAACAAACAGACTTGAGTTCAACTTTTGGTTGTGTTTTTCAATGACATAGTTAGATATATTCTAAAACCAGTCTAAAATCAGTTTAAAAATCTGTGCTCTCCTATGTAAAATGAGAATCTATGTATATGACTCCCACTACTGATACTTATGAAAAATAAGTTATCCGATATTCCCAACTTTTCCCTTATGGTCCTCCAAAGACAAAAGAGAGGGATAGCAGGTGGACCTCTGAGAGGAGACCGAAAAATGAATTCAAAATTTATTTGAAGTTTTCTATTTTACATCAGTATTGAAGGATATAATATTAATATTTGAGGGTTCCCAGATTCTTGCCTCTCTGTTGTGATTATCACCTCTCCTGCTCTATAAGGAATACAACATCAGAACCTCTGAAGAGTATTTGACTTGAAAAGCAATCAGAACAGAATAAATACCACACCATACACTCTGTAGGGGAGCCTCACATTGAAGAATAAAAATACTGTAGGAAGCATATTATGCACAACATTGCTTGACATGAAAGAGAGAGTTGATACAAGTATAGATTGTGGGCACATTCTGGCATGGTCACTCCTTGGAATGTTAAGATGCTAAATGATAGGAAAGGAGCACAGCTATTAAGAGTATTAATGTACCAGTGTTGCAGTGTTGCATTAAGAGTTGTGATATTTGAAACGTGTGAAGACACCAGAAGTTAGCCATCTACAAGCCAAAGAGCGAGGCCTTGGAAAACATCAGCCCTGCTGACATCCTGATCTCAGACTTGGGGCCCTCAGACCTGTGATAAAATAAATTCCAGTGGTCTAAGCCCCCCCACCCCCCATGGTACTTTGTTATGACAGCCCTTGAAAATATTAACTCAGGACCCAAACTCATTGTGAGTGGCAGCACAGTTCTTCCCTGACCCCTATCAGATTATCAGCAAGAGGCATAAATGATTGATTAGGTCCATTAGTAAATTAGTAGTAGATTTGTAGATGAATAGATGCATTAGTAAATTAGTAGACTCTGGGGCTCTTAAAATCTGACACTTATTTGAGAGACAAATAAGTGTATGGTTTTGAGATCAAAACAAGTAACACTCCAAAGCTGTTCCATGACCTCCATATGCACAGGTGCACGCCGCCCTCAGGGCCTTCCCGTCAAAGCAAGGTCCAACAGGTGGCCTGCGGAGGGAGTCAGACGAGGCTCCTGAGAGAACGAGGAAGAGCGACCTGCCCCTTGGGATCTGATATTTAAGGGGTGGCTCTTTATCAGTTCTGACGCAGCCAGGCCTTTTCCCGTTAAGATGAGACAGTAAACATTGGATTCACTCTTTGACAGCCCTTCTCACATCAAAATAGATTTTATTTTCCCAGGTCACGAGTCCTACTGAGGTTTATAAAATGCTTTGAATATTTAAGAGCCTCAGATGGAACACACAAGTTGATTATTTGTTGGGTGCACCCACAGTTTGTACAGGACGATCAGTGAATGAAATCCGGATCTGACAGGTGCGGCCTAGCAGAGGAGCCCTTACCTGTGGACCGCTGGAAGCACAGTGGGTGGGAGTCCCGGCTTCAGTGAATGTCACATGAGCTATGCAGTTATAAAAGGGAGGTGTTTCATGACTGAAAGAGCTCCCTTTTATGGAACTGATGTCCAACATGCATTATGCAGGACCTCATATGTTAAACCCAGGCCAGAGCAATTCTAATGCCCAGAAATGGACCCGAGGAACTGGGTCAGCATTCCAGGCACCTCCATGCTTTCTCTGTCTCACGCCATCTGCAGCTTTAAAACCTTAGGACATTTTGATATTTTGTGAGATCTCTTTTGTTGTGAGTCTGATCTGACCCTCTGATCATCCGAAACGGGCCAAGCAGATGAGCTACCCTGTTCAGATACCATTCATTCAACTAAGACAAGAAAGGCCACACCTTGGCTAGAAGGGTCATGCCCTAGAGCAGCGGTCGGCAAACTGCGGCCCCTTGACTGTGGCTCTTCCACAAAATACCACGTGTGGGCGCGCACGTACAGTGTGATTGAAACTTCGTGGCCACATTCAAGGGTCCAAAGAGCCGCATGTGGCTCGCGAGCCGCAGTTTGCTGACTACTGCCCTAGAGTAAGGATGGCTGAGACCCATTCTTCAAAAAAGCTTACAAAATGCGGCTTAAAAGGCATACTTTTTTTGTTATAAGAATGTAAAAGAATTTTGTGATTACAAAATCAGGTATTTATAAGAGCCTTTTCAAGCCCCATATTTTGCATCTTGTTGAGATGTTATGGCTAAACAACATTTTTTTTTTAAAGAATTCAATTCCCTTATGTATGCTTTATTTCTAGTCATTTAATAAAATAGTATATTAAAGTAATGACACCACTATTATTTTACCTGAAATTCTGTTAAAGGTATTTTATAGCAGCTTGCTTTCTTCTCCACTTGCTCAGCATAAAGCAATATATTTTTAAGCACCTTAAGGCTTTCAACAGCTCTACATCCTTTCAAAGTAAGAAGTGGCACATTTAACCTAATGCTACTGATGCTCTTAAGCCAAGAGAATAGTGAATCTTCACTTATTTATGCCATGGCATATGCCCCGGCCTTATATTGCCACCCTTCTGAAGACATAATCCCGCCAGCCCCCTGGCTCCCTGACAAAAGGCTCTGCAAACACGGTGATGAACCAAGCAGCTGCTCCAGTCTGCACTGTGGACACTGGAGTTTACACCAGCTGCCACACTTCTTCCCACCACATGACAAACGCCACTCCAGTGCAGCCAGTGCTCTGGGAACAAGGGGATGCAGCTGTGTAGACACAAAGAGATAACTGCTGGGTTGAAAGGGACAATTCATGATCTCCCACCACCAGGTTACCACTTGCCTAATGAGTGTTAATTGAAAAATGACAGTCCTCACCTCTTTGTTGTTGTTGTTAATCCTCACCTGAGGATATTTTTTCCATTAATTTTTTTAGAGGAAGGGAGGGGGAGAGACGGAGAGAGAGAAACATTGATGTGAGAGAGACACGTGGATTGGTTGTACCCTGATTGGGCCAAGAATTGAGCCTGCAACCGAGGTACATGCCCTTGACCAGAACCGAACCCATCTGAGGGCCAACACTCTATCCACGGAGCCAGACTGGCTGGGGCCACACTTCTTTTATTATCTGCCCCTGTGTCCTGTCACTAGAAACATGTCCCTTACGTTGTTAGGGAATATTCTTGGTTCTAAGTGGCTTAATCTTGGTTTTAACATTTGTCAAGGTTCTTTTGACATAAGGTAAAACCATAAGAAAAGGCCATAGCCACGGTTACACCGGGTCAGGTAAGCTATAGAGAACAAGGGTGACCCACTTTATCCCTCCGGTATTCATACACCACCTTTTTTTCCAGAAATTCACTCAACTAGAAATCAGACCTTAGTCATAACTTCAGTTTAGTGTGTCTTATGTCACAGACACGAGTCCCTGCTCTTCCTCACGCCGATTTGGCTGATAAGCAATTCACTAAGAGACGAAGTCTCTGAATTACAGGCGGTTTTCCCTCCTGTGCATCCATGTCACCAAAAACTTAGCTGAGGACTCTTCGGTCTAGCTTGGCTCAGCTTTAATCTCATGCACATTGTAAACTCTAAATCTTCCTCAGATGTCAGCACCTTTCACATGAGCGGGTGGGGTTTCCCTTAGAAGCATGTAACCATTTTCTTTGTTTATAAATACCTGTATCTGAATCTGCTTCTCTGGCAGCAAAATCACTGTGGTTAACCACCTTGGATTCGAGTGTAGGTCTCTGTGTACAAATTGTGTGTGTGTGTGTGTGTGTGTGTGTGTGTGTGTGTGTGTCATTGGACATTGGTGTATTGATCATTGAACAAATATATTTTCAGCAGGTTTGATCTAGAACAAGACGTTGGATGTTATTATCAAGGGCATATATTAGATTAGTAGAGTACATTGTCAAAGAGCTAGATAAGGACAGAAAGAATGTTCCAAATATATGCATGTATGTAGCTATTTTTGAAAGAGAAAAGCTTACATAACTTAAAATAAATTTACTGTGATTTTAATACACATACCATAGAATTCAGTATTTGAAAGTGTACAATTCAGTGTTTTTTAGTAAATTCACAAAATGAAACATCATCACCACCTAATTCCTGAACATGCTCATCACACTAGAAAGGCTCCCCGTACCTACTACTAGTTCCTTCCCCGTCCTGCTCTGCTTACCTCTGGCACCCACGGATCTACTCTCTATCTTTATAGGTTTCTATCTGTTCATTTCGTGGCAATGGATTCACATGATGTGTGGCTTTTTAGGACTGGCTTCTTACACTCAGCATAGCTTAGAAGGTTCATTCATGTCTTTACTTTGCCATTTTCACTGATACCACAACCGATAACATTTTATTCATTAAACTAATGTATACATTTGACATCAAATATTCATCTCTCAGAGACTAACCTGAAGGACATCAAAGGCTTTGTGAGTGTAGAGTAGACACAACTAGCAATTAATGTTTTAGCGTTTCCAGAATAAATTGAAAATCTAAAGATTTCTATTAGAATTGTCACCTGAAAAGATCAACTATATTCTGACTGAATTTGGATGATATATTCGGAGACCCTTGGTGATATTCTACATAAGATGTTTATTAAATAATAAGTATTTCATCAAAGCCAGGTATGGGCTTTCTAAAAAGAGGTGCAGTAGAGTTGCATGATTTCCATAGGGGACTCAGAATCATTGAAGGGTAATTCTGTCTGACATTTCTCTCTCAAGTTATTGTGTGTGCCAGGTGACTGAAATATTTCACATCCATATGGCCCTCTGAGCGTTTTCAAGTTCTGAGTTATTACGTGCTGTGTAAATTATCTTCTGTGGTAAAGCCAATCATACAAAAGTAGAAAAATGGTATGCAGAACCGATAGGTTTTCATACTTAAACTGACATAGTAAAGTATGCATCGGGGACCGTGTAGAAAATCCAGTTCAACATTGTCGTCTCCTCTAAACGTAGGCACCGGGCTCTATGCCGAGTAGGTAAAGATGAGCCACACAGTTGGTACTTCTGAGAGCTTCTAGATGGGAAGTCATTTAAAAATAGCTAATGTTTATAGGCATTCACTAACCCCTGGCTGATCCCAGAGGAAAGAGGAAGCAACCTGATGTCAGGAAAGACAACACAGGAAGAAGATATTTAAGCTGAAGGTTGCAAAGTGACTAGAAATATGTCATCTAAAATTAAGTCAAGTGTATTCCAGAAACATGGAACTGTATACACATATAAAATGTTATTGTTTTCTTATGCTGCATCCATTGATCTCTTTTCCTTCTTAAAAACCTGATTTCTCTCAGTTGTATACTCACTTCCACACTGTCTTGTGGGAATCTGAACTCACATGCATCTCAAGAAGTGGGCTGAATCAGTCTAAGTTTAGTGGAGCCCCAATTCTGACCAAAGGCAAGTGAAAGAAAGCTTAACGAGGGGTTTTCAGAAAAGTTTTGCCATCCCTAAGTGAAAATCAAGGAAATAATAATCACTTCGCCTCTCTGAAAATGGTCATATCTGAATCCAATGCTTGAATTTTATGCAGCACCTTTCCATGCACCTAAAATTGAAGCCAACACTGAAACTGACCAAATGGAAAATGGAAAAATGCTAGATCCTTGAGGTGTGAATCCATCAACCAAGCAACCCTCCCTCTGGACCTCTGTAAATATATCTATAACTTCAAGTCCTCCTAACTCATATGTGCTCTGAATGATACACATGTTTACATATGTAATACATACACGCACACATAGGGATACATCTAGTTAGTTTATGTATGTGTCACTAAGCAGGTGTGCCCATTTGTACGCCTAATGATGCAAAAGTTAATTACAGTTTTTCACCAAGATTGTTTGTTTTCGCATTGAGCAGAAGTTGAAATTAATCCCAATATACAATAGGAACCCACTTTCTCTTTCATAAGCAGGATGGGGAAAACTCAGCTGAAGTACAGCCAGCCCCCTGTCCCCGGCTCCCGATGCCACGCCATGACATATTAGAAAATTGAAGATTTCTACCGTCACGCAAAGGACCGAAAGCAGAAAATGCACTTTCTAGGTTCTGCGTAATTGTTGAATTAAAAAAACAAAGAGATATAACACCCTTTGACTTGTGCGTCCAAGTATCCAAAAAGTTCTGTCTCCCAATTTAAAAAGCCAGACACAGCCTGTCCCGGGGAGTGAAGGCACCCCCCACAGGTCCGTCACAGCATGATTTATCCTGAGAGACGATGCGACAAAATAGTGTCAGGCAGTTTCAAAAAGGCAATGATATTCATCAGCCTAATTAACTGGATATTTTCTTTGCTTCTATCACACATGGGGCTATTTTTTGTTTGTTTTTTGAGGCATTGGTAGTTGAATTTTGAATAAGATAGTAAAATTCCTGTCTTACGGATTTTCAGGTCTTATCATTAAACAGATAATCACACTATTATTCGGTTATGATAGTCATAAGAACGAAAGCATGGTAGCAGATAACTCAGAGCGTGCTGTGGTCATATAATAGAAGGGCACCTGAACGGAAGAGGAGCAGAAAGGAGAGAGGTTTTCCACTCCGCAGTCCTTAGAGTGACGGAGCATGAAGCCTGGCATGGACAGCCACACATCTTCTGTCACACGGGGAGACTTCTCTCAACCTCTTCTTAATATTCACCTAGTCACAAGTTGCTTATGAAGGAATAGATGGGAATATTTTCCTAGCCCCGGTATGTATCATAAGTCTTATTAAAATTATCATTTGTAAAAGTGAGAAATGATTTATTTTATCCTTGGAAATAAGTAGCAAAAAATTACTATCTGGCATCCTTCCAGTTTGCCAACAAAGCAGTAAAGTTAAAATGAGTCTCTCGGTTGGTGATTTTAAATAAATCCCTGCTCATCGCGGTCCAGTTATAAGTGTTCCATTTATAAGACAGCTCAGTTTTTTAAATGGTTATTAAAATTTATAAAGAAATTAAATGATAAAACAAAATTTTGTTTCATCTATTTTGGCTTAACAATAGAGACTTTCTGAAGAAAACTTATACTAAAATATTTATTAGGTCTTTTTGAAATCAGACCAATAATCTGAATGAAATGAGACTCTGCACACACACACACACACACACACACACACAGTGTTAACTCTTATGTGTTCTAAGAGTTAATGAACATATTGTAGCGTTTAGTGTTATTATCGAGTTTATGTCAAACACAGCTCAGAGATAAATGAAGGCAAGCTGAGACTGTCCAAGATCTCCCAGTAAACTACTCTGTCTTGCTTCACAGGCTTCTAGAACATTTCTCTTTGGTCTTTCAGTGAGCCTACTAAACTTCTGAGGACAAAATATTTTGCATTTTCCAGGCTTCTCAATGTCTACTCCAAGGTAACAGGGTAGCACATGCTTAGCCACTTCAGATGGGCATAGGGTAGAACCATGTACGACTTCCCTTTACACGTCTGCCTTTTCCTCCCTGCCCCTGATCGCTACCTGTGGGGGGCAGACAGCTTGCCTGCAGAGCTGTGTGATTGCCCCACCAGGTCAGACCGTGTGGTAATGAGAATACCAAATCCCAGGCAGCATTCTAGGAACTTTCATAAAATATCTTTAATCCCCCAAATCACCCTAGAAAACAAATATCTATGTAGATGACAAATCCAAGTATTCAAGAAAGTTGAAGAGCTTGCTCATGGCAGCTCAGTGGAGAGCAGATGAGCGAGCCATGTTTCAGATCCAGGCCTTCCAAAGCCAGCTCGCAAAAAGTAGGAAGAGGTCACGGAGTCATAGGGGGAAAACTATGGACAAATTTCTCTCTGCCTCTTTTTTTTTATTTTTAACAAAAGCACGTATATCTCTAACTCTAATCACATTTTTTATCTAAGGAAACCTGTAAAACCTACCAGGAGTGATGCCCAAGAAAGAATATACACTATAATTTTTAAAATTGTCTGAAGTGAATAAATAGTAGACGATGTAATTTTGGGGAGAAAAGGTGGAGAAGAATTTTTTATGTATTTGATTTAATTTAAAATGAGGATAGTGGCACTTCTGAATGAGACTGGGAGTAGTGAACATGATAGTATTTGGATAAAATTCGGAATAGATATTTAAAACATGGAGGGAATGAAAAGGTATCTTCCAATCATTGGAAACAGAACAGTGATCTCTTGGCCAGAGGGACAATAATTGATATGGTAAGAAATAGACAAATAGTGCAGAATGAGAGAGCGCCACGACAAAGGGAGCCTGGGGCCAGTGACATCCACAGAAGCAGCCACGTTTGGTGAAACGGCGGAGTGTAGCCCCAAACACGCCTGAAATGTGAGCAGGAAAAGGGGCAGAAGCTCGGAGGCAAACAGAATGTTTAAACCTAAAGATTGATCGCTGTCCAGGCAGGACCTTTAAATCCACTGCTAATTCTCTCGGTCCCATGGAAACGAGTTATAAAACGAGGATAAATTGCGGCTAAATGTTCTCCTTAAAATTCATAATGGACCTCTAGACACCTTGACAAAGGGCCGTGATGGCAAACAACAATGCACAGAGCTGCCGGGGACACCGGGGAACAGCCGTGCGCCCGTTCTGGAAGCGTCCATCCATCAGGGTTTCGACGGCTCTACAAGCTCTCCGGCCATGTCCAAAGCACGGTGGCCCGGACCCTCCAATTAAAGCGCTCGCCGTTTAGCAGCAATTATCTAATGGATTTCCCTCCGTGGATTTGTTCCAAGTTTCTCATTTGCAAATGAGAAGTGCGGGCACCATGTCTCCTGGGGAGACCACGTGGAGCGGCCCCTGCGGCTTTGCTTCTCCGAGCAGAGCTGGGACGACACAGGAGTGGGTAGGAGGTGGACGTGACTATCACCTGTTGTCGCCTGAGCTGGACTTCCTGTATCATCTGTGCTGACTGACACATGAATGGGGTGTCACACACACACAGTTCTTAAGAAGGGGCCTCACTCCGGACGTGGACGGGCAGCAGTTCAAGCTAGATTAGCTGCCACTCCTTTTTCATTCTCAGGCAGAAAGCCTACAAATTGAAATATGTATTAATGTGACATGTAAACCATATGTTCAGTTCACAGAGTTTTCTCTATTAATATTAGAAGCCTTCTAAGCTGACTACATAATTTGGTTTTCTGTTTTTAAGAGAAATGCTAAATAGAAAAACCATATACCCTAATCCAATCTCTTGGTAAGAAAAAGGAGTTTGAGCCCTGGCCAGTGTAGCTCAGTGGGTTGGGTGCCGTCCCCCGCACCGAAAGGTTGCTGGTT
Source organism: Myotis nattereri (assembly GCF_964212035.1). Classification (NCBI taxonomy): domain Eukaryota; kingdom Metazoa; phylum Chordata; class Mammalia; order Chiroptera; family Vespertilionidae; genus Myotis; species Myotis nattereri. Next base: position 79,417,423 of record NC_138086.1, read on the forward strand.
TGATTCTTGGTCAGGGCACATGCTTGGGTTGTGGGCTCAATCCCTGGCGTGCAGGAAGGAGGCACCCTATCGATGTTTCTCTCCCCTCTCCCTTTCTCTCTCTCTAAAATTCAATACAAATTTTTGGAAAGATGAAGTTTTAAATTTAAGACCAGTCTTTTAGTTTGGGTTCCCAGGAAAACAGCTGGAGGGAGAATGGACGGGCTGCGGTGCAGTTGGAAAGTGTAATCCCAGGACAGCAGGGTGCGGAAGGAGGCAGAGCCTGGTGCCGCTGTGAACTGCAGTGCTGGCTGCTGCTCCGCAGTGAACCATGAAGGGGGACACAGCAGGTCGCCCAGCAGAGACACCCACCAGGCCTCACTGTCACCCCTGGCAGGAGAAAAGAAGAGCCTTGTACCCTCCTGACTCTCCTGTTCTCTCGTTTCCCACGGGTGGACCTTTGCGCCATTGGAAGCAGTTTCCTTACTTGCATGTGGCATCATGGGGCCCTTCCAGCTGTGATTTCAAAGGTCGGATCCCATGCTCTACATGGGATGTTTTATTCAAATCTAGGAGAAGTGCAAGGTGACAGGATCCCAGGCATGTGGCTGGCCATTGTGGCTGCAAGGCAGGGGTCTAAGCAGAACAGCCAAACATTACCAGGGAAATGGTGAGGCGTTGGTGAGGCACTTAAAGCAGAGGAAGCAGCTGGGAAGATGCCAGGCAATCCCAGAAAATACCTAAAGTCTGGGTCTGAGTAAGACCAAGAAAGGATAAACACACAGCAGTCATTGATAATAACGAGGGCAGATGTGTATTTGGGGAATGAAAAGGGAGACATAACTCAGCATTGCTGCTGCCTCAGGATGTGCTGAATAAATGATCAGAGCGAGTAGGCCCAGGGGAAACGCTTTCTGAATCAGCAATAAAAACAGTGATTTGCTAACCCCTGTTTTGATTTGTAGGGGTGACTGGTGGGGGATATTATATTTGTTTTATCACTGGGAGCACAGGGGTTGGATTGAAATGTTTAATGGAAGGAATCATAAGAGAGGATAGAGGGTAACTGTCACCTCATGGAAAATGATAGTTATAAGTAATTCAACTCCAGCGCAGCTGTGAAAATAAAAGGGGGTAGTCCCCAGAGAAAACCTCTGTTATAAAAATTCTTTCATTTTCATCATTCAACAAAAATGTGTTGAAATATAAAGCTGCCAGGTTAAATACCTCACAGGACCCTTTTTTAGTTTGAGCACTGTGTTGGGATTTCACTTCCACATATAAAGTTAGTTTTGTTTTCTCTAGTTGTATATTTTCCCAGAGATAAAGTCAGAAAGAGAAAATTGTATAAAAATCTCATTTGACAGGCTTCTGTACTGAGCCAAAATAATAAGCACTTTCAATGCATATATTTATAATTCTATTAGAATATTTTGGAGGGTTGGGAAAGATCTCTCAGAAAGTACACAATGTGTCATTAAGGGTTCTAGCATACAGTAAAGCCTCGTTATTAACTGAATTCATATTTGTGAATTCATCTATTTGTAAAATTTATTTATAACCCAGAAGTCAATACTCAGGGTACTTTCATGGGCCTCCGGGACCTACAGACTGATGGACAATTGAGTTGCCGAAGTGCACGTTCCAGCTGAGGGTGAGCGAGGCGGCACTCGGCCTCCCTGTTTCAGCTCATTCTGTAAACACGTGTCCTTGTCACAGCCTACTTACTGCCACATCTTCACACTTGCTGTGCATTTTGTTAGCGATTTCACCATTTCAAATGGCCTGTTGCTGACGTGCCACTTCGTGCTGCCAAGCACAGTAGCGCTGGGATGTTATATCAGAGCAGAGAGGCTCATAGGAACCTAACTTTGCATTCTCTCTAGGAGCAGCCACTCAGCATTTGATAATTCAGTGTTTCTGATGATTTTATAAAATAAAATTCCCATAAATAATGAAAATTGTCTGTGCTTGGGAAAGAGAAACATCTGAAAATTAAGATTATTCCAAACTCTGAAGAGCAGAAGACTTGGTCTGGGATGAGATCTGACGCTGACAGATGGCAGGGTCATAACAAGGAGCTAAGCTTCCTGTCCGTCTCCTTCTCCCTTTGCTCCCTTCCTAACCAAGCGCCTATAGGCTCAGCAACAGAAAACATATAGGATAACGATGGGACAGAGAAGGCCCAAGAAAGGGCATTCTTCTTCTTAAGTTCAAAACTGAGAAGTCAACACAAGCAGCCGAGAGAGCTCGAATATGCGCATGCATGAGCAGTGACACAGAGAGCAGCGACATGCCTTCCTACGGACGTGCCTTCCAAGGACTATGTCAGTGGACTCCTTTGCTACTTTTGCCCAAGAAAAATTATTAAGTAAAACTAGAAATTGGCAGAGATGCAGGTATCACAGTCAATCCAGAAGCACAATATAGGAGACGACAGAGGTTAAGTCCCGAGAGAATGGAAGCAAGATGAATTGCAGGGCTCTGCAGGACGCAGTAGGATGTGTCAGCCTTCAGCAGATGCTTTTAAAATGAGAGGCTTGTTCAAAGTGAAGGATCTTTGTGATACGAAAAGGATGCCAAGTAGCACCAGCATGTCCTGAAACTGAGACGCTGCTTTTATCTCAAGGGTGGGAACAGTTGGCTTCCGGGAAGATTGGTGGTTTTATCAAAAACATTGTTTGGAAATTATGGGGGAGAAGGAACAGTACGACATATTAATGCTCACCATATGACAAACCATATGCCATCTGCATTCTTCAAACCCCGTTTCCAAGGGACGCTGGTAGAACTAATGTAGAATCCTGCAGCTCACTTTATTTAAAAAAAACTCACAGGACCAAATTTTCATTTTGTCACCATGGTCAGGCTAGTTCAACAACGCAAAGAAATTTGTCTGGTAATAATCTACCACATTAAGCATCTACTTAAAACTACTTTTCATCACAAAAACCAGGTCTCATCATGAATTTTAAGTATAAAAGTTTTTAAGTTAAAGGCTTAAAATTAAAGGAAAAGACCACCAGGCATCAAGTGATCTGCTTTGAGTCCTCATTCATTTCAAATTCTCACTGAAGGCACTAAAGAAAGAAAACTATAGGGAACTCTCCGTTGCCATTCTAAGCTAAGCAGGAGGACCATGCACTTGTTGTTAATCCTCACCTGAGGATATTTTTTCCATTGATTTTCAGAGAGAGTGGAAAGGAGGGAGGTAGGGGAGAGAGGAAGAAAGAAAGGAGCCCTAACCGGTTTGGCTCAGTGGATAGAGCGTCAGCCTGGGGACTGAAGGGTCCCAGGTTCGAGTCCGGTCAAGGGCATGTACCTTGGTTGCGGGCACATCCCCAGTAGGAGGTGTGCAGGAGGCAGCTGATCGATGTTTCTCTCTCATTGATGTTTCTAACTCTCTATCCCTCTCCCTTCCTTGCTGTAAAAAAAAAAAAATCAATAAAATGTATTTATTAAAAAAAAGAAAAAAGGAGAGAGAAACATTCTTATGAGAGAGACACATAGATTAGTTACCATCCACTTTTCAAGATATTTTGAAATATCTTGAAAGCAGTGGTTCTCAACCTGTGGGTCGCGACTCCTTTGTGGGTCAAACGACCCTTTCACAGGGGTCGCCTAAGACCATCGGAAAACACATATATAATTACATATTGTTTTTGTGATTAATCATTATGCTTTAATTATGGTCAATTTGTAACAATGAAATTGGGGGCCACCACAACATGAGGAACTCTTTTAAAGGGTCACGGCATTAGGGAGGTTGAGAACCACTGACTTAGAGTCTTGTACAGTTGATTCTTGAACATTGTGCAGTTAGGGACACCAACCCCATGCAGCTGAAAAAAAACCAGTATAACTTTGGACTCCCCCAAAACTTAACTACTAATAGCCTGCTATTGACCAGAAGCCTTACCAATAGCAAACAATGAATTAACACATATTTTGTGTGTTATATGTATTATATACTGTATTCTTACAATAAAGAAAGCTATTAGAAAGCATAAGAAAAATAAATTTACAGTACTATACTGTATTGATACCATATGTTTATGTTGTTTGTTTACAAGATGAATTTTCTGTCAGTACCTATATCAGTGTTGTCTTACATGATACAAAACACTAAGATATTAAATGTATTATAACACTAGACATCAAAAATGAAAAGAGAATGTATAAAAGAAATTCATATTTATTTACAGGTCTAATGATTCATGCATTGATAATGAAGAAGCAGCAATATGATTGCTTTAATGTAGCTTAGTGTAATCAATATGATTGCTTTAAAGGAGTAAGGGTATCTCAAAAAATTTTCTAATAACTTTATTGAAATAAAATCTGCATATGAGTGGACCCATTCAAACCTTTGTTGTTCAAGGTCAACTGTATTCATTTTCTATTGCTGTGTAGCAACTTACCATCAGTTTAGTGGCTTGAAAGAACACCCATCTGCTATTTTATAGTTTTCTGTAGTCCAAGTCTATCTTAATGGGATTCTCTGCTTTATGTCCCACCAGGCTAAAATGAAGGGGCAGCCTGTCTTCATTTCCTTCTGAAGCCTTGTTTATTTCCCAAGCTTACTGGTGTTGCCACCCTTCTATCCTGGATTCTAGAACTTCGCTATGGGAAGTTTACAAAAATTCACACCATGTCTGCCCCTTTTCTTCTAGGTCAGCAGGCGAGTGTCTCTCAGATGCTCCACCTTCTTTAAAGGGCTTGCCTCACCCAAGTTCATCTCATTTTGTTTAACTCAGAGTCAACTGATTAGTAATGTTGTCAAGGGAGTGACATCCCACCCTATTTACAGGCCTTGCCCACTCTACAGGGGAGACAGCTTGATAGGGTGTGTACACCACTGGGGGTGGAGGGGGTACTGGAGGCCATCTGAGAGATCAGCCGACCACAGTGTTACTACTGAGGGGTTCAGGCCAGGTAAGACCTCATCTAGGGGAGGGTCAGTCTTAGCATCATTGTACTTGAAATGAGTAGAAAGAGTAAGTAGTGGTACCAATTATAAAATGTAGTTGGCTGTGTAAGGGACCACGTACAAGAATATTTTGGGGGCCACTAAGAAGTACACAGTTTGCTAGAGTTCAAGTACACACACACACACACACACACACACACAGAGGATTCCCCAGCGAAGTGCTTTGATTTTCCTGGACCCACCCAGAGGGATGGGTGAAGCTGGATTGCTTTAACACGTTTCTTTCTTTGCTTAAGAACTGTCCACTGTCACCTCTCCCATGATAATGCAAAGCACCCCCTTCATATGTCTTAACTGTAGCATTAGTTTCCTTGCTTTAACTTGTGCAATTGCTCTGGCAAAGGGATGGATAAAAGTAAGCTCCAGCTTTGACCCGTGTAGTCACTGGTATATCAGGCTAAGATCAAATCGGCGAATGCAGATAATTACTTATTGGAGACAACCCTAGAATACCCTTATGTAGCATGCCTCTATAAATGTGTTATGGGTTTAAATTTACACACATTCATTTTCATACTAAGCCTTCAAAATTTACTTGGCCCTTGAACAAGCCAAGATCCAATTAGTTCTTTTATCTAAATAAATAAATAGAACATCAGATGCCAATATGAAATATATTATTAAGGCTTCACTTGAGAGAGAACTAAGATTTATAATAAATCTTATTTAAATGAAAGCCCTTCAATCATTTCTTTAGAGAGTAAAAAAGAACTAGTTTTTCTGTCATCTTATGAATCCCCTTTTAGTAAATAACTACAGTATTTGAATTACTAGTCACCTCATTTTTGCTTACAAATATTCTGTACAAAAATTTAGAATCATTGATGGGTAATACAGTAATCTATTGTTTATATCTTCACATTACAGAAGTAGAATGACAGTTTGGGATTATTAAAATAATCTACTTCAAATATCTCATTTGCTATAAGAAAATTTAATATTTGAATAATAGTAAGCTCTGCAAATGAAGACACCAAGACAGAATTAGAGCACGGATATAAAAATTATCCATCTACACTGTCTAAAGAAAGTAATCTTAATATATAATAAATTATTTAAAAACTACTAAAATATCTCAAAAAACATTGATTCCACCTTATTCTACAAGAATTATGATTTCCTAGCACCATTTGGGTTCGGTCTCAGGAAGCCTGGCGCAGGAATGTGCAGACCAGTGAGGGAAATTCAGCTTTTCACGAGGCTCTCCCAGTTTGGTCTTAGAATTCAGTGACTCTCATGAGCAAGAAGAAAGTAAGAATAAGTAGAAGCATTCTAAATCACCTCAATTACCAGCTCTTAACAGTACATAAGTGTATATTTTGGGTCAGTAAGCAAAATTTTGCCAAAATTCCCCAATTCTCTGGCTCCAGAGTTAATCTTGTTAATGCTATGGGAAGTGGAGAAGGAGGTGATGGGTCCTCAAATGGCCTGGGCCTTGCCAGAGGAGTTGGGCAATGAGAGGGCCTCTCCTTGTATCATTTCACCTGCCATACTGGGGTCATGCTTGTGCCCTGCGGAATGGCAATTCTGTAAGACAGAGATAGGGTCCCGGCCACAGCGCCTGTCACCTCCCAGGGTTATCTGATGTCCTTCAGAGAGGCCACAGAAAGATCATCAGCGGTAATCACGTTGGAAGGATCATTCTTGACTTGAAGGATCTATTTCATTTTCATTTCACTTTTTAAATAAGAATCCATAGTACTTAGAGTCCACTCTTCTGAAGGAATAAGTGTGTGTGTGTGTGTGTGTGTGTGTGTGTGTGTGTGTGTGTCTTTATTGAACTCCTTTTCAAAGGACTGTTGGATTTCTAAGCCACCGTTTCAGTAGGGTTGTTTTTGCACGCAGTGATTTATCAGCTGCCATGTGCCCTTCAGATAAATTTAAAAACGGTTTTCCAGAACAGGCAGAGCCTTATTTTTAACAGAAATAATTGAAAAGGCACCAGGGGCTCCTTGAGAGCTCTGCCTGAGCCACTGCACAAACACCGTTTCCTGAACCCAGTCAATGAGAGGGCGACGTGAGGAATAGGCTGCCAGCAGGATCCGTTTCCAGGAGAACAAGGAGATTCCCGGGGCTATTTAGAGCGCACTCTGCAGTCCTCGGAGGAGGGCAGATGTAGAAAATGTCCTTCCCAGCCCAGGCCCGTTGTTCACCAGCGTCGTGTTAGGGCTCCATCTGTGTGTTCCTGATTCCAATTATCACAGAAAAATGGCGAACATCCTGCTCATTGAAAGTCCTGGTTTTATTATATAGTGACATTACCTACCCTGACCAACCTATGGGCAGCCATGCTGACCTGTGGGGCCGCGTGACTCCCACAGGAGAGAGAACTGAGCTTCAAATAGCATTGCTGTGACTTCACAGTGAGTTTGCTTTTCGTGACACCTTTGGTTCAGCTACTCAAGCAGGCGAGCATGTACTCGAAATACAAGGAGGAGAATGAGTTTATGTAAATGGAAATGTGATGTTTGGTAACAAACAAAGCCAGAAAATGAGTTTGTTCCTGCATATTCCATTATTATGCGAAGAAAAACATGTGCTTGAGACCATTGGCAATGGGGATGGGTCTGAGAAATGTAGGGGATCATAATGCTAACCCTGCAGCGTGAATAGAAAGAACGTTTAGCAGCTCTGGCGCACTAAATCCGTAGCTCTGATCTGCTGGAGTCATGCCTTGTTCCACTCGTCCTGGCCTCTGGTTCCCCCGTTTCTCCTTTTCTTTCTTTCTTGCTGTCTAGCTCACCGTCAATTCATTACTGGGAGAGAAGATTATAAAACAAAACGTGATTTTGCTGAGAGTGAGAATAGGGTTTGTCTTTTCCTTCCTCAGGCTGAATTGTGACTTCAGAGTGGCTCAATTAAAATAAAAACAAAACTTAGGAATACCTTGTCCTTGCTTTCTAAGAAAATTACTTTGGAACTTTTTCTGAAACCAGTTCATTAGTAGCAGAACTTACTAACACATTGCGGACGGATCACGAGAATTCTTGTGTTTTCATATTACACAGTGTTTTACCAAGTGTCATTCTTTAAGAAGATATTAGCTGGTCAGAACATGTAATAAATAACTTCAAAATGCAATGGGTGTTTAATTGTAAGGTGTGCCTTTCACATTTATGTAAAACGTTTTTTGTACTCGTTCAATAGAAACTTATCTGGCCACGGGGTAAAGCTGGCAATAATACTGCTGGTCCATAATGTGCTAAGAAAGACATTGCGACCTGAGTCCATAGTCTCTTAAACATACAAATGAAACGGCTTTTCAGCCTGAATTTTTCCGCATAAAACAGGTAAATTCTAAAATTTCTCTCCTTTGTTAATCTCTTTTTGCACAACCTCCAGAAGCTGGCTCACCGAGGACATCATGTCCTGACATGTCCACTGGGCTCTGGAAATAAAAATCCCCGACTCGCTCAGCACTCACCTCTGAAGTTGTACCTTCTTTTCCTGTTAAGACTCTTGCAAATTAGGTAAATGCACATTTTATTTTAAGCATCATGTTTAATGTGTTTTGCTTTTTAATTGATACATTTTTATTGTTTATCTAATTCCTTACAATGATCCCATGGATATTTTATCATTCCTACATCGTACATGCACGTTTTAGGCAGAAACGGAAATACAGTAGGTGACAATGTATCAGTGGGTGAGCGTTGACCTATGAACCTAGAGGTCACAGTTCGATTCCTGATCAGGGCACATGACTCGGCTGTGGGCTCAACCCCCCAGTAGGGGGTGTGCAAGAGGCAACCAATCAGTGATTCTCTCTCATCATTGATGTTTCTCTCTCCCTCTCCCTTCCTCTATGAAATCAATAAAAATATATTAAAAACAAGAAAAGAATTGCATGTCACACGAGGGGAGTAATGAGCAGAAATCTGAAGAACACTCAGAGTTAGGGGTCAGAGCAGGAAAAAGAAAAGATCAGAAAGTTAGAGGAGTAAATGGCATGGCCACAGTAGTAGAGTCCAGAGAAGACAGGAGTGGTCACCAGCCTCAGGTAGAAGCAGGTTCAGGAAAGGAAAGTGATAGTAAGGTGTGGCCATGATTAGAACCTTTTGAGTGTTAAACATCGTCTTCAGAGGTTTGTTCTTCCTGTCAATGCTCTGGTGGGGAAATGTGTCTTTTCAGGAGTACCACAGAGTCAGGATTGGTTCCCTTGCTGAATTAATTCTGCAATGAGGTGCAGAGAAGGACAAAGAGAGATGAGGATCCCCTGGCCTCCGCACTGTCCACTTGGGTCTTGTTTGAATCCTTGAGCGGAACTGTGATGCTAAGCACCTTCCTAAACCAGGCCAGGGAGGAGATGCAGCTCATCTCCGGAGGTCTGAGCACAGCCATCCCAGAACACACTGCTCAGGACGCTCCTGACTTTCTGCTTCCGGACCGGCGCTCCCTGTGTTGACCTTTTCTATGAGGCATTGCCATTATTTCCTATGAGGCATTAACACTTACTTCAGTTCCCGGTGGTGGCTTGTGCAGTGAATATACACTCTTCTTTTACTGCTAGACCTATAACCCTTCTGTGAAATGGGACATTCCCTGCCTTTTGAATCCCGTGAGAGGCAGAACCCACAACTTCTGGAGAAGTTGACAGTTCCAGCTTCTTGCTCTCCCAACGTTCTGATGACACGCCTGTTTTCTCTCAGATCCATGTTCTCCCTGTCTCTGTTCAGCTCTGTGTCACAGGAAGCGAGGGCAGACTTGTGGGGAGGCTGGGTCAGTGAGGCGGTGATGGACGTTGAGAACAAGGGAGGGTGAAGAAGCGAGGCAAGGGATTTGCCTCTCTGTTCAGGGAACATCTCTGTTGCATCTCCTCTAGGATTCTGTCTCCTGGATCGGTTTGTTCTCTCATGGTCCCAGCATTCTCTAGGTATTTCTCAATTTAATTCCCCCGTCTTCTGGGTTCTGGAAGCATCCATTTCCCCCCAGCCCCAAGGGGATTGGAGCTTCCCTTGGTTGCTAACCTCTGGACAGTCTCCCTGTCCTCTCTTGACTCCTCCATCGCCCGCATTACCAATCCTCTGTTTGTGGGAACACTTTCTTGGTCTTACAAACTAGACTAGACCCTGACTACCTCTCTCAGCCTCTTTTGCAGTCGGGGTGTAGGGCTGAGTCTCAGGACACGTCAATCACATGCACTTACTCCAGACGTTGGAAAGGTCGCTGTAGCCATGATACAGAGGGGCTTGGGCGGGAGGGCAGGAGGGACCCTCTCCCCATCTCCGGCAGTTATGTGGGTCTGGTGTGGGCTGTAGCCCCAGAGACAGTGTCCGCCGCCCCATCTCATTATTGTCAGGGCAAAGCTGCAGTGGCAGGTGCTTACTATAAGCAGCAGCCGTTTACAAGTGTGGGTTGGAGCACTGGTACCTCCTGCTTGAGTTTCTAGCCTTCTAGAAAGTTCTATACTTTATGTTTTTAATCAATTATTGGCCTAAGACAAGAGAATTAGTTTCTCATGTTTGCCAATAAGAATGCTAATGAAGCCGAGACCGGTTTGGCTCAGTGGATAGAGCGTCGGCCTGCGGACTGAGGGGTCCTGGGTTCGATTCCGGTCAAGGGCATGTACCTGGGTTGCGGGCATATCCCCAGTGGGGGATGTGCAGGAGGCGGCTGGTCTATGTTTCTCTCTCATCGATGTTTCTAACTCTCTATCTCTCTGCCTTCCTCTCTGTAAAAAATCAATAAAATATATTTTAAAAAAAAAAAGAATGCTAATGAATATATATTGAATCTTAGGAGTCACAGTCTTGAGACCAATATAGAGTAATAAAAATATGAGAGAGAGAGAGAAAGAGAGAGAGAGAGAGAGAGAGAGAGAGAGAGAGAGAGAGAGAGAAGATGAATGAGCCTGATACTGGACAGCTCAGTCAGTTCCAATGCAATTCTGCATGACAATATCCTTGAGTTCCAGATCTAGGGACAGCAATTTGGGGTGTTCTAAGTTACAGGGTGGGGCAGATATAGTACAGAGATGGGGTGTTCTAAGTCACAGGGTGGGGCAGATATAGTACAGAGATGGGGTGTTCTAAGTCACAGGGTGGGGCAGATATAGTACAGAGATGGGGTGTTCTAAGTCACAGGGTGGGGCAGATATAGTACAGAGATGGGGTGTTCTAAGTCACAGGGTGGGGCAGATATAGTACAGAGATGGGGTGTTCTAAGTCACAGGGTGGGGCAGATATAGTACAGAGATGGGGTGTTCTAAGTCACAGGGTGGGGCAGATATAGTACAGAGATGGGGTGTTCTAAGTCACAGGGTGGGGCAGATATAGTACAGAGATGTCTGGAAATCTCTCCAGACACCAACTCAGTTCTGTCCTTTAGTTTGCAATACTGTTGCCCAGATTTGTGTATCTACCTTCAGGGATACTTCATAGAATTTTAGGGGATGTCATCATCGTCCCCAGTCCCTATTAGTCGTGTTGCAACTGATTGTTGACTTGCCTGTCTCTCTGGTGGCACAGTGAGCTCCGTAACAGCAAACACTGTGTCATTCGTCCCACATGCTAAGACCTAGCCGACAACAGGAAAGAAATTCAGCAAATATTTACTGAACAAATGAATGGATTCCGGGGAACCAGACTGAAAACTGAAAATTTGCTGTTTTGTTTCTGCAAATGCAATCAGGGAATTTAGAACATCGTGTTTGGAGAGTGTACACAATGTTATCTAGTGCAGCTGATTTCCAGCCTCCTCCAGACTTCTCTCCTCCTGTCTGTTGATATAGATCTCCCGTGATCAGTTACTAAAATGCCATCTCCAGGAAAGCTTCCTTGTAAAGTATCAGTTATATCTCTTCTCTGGCCCAATATCACCGAGGACTTACATTGATTCTAAGAATGATTTCATGACACTGCAGTCCTTTGTGTAATTGTGTGTATCCTCTGTTAGACTTGGGATGTTTCAACAACCAGAACCATGGTGCAGAACCTGCTCCAATCCTTGGCAAGGTCTCAGACACGTGTTAGGATTGAGGTTCTTCAACAGTTACTTGGAAGGATTCAGTGAGACTAATTTTTAATGCAGACCAAACTGCATGACACACACACTCTTTTGAAAGAAAGGTCTACTGTTTGAAAACGTTTGTTGAATTTAATTTGATCAAACTACATAGGAAACACACTTTGCTTTATTGTATTTTAATTTTTTGTGATGCATGACAACATCCATTCTGATTTAGTGTTATTTCCATGGATACTCTTTCTGTAATAAAACATAAAAAGTTGGGATGGGGAAGAGAAGGCAACACAAGGAGGAAAGAATCTGTTCCCTGGGGGATGTTCTTCTCCTCTAGGCAAGAGATTTCTCTACACTGTTGCCGAGATGTTACCTCTTATAAAATGAGAAGGAAACAGGCATAATGGTCCTGAAATAGTTCTGACTGGATTTCACTAAGGCATTAAGTTCACTTCAGTTAAATACTCGATTGAAAATATATTACTGTTTTTTCTCAGCAGTTTTTGTTCAGTCCACAATCCTTTATTTATTTGAACTTTTTGGGGTCAGTTGGGTTTTCAAATGTGAGCATTTTCTAAATATTAAAAAGATAATAAAATAAATGTACTGCCTCTTAAGCAGCACCCTAGCAAAATGTGGGCCAGTACACCAAACCCAGCACACTCTAGCACTGTACTGCTGTGAGGAATCGCACGAGTGGCAAAGCGAGAGGGACAAATAAAGACTCTACATGAACTTCACTCTAGTCAGATTTTGAAGCCAAGTAGTTCAATTAAGTCATTTTGCTGCACCCCCATCCCCCGCACTTCCATCAATTTTCAGAGTTATTTGGATCTTGTAATTACAGACTTGTATCCAACTTTCACTAGAGGGCTCTTCATTATAAATTTTGCAATTGAATTCTTTGTCTTAAACTCATCATGGTGTTTATGGAAGCTATCACTGCCAGATGGACAGTAGGGGAAAGCAGTGAGCACAGGAAGTCTGGAGAAAAGAAACCCAACAAATTAAAACATTGTCCAAAGTAAAAATAATTTAGAGTTTTAGTGTTCGTGTGTGTGTATGTACCTATGTCACATATCTATACTCAAATGCATGCATACATACACCAAATTAGTGACAGCAAACAGAACATTAAATGTCACACAAGCCTGACCAAAAAGGGTACTTTGGAAGCATATACAGGGGTGGGCAAAAGGAGGTTTACATTTGTTCATATGAAAAGTAATACAATAACTAATGAATCCTATCTAATAAAAGGGTGATAAGCAAATTAACCATCCATCACAAAGATGGCAGCGCCCAGTCCTCTCAGCCCCCGCGGAGTCCTCCAGTCCTGGGGGAGCGGCCGCTGAGAGCGGGCAGCATGAGTAGCCTGGCGGAATGCTTGCTTCGTCACTCTGGCGACGAGGCAAGTGTTCCACCCCGGCTGCAGAGGGCCTCGGGCAGCCAGCACGGTGTGGCCAGGGGGGTCGGGGTGGGGAAATGCGTTGTCACCCCAGTGATGAGGCAAGCGTTCTGCACCGGGCCATGGAGGGCCTCTGGCCAGGCCGGGCCTGGAATGCTTGCGTTGTTGCAGGCCAGGCTGAGGGACCCCCTCCACCCCCCCCCCCCCCGCACAAATTTCATGTACCGGGCCTCTAGTAATAACATAAGTATCAAATACTCTGTTTTGTGTACTCACGACTGTAAACCTACTTTTGTCCCAATTTGTATGTGTGAGTGGTTGAATGAGAAAGTTTGGAGAGGTAGATGGGATATGGAACAATGAGATTGTCAAGGTCTCTACCCTCATGATGCTTAAACTTCCCCTAAGGAAACCAGAGATACACTCATGAAGCAGCTAAAAAAAAATCAAGGACCCAAACTTGCTGAATATAGTGGTGTTCAGGAGCCCTGTGCTCAGTGTGGATTTCCTGGTTAAATTGACTTTGGCAGAAAGCTAAGGTGCAGGTTTATGGGTCAGACATCTAGTTAAAGCCCTTCTCTCCCTTGTTTTTCACAGGAGGACCTGCTCTGAAATAGATCGTTTTTAAAATATTATTGGGACAAATTTCCTTGAGAAAGTAAGTAGGAGATAGGGAATCGAAGCATCCTATTAAAAAGTAATTTCAGATGACTAGAAACAAAATATACTCAGATGAAAATGTGAAAAATAAAAGAGCATTCTTTCATGGTCATCATAAACATTTTATGTCAAATGCTTTTCTTTTATTAATAGTTCTTTCAGCAATAGGAGCCTTCTCAAGAGCGTATTAATCAAAGCACAAGAACCCAGGTCACTTACTGTGTCATCATGAAGACAATGTGTGTCATCTCTCAGTTCTTGCCAGTTTCAAACCTTGCTCAGTGCCATATTTAGAAATCAAGTTTAGTAAAGTCATTCTTGGTAATAATGTTCTTTAAAAAGCATTTCAAAATTATAAATTACATATATGTGTGTGTGTGTGTGTTGTGTGTGTGTGTGTGTGTGTGTGTGTGTATCCCCTTAGTAATGGTGTTATTTGCCTGAAATCAAACTAACAGTGCATTGGACATAACCAAGTTCTACTTCTACTTACAGAGTGGTAAAATAAACAACTGGGACGCTGGAGAACGTATGTTCCACCAATAAATAAATACCAGCTTCTCCCAAATAGTCACTCTTCCTCGGGAATCCCACGGTATCCTTTCATCATGAATTGTTAAGAGAAACCCTCTGGGGAAACAGCAGTACCTATCAGACCAGGGAGCAGAGTGGCAGATGGCGCATGTGTTTCACAGACCCCAGGGAACATAACTGTAATTGATGATGGCCATACCGCCACATTTCCGCCCGGGGATAATTCTTCCCTCCTTCAACTTCTTTTCTTGTTTGCTCCAGTCTCCCTAGAATTTTTACTTTCTCAATCCCCTGACTTTCCATTTCTCCTTAATTTCATACCTCTTATTCTTCTGCCTCCCTTAGAATCCAATCTAGACACAGTATATTCAAAAGGAACATGTAACTACAATGGTATTAGAAAATAAAGAAATAAATGAATCTAGCCTCTTTATATAACAGGATTCTTTTTAAAATATATTTTTATTGATTTCAGAGAGGAAGGGAGAGGGATAGAGAGATAGAAACATCAATGATGAGAGAGAATCATTGATCAGCTGCTTCATTGATGCTCCCTACTGGGAATCAAGCCCACCATCCGGGCATGTGGCCTTGACCAGAATTGAACCCAGACCCTTTAGTCCACAGGCCAATGCTCTATCCACTGAGTTGAACCAGCTAGAGCTATAACAGGATTCTTGATTTAGAAACATTCTAAAGTAATACATAGCGTAATTGTGATTTTAGTTATCTTGCTTATGTACATTGGTGCAGGTATAAAATGTGTGAAAAACTTGATTGAACTAGTGTCCACCACAAGCAAATATTACAAGCACTTATTAGTCAGGTTACCTCTGCTGTCTGACTAACAGTTCAGCTCAGTCCTGTACTATTGATCCTGCTGAAAACATTATCTATTTAAAAAGAGCTTCATTACATATTTTCAAACTTGAAGTGAAAATTAATACAAAAGAAAGAACTCAAAGGAGACTCTAGGAAGAGAAAGAAATGTGGATGGTATTTATAAAGAAAACAGTATCATTGGCTTTGTTGTATATTAGATCATTTTGAAATTATAGAAAATGCCACTGATGGCTCCACCCCCAAAAGTTTGGTTCCCAAAAGTATTTTATAAAGCTTTTTTTTTTTTAAATTTGGGAAAATAAGGAAAATTTTAAGTTTAAGGTAAGTGTTTGTTACCAGGTTGCTGATTTCTGTAGGGACTATTTGGATCAGGCCGTGGAATGAATTACTGTTTACAATGCCATTTTCAATGAATATCTTATTGCTCTTTATAACCCTTTTTGCCCAGTACAGCCCCCCTCCTCCACAGTAGTTACTTCTAAATATTTTAAAATTAAAACCCATTTATGAAGGAAGAGAAGTTCATGTATTATACATGGTCAGAGATGAAGAGTGTAAGGATAGTCTGTGCATCTATGCGACTGGGAAACAGAATCATCTGAAAAAATTAAAGAAAAAACCTTCCTGGGGGGTTGACAGTTACAGAAAGGCACCTTCGAGAGCCCCTGTTCTGTGGCTCGGGATGAGAATCTGCTCACTTTCTTTCCCAGACCCTCCGGAGATACAAACCACTAGGAGGCAGGTGACTTTCTCCCCGCGGCTTAAGATGGCTCAACAAAACTGTTTACATTTCAGCCTGCTTAAAAACATTTAGAGACGTTAACTAAATGTTTTGCCTCTTGGTGAGATTTATATGACTCAAAATAAGTTAATAAAGGTGGAGGGGAAAAAAGAACATAGCACAGGTGGAAACATTTTTTTAAATTGGGCCATGGCAAATTTAAATTTAAAAAAATAGCAATTATCCTATTAAACATAAAAATCTACATATTCTAATTAAAATGCAAACATGTTAATAAGAATTTACAATACAATTAACAAACAGTGATTTTCATGAGAAATACAAAATATTGGGATTTAAAATTTGAGGGGGGAAAAAGAAAGAGAAACATGTATAAACTGGCTAAGTGAAAACTGGCATAGCTATATTAATATTGGTGAAAAAGACTAAAAGTGCATTAAGAGATTTTAAAAATAACTTCTATGACTTATTGATGTTATATTCCTCTCAAAAGCGATGATCTATTTTTAGCAATTAATTACCTTTATTAGGCTTAAACTTGAAATAGATAATAACTCAGTTCTCAAGATGAAAAACAACTTGAACCTTTCAGCCAGAGGCCTGCATGTGCTATTTATAGATCAGGCAGAGACCCGTAGTGGTTGTTCACCCAACACAGGACTCTCCTTCTATGTTCCCTCCTTGTCCGAAGACCTTCTCCTCTCCGGTAAGCTTACAGCTTCAGCCTCTGTCCCTGGGCTGTAAACATGCCCTTCTCCCCGCAGGCCCCCCCACCCCCACCCCATTTCAAAAACCGGAACTTGCCTACCTTTCCTCAAGTTTCACCTTCTCTGCACTATCCAACTGCTTTTGTTCCTTTTCCTAGAGCCCTCATGGTTAGGCTTGCGAAGGAGGAACCGAGGAGGCCGAAAGGGGTAAAGAATTATAACTTTATGAAGTCATCTGGAAACCCAGATGGGCTGAGCCCCCAAATGGTGCCAGCGCCCAGGGATGGGAAATGAGAGATTTTAAAGGACTCCAGGTGGGCATTTTCTGGGTGGAGAATTCTCTGGGCGGAACTAAGGGGAGAGAGAGTGGTCTTAACAAATGATGTGACCTTGGCGAATGAAATGTGGTCTAAGCAAAGGGGGTGTCAGTTGTGAAGTGGTCTGCAGGTCAGTTCCCAGAGGAGGCGTGTGGATTCGGGTATTTGATCAGACCTCACACGCAGGTAGATGATTGGTTTGTTTTTTGTTTGCATTAATCCAGAGTTATTCATGTTATATTTGGGATGACCACAATCCCACCACCTAGTTAGTCTCTTCATTTGTCTACCTGATCTCTCCCCTCCACCCATTCTGCCTGTTGGGTGAGTGAGCTCTTCAAGAATAGAGCTCTGACCCTGCTCCCCCCTGCTGCTCAGGAGCTTTATCTTATTGTTCCCAGAGCAGAAAAACTGACTGGCATTAGGGAGCTTCTGTAATCTGATTGGTTACAGAGAACATATGAAATCTTATGCTAACCAGCAAAATAGCCTTCTTGGTTAAGTAACACATAATGAGCAGTGCTTCCCCCAAATCGGAACGGGATGTATGCCAAGCAAAGGCCTGGATTGTCGTGCTTCCATAAACCACTACCAGCCTTTTGAGAATCCCTTGCAACTTCCTTTAGCCCTTATCAGCAACTCTTCCAAATACAGCTCCCAGTGCCCTGAATCTAACGTGCTATTTCTGTGAACTCATCCTCACCATCCTCTCTCATTGCCTTTGTTTCTTACAAATTTTGAAAGATAGAGTCGTATTGGCAGCTGGCCAACCGGCAAGAACTCTAGGTAGGCGCTATGTCCAGAGGAGTCTTAAACTAGGCCGGCAATTAAACATGTGAAGTCAAGAAGATATATATTTTCTGTCTCTGAGCTATTTTTTTTATATTCTGATTTCTATTGTGATCTTATGTACTTTCCCCAGCACCCCACCCCTTTTTCTAAATTTCCAGAATTTCTCATCTTTCAGGACCCTACACACATGCTAATCTCTCCCTCCTGTGAGCCCCACAGCTCTCTCTCTGCCTCCCTGTGATGTCCCCTTATCTCCCACATTCAGCTGAAAGCAAACACTATAGTATCCTCTATAATGCTTAGGTCAGTAAAAGGAACACAATAACCCTTGATAAATGTTTCTGAATGGCAAATAGGATTCTAAAGGATAATTAAAAGCAGGAAGTACTTCTAAACTTTAAACGGAATTCTTTTTTCAAAAAGTATGCCATGTATTGTCACAAATACTCCTACCAGAGAGGCAAAATTTATGGGCATTAGAACATATCTCAACCAATTCATTCTCCGTTTTAAAAAAATGAGACAGCATTTGTGTCCAAAAGGATAGATTTACTTTTAAGAATAAGAAAAAAAGAACAAATAAACAAATAGAAAAACCCCCAATCATCCAATAAAATTCACTGTAGACTTAGAGGGCTCTAGTTCTGTGTTAAAGCCTTACTTGTGGTAACAATATTCTTTGTTTCTCATCAAGAATGCTAGCATTACTTAACTATCTATTACCTTCCCCTAAAGAGAACAGTTGTTGAACTTGTTTGTTGGATTGTTATTCAGAAAGTCACCTTCTGCAGAGAGGGGGTGAGGCAAATACTTGCCACAAGATATATATTGCAATTCCTTAGTTTCTGCTCGCCTTTTAAGTGCGAACCTGTATACACTTACCGTTCAGATTACCGAAGGGGAGGGATCCTGGCCTGGATAGGGACTGCAGTCCATCATGAAGCAAGGGCCTTCAGTTATTAAGGCATCTCTGCACCAAAATGCTAAGACTCATGACAATATTAAAGTGTTGCTATTATTATACATGAGAATGGGGCCGAAAACTGCTGCCTACCTCAAGACAGTTGCTCAGTTCCTCTCTAGTGCACAGTTGACATGTATGCTGGAGTTTGGTGGAGTATTCTGCTAGCTTTTAGGATTAATAGTTCAACATGACTTGATCATTCCACTCACTCTGGTATTTCTACTCAGTATTTCACCTCTTTATCCAGGTCCGTCTCTGGCTTATTAGAGCTGTGGATCTTTCTTACACATTTTAAAGAATACTTTTGAACTGTACATAGTGAAATGTATTTGTGGTCTCTGTATTGAAGGGTTTTGAGTGTGACCTATCTTCTGTATGATTTGTAGATAAAGAAAGATAAGTAGCCTTTCATTTATGTATAGTAGCCCCTCTGCTCCTAGGAATCCCTAATAAATTGATATTATTGTCTCTTCTTGCAAAAGTTTCCTGCACACTTGTGTTTCCCTGTCTAGACTAGAGTCTTTAGCAAAATTATTTTATAAATGCTTGAGCTTTGCCTAGCCAACATTTCACCATGGGCTTCTTTTGCATTGGTCTTAGACTTGTTATAGAATTTACCAGGCGACAGGAAAATACACACAGGAGTACTCAGAGATACAGGAAAAACCCATTTATTTCCAGACGTACTAGTATTGTCACTCAGGGGAGCCTGTTTCCAAATCCTGAGCAAGCCAATATGGAGGAAGCTTTCTCTTTATACCCTTTGGTTTCTTTGTCCCCCAAATATGGATCAGACTTGCGGACCTTTCTCGGGCTTTGCAAAAAGCCCCGTGTGTTGGGGTGGGGGCCGTGAGACCACACCTAAAGGCCTGGTGCCAGCGCTGATAACCCCCTCTGGGGTTGTGTATGGTTCATAGTTTATGGCCTCTGTAAATGGGAGTATTTAGGTAAACAGATCTTGCAAGACCAGATAATTAAGGAAGGGGCAGTGACTAGACCAGCCGTGGGCAAACTACGGCCCGCGGGCCGGATCCAGCCCGTTTGAAATGAATAAAACTAAAAAAAAAAAAGACCGTACCCTTTTATGTAATGATGTTTACTTTGAATTTATATTAGTTCACACAAACACTCCATCCATGCTTTTGTTCCGGCCCTCCAGTCCAGTTTAAGAACCCATTGTGGCCCTCGAGTCAAAAAGTTTGCCCACCCCTGGACTAGACTATAGGCTAATAGGAATGTGCATTAGGGATACTGATTAGGTACCGAGTCAGGCTGCTAGTTTCCTACATTCTTTCACAAATGGAATTAATTATTGGCTAGTAAGAGTGTGCATTGGAAGGCAGGTTACTGGCACAGATTCAGATTGCTAGCCCCAAAATTATCTTAGGTTCCCCATTAGGCTTGTCAAATAAATTCCAATGTAATTTTTCTTTGATTATTTTTCCTTAAGTAAATGTTCTGATTATAGTCAATGATGTCACCAAGGGATGACTTTAACCCTGTAAACCTCCATTAACCTCCCCAAGTTCTCTCCTCCAAAATCAGCATGGAACATAAGTATAAATGACTGTTTCGCTACACAAATGCAGCTTCTAGAACAACTCCATGAGGTGCTACCTTTCCGACTAGATTTTTGTCCTTGTCCCCTCATACACATGCATCTTTTCCTACTACAGCTTTGGTGTACTCTTTCCATTGAAGAATATAAAGAGACAGCATTTTATCAAAGGTCATGCTGATCTTTTAGCATCTGTTACTGACAAGCACAAGAACCAGATACTTAATAGTCATATATTGAACAAAACTATTTTTGGAGAGGTTCCTATCTCCCTTTGGGCTGAAAAATTTGGAATATGATATGATCTGTCTGTATGTTGTCAATCCGACCACTAGATCATACAAAGAGATGCAATTATCATTTGATTCAATTATACTTAGATGTAATTGAACATAAAAATATTTAAACATTTTCCTTAAAATAATCCTAAAATTGATTGTTTTTCATAAGCTTTGCATAGGTCTTGGCCAGATGTAGCATCTTTTCCAGTATTTATATGTAAAGGTACCAGTGAATCTTTAAGAGATGTAAATACTCCATGAATTAAGTATGTTACATTGCTGCTGGCAACTTGTTGTTAACTAGTCCTTTAATTTTTCAGGTTGTCATGCTATAAACCTGTATGGATGCCAAGTAGAACCTTGGAATCCTGAAAATTCACCTCAAAAATAAGAATTCCATTGTTATTGATTGACCTATTTGTCACAAGTATAATACCCTATTTGGGGTGGTGGTGTGTGTGTGTGTGTGGGGGGGGGCGGTATTTCTGCCTGCAATGCCCCTGCTTGCTTTTCTTCTGTGAGAAATAATTTAGCCACCCCATTTGTACACTTGTGAGACCCTGTTCAAGATCACGTACTCCAAGGAGCCTTTCTTAATTCTTTATTTTCATCTTTCCTTGTCTCACCCTCACCAAACTGTAACAGCACACACATGTATTTTATTAAAGTTGTTCTAGATATTTGGCTCATGAAACCACAAGCTTATTGTGATTAGTGATTTAGCCTAAGTGATTTAGTCTAATTTTCTTTGTATTCCTAAATCCTCAACTAATGCCTGGACAACAAAATTAACTCTATTTATCTACCTATGTGTATCACTTTATATGTGTGAATATTTCTTAAGGTTGAGGTAACACTATGTCTGTATTTAAAACATATGCATACATTATAACAGCCATCAAATGTCATTTTAGAAGAATCATGACAATAAGTGTCAATGGTGGATTGCTTATTTCTGATTTTAAAATAAGACAATTTATCCTTGTCATTGCAAGGTCATTAATGTAAATTTCATTTGCATAATATTGGCTTAACTTCTTTTATTCTTTAATCTTGTAATACTCTGAAAAGGTGACCTTAGGAAGCTATTAATATATATGTTTAGAATAACAGAATAATTGCTTGTTGATTAGTGAAGTGTTTGAACAAATAAAGGAGAGATTAACCCAGGAAGAATGCTTCTCAAACTAGAAAATGGCGGGGGTGGGGGTGGGGGTGGGGTGGGGGCAATGCTAATCTATGTCATTTTTTTAAAGCACAAGTAATGAATTTATTAGACTAGGAAAGGAATCTAAGCTTTTGGTAGAAAATGACATTTAACCATTAGCCTTCAGTGTAGCATTGCTTTATCATCTTTTGTTTCCTTGTATTTTTCCCTTTGTCTTCTTCCTTGATTTCTGTACCATTTCTTTCTGAAAATACACATTTTTTATCTTAGGCTCACCCTGTGCTTTATCAATGTCTTTTGCTAAAATTCTTGTTCCCACAGGTTCTTCAATCTCTCCTCCGTCCTTTCCCTTCTCATTTCTTCTTGGTCTAGTTCTTCTAAACTTCTTCCTCATTTTTACTTCCTATGATGTTTTTTCATTTTTCTGACTTCTTCCACATCACTCTCACATATTTTTCTTCTTACTCCTGTATCACACCCTCATAATAACTTGGAGTTCTTTTCCTCTATCTTGCATCCCTTTCTGATTTATCAGAGTCTATTGTTCCTCATACTCAACACTTTACTTCTTTCTGAGTATGACCCTAATGCAGTTTCTTCTTCTTCAAGAGGCCACATCTAATTGTACTGTAATTGTCATCGGAAGAGATTGCTTTGTAGAGGAATCTTCCACACATTTTACAGACTTAAGCTTTTTCTCCATTTCTGATGGTCAGTCAGTGAATGGATTTAAGATTAATCTGAAGTTATAGTATAGCCTAT
The DNA here is from genome assembly GCF_964212035.1 of Myotis nattereri. NCBI lineage: Eukaryota > Metazoa > Chordata > Mammalia > Chiroptera > Vespertilionidae > Myotis > Myotis nattereri. The sequence continues at coordinate 79,440,088 of NC_138086.1, forward strand.
CTTCAGTAACTCCCCATCCTATTTCATTTATTTTAATGCTTAGAATATAATAACCCTAATTAAGAAGTTGATTTTCTACTTTAAATTCCACAAAAAAATAATACTTATTTACACTAGCCAATTTAAAATATGCCAAACCTTTTTGATTCACAGTTTATTTACTTTTATGAAAATTAAAATATCAGGATTAGAAACACAGGTTAATCAGGTACACTCTTTAATGTTCAATCTGACACCACTTAGTTCTTCTCCGTGGCCTACAAAAGGCAGCAGTTATTTTAAAAAATAGCTCTACTTTAACAGAACATTGCTTTTTGCCAGATGCTATGCTAAAGCTTTCAATGTGTTCACTGAGTTAGTCTTCACTACCACATTATAAGATGTGTATTAATGTTACCCTCTCTCATGCAGATGGGAAGACTTAGACCAGAGCCTGCGTGGCTTCTATGGGGCCACTCAACCCGAGCAGCACAGCCCCCAACGCAGGGCAGGCCTGGCCCAGGGCAGCCTGCTCCCTGGGGCTGCATAATGAATGAGAAGCTCAAAACATGGAGTCTAGAGAGGCAGACAGGCCTCTTCATCCAGGGAGTCCTAGCGAAGTGGGGAGATGAAGCAAGTGACTAGTGAAGAATGTAGGTGACCACAGAGGCAGCATTCGTTGGCTTGGCCTTTCTCATCATGGTTCAAGATGGGCAATTATGGAACGTTGTTGAGGCTCTCTCTGCTGACCAGGGAGCAAAATATTCGCATGCCTTGTGTGAATTGGTTGACACAAACCATGTACGAATCACATATAAATTAATCATCCAAGATAACCAATGTGTATCTAAGTTTGAGTCATATACTGATTCCATGAAAGTGTATCAATAAAATTACAATCGTGCATTGATTGTAATGGTAAATGTTTGATCACATATACACATATTTACACACACAGGATTTTTCTGCATTCACAGTTGCTTGAATAAAGTTCTTTTAAAAAGAAATCAATGGTAAAGATTTCTAATTTTAATTATGTGTTTTTAATTATTTTGGACTTTATGTAATCCACTGGATATCCAATTCAAAATTAAATATATCATTCCTCATTGATGAACTATAACTGAAGAGACCAAATTTAGTCGGCTATGTTTACCACAGCATATTTATAAAACAATATATTTAAGTGTTTATTTATACAAGTATACAGCTTTTTAAACTGTTACAACTTAAACAATAATATAATAGCTATAGTTAATATTTATGGAGTATTTACTGGATACTAAACATTATGCTAGTTCCTTGCATGCATTATATAATTTTATTCCCAAAACAAACCTTTGAGATATGTTCTATTATTATCATTACGAGGATAAATATTTCGATATTAAGTAATAGCTACAGCAAGAACATAGACCATTTAGCATGCAAGCCAGGTATGCTGAGGCCGGGTTCTGCAGGCTCCTGTGGAGGCGTCCTGCATCGGGGGAGATCTGGGCAGGGATTCGGAGGAGGACGCGGTGGCCAGGGTGATGGAAGGGGACTTAGAGGACTCGAATCATTAATTATTTGCCAACTGGTATCCGTCAGCAAATGAATTTAATGCATTCATAAAAAACCTCGCCATTAGTGGCAGAGCTGTTAAATAATAAAATATATGTATTTCCATTAATTTTAATGAGATAAAATTATGATGCATTTCATCCCAACCCAAGCACTCTAACAATTTTCAAAGATAGAAAAATGTGAGCAATGTAAATAACCCGCAGTAGCATGGAAGCTTATTGTATGAATCAGAGGAGCAAAGGATGAGTCAGTGGCTCAATAGCAGGTGGAGGGAGGTGGGAAAGGGGACAACGGAATCATACGGAGCCAGGAAATGAAAACTAAAGAGCCAAGTTGATTGACTTTCAGACTGGGAAGCCTTTCAGGAGGAATATGGTTATTTTGCACTTAATTGTGCTTCAAAATTGTTATAGCACAGAAAAAAATAAAGCACAAAATAAGCGCAAATCCTCAGACACATCGAAATAAATGAAACTAGTGCAGGCTCACTACATACTGGATTGCTGTAGACACGTCTACCTCTCTACACTTCTCTCTGTTTCGGTTCAAAGCAAACATGCTAGCGCAGTGATTGGAAGTTGTCTTGTGTAACATCCCTTAACTAAAAGCTGATGTTTTGAAAAATTCAGTAAACACGTCTTTGCCGGAAACTAAAGTATTAATTGTTGTTTAATATAGAGTATTTATTTCAGGGGTCCTCAAACTTTTTAAACAGGGGGCCAGTTCACTGTCCCTCAGACCGTTGGAGGGCCGGACTATAGTTTTAAAAAAAAATATGAACAAATTCCTATGCACACTGCACATATTTTGAAGTAAAAAAACAAAACAGGAACAAATACAATATTTGTATTTGCATGTGGCCCGCGGGCCGTAGTTTGAGGACCCCTGATTTATTTAGTACGTTGTGGAATGGAAAAATAAGTATTATACTGAAATAAAGGAGTCATCTGAAAAGTGGTATACCATCATAGGTGGACATCAACCATTGGCCACACCAGCCAGGCAAGTGGTATCACATTTTAAGAGTCACTGTAACTCTCAAATAATTGAAGAGTTAACCATCAACACCACATGGGGTGTAGAGCTGAGTATTAGAGTTAATCCTCCTACTTCCCACTGAGGCCAATGAGATTATGAGGTTAATCAATCAAACCTTGGTCAAAAGGCAGTAAGATACAGAGTCAGAACGTCACCTGCTTCTGTCTCATATCTAATCCTCTGTTCCAAATAATTGTGTATGTATGTATTTCCTTGTTTATGTCTGTCTCCAACATTTGAATGGGAAAAAAGAATTATACAATTTTCTATCCAAAAAGTGGGATAAGAAAATAATCAGATTTGCAAGGGTCTGTTTTATGGACAGGTGAAGGCAACAGACTTGTCTGAGGACCACATACGTAGGAGGAAGACCTTTCCTAAAATACTTCCACAGCCGATGCACTCCGCTACTGCTAAAATTCTACCCCTTGGCCATCTTCCAATTGGGTCTAGAAGCTCATCCCATACAATGCGTTCTGGGATGAAAACCAAAGGCAGCTTTTATCATACATAAACCCATGGGAGATGTCACTAGCCCATGGCCTTTCCAAAGCGATGCCAAGGAAAGGATGCTGACGTATGAGTCGCAAGACCTGTATAATATCCCTTAGCTAAAAGCTGATGTTTTGAAAAATTTAGTAAACATGTCTTTGCCTGCAACTAAAGTAAAATGGGTTTTAGTTCTGCCTTAGCCACTTACTGATTGGCAATGGTGGTGTTACTTGACCTTTCTGAGCCCAGCTTTTCTAAGTATTGGAGGTGACAATGCCTTTCTAACCACATTGCAGCATTGCTCTAGAAAATTCCATGTAACAAAGCAAGTTCATGTATTCTTAAAGCTACTTGCCCCATCAACCTGTAAGCTCTTAGACATTTCTTGGGTGGAAAGGGGATAGATTCTTATTCCACACACAATAGCTTCATCGAAATAAGGGAAGAGTGAAAAGGGTGCACAGAAATTGAGAGACAGGTGTTAAAAAGCAGAGAGAAGAAAGGCTAACTTAATGTTTTACGGTTTTGTTTCTAATATCCATGAGATTTAATGTATAGGAAAATAGAAGTAAAATAACGAACTAAATAAAAATAAGATGCAAGTTCTTTTTTATATGTTGTCTAAAACTGTTCTGTTCTACTTACTCTGGAAGTGTGGGTTCCTTTAAAATGGAAATAATGTTTGCATACTGTTTATAAGTATGAATCAATTCTAAGATAAAGGCTAGGCTGGTTTAGGAAGGAAGAGAGAGTGAGGAGGGAGGAGTAAGAAAGAGAGGAGGGAGGGAGAAAGGAGGAAAGGAGAGAGGTAAGAAAGGCAGGAGGAAAAAAGGAAGAGAGGGAAGGAAGAGATTTAAGTGTGAATGCTGTGAAATAGGCAATTTCTTCTTTAGTGTCCCTGCTGTGGACTTTGGCTTTGAACTTCTGCCTCACATCATTTCTCCTGTGTTTATGGGGTTTTTCTTGCCAACACTCATCCTGAATGCTGAGCCATTTAGAAATCATGTATTCGGAGCTTGAAGACCAAATAATGTCAGAACATTTTCAGAATACAGATAAATTATGACTACCATCTTATTCTCCACAGTCACCTCAGCTGGACTGCTGGATGAATTTAAATTAATCTCTGTCACTTTTAGCTGATAAAAGATAGGACTCAGGCTTGTCTTCAATAAAAATCAGTTGCAGAAAAATAACTGTGTTTCATTAGTACACAGTCATAACTTAAGAACTATCTAGCTGCTAATTAATAACTGATCTATCCTAAGGTACTCAGAACACAAGACATAAAATATTGTAGTTTTTTTTCTTCTAGTTTTATTTTAACATATAACTAAAGTTCATGTTAATTTTAGGGAGATTATATAATTTATTAACTGTTTTTTATCACTGTTACATTTACTATAGCCAAAACTTTTATTTTTAATATCAAAAATATCACTAGCCTTAAGAAATAATGACATTTTAAAAATTATGAAATGTTCAAACACCTCTTTTATAAACTCATGATTCTAGTGAGAAATAAGAGAATATTTTATTCATTGTTGCACTGCCCAGGTGTTGTTATTGCACAATGGTTTATTGATCAACCAAAAGTTTAAATGTCTCCAAATATTTCCACCTGCGAACTCTCCCGCTGCCATTTCTCCCCTTATTTCAGTGTAAGAGCTTACAGAGCTACACATAAAGTAACCTTTCATCTTTCTTCCAATTTGGGCCATATGAGTGGTATTTAGGGAAACTGAGAGAACTCCAATACCTCATAAAAAATCAATGTGGAAAATTGATAACTCCCTAAGTAGCTTTTGCTCCTTTAACGGGAAGAAAATATATATGAGAAAAAAAAGAGTTATTTTGTTGTCCAAAGATGCCAGTTAGGTGTTACATTAGTGATGAATACATAAAACCATAATAGATTTAAAAGGCCAAGGTCTGTCTGTCTCCCGAAAGTATCTTTACACGACCCCCAAACCCAGAGAACGCTCCGAGGCCCGGATCCCGGGGTAGCCAGTGTGTTCAGATGGGACCTTTCTTGTCTCACCAGCCAGTGCACCCACCAGAGCCAGCAGCAGTGAACCATACGCGGAATGTTCACTGCTCTCTGTTCTCAGACTCCACTGGCCCATTCACACCATTGGATTTCCTGGAGGGAGAAACGAAAACTCATTGGTGGCACAGGAACCAAATCAGAACCTCTTTTGAAATAAATATGGGTTCTTTCCATAACTTAATATGAAATTTTATTTTTTTCACTGAACATATTTCTGAAATTATAACTGATTTCAAAGAACAAATTTGAGTCTAACAGCGGTTCTCAACCTGTGGGTCGCGACCCCTTTGACGGTCGAACGACCCTTTCACAGGGGTCGCCTAAGACCACCCTGCATATCAGATATTTACATTACGATTCATAACAGTAGCAACACTACAGTTAAGAAGTAGCAACGAAAATAATTTTATGGTTGGGTCACAACATGAGGAACTGTATTTAAAGGGCCAGAAGGTTGAGAACCACTGGGTTAGAATCAAGAAAAAATCATCAGTTAAATATTTCAGAGGATAATTTTAAAATGCCCAAAGGAATTAAAAACAAAAGCAAAAAGGCCTGCCTCCGCTATGGAATTTAAAGGGAAAGCACAGGAACACTGAACAGAAGATCTGTGGCTGTGCGGACGGGGGCTCTGGGGTGCAGGTAGGGAGACTGGAGCTCTCTGCAGAAGCTGGAACAGAATTAACATGGAGATGACCCTTGACCCTTGCCAGCCAGGGACACCTATTTTTAAATAGCTTCACTGAGGTATAATTGACAAAAAATAAATTGCATACACTTAATGTATCATTTGATAAGTTTTAATATATGTATACATCACCACAATCAAGATAATGAGCAAATCCATCTCCCCACCAAATGATACCTCTGGCCCCTTTATAATTCATCCCCCCACCCCTCCCCCTCCCCCCCTGTCCCCAATCAACCAGTAATCTGCTTTCCTTCACTATAGATTGCATTCTCTCTCTTTCTCTCTCCCTCCCCCCGCCTCTCTCTCACACACACACATACACATCCTGCCGGAAACCTCTTGGTCCCTCTAAAGGTACATTAGAACTAATTTTAAAAAACCCTTTTATAATAATTGGTCAAATAACTGATTTCAATAAAGAGGGGGTTAAAATTACTTTACATCTGTCTAGTGCTTTCATAGCCTTTCAAATTTCTCCCTGTCCATCATTCACTTGATCCTCACAAACTATTATTAAATTTATTTACATATAATACATATTAATGATTCTCTAACAAAGACCAATACAAATCCTCCAAAAATTGCACAGTACTTTCTAATTAACTCAACACAGACCTGTCTTTATTGCTTTGCCATAATCTATTTCATCCTTCTTTATTATGTAATGATTTTACCTTTTTGGTCTGTTCTGTAGAGTTCATTGCATATTCACAAGGTTTATATATATTTTTGCTACTGGAAAGAGTCTGAGCTTGAAAACATTAGTTCTGCATCCCTCACCCTTTCCTTAAAATCAAAGGAACTTTTCCATAACTGTAATTTACATATTTTCTCCATGAGCTCGAACAGTTGGCTTTAAGAGCCTTTAAAAGCGTTTTGAAGTAGCACCCTTGGACACTAAATGCCATGTTGTCATCTCTCCATACCCTTCACTGTGGCTGAGGCTGTCCTCCCAACCCCAAACCTCCTCCCCTTATCTGCTGCTCAGAGCCTGAGGCAGCTCACGTGACAACGTTGCTTTATTGCGATGCCTTTACAAGCACCTGCCTGGAAGCGATGTTGTAAAGACTGAGTACCAAGCTCATGTAACAGTAGTCCTGCCGGGATACAGGCTCAGTGGCATTGGAGGAGGGGCAGCAGGAGCGATCCCTTTGTCTCTCCCCTTGAAGTTTCAACAATTGGAACAGCAATGATTCAACAAAGGATTCCCTGCTCAACACGCAAATACACCTGAGAAATCCATGCACTGAAACATGTACAGGTGGGCGCCAGCCGGTTTGGCTCAGTGGATAGAGCGTTGGCCTGTACACTGAAGGGTCCCGGGCTTGATTCTGGTCAAGGGCACATGCCTGGGTTGCGGGCTCCATCCCCAGTGTGGGGCATGCAGGAAGCAGCCGATCAATGATTCTCTCTCATCATTGATGTCTCTGTCTCTCTCTCCCTCTCCCTTCCTCTCTGAAATCAATAAAAAAAATTTTTTTTAAAAGAAACATGTACAGTTGGGCAGGTGGGAGCGAACCAGGGAGGAGAAAGGGGAGAAGAGCTGAGAGGAGCCATGGACGCAGCCCTGCAGCTGGGAGCTCAGGAGGGCTCAGCCTGGAGAAGGGTGGAGTCAGGTTGTGGCTGGTCAGCCTGGAGGGGCAGAGGTTCAGTGAGCAGTCTTGCAGGGGTGGCTGGGCCTGGGGACCCAGGCAGGGACAAGCCAGAGGGGCAGCCTTGGTTGTCTGGCAATCAGCATTCCAGACAGAGGAACAAAGCCACGGAGCCTGGCCGTCCCTTAGCCTCCACCAGCTCGCCTCCCTCACCCTTCCTGTTGGCTTGCAGAGCCCATTATCTGCAAACCCAAGGGCTGGTACCACAGAGTCACTTTTCCCCGAGTGACGGGTGCACGCTCTGACCAATCCAGGTTTGGGTAGAGTCACAGGCCAAGGGGGTCCACTGGGCGCCACTGCCAGGAGGGCACAGCAAGGAAAGAGGCTGCGGGTTCCCCAGCTCCCCACCCCCGCACATGGGGCGGAAGCATCGGCCGCGGCGCACAGCGCTGGGAGTTCACGGAGCTGGAGCCTCTGCAGTATCTTTAATCAGACTGTCCAGGTCTCCACGCGACTTGATTAATTGCCGTCTCATTAAATCCCTGCCTCTGTCTGGTGAAAAGAAAAACATATTCTTATTTTTGTGTTTGCAAGAGCTTCATTAGGAACTAAATTTTCCAAAATGCCATTGTCACTGCCATCCGCACTCAGCTATTTTTCTCTCAAGCCTCGCCCATCCTGTTTCAGTCACGGACTCGGATGTGAGTCTCTGGCTTTTATTTGTCCTGCTTTCTCTGCATCTCTCATCACGTCCCCTGTCTCCCTAGAAAGATATTCTTAAGGGCACTTTATTTTTTTCAAAGTTTTCTTCCACTTTTGTTTCCGCAGGATGCTTTTCATTAATTACTTCTGTAGCTGTGAATATCCATTTACCATCACCAACTCTTGACTTCTTTCTTCCCTTAAGACTTCATAGTATGATTTGTCCTGCTATTTTGGGCTCTTGAGAAGTAAGCAGAGAGAAATATGTATTTTGGTTTTATTTATTCAGTATAATACATTTTTTTAATTTATTTTAATTTTTTAAAATACATTTTATTGATTTTTTATTTTATTGTTTAAAGTATTACAAAGAGTATTACATATGTCTCCTTTTTTTTCCCGCCCTTGACAATCTCCTGGCCTCCCCTACCCCCCAGTGTCTTATGTCCATTGGTTATGCTTATATGCATGCATACAAGTCCTTTGGTTTTTTCTTTATGTGTATTGCATTCTAAAAATGCCACCTGTAAGATTCCCTACTTTTGAAAATGTGTCATGATTTACTTTGTAACCAAGGACATGATATATATTTTCATAAAATTTCCATGGACATATGAAAAGGTTAATACTCTTTCAATAAGATGTACCTCCCTATATATCTATATCTATCTATCTATATCTATATCTTTTCCCATTCACCCCATAGTATTAATACATAGATTCCCTGTATACTCTTTCAAACTGCATGCAATTCTTACGAGTTTGAAACCTACTGAATGCCTTGTGTCTAGGGATCAGAGCTGAAGCAAATATGTCTCTTAGGCTCATATTAATATAAGCAGTTTTCAAGTGTCCACCCTATGCACCTTTCCTAAGAAGACAGCCCCTCGTAGCGGAAGGAGGATGGTGCATAAAGGAAACCTCAGTGCGGCTGTTCTGGCGTCTGTCTCTAAGAGCTCACAGTGTCTGGAAGGAGGCTTTCCTATGACTGGTCGCTAGCAGATGGGCCCTTCAGGAGGATGACCTGGTCCAACACTAGGAAGATGTGAGTGTGAGAAAGCAGTTTTAGTGCTTGAAAGTATCAGAGAGGCCATCTACATGCACACACTCTAGCTCCTCCTCTAGACTAAAGAAATCATGTGATTTTTCTCAAGGTGACTTATACAAAGTTTCCATGAGCACCCATACGTGTTACCATGCACAACATGAAAATGTCGTTTTCTCTAAATATAAAGTCCTATTTGGTTGTCTGTGATACTTGCTAAATAATATGAGATAAAATAGCAGCATATATGTTTTAACATACAAAGGAATCCATCAAAATTAGGTCTGGCAAAAATAAGTACAATACATAAGGGAGGCAAATCTGTGCTTGAGGAAAAAATATGTTGTTGGAGGATCGTGGGAATTTTTACATGTGTGGAGGAAAGGTAGATGGATGATACCATCTACTCGCTAATATTTGAAATGGAGGTACCTAAATGAGCCATCGAAAATCCGTGTCTACTCACTTGAATCGCTAAAATGCAATATCTTGGGGGATTTATAGTGGCATTAGATTGATGTTTCTCACAATCAGAATATAATGCATATAGGAAAGCTACATTGAACCCTACAATATTTCTTCTTTGGCTTTGCCAAAAAAAGTAAGTCCATGTTGTTTTAAATAATGGAAATACATGTTAGACCACGATAAAATCTTAAAGAGAAAACATTTTCTCTTCAGCAAGACACAGATTAAACTGGGATGCACGGAGAGAACATCCCCTGAGGTAGGGGACACAACAGGTTCTTTCAGAAACAGATTGATGGCTACAGATATCTGCATGTGATTGGCACCTAACACCAGCCATAATCTGTCATGTCTATGTCATCAGTGAGCAAATAAGTCTCATAATTTTGAATGAAATTGACCACAGTATTCCCAATGTTCTGTATCAAAACTCTGATAAAATATACTTGTTAAATTAAATCACCTCCTCAATACCTCAAAATTGGGGTCCATCCCAGGAGACCCAAAATGCCACAGTGCTTTGCAAGTCAAAATTAAGTATGTGGTGATAACTTGATAAGTGGTGTTTCCACTCATGCCTGTATCACAATGGGCCCACCCTGTGCTTATGTTCCCACTCGAGGCCCGATGCACGAAATTCGTGCAAGGGGCCCGACCCTCACAGCCGTGGTGGCTTGCCTTGGCCCTCGCAGCCTCAGCTTCGTCCGGAAGGTCGTTCAGCTGTCTGGTCTAATTAGCATATTATGCTCTTATTATTATAGATGTTCTGGGTTGGTTCATTTAAATGACAGAATCCCCACACTAACTCCTATGTCATGCAGTCAATGTTATTATGATGGAAAGCACCCATGGAATCCCAGAACATCTGTCCCTACTAGGACCGTCCGCCATGGCTACCCCGCTTGCCTGGGGAAAGTGGAGAGACCAGCAGAAGGCAGGTGCATCTCAGCAAGTACTTATGCGCTACCATAAACCGAATCCGGCGATTACACCGATTACAGCCGCTGCTCTAGAAACAGCACCTCTTTATTGGAGTGAGTTATCAGAGCCTCCGGTCCCCATGCAGGTGGTATGGGGCAATTTCTCTGCATTTTTCTTCCCAGATCGGAAAGGCGGGGATGTGTGAAGCCATCTGGGGCAGTAGAACAAGTGACAGGAGTGGGGGAGGTGCAAGTGAGCTGAGGCCCCCGGGACTTGCCCAGCCTCTCCCTGGTGCCCGGCCGCCTGAGGCCAGAGGCTTTCTGGGCTGGTGCAGCTTGAACCAGACTCCCGGCCCATCCCTGCTCTCGCCCGCCAGGATGGCGCCAGCGAGCCGGGGTAGCGCATGCCCGTGAACTCTGCTTTTCCTTCTCTCAGACGAATCACAGTAGTATGGGGACCTGAGGCTGCTTTCTGCTAGAAGCGGACAGACCGGGTTTGGAGGATGGGAGGGCGGGCGGGCTGCGGCTTCCATCTGGGAGCAGGGAGGGCTGATGGGGGTCATGCTGGGTTCACCCAGCGCTGCCTGTGTCAGAACCACCCACCCCACCGAGGTCCTCTCACTCCCCAGTGCGTCAGCTTCGCCTTTAGAAAGCGCAGCCTGTTGCAATGTGTAATGTAGGGAAGTGACAGCCTCACTCCTGCCGCTCAGCTAGCAGGTTCCCGAAAAGCCCCACTCACTCCGGGTCCTCTTCTCCTACAGATCCGATCGGCCACGGGCGGCTCCTGCGCAGAGGGTTGGAGCCGAGCAGCCCGGCAGGTGCCGGAGGAGGAAGGCGGCTGCATGGAGCCGGGCGGCGCCCCCTGGTCTCCGAGGCTGCGCAGGTGCAGGTGCGGCTGGGGCTGCCCCCACCCCCCAGGGCGGAAGTGCGTCACCGCAGGGGGAACCGGACACACCGGGCCCCGCAGCCCTGACCTTGAGCAGAGTGACGTCCCCAGGGCCCCTGCGACTGCTGTCCGCGCCCCGCAGGCAGGTCCCGCCAGGACGCGTTGGAGCTCCGCTGGGCTTGGGCCAGGTGCCTCCGGAACCACTGGGTGGACAGGTGCATCTGTCCTCCTGACCACGTGAGGAGGCTCGTGGGGGGCCGTCGGGTTACCTCCCGGGGTTGAAAGTTGCTCGGAGCCAAGTTAAGGCTCCCGTTTCCCCCCAGACGCCACTCTGCCCAGGTGTGGGCCTTAGTGAAATGCCGGGAACCAATTCTTCACCGCAGTGAGGACATCGTGGGAAGGGACCCGGTGCCGAGGAAACAGGAATTACCTTAGAGCGTAGACGATTTCATAAGAGACACCTGCGCCAGAAGGCGGGGGAGCGCAATCGTGTGACAATTCAGGAGCTACTCGCTTGGAGACGCTTCTGGGGTCTAGCTGGTTGGGAGATGGCCTCCAAGTGAAGATAAATTACTGCATTTCCACTTTTTCGCTCCGACTTTTATAGATGTTTCTGCACTATAATCCCAGAACCAACAGGAATGTCCTTGAAAACCGGTGTGGAAGAGAAGTTCTCCCAAAGGAAGACTCTGGAACCTTACATCTGATTTTCCAATGTGTCTGGACCCAGAGGCGGTCAGTGTCCGGCTCTGTTCTGGCGTGTGGGGTGCGACTGATGTTTGACTGGATTATCATTAACATGGCCTGTTCCGGAGCAGGGATGTGCAGAGTCTGAAGATCTTGCTCTCCTTGCTCACGCTCAGTAAACAGTATCCGCTGTGGATGCAGGTCTCAGATCTCAGGGGGAAAGGACAGCGTGTGGTATTCTTTCCTCAGCCACCCAGCACTTGCCCAGGGGACCTCCCTAAAGAGTGTCCACGGGGCTGCCCCACACGGGCCAACAGGTGAATTCCCCTCACCTGATCCTTTTATCGCCACTAGTGGAAACTGAATCTGCTGACATCAGAGGCCATCACTGGCCAGCATCCCCAGGGGGTGCCTGGGAGACTGGCCACATGCCCTTTGACAAGTTGTTTCCTTTGGATTCTGCTACGTGATGCTGAAGCTAAGATGTCCACCAGTAGGGGAACCAGCAGGAGACTGTCAGGTAAGAGGATGGAAAAGGGACCTGCTCCGTCCTGGTTGCATCCTACTTGTCAGGAGCATCCTAGCCATGGTCTTTTGTTCTAGAAGCACCAGTTAATTCCCAGGCCCTGATTTCTCTGGGGTTCTCAGGACCAGCCTGATCCCAAACCATCAGATGTACCAGCAGCAGCCAGAGTGTCCCCTTCTCACAGGTCTGAGCCCCAGCTTTGCAGGGCTCCTCCTTTGAGATCTGCCAACAACAGCCAGGCAACAAGCATTTCTTACAAGTCTGCTTCCCAGCCCATAGGCCCCTGTGTCATGCTTCTAACTTAGGACATTCTCAGCTTCTTGCCATTGTTCCCAGTCCTAGAGGCAGTGGGTTCCTGCAGTTGTTAGCTCTGGGGTATGTCAGTGTTTCTGGTTTTACAGTCCCCTCAATACCAATTCCCTATATTAAAATTCTTTCTATAGATAAAGCAACTAGTATATTTCTATTTTCCTGACCAGAACCTGACAATACAATGACAAGGCACATAACTGTAACCTTATTCAGCATCATAAGATTAAAAATTTGAAGTATCTCCTTGACTATAAACATGAAAAGGCTTTGAAAAATAACATAGTTTTTATTTCACCTTAGGGAGTTCAGATCATGGGGAAACTCGGTGAGTGTAATGAATGTGGAAACTCACCTAAGTCAGCCCTCCCTCACTGGTTGTTGGAGGACATAAAAATACAGAGGGAGGAAGCCCGGAGAATGTAATAAAAGGTGAAAATCTTCCATTTGAAATCCCATCTCAGTAAAAATTAGCGAGCACACACCAGCGAGAAACCCCGTGAGGTAACATGCATGTAACTGCCAGCTCTCAGTCCTCGATTTCTATTACAGACATACAAATAGTGTGTGATCGAGCCTTTCACGCCGGTCACTTGAAAAAAGTGAGCTCACAACTGGGAAGAAATGCGGTGTAAATGCTCAGGGTGGGAATGCTTCCAGCCGGAAGCTCCACGTCATTGCTCAGAACACTCACCCCAAAAACTTCCTTAGACCTAGGGGCTGGGCCTTCTTTCTCAAGGGGCACAACAGGGAAGACCCATGTGGGAGGGCCCTCTTCAGCCGTGAATCCTCATGGGGCACTGCGTCCAGAGAAGCAGAAGAAGGGCCCACCCAAGCCCATGGCATCCCTTCTAAAGAACACTCCTTGTACCTCAGACCTCATAACTTCCTGTCCACGTAGCCACCGGGCCAGTTCCAGAGCCTGCGTGATCTTGAGCCTCAGGCTTGCCCTCTGGTGACCAGAAAGCACCACCAGTGTGTGCCTCCCAGGGTGACTGGGGGAGAGAGCTTGGTGGGGGGATGTCACCCGCTCTCCCTGAATGCCCCTCCCAGGGCAGCATGATGCTGAGTATGGGAACGGGGGCCAGTGAGCTCCTGGCCCAGAGGAATTCAGCCACCCAGGGCAATGCCAGGGGATGCGAGAACCGAAATGCAAGCACTCATGAGCAAAAGAGAATTAAAATAGGAGCAAAACACTGAACATTTGAAAGTGTGAGTGTGTTCAGCAATAAATCAAAACACATATCAAGGAACTCATATTGAGGGAAAATGTTATTAAATATGACATGATGGAGAAATAGAGTTTTTTTCTTTTAGATATAATCTGAGGTTGTAAATCATGTTTCAGATGTGATACCTACTATTTTGGGGGGAAAAATACAGAATTTTTTAAAATAAGTTTTGTCACTGGAATATGAAGCAATTCCAAAGCAATGGAGTAATTTTAATAATCAGACAATGTACATTAGCATACATACAAACTTTCCCTGCGATAGAAAGGGTTTATCTAACTAAAAATGTAGAGATATTGGACTTTTAGTTAATCTGACATAAAGTTATGTCTGATTAACCATGACCACAAAGTTCATATAGTAAAATAATATCTTAACTAGCATGCATTTATTAAGATTTTATACATTAATATCACCAGCCTGGTATAATATACATTGGAAATAAAATAAGACTTTAGCAGATTTAGCTGTCATTCCACAACCTTTTTTTTCCTATTATTTCTTGGAAAATATAAATGTAGCTCTGACATTTGTAACTCAGTTGTCCTTTTAATTAAAAAAAAAATTATTATTTGCAGTAAACTGCCAAAAAATGGACTTTGTATGAAAAATATTCAGAACATACCAGCAGATTGAAAAGTTTCAGGACTAAAATTAGGTTATGTAGCTTGTCAGGAAGTGACTACTTTCATGTGAAAGTTTGTGAGACACATTTGACAGAAACCTGGGTTAAGGAGCAGACTTGGAAGCGGAGAGAGAAGTGAATAAAGGACGACTCCAGGGAGGGGCTGGGGTGGTCCCTCTGGAGGGTGTTCTCTCCGGAGGGGGCGGGGAGCCCAGCCACGGGGATGCTGCAGGGCTGCCAGCGGAGAGCTCCCCCATCCCACGCCCGGCCTCGGGTGCTCATCTCCATCCCAGAACAGCAGGGCGTCCTCAGCACACCCCAGGTATATTGTTGCCGATCTACAAATAAAAGCAGGTATAATTTGGGTTCATTCACGCCAGGTGGCTGTTTTGTGTTGGCTGTTTTCATTTTTTACTTCACAATCTATGGCAGTGGTTCTCAACCTTGGCTGCACATTACAATCACCTGGGAATCTTTTTAAAATCCTGATTTCTGGGCCTCATCCTCCAGAAATTCCGGTGGGTTGTGGCCCCACCCCATAACAAAGAAACAGAATTTCCGGAGGATGAGGCCCAGAAATCAGGATTTTAAAAAGATTCCCAGGTGATTCTAAGGTGCAGCCAAGGTTGAGAACCACTGATCTAAGGGCATAGAGGCCAGTCCCTGGCTCAGTAGGTATTGCATGTTTTCCAGTCCTGCGGCACATGGTTGGAAATCGCTGTTGAGAAGGCAAGATCCAAGCTACTCTCCCTCTTTCCAGGGAGAGGGGCTGCTCTCTTCCCCCAGGAGAGGAGGGACCCGGTCCTCCTCTGTCAGCCGCAGCATCATATTCCCAGTGTTCCTCCCGTGGAGGAAAGCAGGTGCCTGGAAGGTGACCTCTGTCTGCCTCTCGTCCTCAGGGGGGAAACTGAGGCAAAAGGGCCCAGCAGTTGCTTTTGTAAGTAATAATGAAGATTTCCCTGCCTCAGAAACCTTGTACTACTTTTGGAATAACACAAATAAATATATGTATTAAAATTTAGCCCTGGTCAGGTGGCTCAGTTGGTTAGAGCATCATCCCATGCACCAAAAGGTTTTGGATTTGATCTCCAGTTGGGGTGTGTATGGGAAGCAACCAATCAATATATCTTTCTCACATCGATGTTTCTCTCTCTCTCTCTCTCCTACCCTTAGTCCCTCCCTGCCTTGCTCCCTTCCTCTCTCTTTAAAATCAGCAAACATAACCTCGAGTGAGGGAAAGAAAAAGCTTCATGGGTATGACCTTGCTACTTCCTGTTCTAGATAGGCTCACGTTACAGACCTTTTAATCAATAGAGAAAGACCTTTGAAGGACGATGCCTAGGGAAGAATTGTAGGGGAGGCTACCGGCACATGGGAATGAGAGTAATCTGAAAGATAGAAAGCCTTTTTAGATTATGAGAGAGTTATACTGCCAAAAATATCTTACATTTTGCCTTAAAACGCCTGTGATCTTTCAACATTTAAAATCCTTGGCCCCACAGTTCTCCAAGGGAAAGCATTCGGCTGACAAATCTACGCAGCCACCAAAGACAGTACAACACTAACACCCACATCAAACGTGCCCCACATGGAAAGAAAGACCTTATGAGGAGTGGATTCTGGGAGCCTCAGGTTCAAGAGGAACTCCGGAGCCTAGTCACAGGACCCCCCATTCCTCCCAGTAGAACGGCAGGATCGCATTAGACCTGGGCATTTGGCGCCCAGAAGTGCAGCCCAGACGTTATTGGGCACCAAACACCCGCATGTCCCCTTACATTCCCCAGGCCCCTCGGCAGTCGAAGGAAGTTGTGCTTTGAGTTGTAGCCAACAGAAGAGAGCAGACTGATGGGAGGCACTGGGCAGAAGCGAGGACCTAACTCCCTGTTTCTCTCCATGGCCACCTGAAGGCCAGATGGTGCTTCTGCCTGACACACGCCACCTGGATCCGCAGCTAGCAGGAAGCCGCCCTTGAGAACCTTGGACTCACGCAGATTTTGAGTAAGTGCATGTGTTAACTGCTGACATGCGGAGGGTTTGTTATCACAGCCTTGCCTGCCCCCGTTCCGGGCACCGGGGGGGGGGGGGGGGAGGTGGGGGGGGGTGGTTGTCCCACTAGAGACATTTCCTCATGCCAGGGGCATTTTTGCTTGTCAAAGTGGGAAGGGGGTACACTGGCCTCTAGTGGGTGGAGGCCAGGGATGCTGTTAGCCAGGGATGCTGCCAAAGGTCCTACAGCGCACAGGACAGCCCCGCACCCCAACAGAGAATGTTTTGGCCAAAAATGTCAATAGTGCTTCTGTCGAGAGACCCTGGCCAAGGCTAGTCTGACCCATACAACAATGAAGTGGTCCATGCCGTTCTGTTCAGCGGAAAATTGCATTTATCCCCATCACCTTGAGACAGCATTGTAAGAGTGTGTGACTGTGTGACTCTCCCCGCATCCACGCGCCCCTGGAGCGTGTCCCTCACTGTAGCCAGAGTGAACTTCGTAAAAACACGGAGCAAGTCACGTCACTCCCCTGCTCACACCTTCACCGGCTTCAGTCACCCTCAGCATGGGCTGTGCCTGGGCATAGGCGGTACCTGCCCTCCTGCCCACCCAGTGCCATTGCTCTCCCTCTAGTCTACCCTCACGGGCCCTTGTGCTGTCCTAACCTGCCAGCACATCCCCGCCCGGACGCTGGCCTGGTCCTCATCTGTTTATCCTCTGGACTCATGACAGCTTTTCCTTCAGCTGAGGGCCCTGCTCCCACCTCCTCCTGGAGGGCTTCCCTGATCTTCCCCTGGAACACATCCTCCCTCGGTCAGTCCTGAGCCCCTCACCTGCTTTATCTTCTCTCTCAGAACTTGCGCACCTGAAATTTTACCATGTATTTATTTGTTTATAATTTCCCTCCCCCAAATTGCCCCACAAACTAGAGGTTTACTGTTTCCCCACAATGCCTCTAGGTCTGGAATAATGACTAGATCATGGAACTAGTAAGTACACAAGAAATACTGGCTGGATACATGACTAAATGAGTGGATGTACATGCATTGAGACACACCTGGAACTGAGCCAGAATGTTACAACCAGTCCCCCTTGGGTTGTACAATTTTAAGGGAATTTCACTTCGTGCTTACAGTTTTATATGTTGCTTCATTTCCTGCCTATGTTACCTTTAAAAACCAATGTTAATTTTACTTTTCAAAAGAAAAATACAAACTTAAAAGTCACATGCAAGAGGGTTGAATTTTGGAAGCAGTTTCTCTACTAGATCCATAAATAGAGAAATTATGCAATCAATCTCCAGTTGGGCCTGCCTGTCACACTCTCTTAGAATCAAAGGGAACAGCCCAGATTCCTCTCGTTTTGTATTTTACAAAGATTTTGTTGTTGTTGATAGTAAGTCTGTCTGTGGAAATACAGAAGTAGAAGGAATTTCTCCTAATTCTTTGAAGGGTTTCAACACAAAGTACCAGGAGCAAGTTAAAAGAAAGCCCCACAAATACCATGTGGTTATGAAATAATGATTCCTACCCCTTCTGAACAGCTCCTGGAAACTAAAAACAGTCCTGTATTCATCACAGAAGGTCTCTGAATGAACTGCAAAACAATGATAAAGAAAGTGTGAATTGGTCCTAATGGGAAGCTCCGGGCACAAGCCACATTTGAGATAATTAAGAAATAATGGGCATTGAGTGTTGAGAAAGGATGCTAATCTTCACTAACGAATTAGGCTGTATTCTGATGTTATAATTAAAATGTCTGTAGTTTCTTTTTGAAATGACAAGCATAAACAAAGTAAGGGAGCTTTAAGAGCGGTTCATGAACATCTGTCTAATCTGTGTGTATCTCTGAAGAAAAGTCTATAGTGGAGATGGGTAGTGAATAAAACAGAACATGCTTTCTTCACATTTGCCGCCATGAGAAATTTTCAGGGGGCAGAAGCCAATATTGAAACAAAAACATTGATGTTATCAGGTTGTAAAACTATTTTACCCCCTGAAAATGTTACTAAAAATAATGTTCTGAGTAAAGAATCTATATCATTAAAGGCCTGTGGTCGTGAGGCCGTCATGCCGTCACGACCAACTACCGGACTCACCAGGAGGTGCACTGATGCGAGTGGGACTTCTGGGTCCCGGGGCAGCCTCAGCGGGCGGGACTGCGGGAGTGTCGCAGGCCACCAGCAGCGTCCGCCGAGCGTGCCAGGCTTCCCAGGGCTGCGGACATGGCCCTGATGGCAGGTTAGGCCTAGGGGACCCTTACACGCGCACGATTTAATCATGTGCTGGGCCTCTAGTATACAAATAAAAAACTTCCACCTAGAGTCCTTTTTTTAACCATAGGAAAGGAAAATACAGATGAACAACTCAGAAGTGCTTCAAACTTCAAAACTAGATAATAATGGCAAAATGGATATAGAACTTTGAATAAATAATAACTTGTTTTTGCATAACTATTTGGTTTGTATCCTAAAGAACATCGTCGACCAAAATACTGAATCATTTATAAAACCCACATCTCCCTTAAAGAGATAAAATGCCTGTTCATATAAATGATTGTTCAATTAAAAAAGAACAAAAAATATTGAGGTTCTATATCCACTGGAGAGTGGGTAATG
Source organism: Myotis nattereri (assembly GCF_964212035.1). Lineage (NCBI taxonomy): Eukaryota > Metazoa > Chordata > Mammalia > Chiroptera > Vespertilionidae > Myotis > Myotis nattereri. Next base: position 79,459,503 of record NC_138086.1, read on the forward strand.
AAATCAAGAGCAATAAGCTCGTAATGTGACAAAGTTATTCTTAATAGATTTTCTTTTACTTAATAGCATTACCCAATTAAAGGAGGTGACTCTGAACAGAATACAATAGATGTTTTCCATTAAGTTTTCATTAATGATTTTGACATGATGTCCCCTGATATTTAACTTCCAAAATTAACACAAATTGGTGTGTATATGAACACAATCCTGGAGCTAGGAAACTGATGTTTAGATTAAGCAAGAGTTAACCACAAATTAATATTAATGGAGCCCGTTGGATCTGTCTCTGATCAGCTCACATAGCAGTGAACTTCTGCATTGGAAGGCATTGGGTTTCATGGTAAGCAAGGTATTTGAGTTTTTGCTAATGAGTAAACCATGAGCTTTATTTACATTTGCTGAATGTATTTATATATTTATTTAAAAAATTTTTTGCTGACACTATCACAGATTTCCGCATACCCTCTCCTTTGCCCACCTCCACCCAGCCCCTGCCCCACCTTTTCTCTGGCCATCACCACACTGGTGTCTGTGTCTGTGGGTTATGCATATATGTTCTCTGGCCAGTCTCTTCATATTTGCTGAGTGTATTTGAATGGAAGCGTAGTGAAAAGTGACAGGAGTGGTCTGCTGGGCTTGGGCAGGAATGAAGTTCTAGGTGGGGGAAGGGGAGTCTAGGCAAGTCTTGCTTGGGATTCCGTCTCAGTGAGTTGATATTTGGGTTTTATGTCTATTTGTGTGTTTTTCTCCTAGTGCAGTCACTTTCTTTGCCTGGGGAAAGCAGCAACTACAAAAGAGTTGGCAGGTTTGGCGATTTGTGGTTTGTTTTAATTCTCTATTTTATAAATACACAAAAATAATCTTAGACTGGAAGTTGATTGACAGACTTTGGGTACTTGAGAATGGTCAAAATGGATGCCTGGAAAATATGAAAATATTGATAATCGATTCTTTCTACACATGTTTATTGTGCTCCTAATCTGTGCAAGCATTGCTCTGAGAGTTTGCAGTATTTGTGAACTAAAGAGATTAATACTTGCCCCTGTGAAATTTACATTGTAGTAAATCACTCCCTCCTGGATTTCTTCTCTTCCCCCAGTGACACTGTACAAAGCTTGGCAGCAGGTAGAATAGACGCCGCCCATGCCATCATACTGGAGAGGGGGAGAGAGGAGTCAGCTTAACGCAGTACCTGCTGGCGTTCTGGGTTGCGTTTGGGGAGATGGAGATAAAAAGCACCTATAGCTGCCGGAGAAATAGTCTGGAGCAAAAAAAGGTTAAAGGGGTTACCTGAGCCTTGATGAAATTTGTTAGACAAAGAGGTGAGGGAAGAGAGACCTAGAAGGTAGGACCAGCATGTGAAAAGGCACTGAGGCAGGAGAAAGCAAGGTATGTTCTATGAACGTGAAGAATAGGGAGATGAAGGTACGCAAAGGCCAGGTCACAATGAGCCTTTGCATATCACACTGATAACTTGAGAACGCTGTCCTGGTGAAGGAACTTGCTGAAGGGTTCCGCGCAGGGAAAGGCGATCGTATTTGTACCAGGCTGATGCTGGTGAAGGGAAAGTGAGCCTCGGGGCAGGGACACATGAATCTGTTGCAATAGCCCTGGGGACATGTGGACACCTGTGCCAGTTAACACGGGAGCTGCTAGTCACACGCACCTTATAAATGTAGGCTGAAATTCACTAAAATGAGATAACATTTAAAATTCAGTTCTTTAAGCACACGGAGCTGCACCAGAGCAAATGCAGAACATCTCTGTCACCCAGAGCCAGCCTGCGGCGGCCTCGGCTCCTAACGGTGGACAGGACTCACCTCCTCAGGGAGGGGAGGGGGTTAGACTGACGGAGGAGATGAGGGCATTCTAGGGGGAGTGCGCTGTGGAATTTACTGAATTTTTTATGTTTTATTCTTTTACAACAAAACAGTATTCATGCACCACTTGTGAGAATTGAAGAAAAAAATCAGAGACTAAATGTGGTAGTGATTACAGGGATGAAGAGGAAGGAACAGGCAGAGAGGCAAGCGGAATCTCTCCATACGTTTTGATGCCTATTTTTAAAAAAATATTTTTATTGATTTCAGAGAGGAAGGGAGAGGGGGAGAGAGAGAAACATCAATGATGAGAGAGAATCATGGATTGGCTGCCTCCTGTACGCCCCCTGCTGGGGATGGAACCTGCAACCCAGGCATGTGCCCTGATTGGGAATCGAACCTGGGACCGACCCTTCAGTCTTCAGGTCAACGCTCTATTCAGTGGGCCAAGCCAGCCAGGGCTTAATGCCTATTTTTAGTGCTCTCTAGTATAGACTCTGAATTTGTCAAATAATTACTAATATTTCATATAAATGTTTACATTTGATAAGAAAATAATTTGATGCTGCATGATACTGAGCTATGGGTGAGCGGGGGGCGGGGAGGGTGAGGGTGGGGTAGGGATGAACACCCAAGGGCATGCGATTACCTGACCATGAGTCATACATGAGGACATGGACAGAAGACAGAAAGTCTCCCCAGTCAGGCAGCCGGGGTGGGGCAGCCCTCAGCGGGGTGCCGGTGTGTGCCCACACAGTCCTTAGCCAGGGACAGTATCCCCTCGGGCCTGTGTGCCAGGCTGTCGGAGCTGGGTGCCGTGGCCTGGCTCGCCGGGAAGAGCACCCACAGCGGCTGCCAGGAAGTGTGGCGCTGGCATCTTATCAGACCTGCCTGGCTGTTGCTTCTTAGGCCGGAACAACGCGAGTCACAGTTCAGGAGGAAAGCAAACCCTGCGAATGCTGGAGCAGCTCAGTTACAAGAGGCTCCGGACAGCTTCCCAGGCCACACCCCCTCCAGGTGGCCATCATATTTTGGAAGAAATTGTTTTTAATCCAGGAAACAAAATGATGAGCTACCCCTAGAAGCAAATTCATAGCAGTTATTTATCAATGAACTGAGAAGCTTAGACATGCCCTACCCGTCAGCTGCAGAATCGCTGGGAGTGAGGTCACTTTATAGGGAGGGCTCTAATTTATGTTTTTCTGCAGAAACAAGACAGATTATATTACACAGCTATCCCAGATGAAATATTCTGTTGTGTGTTTTGTTATTTCAGAAGTGCTGAAAGTCATTCATAGCTACCACATACCTACATCCTCTAATATATATGTAACATATTGATTATAACTATGCAAATAGTTATATTATATAGTTAGTGTATGTTACATAACATGATTAATATATACTAGTATTATCCTATATAATAAAAGGGCAATATGCAAATTGACCCTAACAGCGGAATGACTGGGAACTATTGGTCACTATGATGTGCACTGACCACCAGGATGCAGATGCTCAATGCAGGAGCTGCCCCCTTGTGGTCACTGTGCTCCCATAGGGGGAGTTCTGCTCAGCCACAAGCAGGGCTGATGGCTGTGAGCGCAGTGGCAGTGGTGGGAGCCTCTCCCACCTCCTCAGCAGTGCTAAGGATGCCCGACTACAGCTTAGGTCCGCTCCCCAGGACAATATCCCCTGAGGGCTCCCAGACTGCCAGAGGGATGTCTGACTGCCAGCTTAGGCCCAATCCCCCAGGGAGCGGGCCTAAGCTGGCAGGTGGACATCCCCTTAGGGCTCCCGGGCTGCCAGAGGGCGTAGGCCGGGCTGAAGGACCCTCCCCCCGCACACACACACAAGTGCACGAATTTTCATTCACTGGGCCTCTAGTATGTAATATGTGTGTTGTATTATATTTGCCACATGCCTATTTTTGCCTTAAAAAAGGAAGTGGCATCTAAATAGGTTAGAATTTCATGTCATCCCAGCACATCATAGCCTTTACTTCTTACTTACTAAATCTTTGAAACAAAGTAAATATTGCCACTGAACTTTTTTAATTATAGAAAAGGAAAGAGAAAACATTGTCTAACTCAGAAGTGAAGCCCCTGGTGTGATGTGAGGAAGAGAACCCCAGTTGGGTGGTTTTTTGTTTGAGATGAAACCTTTACAGCCAGTCCCTTAAAAGTGAAACTGAAGGCCACCATTCTTTTCATTATCCCGCTGCGAGAAGTAGAGAGCTCTCCCCACTGCTTCTAAGCGAGGCCTCTGCGCTTTGCCAGGAAGTGTGGCCACCCTTCCTTCTATCAGGTCAAGGGTGCGCCTGCTCCTCCGCGACCATCTCTCAGCGCCCGAGCCCTGACACACAGGACACCTCCAGCTGATCTGGGCCATCACCCATTCCAGCAGCCGCCCTGGATCCTGGGACTGTGGTCTCTGCAGCTGGGCATGGCCCCCCTCTCCCTGCAGGTCTGCACACACACCCCAAGGTGGAGGATGAGTATAATTTGCTGTGCATTTGAAGGTGTTTCAGATAAAAGGCAAAAATATATTTTTTCACACTGATGTGAAGAAAGTATGTGTGGAGATACATATATGACACACACACATCTACAGGGTGTCGCAAAAATGTATACACACTTTCACAGAGGATAGCCCAGTGTTGAAAATGAAACGTATTTTAACAAACACTGCCTTTGTAATTATTCAAAGTGTGTATGAACATTTTTGGGGACCCCCTATTGCCGGGAGCCGGTCCATGCTTGCTGTTTCAAGGGACCTGGCATATATGGCATACTGTTCTTAATATGTTTGCTCACCTTCTTGGCACTATGTGTTTTAACCAAGGTCTCTGAGAAAGGTTGTTTCCCCAGGTAGGGATTTTCCCCTGAAGTTAGGGAGGGAATAAAACCTCTTAACTAAGTGCCAGGTGGGAAATTAATCACTTTAACTACGAACAATCATGCTTAAGCTACATAATCTTTACTCCCTGGAATGGAGATAAGAAACGTCCTAACCTTTGTAATAGAGATTGATAGGATTGAATCAACTGGTATAAATACAGATGTAGCAAGACAGAGAGAGACAGAAATTGGCACAGAACCTGACTAGAACCTGGTGACTGAACCTAGCAAGAGACCATGGACACAGAACCTGGCTGGAGATCCTAAACAGAACTTTGCTGGAGATCCAGACCAGAACTTGGCTGGAGATCCTGGCTAGGCTGCTGATCAACTGAACGCTGTCTCCGTGTCATTCCTTCTTCGCCGACTCTGTCTACGCCTTTGGGAACCCCTGGACCTGCTGGGGTTGGACCCCGGCACCCTATATTAGGTGCAGTTCCACAGATTTATGTTATGCACCTGTGTGTGTGCACTGGGTTCATCTACACTAAAAAAAAAGAGAAAGATGCAAATTGACCGTACCTTTGCAATGCCCACCAGCCAGTCAGGAGTGAGTATGCAAGTTAACCCAACAAAGATGGTGACTTAATTTGCATATTCAGGCTCCTAGCAGCCGGGGGTAGAGTGGGATGCTTGTGTCATCGCCATAACAATGATACAGGCCTTCTGCACAGCCCCAGCCGCTCTGGGCCTCTGGGCAGCGTGGGAAGGCAAAAAGGCAGCTCCGGGCCGGAGTGAAGGCGGTGCCAGCAGCCAGGGGAAGGAAGGCCCATTCTTTCACGAATCTTCATGCATTGGGCCTCTAGTCTATTCATAAACTGGAAGGTGTGATTTTTAGGAGCTTACAGTGTAACCAGCACATCAGCTATCTTAGGGCAAAAGGTTATCTGATGTCATTTTATTTTGTTTCTAAAATGGGTTCTAACTCTAGCCAAGCCTAACTTGGGGGAAAAAGTGTGATGCAAGCCAAGTAATGGGTGGACTTCCCTGTGTAAAGCTTCCTATCATTGTGGAAACATGTAAATGGTAAACTTCTGATTTCCCCCAAAGTCATTCACAGGTATGAACAGCCTTTCTTATTTTATGTACAAACCAAAGCTTTGGAGGTTCGTGCTGCTTGTTATCTCTGCATTCACTTTGATGCGTCACTTGTTGAGACATCCGTCAGATAAATAATGGAGAAATCCTTGAAAAGCATTCATCATTCCCCAAGGACTCACCAAGCAAGAAGGTCTCCTCCGCAGAAACGAGGGGTTTTCTATTATGTGGTTTCCAAATGACTTCTCAAAAAGGAAAACCAAGAAAAATAAGGGAAATAACACCAGAAATAATAAATATGCCATAAAATAAAGTAATAAAAATGGGCGACGAAAACTGAAATAAAATGTAAGATTTAAATTATATGACACAGTACCATTTGTTTGGTCATAACAATTCTAATGACTCAGCAGTATCGTGCGCTCCCTTCCCTCTCCAGTCTCCTCTCTCTCAGCCCATTGGCCTGGCCTGGCCCAGCCTCTGAAACAGGTATTGTCTCTGGCTCACCTTCTCCACGCCAGACTGAAGGGCGGGCACACAAAAGCCTTCCAGATGCTCTTCTTTAGTGTGACCTATTTCCTCCCACGCAGGCCACCGCACCTGACAAACTCCCACCCTCCCCCAAAGCCCCCCTCCTTTTGTCTCCCCATCTTTGGTAGCGGAGTCTTGGCCCTCACGCACTCCTGAATCCCATCCTTGCCCAGAACAGCCTCGTCCCGGTGATTTCCACTCCCTCCTCATCACACTGTCTCCATCAGGCGCACTGCGGTCCTTCTCAGTCCTCGTTCTGGCCACACGTCAGAAGCCTTGACACCTGCCCCCACGTACTTCCTGAGTCCGCCTCCGCAGCCGCTTTCACATGCTGACATGCCCTCTGTTCAGTGACACGAGGTACAGACAGATTCTTCATGTGCGCCGACCTGGACAAGCCCATGTTCCTAATCATGTGAGCACAACGCCGGCATTTGTGACGTCCTGTGTGCCGGTACCCAGGGCATCAAAGCATTTCAGAGCGAGAGAGGACCTCAGAGATGGCTGGGCAGGCCTGGTAATCGTTTCCGTTTCTCAAATGAGGCTCATTAGCCAATGACCTCCAGTATCTTCCCGAGGGTCACACAGGTAGTGACAGATCTGGTTCTGAAATCATGGCTTCCTCACTCCGATCCCAGTCTTCTGCCCGAGGGTGCATATCAGGGGAGTCTGTGGGGACTCCCTCCCAGACACCCACGGACTTTTAGCTTCCTTCTCCGCCCACCTCTCCGGCCTCCTGCAGCGCTCACGCCTGTGTGTTTCCCCCTCAGTTCATGTCCTTGGTTTGCTGTCCCAAATCTGGGGCCATTCAGTTCTCGGAAGTATTTATTTCCTTTAAATTCCTATTGTTTCTCATTTATATTTATCCTGTTGAATTCACCGCAGGTTACCACCCGCAGCGGTTGTTTAGATGCTTGTTGTATTTTGCTATGGGAGAGAAAGTTCAGGACAGAGAGCTCGCCGTGTCTGACAGAGCCGTGTGGCCGTCGTGCTCTTGAGAATCAGTGTCCCATCGAATACAGTTCCGCCCACCACAAGGGATTGCTGGATGAGAGGCAAAGTGGTTGTCATTCAGCGTTTAATCTAACCGATTTGCCATGGTTGAAGATATTGTTTTTAGCTCGGTATTTCTTATTCTTTTTATTATTGGCAGGACCACAATAATAAACTAGAAATAGACTAGATAGACACTGAACTTCTTCAGTCACATCCAATTCAGTCAAGTCGCAGGTCATTCTTTCCCAGAAATCAAGCCTCTCTTATTTCTCTCGGTTCCCGTCACCGATGACAGAGTCACCCTCTGAAAAGGCTCTTGTTTGTGTTGATGTTGATACTAACGTGAATGCGGGGACAGGAAGTGACAGGGGAACATTTGAGCTCAAAAGGAGCAGAATCCCAGTGTCAGTGCTCAGAATTCTAAATTATGATGCACTGGTTTGACTGTGCTTGTCCTCATTGGCAGAAAAATAGAAAGGACCCCGATTCTGTGGTTTTCATTGTGTTGTTTTCATATTAGATGGTTGCCCAGGAGACACTCAGGGTGAGCACCGTTTTAGAACGTGCACAGTGGGGGCTGGTGCCGGGTTCGTTCTCCGTCACGGCGAAGGGAAGGGGTCGTTGGCTCATCTACACAGGCCCTTCCCTGGACCTGCCTCTCTGGTGCCATCTTTGATATTTATTTTCCCTGTGAGAAGTGGGAATTTTGAAACTGACATTCCATTGTTTTGTAGCAAATAGAAGTAATGTAAGCGGTTTTCCTCAAGCACAGTAGCTTTTCTTTTAGGACATCCTACATCTGAAATACTTTCTCTTTCTCAACAACATGCCCAGACAGTCACCTTGAAGTTAGGTTTCCCATTGAGCTGAAGAGTGTGAGCACAGCAGCTGCTTCGGGACATACGACGCGTGCTGACACTTTCTCACTTACACACGTCAGGGCCGCGTGCTCTCCACTGAGTGCGAGTGACCCTTGGAAGAAAGAAAATGCTCTATAATCCTCATAAACCAGAACAGTACTTATCTTCAGAGCCAGAATTCCAGGGGCAGGAGGGGGGTTACCCAAGAGGTATTGTGTTGTCAAGAGCTCACATATCTCGGATAATGAGGGGAGATATGAAATACGCTCAGGCTGGTTTTGACGACCTATTGGTGTAGGGCATGCATATACACATGTACTCAGAGTTGCTACCTGATCACACTCTCAGCCCTACCTGTGGGTCCCCCTATACCAGTGATGGCGAACCTATGACACGCATGTCAGAGGTGACACGCGAACTCATTTTTTTGGTTGATTTTTCTTTGTTAAATGGCATTTAAATATATAAAATAAATATCAAAAATATGTCTTTGTTTTACTATGGTTGCAAATATCAAAAAATTTCTGTATGTCACACGGCACCAGAGTTAAGTTAGGGTTTTTCAAAATTTTGACCCGCCGAGCTCAAAAGGTTCGCCATCACTGCCCTACATCTACTGTTGTTTTAGTGACTGTTTCTGCACTAAGTGCTCGCTCTCTTACTTTGTGCAAAGTAAATTGGAGTGTGACTTGGAAGATAAAAGCCCCATAAGCACTCGTCAATGAAACACAACTTCAATGCTGGTAGCCTGGTCTCATATTAACAACCCTGTTGGCAAATGGCATTACATGTAATCGCAAAAGAAGGTCAGTGCACCAGCCGATGGCAAATCTTGATAATAAGCCATTCTATGCCTTGACACCTCCATTCCACTCTACTCCACCTTTATACATAGTAGATATTAATTTCAGCAATTATTCATTGAGAAACATACTAAATGCAAGATATATACGAAATGAGATACGTACTAAATGCAAGACCTGTATGGAAACAGATAGTGTAAAAATACCTTGACGTCATATATTTAGATCACTTCAGCAAAACAAAGCCCTTCTTTGAGATAAACTTCTCTTATAACAGAAATCCATTCAAATGTTATTTAGGAGAGGTTATTAAACCAGGACTACTATATTTTACACTCATGAATCTGGCGATATATATATATATATATATATATATATATATATATATAGTTATATATATATATATATATATATAGTTATAGTTATAGTTATAGTTATAGTTATAGTTATAGTTATAGTGGCAGGAAATACCCAATATCAAATGGTGCATGGAAAGTATTTACTCTTCTTTGGATTTTGTAATGTCTTTTTCAAAAGTCATTTTCACAACCTACTACTCTTCACACACACACACACACACAGAGCCATAGAAGTAATAAATATTTCTACCAAGTAGTCAATGGATTTCCATAATTCAAAGCTTAGAAAAGGCTAAATGATAATTCATCCTAAACATCTTCCCTCGGGGTTAATTATGGGCCAATAATACCTGCATCCAAAGAGTCTGCGGAGATGCCAGGCTGCGTTTGATTATGTCTGGAATAACTCTTTGAATTGCTTAGTGAATAAACCTTTAATAATTTGCAGCAATATTGTTATCATCTATTGCCACGAGATTGTTAACTTGTGTTTATATAATGTCTTTCTTAGATTAATTGGAAATGCTCCATTTGGAATCAGAGCAGTCTCTAGAGAATGCTGCTAAAATGCTTTATCCATTAAAAATAATTCAAATCCAGTTAACTGGCCCATGGAAGATGTAATGGTTAAGGAAGTCCCTTTCAAAACACTTAGGTTGGGCCACCATGCACATCTATATTTGGCTTTTGAATTAAACCTCCGTGGAGCATGTTCCATGTTAGGCAACCCCAGCAAGAAGGAGTAGACTCTTTGTGATGTGAGGGATTGTTATAACGATTGAAATGACCATCAGTCCTTTTCAGTATGTGTGCGTAGAAACAACCTGCTAGATATTGGCCTCAAAAGGAAGCAACCGCCTTATATTTAAACTAGAGGCCTGGTGCACTCAGGGGTTCCCTCATCCTGGCCTGTGCCTTCTGGCAGTCTGGGCTCCCCGGGGGATCAGGCCTAAGCTTGTAGTCAGACATCCCTCTGGCAGCCCAGGAGCCCTCAGGGCAGGTCCCCCAGGGAGCAGGCCTAAGCTGCAGTCAGACATTTTAGTGCTGCCAACGAGGCAGGAGAGGCTCCCGCCACTGCCGCTGTACTCACAGCCATCAGCTCGGCTTGTGTCTGAATGGAGCTCCCCCTGTAGGAGCTTCACTGACCACAAGGGGAAGCTCCTGCATTGAGCATCTGCCTCCTGGTGGTCAGTGTGTGTCATAGCGACCCGTCGTTCCTGGTTGTTCTGCTGTTAGGGTCAATTTGCATATTACCCTTTGTGTATTTTATAGCATTTAATTAGTGTTAAACAATGAGTATGTAATCCCATGGGCTCCTCAGGAAAATTCTATGGATCCTCATTCATCATCATCATCATAGTAATAATAGCAACTGTTTATTCACAACTGCAATGTGTAAAGCATATGCTAGGCATATGCATAGGCCTGCATTTTTGAGATAACTGCAGTGTGCCACCCAGAACCTCCTCTCAGGAACAAGGCATTCACCAGTGACCAGAAGGGTTAGCTTTTAAGCTACTTCCTAGAAACTTCCTTTGGCTAAAATAGTTGTCACCTTCAAAATGACATACCCTTTACCCAGGGCAGCCTGCACCCAGTGGCTTGTTGTGAGAAGGTACAAAGGCCTGAATCACAGCAAGACCCTTCATTCAGGGTTGCCCTATGGCACTGGCTCGGGCCCTGTAGCTCGGGCTCTGGAAGCCTCACTTGCTCACAGACGCCAATCCTGAGGGTGCCTCCCCCACCCAGTAACCTCTGTCACCTCAGTGTCTGCTTCCTGTCTAACCCGACAGAAGACATGAACCTCAGCACTGGGTGAGGAAACAGGATCGGAATGAATACAGAAACAAGTCTTACAGCGCCATGTAGTCTGGCTAAGAGGACCAGGTCCAAATTTTAAGAGGTCCAATTTCAACTATAGGATTAGGCGGACTTATGTCTAGACCAGTGGTTCCCAGCCTTGTTTTGGCCACGCCTCACCTGAGCATCTCTAAAATCCTGACCCCCCCCCCCACCACCACATGACATAGAATTCTTATTATTCAAAAAGCGAGCTCCTGTTCACGTGGAGGAAGCCTAAGAGGCCATTCACTTGGTCTAAACAAGCTTCCAAAGAACATGGCATCCATGAAAGAGAAAAATAAAAGAAGGAAAGGACAGTGGAAGTCCTGAGGAAGAAATCAATAAGAAATTGTTAAAAAGATATGATATGAAGTGATATGACAAAATAGCAAATAAAGTTTCAAAACATAATAGAGAACTCAAATGCATAAATACATCACAACATATATTTATATCCTGTATATGAGTCCCCTAGAACCATAGGAAATGCAAAAAATTCACTGTTAATAACTCATTCTCAAATTCCCCCCCTGCTTAAAAATCAAATTGCCCCCTGTGGGGTGTGTGCCACATTGGGAACCATATTAACCATATAGACCTAATAAAATAAATTCGTTAAGAATATTTGAAAAGAAGGATAGCTTACTTTTTGTGACAGCATGGATGGACCTGGAGAGTTATTATGCTCAGCGAAATAAACCACTCAGGGAAAGATAAATACCATATGATCACATATGTGGACTCTAATGAACAAAATAAGAAAACAAGTAAAATAGAAACAGACTCATAGTTACAGAGAACAGACTGAGAGCTACTGGGGGGTGGGGCCACCGGGTGAAAAAACTTGAAGTGATTAAGCAAAAACCAACCCTTATACACAGCCAACCACATGGTGATTACCAGAGGGGGGAGGCAGAAGAAGGTCAAAGGGGAATAAATGGTGATGGAAGGAGACATGACTTGGGGTGTTGAACACACAATACAATATACAGATGAGGTACTAAAGAATTGTACATCTGAAATGTTTATAATTTTATTAACCAATGTCACCCCAATGAATTCAATAATTTTTTAAAAGAAATCTTAGGAAAAGGAAAGACTGTTCAAGAGCTATGCACACCATCTTTTTCAAGTAATGATTACCTCTTACTCAATTTGTTTATGAAGGTAGAAAATTTTAATTAATTCATACACCATCCCATTAATTTAAATTTTAAAGGTCTAATAGAAGTAGAAAGTGAGGAAATAATAAAAATCTGTGCTATTTTGGAATGCATGAAGAAGACAACATTCTATGAATGAACAAATTCCATCTGAAAGATCTGTAGCTATTGGTTGACAATATTATGAGACTTATGTGCAAATGACAGAACTGTGGTTAATATGTTTTCTGCTTTTGCTATCTGTGTTCATGTTTATTTAGAGAGAGCATTTGTTATTCTGTTGATATAAGCATTTATTAGTAGAATAAACTGAAAATATTCTTTTCATCCAAAATTTACATTCAAGAAGCAAGAAACTAAAATACACGTAGCGTCTTACTTTGCACAAAAGTCATGGTCCTCCATAAAGTAGGGCTGTAAGCTCTACCTGGTATCAGGGCTAACGGGAATTTTTAAATTCTAAAATTAGAGCAGTAAAGGTCTTCCATAGCACTGAAATACTGCAACATATAGATCATGTGCATAATACATTTGGAAGCGAATTCCATTATATATTTTCAAGAAAAGGCAGTCACTTTTCCAAGTCCTTATAAAAACACTAATGCTGCCGAGCACTTCGGATTTCTCTTCCTTACAGAGGCTTCTGTAACTCACAAGGCCCAAGCCCCCATGTGAAATAAAAGCCTCCCTAGCTAGACCATATCCTCTTGTTCATTCTCTTTCTAATGCTTTAGATGTTAGACCCCTGAGCCCAACTTTCTTGGAATTAAAAGTTAGGAAAAATTATAACAGCAATGCAATTTAGATAATTTGCCTAAAAGCTGTTTTATTCCTTTCCTACATTTTTCTGCATTAAGATACAAAATTGTGATATATGCCAGAAAGCAGAATTAGGCAAGGAAAAATCAAGTATACTATAAATTCTGAAAAAAAAGGCACAAATTTTGAAAGATGAATTTTGCCAAACCACGTAATCGCTTAACCAATCTCAACCACATATGGAAATCAGGGATTGAAAATATTCTGAATCAACCAACTTGTCATTTCAATCGCATGCTTGTCCAAACCGCGTATGGGAACCCAAACCAAGCCCCAGGAGGATGATGCAGGAATAATACGCTAGCTCCAGGCACAGGGCTGTTTGTTATCTGAATCTGGGCACGTGAGACCCTTGACATGTTCATTATTTTCCTCACTAGTCCACGGTCAAAGCAAAGAGCTGCTTGGAAGAAATTCACTCATTTTCCCCTGATGCCACAAGTTCTGGAGATAGACTCAAACCCGGTGGTAAAAGCTATTCCAGCTGATGAATGTAGCTGCTAATGACTGGTCAGTGGTCATCGGGGTGTCATAAGCCATAGCTTGCAGAAGCAGCCAGCAGTTTTGACATAATAACCTGTGCTAAACTTGACTGAGAAGTTTCTACTCCAGGAAGCTTGATGGCTACAAGGAGATGCATATCGGCACCTGCTATGGAAACCGGTGCAGGGCCCCTGGAACCACAACGGTCCTACTGCTTCGTCCTTTCCACGGAATCATCCAGACGCCGCGCTCACTCAGGATGGGCCTGTTCGTGTCTGGGACTTGCTCCCAGGCCTGAGCTCGGTGTTGCCCGTGATGCTGAGAAGGTAATCTCTGGTTACATGAAAATAACGAGAACAGTGATTTAAACAAGAAAGCAGCATCTATTGCTACATGTTAAAACCCTACTGTATTTGGTTTCCTATTAGCACCACCAGGAAGACAAATTTTCTAATTAGGGCTGTAGGAACTGCTGGCAGGAGGTAACTTGTAGGTCACACGCGTGGCATACAGAGCTAACAAAGCTCTGAATTCTTGTAAGCAAAGCTAGGGAATTGGTACGAGCAAGGAGGCCAGAAATACCACCATCTTTCTGGATCCAGAAGAGCATTTTGGGTTCTTTTGCATAGTACTGGCATATATAAGAGCACACTTACCAGTAATCTAGCTTCACTCGAGTTAAATTAACAAGGGGTCCCTACAAGTCTCCTTCCTGTGTGTTTTCTTATTGATCTTTAAATACGACATAAGCACTTATAAAAATGGCAGAGTACCGTGTTGCCTGCCTGGGACACATTCCCTCATCCCCTTTGTCAGTCCCTGCACCCGGAAATCTCCAGGCCTTTTCCTGTGTTTCACAATCCCTGGGGAATAGTTCAGAAGTCACATTGCCCTGTAGTACTGGCTGGTTTTTTATCAGGCTACTTAGGGGAATAGTCTTCCCAGTGGGCACATTTTCTGGGCCAGAAAATTACCTACATTCATTTCAGAGAGAAAAAGAGAGAAAGAAACACAATTACAGAGCCAGGTAGCCAGCGTCCCGAGGGAATTCTTGCTGCTGTCAGCCTCCCGGTTGTTGGGTTGTTGGTGTCCACAGGCCAGAGCTGGGAGGCTCCCCACACTGTCGGCCTGGGGAAGCAGAGCTCTGGCAGCTGACTCATTATCAGTGTTCATACGTGCTTGATGCTGCTTTTGTCTTTCCCTTCAACACCCAGTCAGGCCTATCACGCTTGATGGCTACAAATCTAAGAAGAGCAGGAGGAAGGGCAAGGAAGGAAAGGATAGTAGACCTGCTGCGACTTCACAGTATTCTCTCCACTCCCCGCCACTAGACGGGTAGGACCCCATGTCATTAGAGTTCTGGAAAAATCAGTAATACCTGGGTCTGTCTCTATGCCAGGCATTTGAAAGAAGACAGGGTATCCTCAGAGAGCGCTCAAGCAGGCAGTGGACGATATAAGTATGATTAAAAATGAACAAGTCTGATAAAATATATATACTCACTTATATAAAGGAGTTGTCCCATATATATATATATATATATATATATATATATATATATATATATATAATCAGTCATAAGGTCCGCATCAGAAAGCGTTTGAGAGGAGTTGAGGTTTAAGAAAGCTGTGTGTGGGATCTGGCTTTGACAAACCTTCAGGTACTGAGTTTGGAAGTTTGGGCTCGATGGGAAATAGTGAGTGGATCAATAGAGGAGAGAAAATGCAGAATGGTTTTGAGGAAAGACTCATGATTGGAAAACCCTCAGAGCAATACGTGCAATGAAACATTAAACCAAAAAGAAAATTGTAAGCAGGGCCCGAGTGGCAAAAGAGGAGCTGCTACCGAGGAGAGCCACTGGGAATCGCTGAGGAGTTTCCTCAGAGGAGCGGGAGGACTGACGCTGGAAGCGGAGACATGAACTGACGCTTATGCGTCCATGGGTCCCGGAGCAGAGAGAGAAGACCAGGACTCAGTGGAGGCAAGACCGGTCAGCCGGGAGGGAGGCAGGCTCAGGAAGAGGGAACGCAGGATGCTTTGGCCACGTGTGCAGGGCTGTCGGAACTGGCTGGGATGTAGGAAGCCAAGGAGAGTGTGGAAACCCCGATGCGCCCAGGTCCTGAGCCAGGCTGTCGGAGCATGCAGGCGGCAAGAGGAAGAGGAAGCCGGGAGGGAACCACACCTTGAGTTTGTGATGCGCTGATATTAAGGAGCTTCCAAAGCAAGCTGTTGGGAAGGTGAAGCATGCACCCTGAAATTGGAAAATGAGGTCGGGATCAGGCAGGCTTATGGTTTCGAGAATTCTACGCATGGATGTCACAGGGAGAAGGTGCAGTAATGAATGAAGTTCCCATGAGACAGGAGGGCAACAGTGAGCCTGGGTCAGGCACACGCTCATGAGAAGGAAGGAAAGAGAAGGAAATGCAAACAAAGATGCAATGTCCAGGGGAAAGGGGAACAATGAGCGAAGAGATTCCATATTCTCATGGGCCTGGGACTCGATATTGAGGACTTCCTGGTAGCATTCCAACCTTCAGAAATCAATAAATAATGGGAAACTAATAAATATTTTTTAAAAGCACCTAATCAAGACCAGGGTTGCTAAATAGCACACTCTCCTGGGGTGTGTCGCCCACTCCATGGACACCATGATGGTGGCGTTGTCTCCAAGTGTGATTTCAAGCTCCGGAAGAAGTGCACAGGCCTGCCGGCCCGCTCATCACTCACAACACGCAGAGAGCCGCACACGCAGCCCCTGCGAGCGCACCTCAGCACACAGCGAGCAGCGCGTTAGGATGAAAACCTGTCATTTCAGAGTCAAAAGAGGTTATAAATAGTCCATTTACAGAAAGGGGCAGAAACACTTATAAAAGAATCAAAACTACACAAAACGATCCTATTCACGAGAAACCAGCAGGAATAATAATATCGTTTTAAAGTGAATTTGATAATTTGCTCAAAGCTTAGACGCTCTATCTGTGGTGGCTGGTTGAGGGAGGAAGTAGATTTCATGCTGTCCCTTTCTCTCCATCTCCAGGCTGCAGGGAGAACATCTGGGGGCAGGAGGCCTGTGAGTGGATTTGCTGTGGGCGCCTATTGGTGATGAGCCTTTCTGTCCCAGGGACAGCTGTGCCTTCTCACTCTGTGTCCTGAGAACCTGGCTTGGCAACCATCTGGCAGGGGCTCCAAAATTATGACCCAACAGGAATGGGGACTGTGCCCCATTTGTGGCTAGGGCCTGGCCACACCCCGGAGTGGGATGTGGGTGACAGAGCTCCCAATTGCCTCCCGCCACTGCTACTGCTTTCTCCC
Source organism: Myotis nattereri (assembly GCF_964212035.1). Taxonomy (NCBI): domain Eukaryota; kingdom Metazoa; phylum Chordata; class Mammalia; order Chiroptera; family Vespertilionidae; genus Myotis; species Myotis nattereri. The sequence goes on from NC_138086.1 coordinate 79,476,426, forward strand.
AACTTTAGACAAACAAACTAACTAACTAGCTAACTAACTAACTAACTAACTAAACTCCCTAACGCCAGCCACTGTGGCTGCCTCTGTATGGAGATGCCATCTGAACCTTCAGATGGATGGATGGCTCCCAGTTGTGTGCAGATGAGGAAACTGCTCTGACAGTGGTTTGCTGGTAAACATTTATAGCACGCTTCCCGGGGCGGGGGGCCCTGATTGGTTGCATTGTTTCCCTGCCACAGAAACCCTGTGCCCTTGTGACTTAACTGAGCGGGACTGAGAGAGCGCAGGTCACCTTTGCGAGCAGCACAGACACCCCCAGCTCACTGCTGGCTTCCGCTGCTCAGCCATCTCCTTTCCCCAGAAGCTGTAGCCTTTGGGGCTCTGGGTGGTATGAAATGGAAGGAAAAGTGGAACTGGATTTTGCACAGGTCATCTGCACTAGCAGTTTTCACCTTTAAAGCTCATGGTACACATGAGCTAATTACTGGAATTTGGTGGCACACCAAAAAGATATATTTTTGGCTGATCTGATAAAAAAACAAATAGGTGCCTCGTCTGAGAACCTCCGCTGTCATGGCCCTAACTATATTCATCTTTGTTTTCTTTCTCCTCAGCAGCATACTTTTCCCTTTCTGGCTTCTTGGACTTAATCTTAGGGAAGGAAAGCTTTAACCTTCACCAAACAGATAAAGGAAGATAAGGAAGGAGAGGGGGACATAATCCCTTCCTAGCTTGTGTATATTCTACACAAACTCCTGGGCCTTTCATGACACTCAGACTTTTTTTTCTGCTCCCAGAAAAAGCAGGTAGAAGCTGGTAACTGTGTATAATTTTTACTCTGTTGGGGTAGTGAATGAAGAAAGATCTGGCTCTCTTGATATGTAAAATGTACAACTGGCACAAAAATAATCCATCCAATGAGTGAATGGGCATTAGTTATATAAGCTTAGTAAGTAATTTTATAGAGATCAAAATAAATAGTTTGACTCAGAAATGTAAAATGAAGAAAAATCTACCAATTATGAAATATATTACCTATCAATCTGGACTTCCTCCTTCTATTACAACTATACCCACCCTCCCAGGACTACTGACTGAGCTGCAGCCTTGCCCAGAATTTACTTCCTCAACATGGCCCTGGCCCCTGCACTGGAGCTTCCTTGTCTCGAGTGGGCCCCTTGCACAGTCTCTACTGGCCACCGTATCCAATTGAGCAGACACCATCGTATCGCCAATAGGAGCACTGCATAGAGTCCATCTGAAGTAAGTGGTGTCCACCTGGACATTTTCTTACTCAGTTACAAATAAAAACAGCCGTGTGTAACCATTAATGAACCTCCCAAGTTCCATGAGGCCAAGAACTGTTTTGTGGCTTCTTTTGATCACATCTACAATGACTAAGGGTTTTAGACTAGTTAACGGCATTGGATAATTGAAAGGATACTGAATCTTCCACACAGTCTTTACATTGGAGGGGGGAGACTAAAGTATTATTTAAGTACTCATTCCTTGAAATAAACATACTTTACCTGGGATGAGATAAGCCTACTCTTCCCGTTCATCACGTTTCCTACATTGATCTGAGCATAGGCGTCACCAAGCGGGGATTCTTCTGTTAAAAGACATAGTTTCTGTCCTGCAGGTTCAGCATTGACAGAGACTGACCCTGGGGGTCCAACTTTAACAAGGGCCCCAGTGAGGACTGTGATCTGGTGAGGTGAGGAGGTGTTGCTTTGTCACACCAAGCCAAGCAGAGAACAGTGAAGGCGAGAGGACACACCTGGGCCAGCGGGGCTGTTCAGCCAGGGGGACCCTGTGGCCACTTGACAACAGAGCAGAAATCCACAGCCAGGGAAGGACCATCGGTCCACAGGAGCAGTGATGCAACTACAGGCCACAACCGCCCTGGGCCAACTTGCTTTCCTATAACATGTGATGCTGCAGGTGGGTGCACTTTTTTGAATCCCACAAATCCCCACGGATGCCCCCCTCATCTGTGGTGCTTCATAGGTTGCTTGTTAGAGTCCAGGTGCTCATGAATCATCACCTGTTAACCATTTGGCCAGTGATCAGAACTTCTGAAGTGTCTATAAATCTCAGAATAAACTCCACCTCAGAGCCACAGCATGCCGCCCGGAGCAGAACTGTGCCCTTCCGTCATGGGGGCTCTGCCTGCTTCCGCTCACTGGTCAGATCTATTCCGGATTGGAGAGTTTTGTCCAGCTTCCTGAAGAGAGTCACATGCCTCCAGGCAGAATCACACCCATGCTCTCCTTCCCCGTGTTTATTTCAGGAAAGACGGGTTGCTCCTCTAATTACAGTTTAAAAACAAGATATCCTTGGAACAATTCCAGAATTTAGATACAGTTTATGTATTAAAATTTTGCAATTGTTTGCAAAGTTTTCCAGAAAACTAAAAAGCAATACAGCCCAGCTGGTGTGGCTCAGTAGTTGAACATCAACGTATGAACCAGGAGGTCAAGGTTCATTTCCTAGTCAGGGCACATGCCCAGGTTGCAGGCTTGATCCCTGGTGTAGGGTGTGCAGGAGGCAGCCGATCAACAATTCTCTCTCATCATTGATGTTTCTCCTCTCTCTCCCTCTCTCTTCCTCTCTGATATCAATAAAAATATTTTTAAAAAATTATTTTTAAAAAGCAAGACAGCGTTGCTTAGAACTCTGTGAAGTGCTGCACACTTGTACCTGCCCCGGCTGGCTTTAGGTATGGAAGTCTTTAGAAGGATTCTGAAATAACAGGAGAGCCCCAGCTATGGCTCTAATGCAGCAGTTCTCAACCTGTGGGTCGCGACCCCTTTGGGGGTCGAAAGACCCTTTCACAGGGGTCGCCTAAATACATCCTGCATATCAGATATTTACATTGCGATTCATAACAGTAGCAAAATTACAGTTATGAAGTAGCCACAAAAATAATTTTATGGTTGGGGGTCACCACAACATGAGGAACTGTATTAAAGGGTTGCGGCATTAGGAGGGCTGAGAACCACTGCTAATGAGTAAAGGCAACTGCTCATGAACCTCGGTCAGCATTCATCACTGCTCCAGACCCCTGTGGTTGGTAGGGTGGCCTTTCAGCATCTGAAGCCAAACTTCCTGAGAGAGGGAGCAGCTGGCCGTGCAGAAGGCGGGCCCTCCAGAAGGCAGGCCCTCCAGGACAGGTCTGGGGAAAGGTCTCTGATCCAGGAGGGAAGGCATTTGGACCAGGATCTCGTTTTGCCAGGCTGAGTTTTCTGAGTGGTTTTCCGCCTTGTTTCCCTCATGCGAATAGGGTCACGTCCCTCCCATTTGTCAGAATCACAGAAATGGCATGAGAAGATTTTTACCTGTTTATTTGTTGATTGGTTCTATCAACGTCTCTCACTAATAGGCTATCTGCAACGGCAGCTGGCTGCATTTGATAATATAATCAGCAGTAGCTCCTGCCTGGAAATTGAAGAATGAGGCAGGTGACTCGCTCGGCTCCCCTGTCTGGCAGGGGAGCGTTGACAAATGTTAGGCTGGCTTGTTTGAATTTCAAAAACAAGGAAGGAAAATGATGGTTTTTTTGTTGTTTTTTTAAAGAATCACTTAGGAAAAGTTTAAAGTTATGCTATTCTGGGGTAAACTAAAGTGGTTTTAAACAGTGGTGATTGTGTAAGGAAAATGAAAAAAAATGGGGAAAAAATCACAAGCTTTCTTCTATTTTACCTTGTGATAAACAGATAACATACAAGCTAATATTTAGCCATAAGCCAACACCAATATTAAAATTAGCTCGACAGATCATAATCTGTACTATTGAATCATATCAAACTGTTCGTAGTTTTTTTAGAAATATTTACTTAAATTCACCAGGTGGAAAAAGCATTGGAACTATCTGAGAGGAACCACAGGAAAAAATAAGGACATGGCTGGCTCAATGCAATGATTTTGAAGAATCTTTAGAAGTCACTAAATGTAGTTTCTAGGGCAAGATTTCAGAGCTCGCACGGAGAGATGGCTTTAGCACATCGCTATCAAGCTTCATTATCTCTAGGCTGAGAGAGGGCAAAGAGCTGAGCAAACACCTCCTATGACTCATTTATGGTCTTTGTGAGGAGGGAGCAGCCCCACTGAGACAGCTAAATTCCGACCAGGCAAGTTGTTTGGGAAAAGAGTGAGCACATCTCAATTCCAAACCACTGTTCCCATATAGCAGGGGCATCACACTGAAAATGCCATCTTAGGGATGTGTGTGGTTTCTCTTTAGGGGGCTAGGAGTAAGTGCAGGAATGTTTTAAGCAGGTCCCATTCTTTGGTAAATTGGGGTCTCACCCAAAATTTAGATGCAAAGAGTAGAAAACATAAAAGGCATCCAAATCGGAAAGGAGGAAGTAAAACTCTCATTATTCACAGATAACATGATATTGTACATAGAAAACCCTAAAGACTCCACCAAAAAAACTACTATAGTTAATAAAGAAATTTGGCAATGTAGCAGGATATAAAATTAACACCCAGAAATTGATGGCATTTTTATGCACAATAATGAATTCTCAGAAAGAGAAACTAAACAAACAATCCCATTTACCATTGCAACAAAAAAAATTAAGATACTTAGGATAAACTTAACCAAGGAGGTAAAAGAATTGTACTTCGAAAACTACAGGACATTGACAAAGGAGATAGAGGAAGATATGAAGAAGTGGAACAATACACTGTGTTCATGGATTGGTAGAATTAACATCATTAAAATCAAAGCAATCTATAGATTCAATGCAATCCCTATTAAAATACCAACAGCATATTTCACAGATCTAGAACAAATACTCCAAAAAATTTATATGGTACCAAAAAGACCCCAAATAGCTGTAGCAATCTCAAGAAACAAGAATAAGGTTGGAAGAATCACAATACCAAGTATCAAATTATACTACAAAGCCACTGTAATCAAAACCAGCCTAGTACTGGCACAAGAACTGGCATAGAGGCTCCAGAAATCAACCCAAGACATTACACTCAGTAAATATTTGACAAAAGGGTCAAGAGCATACAATGGAGTAAAGACAGTCTCAATAAATGGTCTGGGAAAGTTGGACATGTATGTGCAAAATATGAAACTAGACCACCAACTTATGCCATATACAAGAATAAACTCAAAATGGATAACATACTTAAATGTAAGTCATGAAACCATAAAAATCCTATAAGAAGCCATAGGCAGCAAAATCTCAGATATCTCTAGTAGCAATACATCTCTGTTTGTAGATACAACTAGGGCAAGGGAAACAAAATAGAAAATAAACAAATGGAACTACATCAAAATAAAAAGCTGCTGCACAACAGAAGAAACCAACAAAATGAAAAGGGAATTCACTGTATGGGAGAACTTATTTGGCAATGATACATCTGATAAAGGGTTAATATCCAAAATATATAAGGAACTCATACATCTTAACAAAAGGCAGATAAACAATCCAATTAAAAAATGGGCAGCCCTAACCGGTTTGGCTCAGTGAATAGAGCGTTGGCCTGCAGACTGAAAGGTCCCAGGTTCGATTCCAGTCAAGGGCATGTACCTTGGTTGTGGGCACATCCCTAATAGGGAGTGTGCAGGAGGCAGCTGGTCGATGTTTCTCTCTCATCGATGTTTCTAACTCTCTGTCCCTCTCTCTTCCTCTCTGTGGAAAATCAATAAAATATATTTTTAAAAAATGGGCAAAGGATCTAAATAGACGTTTCTCCAAAGTGAACATACAGATGGCCAAGAGACATGAAAAAATGCTCAAAGTCACTGATCATCAGAGAAATGCAAATTAAAACAACAATGAGGTATCACCTCATACCTGTCAATGGATACCATCAACAAATCAACAAATGACAGGTGCTGGGAGGATGTGGAGAAAAGGGAACCCTCGTGTACTGCTGATTGGAATGCAGACTGGTGAAGCCATTATGGAAAACAGTATAGAGTTTCCTCAAAAAAAAAAAATATGGAACTGCCATTTGACCCACTGATCCCACTTCTGGGAATATATCCTAAGAAACTGAAACACCAATCCAAACATATGCACCCCTATGTCATAGCAGCACAATTTACAATAGCTAAGATCTGGAAACAGCCCAGTTGCCCATCAGTAGATGAGTGGATAAAAAAGCTGTGGCACATTCACACCATGGAATACTATGCAGCAGTAAAAAAGAAGAATCTCTAACCCTTTGAGACAGCATGAAGGGAACTAGAGAGTATTATGCTAAGCGAAATAAGCCAGCCAGAGAAAGACAAGTATCACATGATCTCACTCGTGTGGAATCGAATGAACAAAATAAACTGATGAACAAAATAGATCTAGATACTTAGAAGCATAGAAACAGACTGTAGAATTAGAGGAAAGGCAGGGGTGGGTGGTGGATGGGTGGAAAGAGATCAACCAAAGAACTCAGGTGCATATATGCAGAACACATGGACATAGACAGGCCTGGGGTGGGGGGCTGGGGCAGGCTAGAAGGGACCAATGGGGAGAAAGGGGGGACATAGGCAATACTTTCAACAATAAAGATTTTTAAAAATAAAAATAAAAGTAGATACAAGGAGGGAGATGGAAAGGGCTCCCTCTTACTTTCCATGAATCGGATTGATATGAGTGTGTCCTTCAGATCTCTCTGTGGTGGTGTTTTTCTGTGGCTGAAAGGGAGGGCTCAGAAGAGTAATGAGAGGCACGTACAAAGCATTTGTCAAGGGGCTGATGAAGGTTATTGCAAGTTATTAGCGAGAAGTCTTGACAAAAGAATAGTATGGTATTGGTCCTCCACCTGAAACTGTGTTCCAATGTACCCCAGACATGAAAGGCATTCAGATTCTTATCCTTACACTTAATTTTGAAAAATCAGGATTTGTTTAGCTTTTTTTCCTAATCAGTTTATTAGGATTGTTTGTTTCTTTGTTTTTTACTGGTCAAAGCAACCCATGTATATCATTTAAAAGAGAAAATAATGGTAAAGTGCTTTATAGGATCATTATTGTCTAAAATCTTAATCCTACAGACCCATAGAATGTAGAGTGCTTGAACTTTACTCTGGTCAAGAAGCATTTCACTTAGGAATGTGCTTGAAATTGAAGGAAGTAGCCTGGAGAATGTGAAGGTAACGTGTGAGAACTATATTCATGCCTAAACGCATTGCATCATTTTATGAAAATCTGATGTTGAAGAGAACTGCCGGGCACAGAATGTTGTAATATATAACCAGAGTGTCCAAGCACAGAGTACACCTAGGTGGTGGTCCTAGTGGGTGAGAGTCATGTTTCCCGAGAGTCTGATGTGACCCTCACTTTCTCAGGCATCATTGTCAGGACACAATCTCCCTAAAAGGATCCTAAAAGCCTGGAATACTGATTATAAATTAACATTTATAATCTTGTGAATTATTTAGAGAAGTGTAATAAATGCATAATTTATGAGAGTGCTTTTAACTGATCTGATTCTCAGTCAATTCTTATTAACCTTTGTCAAAATAGAGATTATGGAAACCATCACTTCTGGTTGTTGTTACACCCATATTTGTTGTTTCAATTAATATGATGTTGCATATATATGGTCCATGGTTGTGCACTAAGATTATGTTTCCCTTCGATGTAAGTTTTACACTTCTCAGAGAGAGTAACTTCCCCTACGTTTTCCATCTGCTTATTTTTCTTTGAATCTCTTGCATAGTCCTGAAATCAGACTCCAGACAATTAACAGTTCCATTTCTTTCCTTCTTTCCTCATGTTCCTATCTGGCCTAATTATCTACCAAGCCTGTTTTTATAAAACTATGACCCTTGGAATGCCTACTTCTATTTCCAAAGTTGGATCCCTTATTTCCTAGACCCCATATTTTATTCTATTTTTGTTTTCTTCCTCATTTTTATAAATACCCTCCAGTGGCCGCCTAAGCAGGAGTACAGAGAAATGTAATATTTATGACACTGTGATATGAATAAAATGTTCTAATAATGACTTCACACTTGATGGATACTTAGGCTGGGTATAAAAATTTGGCTTAAAACCATTTCACCTAGAATATAGAAGTTGCGCTATTGTCATCTAGTTTCCAATACTGCTTTTGAGATGTGTGATGCCATTTAATTCCTAGTTTGTGTATTTGATTAGTTTTTTTTCTTTCTGAAATTTGTGAAATCTTTAGATCCCTGGTGTTTATCTCTGGTGTTCTCCCAAGCCTTCAGGTAGCCCTTCATGCTGAACCTTTTAGAATGTACAACCATATCATTTAGTCCTTAAAAACTTTTGGGGTGTTATTTTTATACAATGCCCCATCCATTTTCTTAGTTTTCTCTTTATGGACCCACTATTCGATAGATTTTTGAGCCTCCATTTTATTTTTCTTCTTTTTTCATCTCTTTTGTTTTTAGTAAAGGTGTTTATATATTCAAATAGAAAATCTTTTTTTTTAATTAAATCTTTATTGTTCAGATTATTACATTTGTTCCTCTTTTTTCCCCCCCATAACTCCCCTCCTCCCAGTTCCGACCCCACCCTCCGCCCTCACTCCCCATCCACTGTCCTCATCCATAGGTGCATGATTTTTGTCCATTCTCTTCCCGCATCCCCCACACCCCTTTCCCCCCCAAGAATAGTCAGTCCATTCCCTTTCTATGTCCCTGGTTCTATTATAATCACCAGTTCATTCTGTTCATCAGATTATTTATTCACTTGATTGTTAGATTCACTTGTTGATAGATGTGTATTTGTTGTTCATAATTTGTATCTTTACCTTTTTCTTCTTCTTCCTCTTCTTAAAGGATACATTTCAGCATTTCATATAATACTGGTTTGGTGGTGATGAACTCCTTTAGCTTTTCCTTATCTTTGAAGCTCTTTATCTGGCCTTCAGTTCTGAATGATAGCTTTGCTGGATAAAGTAATCTTGGTTGTAGTTTCTTGGTATTCATCACTTTGAATATTTCTTGCCACTCCCTTCTGGCCTGCAAAGTTTCTGTTGAGAAATCAGCTGACAGTCGTATGGGTATTCCCTTGTAGGTAACTGAGTTTTTTTCTCTTGATGCTTTTAAGATTCTCTCTTTGTCTTTTGCTCTTGGCATTTTAATTATGATGTGTCTTGGTGTGGTCCTCTTTGGATTTTTTTTGTTTGGGCTTCTCTGTGCTTCCTGGACTTGTAAGTCTATTTCGTTCACCAGGTAGGGGAAGTTTTCTGTCATTATTTCTTCAAATAGATTTTCAATATCTTGCTCTCTCTCTTCTTCTGGCACCCCTATAATTCGGATGTTGGTATGCTTGAAGCTGTCCCAGAGGCTCCTTACACTATCTTCGTATTTTTGGATTCTTTTTTCATTTTGCTTTTCCAGTTGGGTGTTTTTTGCTTCTTCGCATTTCAAATCTTTGACTTGATTCTTGCGCTCCTCTGGTCTGCTGTTGGGAGTCTGTATAATATTCTTTATTTCAGTCAGTGTATGCTTAATTTCTAGTTGGTCCTTTATCACAACATCGAGGGTCTCATTAGATTTCTTGAGGATCTCACTATATTTATCGGCGGTCTCAACCAGTCTTTTCGAGGGCCTTACTAAATTTATCGGTGGCTTCAAGACAGTCTTGAGAGACCGTAAAAGTGTGGTTTTGAACTCTATATCCAGCATTTTGCTTTCCTCCATTTCTGTCATTTGTGTCCTGTTTCTTTGTCTCCACATTTTTTATGCTTTCTTGGTGCACCCCCTAGTGGTCTTTGTGCGCAGTCTTGTTGTAGTTAAGCCTTGATTGTTGCAGGTAACACTAGGGGGGATTTGACCTCCAGGCCAACTGGCTGTGAGAATCAGCTGTGTATGCAGTGGGAGAACTTCTGTCCTCTAGGGAGGTGCTAATCTAGCCTTTGCCTGAGGCTATCCAGCAAATGGCCTTGTGCAGAGCTTGGGCAGGGCGGGTCCCAGGGGATCAACAGAGCGGGTGGAGCGAGCAGTTATGGCTGCTCTCGGTCCTGTCCCCAGAGGCTCTGCCTCTCAGTGTCCCAGCAACCACTGCAAGTACCTCGGAGAGAAAGCTGCCCCCGAGTTCCAACTGATGCCAGACAGTCGCGCTTCTCCCGTTTGAGTCTGGGTCCCCAAAGACTCGCCTGGAACTGGAGCCCAGAGCCTGAGACTCCCTCCCGATTGAAACAGACAACCACGCCCTCAGCTGCCAGCCCGCTCCACATATACCTCCGCACCTTAGTATTTTACTTCCGCACTGCACCTCCTCTGAGTCTCGGTATGCTTTTCTCTTTCCTTCTAGTTGTAGACTTTCCCCTCAGCCAGCCTTCCTGTGGTTCTGGGTGATGTCTGTTCCGTCTTTTAGTTGTATTTTTGAAGTAGTTGTGCGAGGCAGCAATCTCCGGTGTTTACCTATGCCGCCATCTTGGTTTCTCCTCTCAAATAGAAAATCTTGAAGGCTAAACAAAAATATATTTTAAATAGTTATATACTGTCAGGATGGGAGTAAGGATTATGACAAGACAAAACAGATATCATTGTCACGTCATATATGTATCCTTCTAATGCTTTGACATGTGAATACTATAAAAATGGTAGTTAAAAATAACTAAAATATATTTCAAGTATAACATACAATAAATAACAGTTCTTGCTACATAAGAAACACTATAAATGTCACCTGTGATTTTTTCAGTCAGACCTCTATCAGGAAAACAGAAACCTCCCTCGATGTTTTAAGTAGGAACATATTTAATTCAGGGACCTGGGTTCCTAAGCTTAAGGACTATGAAGCATGGATTAGGTAAAGCCGCCCCTGGATTTCAGGAAATAGGAAGACGTGGGACTCTCTGAAAGCGTGACTGATGTCTGCAACACCAAAGCCGTTCTCACAGGAGGATGCGTGAAAGCCACTGGCGCGAGTGCACCTGCTGCCTGTTAAACTCACAGGCCCGCATTCCTCCCCTCCAGTGGCCTCAGCACCCTGTTGTCCTGCTTCCTGAATCTGGTTGTGGAAGGGCCTCTCGTTGGCTGTAGACCTGCTGGCGAAGGTTTGGGAGATGAGGGTCCCCAGCTCCAGCTCCTGTCTTGCAGGAGGAAGTGTGATGGGGAAGGTGTCGCCCAAAGGCAACCGGACACTGTTATGATTGTGACTGTGTCCTAATGGTAACATTTCCCTCTGAAATGTGATTGCGCTTTCTCTCTTCTTTGTTCTCTGTGTATAGGTCTTTTTTGGGGTGTTGCTGTGGGTGTTTGATTGTGGCCTCAAGTGCCTGATAGCGCTTTCTCGGTGAAGCAGTAGAAGCTTCCAGAAGCTCTGTGTGTGGGTGGGGCTTGTTTCCAGGTGGATGGAGATGATTTCCAGGTGGCCTGTCAGCGTGGGCTTGTGGGCAGCCGGGTAGATTTCATGCCAGGAGCTACCACGTGCCAGTCTCTTCCTCTGAGTTAGTTCAATTCCTCTGTAGGAAGGTCCGCCAGGTTTCTCAGGAAGTGGGTGGCCTGAAGGACAGGAAGGCTGTCACTAGGAGCATGGGATTGGTACTCAACATGGAGTATGTAGATGTTAATGTGGTTTCATTTTCAGTACCACACCTCACTCTCACCCTGCTCTCTGCTTGGTTTCCTGAGCTTGGAGGCTTGCCACAGAGCCAGCGGTAGGGGTGCACACCTGTGGAGTTGCAGGGGGCGTTTAGAAGGGCCCTGTGCCTTCTTTCACTCGCTGCTGGCCATCTTGAAAGTCTTACATCTGAACCAGGGTCTGACATGTTCACTTCTCACTGAGCTCCACGAGTCACATGGATAGATGGCCTCCGCTCTGTCCTGGTGTCTGCAAAGTCTGCCTCTGACACCACGGGGCTGCCCCCCTTGCTGTGGAGATGGGGGAGCAGCCGGGGGCGGGAGTGGAGAGCAGGGCTCTCAGTGTCCCACACTGACTTGCACAGACAGCACAGACACAGATCCCTGCGTGCCTGACCACAGCCCCGTGCGAGTCTCTCTGAGGCGTCGTGGGGAACCCCCTCCAGAGACGCCAAGTCAGATTTTCCGTTCATCGAGCCACTCAGCCACACCACTGGCTCTCACGTCCTGTGGTTAGGGCAGGGGTGGGCAAACTTTTTGACTCGAGGGCCACAATGGGTTCTTAAACTGGACCGGAGGGCCGGAATAAAAGCATGGATGGAGTGTTTGTGTGAACTAATATAAATTCAAAGTAAACATCATTACATAAAAGGGCACGGTCTTTTTTTTTTTTTTTTAGTTTTATTCATTTCAAACGGGCCGGATTCGGCCCGCGGGCCGTAGTTTGCCCACGGCTGGGTTAGGGATACTAGTGTTTCCAAGTTTTATTGAAGATCACCTTTCTATTTGTTTCTTTTTTGACTTTTTAAACTTTAGTTTGGGGGTCATTTTAGAAAGCAGATGGGATCAGAAATTTCTTACTGCTGCCACCGTGCCCAGATGCCCACATGGCATTTTTACAGTGGCTTCTAGAAACAGACAATTTAAGAGAGCGCCTCACGCTGATCATAAGCCTGGAACATATGGTTTCAAAACATGTAGCCAAAAGGTGAGGTCGCTTATCTTTGGGGGGTTTTTTTTTGTGTGTGTGTGTGTGTTTTTTTTTTAGTATTTCAGCTGAAAATGTTATGTGCTCAGTGTGTTGTGAATACTATTTTCTAGACATTTATTTATCAGAGTTAAATGGCTAGCACACTGTTGGCAAAGAGAAGCATCTCTCCCCCTGTTCCAAGTGGGTTCCGCTAGCCTGTGCGGTTCAGTATCTCCCTGTTTCCTGGCCAAGAGCCTCAGCCACTTGTGGCTGTATGTTTTATTTTGTACTTATAGTCTACTTCATTAAGAATAGAATTTAAAATACTTATGACACACAAAAACAGTAAAGTAATTTAACAAACTGTAAAATCATGCTCATAAAAGGACTGTGGAAAATGAAAGAACTAGGAAACCTAAGCTCTCCAGTGACAGGTCAGCGCATTCAGCTCTGCAGGTCCTGAGAGCCAGGGCAAGGGGGAACCAGTGAGTCACAGAGTTCGCATTGGTCCCTGTAACTGGAGACGGGTTGCTCTTTACCAGCCAACGCCACGCTGGCACTTTTCAGTAGACGCCACTGAAGCCCCCAGGGGCAAGGACTCTGTGCTTCCCTCGATATAAAACCGTGGAAGGACCTGGTCCTCAGACTGCCTGCTATTGCCCAGTCTCTGCCCGAGGTGCTGGTTTTCAGCATGCGTCAGTCTAAACTGGGAGGGTTTTCTTTTCTTTTGGGCGTGTCTGTATGGAATGAGTTTGGGTTTTCAGTACACCTGTAATCTTTGCAGGTGATTTACACATCAGCCACACACGGCTTCCATCTAGTCAGTTAGTTATTTGTAATGTTGTCACAAGCACTTTATCCAAATAGAGTCTGGAACCTTGAGGATAATTGTCATCTGACGATAGAGTGCACAGAACTCGTCTTGCTGCCTCCCCTGTAACCTGGACTCTGCACCGTCATTCCCTGCCTTCTTTTAGTTAACTTACTACATACATGTATTTTCCCCTGAAAAGTGGTAGGAGTGTGTGTGTGTGTGTGTGTGTGTGTGTGTGTGTATTAGTTGTTTTAATTTTGTGGAAAGTCATGCTATATTTCAATTTAATATTACAGTTTCTCCTTAATATTATATTTCCAAGATTCATTCATGTTATATGTCTTATTAAGAGAGGGAATTCCAATTTTAAAAAAATGGCATATACAGTCACTATTTTCTAATGAGAAAATGTAATGCAGTAATACATCTTTATAACTTAATCTCCACTTGAGGTAACTAGGAATAAGGTACATACTAAATAAAAAGTTTTAGAATTCCTTTCCACATCAGTATGTACTAATTTAAGTAACTGTCTCTCTCAGCCCAAGGGAGAGAGAGATGGTTAAGCTCTAGGGAGATAAAACTGATGGAAGAATATGGCAACATATACATTTAAGTTTACGTGTTCTTCTAAAATACTGTTAACATTTGGATGACTGAAGGTGTTGTAAGACTAAAACAGAACAGTTACATATCCATGTTTTGTTTGTGATAAAATATTTTGCTAGTATAAAACTGTCAAAGAATTAGTATTCAGAATTTATAAAGGACTCCTGAAATAAATAAAAGAACAAAGAAAAACAATTCATTAGAAAAAAATTGAAAATCATAAGAACAGGCCATTTATATAAGAGAGAATTCAGAAAGACAAAAAATTAAACTGAGGAATTTGAGATGTGCAATTGAATATCTATATATGCAGATATATAGAATATGTTTCCATTGATTTTTACCTAAAGAGGTAGTAGGCAAATTTGTCTGGGACTCTGTTATGGTCACAACTGAACAAATTTGCATATTACCTCTTTATAGGCTGCGTGTGCAGATGGGGGGGATGGGGACTGCTGCGTGGTGAGGCAAGCCATGGATGGCGCAGGCAACCAGCAGGTGTGCAGAGAGCAGGAAGCAGGGCCTACCAGTAGCCGCGGCGATGATCAGGGCGGAGCAGGGCCCACAGAGAACAGGAAGCAGGGCCTGCCAGTCACATGGTGATGAGCAGGTCTGTAGAGAGCAGGGCGGATCAGGGCCACAGAGAACAGGAAGCAGGGCCCACCAGTCACCACAGCCATGATCAGGATCCTTAGCAGGGTGGAGCAGGACCTGCCAGTGCTGCAGGGAAGAGCAAGTCTGCAGAGAGCAGGGCGGAGCAGGCCCACAGAGAACAGGAAGCAGGGCCCACCAGTCACCACAGCCATGATCAGGATCCTCAGAGAGCAGGGCAGAGCAGGATGGAGCAGGACCTGCCAGTGCTGCAGGGAAGAGCAAGTCTGCAGAGAGCAGGGTGGAGCAGGCCCACAGAGGGAGCAGAAGCTGAGAGTCAGGGCCCCAGGCTGCCTCTCCTGGGAGACAGCCCCCCAGCAGGCCCGCCTCTGCGCGAGCTGCAGAGGAAACACCTTTTCTTACAGCTCATTGGCTAAGCTCCCTGCACACCACTCTCAGTGTTCTTGATAACTTTGGTAATAAGAATCCAAGAAGGTGATCTAGGGTTTTTCCACCTCAGTCCTAAAGGAAAATACGAAGGTCCACTGCTGGAGGGGCTAAGAAATGTCATATCCTTCCCTAGCCGGTTTGTCTCAGTGGATAGAGCCTTGGCCTGTGGACCGCAGGGTCTGGTTCGATTCTGATCAAGGGCATGTACCTAGTTTACAGGCCCCTCCCTGACAAGGGCCCAGGTCAGGGCTCATGCAGGAGGCAACCAATCGAAGTGTTTCTCTCATATTGATGTTTCTCTCTGTCTTTCCCTCTCTCTTCCACACTCTCTAAAAATCAATGGAAATGTATTCTCAGGTGAGGAAAGAAAGAAACAAAGAAAGAAAGAAAGAAGGAAAGGAAGGAAGGAAGGAAGGAAGGAAGGAAGGAAGGAAGGAAAGGAAAGGAAAGAAAGAAAGGAAAGAAAGAAAGAAAGAAAGAAAGAAGAGAGAGAGAGAGAGAGAGAGAGAGAGAGAGAGAGAGAGAGAGAGAGAGAGAAAGAAAGAAAGAAAGAAAGAAAGAAAGAAAGAAAGAAGGAAAGAAAGAAAGGTCATATCCTATGAAAGAGACATTTGAAAATGCTTAAAGAAAGTTGTAATTGTTTTGTGGTGAAGGCACTGGAGTCCATGTTGATGAAAACACCTTGGTGGCCGGCATAGCAGCAGCAGCAGCAGCAGGGTGATGGGGGTGGCACCTTCCCCTGATCAGCCTGCAGAGGGAGGCCAGACTGCGGCCAGAGGGAGGCCCAGGGGGAGCGGGCCCAAGCCATCAGTAGGACATCCCCTGAGGGCTCCTGGACTGTGAGAGGGGGCAGGCTGGGCTGAGGGACCCCTCCCTCCAGTGCATGAAATTCATGCACCGGGCCTCTAGTATATGTGTATGTGTATGTGTATATATATATGTATACACATACATACACACATACACAATTTCCCAAGCCACAAATTAGCAAAAACTAAGTCAGACAAAACAAAGTTTTGGAGAAGCTTTGGAGAAGTGGTGCTTCTATTATGCTTCTGTGTTTATAAATTGGCACAAATATACTCTTGAGTGTTCTGGTAGCAACAAATAAAGTCAATGTGCATTACTGCATTGACCCTTCAGTCAAGCAATTCTGGACATAGCATGCAGTAGCTCTTGCACATCTGTGCATGGAACCCTATCACAAGGCTTTTCATTGTCATATTATTTCATCATAACAAGATCACATTTTCAAATATCCCTAACAGAAGAATGGACAACTTATGACTTAGTAATACTGAATGCAGCAATTAAAATAGGATTACATCAATGAATGGGGATAAAGCTCAAAAACAATGCTAGAATTGAAAAGCATATTGCCTAGCAGTGGATTCAGTAAACCTGCAAAGTCCTATGACAGCCTGGGGATACATTTGAATTCAGTACTGTTGACCTAAAACATGGCTAGAAGAGCAACTATCACTTCCCCGGAAGCAGCTACCACTTGGGAGGAAGGGATCAGGATCAAGGAGGTGCACACACAGGAATGGGACCTGGCACTGCCTCTTATGCTTTCCACTGCATGAAAATTCTGAAGCAAATCAATCAAAATATTAAGATCTGGTAACGCATCGAAAGGCAAAATGAATTGGGTATGACAGCCCATCAAAGGGGAAAATTGGGTAGAGAGACAGGATCAAGATATGTGTTTGAGCCTAGCCAGCATGGCTCAGTGGTTGAGCGTTGACCTATGAACCAGAAGGTCAGGGTTCCATTTTCTGTCAGGGCACAGGCCCGGAGTTGCGGACTCGATCCCCAGTCTGGGGCGTGTAGGAGGCAGCCGATCAATGATTCTCTCTCATCTCTCTCTCCCTCTCTGAAATCAATATAAATATATTTTTTAAAAAGATAAGCATTTGAATATGAAACCCAGAAAACACGCAGCAATTTCTGGTGGAAATGGGAAGTGGAGCCAGGAAAAATTCCCCGAAGCGTGGAAAACGTACCAGAGACTCTGTGTGTGGGTTACAGCGACATCTGTTAAGGGAAGGTTCCCTTCGCCATCACATCTCTGGGGATGAGGTCACAGAAGACCTTGCAATAAGCCATACAGTCCTTTTGTCATTTTACCAACGTTTTCGGGGTTTCAAGATCAGGGCGTATTATGGCGCCTGCACGTCCTGGGCAGTGCTGGTCTCAGGCACGTACGCCTGCCGCCTGCTCACAATCCTAGTTTCTGTGAACAGTGTGGAAACCTCTCCCACATCGCTCGGAGGAAATTGGGAGGAATGGACCATGGCTGACTCCATCGCCGCGCAGGTGAGGCGGGAGGGCAGTGCCCATGTGTCACTAACAGTCCAGCACTGCCTCCGAGTATTGGAACTTAGACAGAAAGGCAAGACATTTAGGAAATGTGTGATTCACCGAGCTCATTCCCATACACCTCCTCACAGCTAGAAGGCACTGCCCGCGGCAAAGCGTCTGCATGAACTGCCTGCCTCCGCGGGGACCAGCCGGAGGCCCGAGTCATTTGTGTGGTGTGGACGGGCCGGGAAGTATGAGAGTCCTACCACCCTCTGTTCCTTCTTTTCCAGAGACTCTTCCCGCAGTGCCCTGGGCGAAAGCCTCTGCCCCGGGCAGGAGTGAGGTGGGGGTGAGCTCAGCCATTTGTTCCCACACCATCACGAAAGGGCTCAGGGCGCTGCTTCCAGCGAGCAGCCGATTGGTCATAGGCCACTGCGCACCCCTCGCCACTGCGCACCCCTCGCCTCCCTCGGCATCTCTGAGCTCATTCATGAAGGCAGGACGCCGCATGAAGAGTCTAGACCAGGGGTGGGCAAACTTTCTGACTCGAGGGCCACAATGGGTTCTTAAACTGGACCGGAGGGCCGGAACAAAAGCATGGATGGAGTGTTTGTATGAACTAATATAAATTCAAAGTAAACATCATTACATAAAAGGGTGCGGTCTTTTTTTTTTTAGTTTTATTCATTTCAAACGGGCCGGATCCGGCCCGCGGGCCGTAGTTTGCCCACAGCTGGTCTAGGACGATGGCTGCCTGAAATTCACTGGGCCTGATGATGCCTCCCTGAACAGCCTCCCTGTGTGCCCACGCTGCGCCCGGATCCCGCAGGATAACCCGAAATGCGCAGGGCATGCTGGCATCCGTGGCGCAGCAGTCCCTTCTCCTCCTCGGGGGCTGGCTTCAAGGCCGCAGGCGTGCGCTGAGACGGGGAGACCAAGACAAGGTTAAGTGGAGGTCACCGACAGCCTCACAGTGCCGCCCCCAGTTCGTGTCCAAACATCTCTGATTCTGTCTCAGTGGGTGTCATTTAAATTGCTTTTTCAGAAACCATCCCAGGGAACCCGACAGGAACTTTGGTATTTTTCAGCATATTTTCTACACCCCTCAATATGCAACTCGGCCACAAATGCTGCCGTTTGCAAGAGTCAGATGTTCTTGACGTCTGAGCCTCTCTTCCAGATGAAAAGGCTTTTGCATTTCAGTAACCACTAGAGGCTCGCCCCATGACAGCGCCCGGTGCCCCGCCTTGATCTGGCACCCCTGCTCACCTGCTCCACCATCCCGCCGTGGCCGACACCCGCCATGTTGTGCGCTCTGCCGCCTGCTGCCAATGCCCACCACGTTCCACACACGCCCCCCCTCCCCCGGTGGTCAGCGCATGTCATGCAGCCGGTTGTTCTGCCGTTCGGTCTGTTTGCATATTAGGGTTTTATATGTACAGATATGTCAATTATACCTCAATTACAAAAAGATTAACACATTTCAGCTTCTGCCTGATTTTGGTCATTCTCTAATGATTTCAAGCAGTTTTTAATATTTGGTTTTATACATTTAACATCAAACTTCTTATAAATTAAATTTAAGTAAGTGAATCTAGCCTAAATGGAGAGAAATCGTAAGGAATCTATTAACAGACAGGAAATGCATTCTTGAATGTATTGCTTTTTAGAAAATTAGTGCTGAGTAGTAGTTGGACAGCGTTCCTGGCACCTCCATGTCAGCATCTTCCCAGAAGTCCTTGCAGATGTAATTTGTCTCAATAGATTCACAAGAACTTTTATAAGAATGAGCTGATTTTCTCTCCCTGCTTGTATTACACGGTGAGCGATTGTACTTGCATCATCTTACCTTCTCCACTCTCTTTGTCCATTCCTCATTATTATTCACAGTCAGAGGCCATTTCTTTTCAGAGACTGCCAAGTTATCAGCTTATGCTCACCGTGCTAAGGCGGCTTCATGCCAATTGATAGTCCTCTCTTTACGACAACTCTTAATTCCTATCGGCTGAAGCCCAAAGAAGATAGGAGCTTTTGTTGTTTGCATAGTTTTAATGGCAATAAAATACTTTCATTGAGGTCATGCCAGAGCCTACTCTAAGACTTCAATTAGAATTTTATATACATATCACCATAGGAGTCCTTTATTTGTCCAGGAATATTATTTTAACTAAATTTACTGAATAAAGAGGTTTTAATATAGTTCTTCCACCATGAAAGTTAGCAATTTTTGTTAGAGGGACTTACTGAGGGTTCGTGCTTAATAAGGTAGACCTCAATGAAGATATATGGCAAAAATATCTTAACTGGCAAGAATATAAACTAATAAAGCATGCAAACCTATTCTCAGTTTTATATCGTGATAGAATAAATTTTGAGTCATTTATTCTTTATGTTTTGTACTATTCAAACCTCGGCTGGTAAGCTATGTTTGCTCATGTAGCTTCATATACTCACTTCCAAGTTGCCAAACATGGATGCTTCAGAGATTACTGTTTTGATTTTCAAGCTTAAACCACTGATATCCCTCTCCCTTCTTCGATGGTGGAGCACATTGTCCTGTGAAGTCATCACTGCCATGTCAGTCTGCAGTTTCTCTTCCAGACCCCTGACGATTTAGTTTCTTTATTTTTATTTTATCTTTGACCATTTAGTTTTTTGTGTTCTTTTAAAATAAATTTGTATTGATTTCAGAGAAGAAGGTAGAGGGATAGAAGAAGGGAGAGAGACAGAAACATCAATGATGAGAGAGAATCATTGATCAACTGCCTCCTACACACCACACACTGGAGATGGAGCCCGCAACCCGGGCATGTGCCCTGACAGGAATCGAATCGTGACCTCCTGGTTCATAGGTCAGTGCTCAACCACTGAGCCACGCCGGCTGAGCAATTTTAGTTTTTAATTGAATGGCAATTAAACATTTACATTTTAGGGGATTACTTTGCATTACCATCTTGAATATTTAATATCCCTGTATTAATAATCAATGAAACAAATGACAGATGAACTTTATTCTTTGGGAAATTTCTTCCTGGCTATTGTTTGATCACTCTTAAATATCATCTTCACGTAAATTGTTACTGAATAATCCTGTGGCTTTATTAATCCAGTATTTTAGCATGTAAAGATCTAAATCCTTCATCTGCTGCTATCGTCTGACTAACATGCTTTTGATGAGATTCTAATTAAAGAAATGGATTTCCCTTAGCTCTCATTTAGTCTCTAAATTTAAGTGCCTACCTCTTCCTAAGACTAAGAGATTTTTTTACTTCTCCACTTTCCTGTGGCAGCCATATATATTTTAAATCAAATTGAAGACCTTTATAGCTAAATCTTAGTTTTCTCATTAAGTTAGGAAGATATGAGCATACATTAATTTTTATTGAATTTAATTTTCATATGATTTTTAAAGGAAGGTCATTAAATCTCCTAAATGGGATCAAATTGCTGAAATTATATGATGGTCTGGCATATGTCCACTGGGTGAGATAATTTAAATATTTAGGGCTTTTTATATCTGAATCTTTGGTTTCTCATTACTTCTAATTCCTCCTTTGTGAGAAAGTACTGAGTTTTGTTCAAGTGTTGACTTCTCTCCTGTGAAATTCTCTCAGACCCATGCAGTCAGCCTGATTTCCCCCATAATTACATACAGGGTAGAGCACAGTGAAGATGACTTGGGCCTCTCCTACCCATTTGTTCTCCATGACATTATGGCATGTGTAGTAGGAACTTCTGTGGAATAACTCCAGCCAGTAAAATGATGGTGATGATGACAACAGTGGCAATGACTGCAGTCGTTACCTATTGAAGGCCTCCCATGGGCCAGGCACTATACGTGATTTATATGTTATATGACTTAAACTTCCCAACAAGACCTCCTTGTGCCAAAGCCGGTTTGGCTCAGCGGATAGAGCGTCGGCCTGCGGACTGAAAGGTCCCAGGTTCGATTCCGGTCAAGGGCATGTACCTGGGTTGCAGGCACTTCCCCAGTGGGGGATGTGCGGGAGGCAGCTGATCGATGTTTCTCTCTCATCGATGTTTCTGACTCTCTGTCTCTCTCCCTTCCTCTCTGTGAGAAATCAATAAAATATATTTTAAAAAAAAAAAAAGACCTCCTTGTAAGGTGGCTGCTATCCTTAGTATACCGTTAGGCCAGGTGAGGCTCAGAGGAGTGAAGAGTTGCCCAGAATCACATAGCTAAGCCGTGAAGTAGGACCAAGATGGGCACCCAGCCTCCATCTGGCCCCAGAGCTCATTGTCTCTCCTTTATTTCAGTGGTTTTCTAACTTGAGTCATTGCCACAATCTGTTGGGGATCTTTTTGTTTTAAATACAAATAGTTATGGATTCTAATTCAATCACGAATTCTAATTCAACTACAGAGGTGTTTGAGGTACGAGCAAGGAGGTCTCTCAGAGATTTTAGGAGCTGCTTTTTATTCTTAGACTGCTACTACCAGTAAGCCTGAGGCATAGGTAGTTTCAGGAGAATCATTTTCATTCTAGATCTTCCAAAACTGATCTGCTTGCCTTATTCCCTCTCATAGAAGAAAGGCATATTTTACCAATCTCCACTCTTAGCATGGCATATTCCTACACACTGTAAAATCCATTGGCCAAATAATTTTTAAAAATCAAACATGTTAAGCGTTAGAAAGTGAATGATTCTAATAACTGGATGCACATGTTTTTGCAATTCTTTCAACAAAAGGAAGACCTAATTGAGTTGTCAGTTTCTTTTTAATGATTGATCATAGTGTCATTTTCCCCCATTATAACTTGGATATTAAAAAAAATTTGAACTCCTTCCTGTAAAAATAATCTTTCATTCCCATCTATTTATTTATGTGAGAAAAGTCTCTGAATCTACATTCATGAAATTGAAAAATTGAGTTTGTGGTTAAACTTGTCTCATTCTGCCAATATTATTTGTCCATACATGCATAAAAGTAAAACTGTACTCTAGCGATAACTCTAAAACAGGAAGAAACTCATGGAACCTTCAGGTTCTATGGTTCAGCTGCTTACACTTGTTTAGAAAGAAAGGCACTTAATTTTAAAGTTAATTCAAGGACATTCCAGCAACTCAAAGAAGAGGAGTTTGTGTACAATTCAGTTACCATTTGGTACTTTTGACACTCCTATTTTGTACCATTTTAGCTCCATACATACCTGCCATGATCACCATTGCTGGCACTGGGTCAGGCAGCATCACTTTTACAGTGTATGTTACCAAAAGGTGCAAAGCTCCTTAACAGTATGAACAACATGTAATCTTATCTGCCTGCAGTGTCATCAAGAGATGAGTATCTTTTAGCCTGAAATCTCCTGAATTACTTTGGTCGCTGGCAGTGATACTAATATTATATATATATACACGCACACACACACACACACATATACATACACACACATCATTTTATATATATAGACATTTTCAAACTGTACCAAATCATTTTCCAAAAACTCTTTGTTTCTGTTACAATCACCTCAAAAGAACACCACAGATCACAGATACAGGGCTAGTAAGAAAACGAAAGGGCAGTCTTAATAATACTTCGTTAAAATAAAAGGACTCGAGGACAAAGCTTTGCTGAAATCAGCTACTCTGTACCAGAGATCGCCATTATTTGAAAGTATTTGTCTTTGAATTTTTAAAGATTATGTCTGAGTCATTGAAAATATGCCCTTAGCAAGACAAAGAATCAAATTGTTTCTTAAAGAATAAAACATAGAGCCGAAGCCGGTTTGGCTCAGTGGATAGAGCGACGGCCTGCGGACTGAAGGGTCCCAGGTTCGATTCCGGTCAAGGGCATGTACCAGGGTTGCGGGCACATCCCCAGTGGGAGATGTGCAGGAGGCAGCTGGTCGATGTTTCTCTCTCATCGATGTTTCTAGCTCTCTATCTCTCTCCCCCTTCCTCTCTGTAAAAAAATCAATAAAATATATTAAAAAAAAATTAAGAATATAACATAGAAAGCCTAGGTACTTCATCCTAGTTTCCAAAACGTATTTTTTAAAATAACACTATTCATTAAGTGCCTATGTATATGGGTGCTCATTTGTTTATTTAATGATATTATCATGTGAGAGGAAGTTGCGATGGGTAGAGTTAAGCACACAAGGAAGACTTTATTCAAGGCTGTTGTAATGGGAGTGAATGCTGTTGTAGCAGAGGAGAGAGATTGATCCCAACTCCCTTGAAGCAAGACAGGATGGGAAAGTTGTTTAGCACTGGGTGGGCTGTGCAAAGCACTTGAAGATGTTAGAGGGGAGGGTGACCAAGGTGGTTGCCAGTGGTCGGCAAACTCATTAGTCAACAGAGCCAAATATCAACAGTACAATGATTGAAATTTCTTTTGAGAGCCAAATTTTTTAAACTTAAACTATATAGGTAGGTACATTGTTATTAACTTAATTAGGGTACTCCTAAGGCTTAGGAAGAGCCACGCTCAAGGGGCCAAAGAGCTGCATGTGGCTCGCGAGCCGCAGTTTGCCAACCACGGGCGTTAGACCATCCCCGTTTGAATGTTGACGAGTCATTGAAAATATGCCCTTCGCAAGATTGAATGTTGACACATAGGGAAGTTAGGCTTTACTCTCCTACAGAGAAGGGAAACAGGGGCACAGTCTTTCCTGAAACTCTCCCTTATAAATAGAGATCATTCATTTTAATTATTACAATTTATCTTCCAAAAATTTTTGAGCCCTGGCTGGGTGGCTCAGTTGGTTGGAGCATCATCCTGTATACCAACAGGTTAGGGGTTCACTTCCCAGTCAGGGCACATTCCTAGGTTGCAGGTTCAATCCCCAGTGGTCAGGGTGCATACAGGAGGCAAGCAACTGATGGTTGTTTCTCTCTCAGGTCAATGTTTCTCTCTCTCTCCCTTCCTCTCTCTTTAAGATCAATAAAAACATATCCCCAAGTGAGGATTTAAGAAAAATTGACCATGTTGATAGTTGATAAATGGTTTTAGAATTGTCGACCATCCATATGTGGATGAATTTCTGCACATAGACTCCAAAATATGTGTGTATCAAGGCCTGGAAATGTGAGACTAGAGGCCTGCAGGTCAATGTCAAAAAATGAATTAACTTTTAACATTTAAAAATTGGGAGATTTTACATATAAATCCTGATTGCCTCCTACATTTGAGAAATTGGAGGACCCGGCCAACTGAATATTGCCACCTGCTAACAATCAACTGAACATTGGCTGCTGTCTCTATACTGGACATGGCATTTCTCTCTGCCATCATCCACGCTGAGCCTACTACGCACATCTCTGCTACAAGCCTGGCTTAGAACTATAGGTAACATTGAAATAACGTCACTCAAAGAATAATTGAAAGAAATGGAACATTTTAGACTCGAGAGGAAAAGCCTCAGGAAGACATTCTCGTTTTCTTCAAATACCTCAAAGATTTTTCTCATGGAAAAATCTAATAAAATATTTTGTGTGACGCTAGTAACAATTCTCATACCTTAAGTCTCTATAGCACCGTATCCCATTTATGTTTCTTAGCTATTGTCCATAAAAGAGGCCAAAATTCCTAAACCCATTTTATAGATGAGAAAATTAGAAAATATTACATAACTTGGTTATGGTCACAAAACTTGGAAAGGTAAATATCTGAGGATAGGACCTAGTCCTTTGCTCTCAAGTCCAACCAGGGGACACGAACTCAGATGCTTCAGGGACCAGATAAATAACACAGATGTGAGGTGTGGAGGAGCAGGAAATGACAATGGGGAGTGCTGGGGTGGAATGCTTGAGAACACCTGCGTCAACTAAAATTTACTTAAAGCAGAAACAAGGATGGGCCAGAACACATCTGCCTTTGGGTATGAGCAGGGACCAGGTGCCTTGCATTCCTGTCCTCTGCCTTGTGCTCCCTAGAATGAGTGATGGATGTGACCTCATGGCACAACAATCCAATAGTGAGGTTCCTGTTGAACCACATGGGGATGCTGTCGCTGGGACACAAACGCATGATAAATTAGGTGACTTAAAATCTTTCCTGACTATGAATCAATGTTTAAAGATATGTTTCAAGTATTTATAAAACATAGGATGGCAAGGTGAAACGGGAATCACAACGGTGTCAGAATCATCACTGGCCCTGAAGGGATTGTGTAGATGCTATTGAATAAAAGAAGTTGCACTGATATCTCATGTGTCCCAGGTGGACAACTTATCTATCCCAGGAGGTTGGTGCTGGGTAATTGTACCAGCAAAGGTAACACCAGCTGCTATAACAGATCCCAAAATATTCGTTTCCAAACACAATAGAAGTAAGTTTCTTCTTCCAATGGCTTCCAAAGTGGGGGTTTTGAAAGGGGGTGGCCCTTCCCAGAGCAGTGATTCAAAGACTCAGCTTCCTTCATGTGGATTCCCACTGTCTAAGTATAGTCTGAAGGTGGCCTGCAAGCTCATCTCCCTTCCCCCAGCAGAAGGTGGAAAGGAGACAAAGAATATTACACGTAGAAGATTTCGTGTGCCATACCTGAAAATGACGCTCAACATTCCTGCCCACCCCCCAGTGGCCAGGCCTCAGTTACATGGCACACCTAGTGCAAGAAAGGGTGGCAACTACAGCCTACCTGTGTGCCTGGGAGAGACGATACCTAATGTGCAGTCGGCCATCTGCCCCCTGGCCTTCGGTCCACTCGTGCCCACCACTCGGCCTGCTCCCCTCCTCCCTCAGCTCCAGCCACCCTGGCCTTGCTGCTGCTTGAACATGAGAAGCTCCGCAGCTTCAGAATCCTCACACTTGTGCGTCCCTCACCCCGAAACATGTTTTCCTTTGGCCTTTCAAACCACAACACACTTCAGAGAGAACTTCCCTCACCACCGCTCCCCCCTCTGCGGCTTCTCCAGCATTTAGCACCGGCACTCTGCCTGCCTCCTCTCCCCAGAGACAGTGAGCTGCAGGGGGCCGGCTTCCCAGCTGTGCCCATGCTGTGCTGCCAGAACAGCGGTCTCAGGGCCCGGGGGCAGCAGGCACCAAATACTCGCGGCATGAACTGGTGGAATGAGTACTATTTATCACATTCACTTCGCCCCCTTTGTGTTTTAAGGTGAACATTTCTCTTTCCTGCCCTGCCTTATGACAGCTCAGAAATGCAAGCTTAGGGGGGCAGCTGGGAAAGGGGAAGGAAGCTATGCAGTTCTGTCCTTGGTCTATTTCATTCAGATGGAAGGTGGGAACTCCAGGTGAGCTCATTTGCCCAAGACTCTGTGGCAGTGGGTGGAGGAAGGGTGGTTTCTGGGCTCAGAGGAACGATGATCCATTTGAAGGTGGGAACTAGCCTCTCTTTCCTTGGGAGGTGCGGCCGCCATGGCTGCGTCCCCAGAAAGAGGGGAGGTACTGGGGAGGCTTAGCTTTTCCACCCCTCCAGGGCGCCTGTGTAAGGAACTAAGGGTTACAGGCACAGATTCAACCGTATCAACAAGGCGATGGGATCCCCACGGATACGGGTTCTGGGCCCAGATTATGAAGACTCCTGGTCCTCCTGCCCCTGCGCTGGGGCTGCCAGGGGTGAGCATCTCATCATCTTTGGAAACAGCCCTTGTTGATAAATGTATCTAAAGCCCCTCCGCGCTGTCGACTCATCTGTTCTCCAGGAGCATTTCCATGTTTAGCTTTGCTTCCTGCCACTAAGAAGTGTAGCTCGTTCCCCAAGGACGCGCAGCAGCCTTTTCCTGGGAATGGCACCTGGAAGCATCTGTCCTGAGGGAGCCGCCTCCGGTGCGGGGTGCGGGGTGTGCGGCAGAAATGCCAGCGGCGTTGCCTGACGTTCAGAGGGACCACGCGAAGTGGAGCGTAGGGTTCCTCTGTCACACGTTACAGCGAGGTGAGCCTTGCCTGAGCTAGAAGACACGGGGTTTTTGATCTCTCCCCTGGCAAGAGATTACATGCCGTAACATGTGCTTGGTAATTACAGATCTTCTCGTGGGCGCCGCTGCCATATGCGCGACGCAGCCCGGGGGCACCGTTTCAAGGTCACAGAGGCAGGGTTTGTAGGTGAATCATTCCGAAGCGCCTGGCAGCCTTGTCTGTCATACTCGGCTCTGCCTGGTGTTTCTGTAACTAGCTTTCAAGTTGCTAAGTGATTAAAAATATATATATTAATGCCAGTGTATCTGAGATATTTCTTAAGAACGATCACCAAATGTCACACCTTCCTTAGAGGAGGAGTTGGTGAGAGAGCAAAAAGAATGCTAAGCAAGCGTCTTCTGTGAGTTGTACAGTAGGGCGATCTTGTGAGAGTCATGAGGACACATGAGCATTTTTGTTCTTGCCGACCAGGGCAATTTGCCTTTTGCATGATAAAGCACCAGATGAGGTGAAGGGGATCAGATATCTTTCTTTGTGTAGTCCTACATGGTCCTATTATAAGCATGAGGACTCATTCATTCATTCAGTAAATATCTGTCTTCTCCTGTATGACGAATTTATCTCGCTGTCTGATATTTCACATTCATCTTCATTAATTTTATCGGGAATATGCACTGAATCATAAATAGGTTTCTTACCGCTTTGCTGTAAACATGTGCTTCGGGTCCTCTTTCCCTAGTCCTTACCCTACGGCACTGCGGCGAAGTGAGGTCCATTGTCCGGCGTGAGCACTGGACACGCCACAGGTGCAGGATGAGGAAAACGTGACCGTTCTCTGCTTGTCAAGGGAGAGAAGTCTCCGGAAGCGAGGGCTTTTCACAAGAGCCCTGAGACATCCAGGGAAGCTTCACTTCTCCACAGCCACGTCACTTTAATGAGGATTAAGTGAGAGGAGTGTTGGGAGACATTAACGCCACGTCTGGCCTTTTCTTCTATAACATCCTCGTCAGTTCTGCACTCGGGCCCAGAGGTTCCCTCTTCTCCGCCTTGTTGCGCTCTCCTCCCTTTCAGAGACAAGGAGCAGCCATTCAGGCATTCCTCAGTCAGCACGTGCCTTTGCTGCTCTTCTCCTCTTGCTTCCCTCTCTGTAAAGCCTTCTCTTGCCTCTCTGCACATTCATTCCCCTTTTCAGGGGGCAGGTCCTCAGCATCCTGCCCACAGTTCCAAAGTGCAAATTGTCCCGTCACTGAGATTCCTTTGTGGATTGCTTGGTTGGTCAGTTGGTTGGTTTGTACCTATTTGCGAGCAAAACTCTCCTGATCTGAACTCATTTGGGTCGGAACCTGGCCTGAACTGATGAGGGGCTATTAGAGACTGTTTCTCCAACCCGGTGTGAATGTTTGTACATTTCATAGTAGCCTGTTAAAATGCCAGCTTCTGAAGTGCTGCCTCTGGCTCCCGGCGGTGGGGAGGGGATTCTGCAGTCTACACTCTGAGCTGCATATTACTACCATCTAAACTCATGAAAAACTAGTTTTTGACTTGTCATTTTTCTACCAGTCTCTTATTCTCAATCAATTTAAAGAAACAAGTGTACTATTTAACTTATACTGGATTTATTTTTAAAGAGAAGCAACTGTCTTATTATAAAGTTAATTAGGACCCATAGTTAATGTGTGTGTGTGTGTGTGTGTGTGTGTGCTGTCATAATGAAGGACATACTGGAGACGTGTCTCCTTGGGAAAGCAGATGCATTCATTCTTTCAGACCATGAATTTCCCTAAAGCCACATTCTAGCGTAGCCAAATATGCTTTCCGATACTTGCTCAGTAATCTTGAGAATTTCATTCAGAGAATGAACAAATGTTGACTGACCGCCATGGAAGATAATTAGACAAAGGCGGGCACTGGAGTTTGGGAGAGGAGAACGGGGCTTGAACACGAGGTTAAGCATCAGTGAGGTCTATTGCAGTGGCTTCCAGAGAGAGCACGGAGGGATGGGGAGCCATGGGTCTCAGAGCCTCCTATGCTGGACCTGAGCCGGGAGTCCTGCAAAAGGAGTGGGTGGAGTCAGATCCGAGATCCCTGCTGCATTCTAGAATCCTCTGGTGTGTCAAATTGATGACACAGCATGCTCTCTGTGACATGACGTTTTTCTGCAGCCGTGCGGTAGATTTGGGCTTGGGAGACAGATGTTGATAACATGAATCATAAAATTAGAAAGAGATTGATCTCTGGGAGGGAAGAAGAGACTAGAGGGATGTCGTGTGGAAGAAAATGACTCTCATGGGGCATCGTTCTACAACAAAGCGGAGTTGATTTAAAATATTTCTTTGATCATGAATAAAAGGAAGATCCTGAGCCAGGGATCGGATCGTATGAAAATTGCATCTCAGGACCAATTATTACGATTTAAGTTAAGTAAAAGTTGCTGATCGCATCTGTACTTGCTGTCTTTGGTCTTAGTTTTAGCAAATGTTTAAAACATTTTAAGACTCTCTTTTGTGCCTGACCTTAGTTATTCTAACGTTATTTATCCCATTAAGGTTTTCAGTTCAACTTAAAATTCTCTTGTTATGGGGGATTTCAGGAATGGAGTCTGTGCTCTTGTGGGGGTGGAGGAAGGGGGTTGGGCATCCGATTTAAGGACATGATCAGGGCAGGATTCCTGAAAGCAGTTACCGAAGTGTTTAACTGCCTCAAGTTGTGGGAAATTTGCTGTCAGACAGCCAGCCCGTTAATTTTCTGATGGGTATTTGTAATTTTCCTTACAGTGGCCGAAAGGTGTCTTCTTGACATTTTCTTCTGCCCTCTGAACTAGCAGAAGAAAATCTACATCCTCTCCTAAGAGGTGACAACTTCTCTGTGTGTGGCCCAAGTTCCTTCCTCAGAAGCAAGTTTCCTCTAGTTCCTTCACAACACGTGATTACTACATGTGATGCATTATCACTGTAACGCCTTTGTATCCGACACCCTTTGGCAGTTTCATTTAATCTGATTTTATCTCCTTGATCCTTCCTCCTTTCCTTTCCCGCACTCCAGTCTTTCCCTTCATTCTCCTGCCCTTCCTTCCACCCTAGATCCCCACGCTCTCCTCCTCCCCTGCAAACAGGTAAACAGAAGCCTGGCCCTGGGCCCACAGGTTCCCCTGGCAGGTGGACAGCTCCTGGGGACAAGCAGGAGACAGGCTGAGGAGGAAACAGGCCTAGGATGAGCCTTCCGTCTTCCATGTCAGGGAGAATCATGAAAACTGCTCTGACTGGGCCACCAACCCTAGAGAGAATTTTCCCAGAGGCTGTGCCTGGAGGAGGTCTCTTGAGGGAGCCCAACAGGGCAGATGGTGCAGGGATCCCGGAGGACAAGGGCTCATAGCCCCGAGGCCTTGGGATCCCAGAACCAAAGCTGAAAGCACAGGAACCTCAGGGAGGCCAGGGGCATGTCTGACTGACAGTATTTGTACATTTCACATGGGAAATGCTCCACGAGCATAGAACCTCTGCTTTTTACAATTCTGACACTTACAAATAGTGAAATACCAGTGGCAGTGCTGGGAGATCAGTCTCCTGGAAAATGACCCCACTGCTAAGGCCTGCTTCCTCTCCTGTGAGTCACCCCACCCCACGGGCCTTCCTGTCTGCAGGCTTCACTCCTTTATTTTTTTAATATATATTTTTATTGATTTCAGAGCGGAAAGAAGAGGGAGAGAGAGACAGAAACATCAGTGAAGAGAGAGAATCATCCATCGGCTGCCTCCTGTACATCCCACACTGGGGATGGAGCTAGGAACCCAGGCATGTGCCTTGACCAGGGAATTGAACTGTGACCTCCTGGTTCGTAGGTTGATGCTCAGCCACGGAGCCACACCCATCAGGCTGCAGGCTTCACTCTTCCATCAGTTCCTCCTCATTTCCTGGGTCCATGATGACTAGAGAGCAAGGTTGTCACAGATTGTGGTGTCACCTAATACAAACACCTGGTAGGTATTATTCATTCAACAAGCCTGAGCGGCTGGGTGCCTGGGATTCAGAGTGATTGAGACAGAGGGAGAGTGCAGGGAGAGGAGAGCCCGCGGGCTGACCGCCTGTAACCACAACCCTGCGCTTCCCAGCTCTTCTAGCTCTTCTATGTCTGTGCCTCGCTTTCCTGTCTACCAAGTGGTGGTAATGTCATAGGTGAGGAGAGGACCGCATCTCCTCCAGTTGCTTATAGAGGTGGGCTCTTGGGGTACTGCCGGAGCACCCCTCCTCCCCGGGAAGATGAGGTACAGTAGAAAGCTTTATTTTCACATGGCGGAAGCTGGTCTATCCTTGCTGCTTGACACAGTCGCTGCAGGGAAGAAACATCTGCACAGCATATGTTTCAAGGGACCTGGGGTATATGGCATACTGTTCTTAACATGTTTGCTCCCCTTCTTAGCGCTATGTGTTCTTACCAGGGTCAACTCTCCGAGAAAGGTTGTTTCCCCAGGTGGGGATTCTTCCCTGGAGTTAGGGATTAACAGGACTAAGGAAGAGAATAAATCAGTAAAACCCCTTAACTAAGTGCCAGGTGGGTAGTTAATCACTTAACTATGAACAATCACGCTTAAACTACATAATCTTTACTTAGGATAACCTCCTTCATTTACTTCCTTGTAGCTTAACAGAACAATAGAGTAGTGACCTTGGAATGGAGATAACAAAGGCCCTAACCTTTGGAATAGAATTTATAGGATTAAAATCACTGTTATAAATACAGGTGTAACAGGAGAATAAAGACAGAACCTGGCTGGAGAACCTGGCTAGGCCGCTGATCAACTGAACGCTGTGTCCGTGTCATTCCTTCTTCGCCGACTCTGTCCACACCTTTGGGAGCCCCTGGACCTGCTGGGGTTGGACCCCAACATCCACAGAAACACACCCCTAGGTTTCCAAAGTCCCATCTCCCTCAGGCAGTCATAGAAGTGTACCTGTGGCTTCAGTGGAGCTAGAATCAGAGCCAGTGTCCAGAGCTCCCTGTCCGGGGGGGAGCAGTCCAGGCCAGCTTAGCCTGTGTTCCCCGCTGCGGCTCCTCAGTTCCTATGTCTGACAAGGCTTTTGTGGAGATGGAAAGGGAGAGGGTTACTGGAGGCCCAGGGCACTGCAAGGGCTGGAGACAGTCCTCTAATCACAGCCGCAGCTCCATTAGGTTTATTACTATTTCGTTCTAGGTTGAGTTTAATTTGTCTTTTTTCTCAAGTATGGGCTTTTGATAAGTTAGGGACCTTTGGGCTGTGGTCATGGAAAACCTAACTAAAAGCATTTGAAATGACCTACAATTTACTATCTCACACAACCAGAGTTCGGGTCGGTTAGCACTGCAGTGATGTCCTCAAGGACTTGTCTTTCCATTTTTCTACTCTGATCACTCCTGCCTGATGAATTTAGTGTCTGTCTCCTCAAAATCTCAATCTCTCTCTCAACCAGGGAGAGGGTAGGGGCAGCCCTACAAACCACTTAAGTCTCCAGGTACCTAAATAGCTTTGCAAGTTTTGTTTTGTTAGCAAAGAAAGGAGTCATTTGCTTTTGAGTGGGCAGTAATGGCAGTTGAATAGGCAACCAATTTTCAACTCTAGCCTTGATTTGCATTTGAGTCTTATTCAAAATAGAGCAGCAAGTGGGAACAGACTCAAGCATTTTCAGAAAGCAATTGAAAGGTTTCCTGAGGAATGCCTAAACATTACAGAGGGCTGAAGCCAACCTCAGCTGTGAGGGCAATATGATTGATTTATGTCTTGGTAAGAGTTACAGTGCCCAGAGTTGGAGACTGGAATAGCTTTGGGGTAGCTGCTGGGTTTTCTGTCCTCTAGAAAAATAAAAATAGATTCTCTTCTGATTGGAAAAACATATCTAAAAGTATATGTGGAATGGATGTTTGCTGACCTGAAAAAATGGGGTCTCGTAGTGTTGTAATGTACCCCGCGAATCACACAAGGATGCCTCAAGAAGTCGAATTAACGAGTCACATTTATTGCAAATCCGGGACTATGAGGGGCCATTCCCCAAATCTCATAGTGCCAAGATGGCCACAACACCAGGTTTATATAGGCAAAGATCACAAAAGTATTGATTACATCCCAGGGTTTGGAATGAGGAACCTGATTTGCAAAAAAGCAGTTTACAGAAGCAAAGCAGCATGTTATCTAAATTATAGTTTTGGGTCTCCGGATCACTGAATTGACAGAAACACATTATCTAGAGCCCTCAGGTCTGGAATGAGGAACCTGGTCTGCAAAAAAGCAGTTTACAGGAGCAGAAGCAGCATGTTATCTAAATCACAGTTTTTGGGTCTCTGGAAACTGAGTCAACAGGGACACGTTAACTGGAGCCCTCTGACCTTGGGATAACTGTGCTGTCCTCCCCAGGTAAAGGAAAGTGTGCTTTCTGAGACCAGTATGACCACAACCCATGGGATATTCACAGCACAATCAATAGGGTATTCAATCGAATGGGATAATTTATATAATTCAGAAAATCAAAATAACTTTTCTATTATTTTAGCAAACAAATAAGTACAGAAACCAAACAGCGGGGTTAAAGTTAAACTATAGTTTCTACCTGAGATGATTGCTACCATATTTCAGTAGAAAGCTTTATTGGCACAGAATTACAGCCCTAGGATCCCAAAGCCCCACCTCCCTTAGCCCAGTCATAGAAGTGCAGCTGCGGTTTCAGTAGAACTAAAATCGGAGGCAATGGCCAGAGCTTCCTGTCCAGATTGGAGCTGGCTCCAGTCCAGTGTCAGGCTGGCTTCTGTTCTAGGTAATTCATCTCCTGCCACATAAAAGGAAAGCTGGGGAAGTCAGCTGACGAGTCTGTCTCCACCCTCATCCTCAGACGCCCACGTGAGCGAGAGACACAGGGTAGCCAGAATTGAGATGAAAAAGAAGCTACCAAAAGTCTAACTGCAATGAAAGCCCAAGAGTTGGAGAGAAGCATCCGTGTCAAATGTTGACAGATAAGGGCCCTATAGTGCAGTGATGGCGAACCTATGACACACGTGTCAGAGATAACATGCGAAGTCATTTTTTTGGTTGATTTTTCTTTGTTAAATTCATTTAAATATATGAAATAAATATTAAAAATATAAATCTTTGTTTTACTATGGTTGCAAATATCAAAACATTTCTATATGTGACACGGCACCAGAGTTAAGTTAGGGTTTTTCAAAATGCTGACACGCCGGGCTCAAAAGGTTCGCCATCGCTGCTATAGTGCCACCCTTTCAGTGTTTTTAACTGTCAGACCATAATGAGACAGTGTCTCCCCTTGCACATTAAAGAGAGATGTTTATTATGTACAGGGGGGAAATCACTGCCCAGTAAGATCCCTGATATCCGTTAGCATTCCAGGCTCAGATGAGAGGGCTGGGTGGAGTTTAAGTATTGACTTCAAATGCAGGAAGTGCCATTGGCAGAGGACAGTGGCTGGTGGCTTTTATGCCGCACTTGCATCATGAGATTCCCTGTTTGGTGATGCGTGAGAGGATGCCGACTTAATGGAACTTAAGTTTACATTAATGCAAGAGGTTTGAAAAGAGTTACAAAGAGGATTTCTTGAGCATTGGTGCTTTTATAAATCAGAATACATTGCTAGTGGTGGCGGTACCCTATTTCCTTGCCAATTCCCACCAAAGCGTATCTCTGCTGTTTAAGTATGATTGAAGAAGGTTGGGTCGGATTTTATTTCACACCTCCTGCTAGTCCTTTAACATCATACTTAGCCATTTTAAATTTTCTTTGGGAAATGTGAATGTTCAGGTTTCCCTCCATGAATGACACCAGCATCTGAGTGGTGACTGCTGGCAAAGCAATAACCAGAAAGAGGTGGGTTGCTTGCCTTCCAACATGCTTGTGAAGGCCCATCCTTTCTACCCACTTTTCTTTATCTTTCTCCGCCATTAGACTGCTGTGTCAGCCGAAGTCACTGAGCGCGCGCGCGTGTGTGTGTGTGTGTGTGTGTGTGTGTGTGTGTGTGTGTTTCTCTCTGTACAAAAGATAATAGGTGCTGGGTGAGGAGGGTTGTCAGTGGAAAAATCAATGCTATTCCCTGTTTGATAATGCATGAGAGGATGCTGACCACCTTGGAAATTTCTCTTGGTTTTTAGGTAGCTCATGTAAGTTTATTTAATGATGATATTCTTAAAAAACGAAAGCAGGAACTGACAAGTCAGAAGGGAGTATAATTCAACTAATCTAGTTCATGTCAGAATTGAGATTCAAAATATTTGAAAGGGATGGAGGGAATGAACTTTCAGAGGAATAGACTTCTAACCCTTCATCTAATATTCCATTAACAGAACCCAGAGAATAATGTATTTACAGGGAGCTTATCACCCTGTCCTCGCATTGGTTCAAACACATTTCTTTTCTCTTTTAGTTTCATGAACAAAAGGTGGCTATCTGAATAAAACTAATTAGCTACCGGGGGAAAACCATAGCCTTTCATTACAATCAAAGCTTATGGGGGCTCATTCAAAGGTTTAGTATATTGCAGGCCCTGTCAGTGCTTAAGAAAGAGTTGGATAATTCCCATAATTAATTTAGAAACTAGAGTTGACTTTCTGCTTTGAAATTGCGTGTTAAATCTAAAAAGTGAGATTGGCATGGTAATGGAAAATTGGACACATAAAGGAGTAAACAGTTGTTACATACAGTCAGGAAAACGATGCTTGTGCAGTGCAGTCTGGAAAGTTAGGATCTGAAGGGACAGTATAGAAATGATAGCATCATCATTTCTGGAAAGTCATTTACAACTAAAACTCTAATGATAGAATACTTCTGTTACTGGTGGGGAGAGGTCCTGTCCCCATCTGTTGCTTGTGGGAGTGGAATTCTTACGATATCCAGAGAAAAAGAATTTTCTGAGACTTGGCATGGGAGAATGAGTGACTTTTATTTCTGTGCAATTACATCCCTGCGTTTCCAAGGTCCCATTTCCCCTTGTGTGGGGAGCCGATATAGGGTTAAGCCTCGGACTGACCTGTTGGCAAAGTCACAAACAGGTCTTCCGAGTCTTAAACAACACAATCCAAGAGGTGGCCGCTGATTTACACGTGCTATCATTTAAAAAATAAAAAAGGGGGAATTTGCCGGAAGCCGGTCTATCCTTGCTGCTTGACACAGTCGCTGCAGGGAAGAAACATCTGCACAGCATATGTTCCAAGGGACCTGGGGTATATGGCATACTGTTCTTAACATGTTTGCTCCCCTTCTTAGCGCTATGTGTTCTTACCAGGGTCACCTCTCCAAGAAAGGTTGTTTCCCCAGGTGGGATTTTTCCCTGGAGTTAGGGATTAACAGGACTAAGGAAGGGATGCTGATCAATTGAAAGCTGCCTCTGTGTCATTCATTCTTCGCCGACTCCTTCCACACCTTTGGGAACCCCTGGACCTGCTGGGGCTGGACCCCCACACCCTTGTCCCACCATAGAAGGAGTGTAGATGTGGCTTCAGTCGGGCTAGAATCACTGTCCAGAGTTTCCATTCCATGTTGGGACAGTCCGATTCAGCCTCAGGCTGGCTTAGTGTGTGCTCCCTGCTGCAGCCCATCAGTCCCCTGCCTGTGGGTCCCCATGGCCAGGGGCTATATGGGGGAATACAAGGAAACAGGAACAAGAGAACCCTATGAGCCAAGAGTCACAGAGAGCAATTCAAGAGCCAAGAGAGAGAATTCCTTTGTTTAGGCGATTGTGTATTTCCACATTTCTGTGGGCTTACAGTGGCCACGCCCATTCTGGCCAGGGAGCTCTGTTCCTAGGTGTGACTGACAGGTACCTTTCCTAGTCACTCCAACTTCACTGCATGTATCGATCACCCCTTTCCTATACCCCTTCCCCCAGTGGTCTTCAGGGGATGGGCCTGTGGTTCCCTGGGGAGTGCAACATTGCAGCTTCCTGGTGAAGCTGCCCAAGCGACAAGCCTATAATGTCGGGCCTTACCTTTTGCTCCTTTCCTATGAGTAATAACTAGTTAACTACAGTGGCATCACTTAGAGTTTCTATAGCCTCCAAACTTCATTATTCCCATGAAGCTCTAATTAGAAACCCCGCTGTCCCCTTGGGAATGAATTCGGTAGTGACACCATTTATTCACGTACACCGTGATGCTTTGTTGTACATTTCACTCTGAAAAAAGCACTACTTCTGGAAGAACCATGTTTCAAAATAGTAGGCCAACTTCAGGTCTTTTGAGCTGGGCCCACCATATTTTATGGTTTTCATCAAGGTTGTCTCAGATGCGGAGAAAATGAAATCTCCAAAACCAAGTCCATGCAAGTTAGAGATGACTGAGGAAGACAGACATTAAACCATCACCAAGCCAGGTGTCCAGCCCCTGGTCTACCCTGTGCTGTGGGCGGTCAGGGGTCAGAGACCTGATTCGGCTTGTGGAGCTGGCTCGGCAGGGCTGGATGCAGACGAGTGGCTGAAAGTTATATTGTTAAAATCCTTCTCTGCCTTCCAAATGAACGTGTCTGTTATCTACACCTCTCAGGTGACCCCTGAGACACCCTTCCCCGCACACACTCCTTCCCCGACCTGCTGCCTCCGTTTCTCTAACGCCTGGGCCCTGCCTCTCCCAGGGCTTTTGCAATGTCTCTCCTTTCACCGGGAAAACTTGGGGGTGCTCTGCCAGCTCACTGCCCAGCCACACTTTCGGTTTCTGCCTAAGGGTTACTTTTTCAAAGAGGCTTTCCCTTTCTCTCCCCTTTGCGCCCTCGGGCCTGGATCTCCTGAGCACGTGGCACAGGTTGGGGTTACGTGTTTACACTTCCCGCGCTGCACTGTCCGATAGGGTCACCACATGGGGCTGCCGGGCACCTGGCAGCGCCTCGCCTGCCCGCGGGAGACACGCTGCAAGCAGAGCAGACACTGACGGCTTAGTACATGCATGCGGGGAAGGTAAGACGTCTCACTGGGGCCGTTTCATACTGGTGAGAATAAAGTTATGTTAGTTTGGATGTAGCGTGGTGTTAAGTAAAATATGTTATTCCATTATTTTGCCTTTTTTAACGTGGTTAAAATATAATATACTAGGAAATATAAAATACACACGATCTCCCTTGTCCCCCCTGGTCCGAGATCGCCCTGCCCCCAGCTGCTTTGGGCAGCGTTTCTCCTGCGTCCCCTGTCTTTGTGCTTCGTTTTCCTTCAGAGCCTCCTGTCTGCGTGCCTGCTGGAGGTACCGTGGTGCGCCTGCCATAGTCCGGCCACCCCTGGGTGGCGGTGCAGCCGTGTGTGGTGTGTGCGGACTCGCTCGCTTAGCACCTTCCCGGGCCAACCTCCACACCCCGGGAGCCCTGTGGTTACCGCACGTCCCAACCTCCCACCAGTGGGGCCACAGTGAGGGGCTCACTTCCCCGTCCTGGAGCCCCGCCCCGCCCAGGAACCTCCCCTCTTTCCAGCTGGATTTTCTAAGGAGCCATGCTGACTTTTGTACAGATTCCAGGTTTCCGGCAAGAAAAACAAGTGACCTGGCACACTTAGTGAAGGATGAAATAGAATATTTGGGCCTTTTTCAAGATCCCAATTTTGAATTGTCCTTTACTTTTCATTTTTTTCACAGAATTTCACAAACTGATAGGTCAGTGGGCTCAGACTCTATTGCAGAATCCGGCCACATTACAAAAATCAGCGTTAGAAAAGCCAGAATACAGGGAAAGTAGACCCAACATTTTATCCTGAATAACTTCGGTGATTCTTCTGTTAACTATTCAGTGAAATTTCACTCCACAAGCTGACTCTTAGCCAGAGGGAGCAATAGGCATTGCAGGATCTGTGATGTTTAATTTGGTAGCTCTGTGTTTAAATCCTAAAGAGCTGGTTTTGAAAGCTGACTTTGTTTAGCACTCAACAGCCAGACTGAAGAGGCGACTGCTGTTTGCCATGCATGGGCTATCTATACTCGATGATAAAGCTCGCTTTAAACTTTAATGTGACACTCCATAAATAAATAGGGAATGCTGCATAATTACCCAGACACGTGTACTTGCCTGGGCAATAGTTTCACACATGCAACCTGGCTGCAATCTGTACAGAGAATATCTTTGAAAATTTAATGCGGCTTCCCATGGGTGGGAAAGTAACCGTTATAATGTTAAGAGTGTAGTTTTCTTAGTAAATTATATTATGTCTAATCACTGGGGTGTATACCTGAAACTGATATAATGTTGTGTGTCAACTGCAATTGCAAACTAAAAAATGACTTTTAAAAAAGGTGGTAGTTTTTCCCTGATGGTTGGGAAACAATTCTAATTAGGCCAATGGGTGTCTTGGGTACAAATTATCTATAGCAAGAGAGACCTGGAGATTCGATACTCCTTTTAGCACGCCTAAAAGTCATGCCCCTTAAAGGTGGGCAATAGTGAATTTAGGGAAGACCAAACCTGATTCAGTATGCTCCCCAAAAAGAGAAAAATATTCAGGTGTCCCTCAAAAATGTATACACACTTTAACAGCTGATAGTTTAATTTTGAAAATGAAAAGTATCTTAATAAACACTGCCTTTATAATTATTCAAAGTGTGTATATACATTTGGGGGGGGGGGACATCCTATATATAGTACCACATTAATGATTGTTTACTGTTATCATAAGCAATATTATGGGAAGATGGTAATTTTTCCCTTTTTTTTTTTTTACAATACCCAAATCATCTTTGTTCTATGGAATATCTCCTGTGTTTATCCACCCAGACCTCTCCCTCTTCTGACCACAGAGATGAATCCCCTGGCTACTGTGATGGCATTGACCTTGGGGAGGGTATATACATCAGGATTTTTCAGCTCTTGCCCATGTGACTGCAAACCATGACCAGATGTCCCAGATGGGGCAACCCCGTTCCTGTGTGGGGACTTTTCAAGTTCAGGTTGTGAAATGAGCCTTTTTCTTCTCTAGTCATAGCTCCAGGGTGTGAGCCAGGTAAACTCCTGTGGAGGAAGTGGTCTGAGGGAAGGAAGCTGGCAGGAAGGTTCCAGAGAGAAACATCCAAGCAGAGGGCTCCGATGGGGCAGGCCGGCAGCCAGGTCCTCCTCTGCCTTTCTGCAGGTGGCTTACAGGAGCCAGCACATTCCCAGGTCCGCTTTAGCTGGGTCACTTGGGGTCTTGGCCATTTGAAATAGGGGAAGACCAATGCGTCCCATTAATAAGGCAACAATTGACCGAAATAATGAAGTGGCCACTACCTTCAGGCACCCTCCCATCCAAATACATATGACATGGCTTTCGCCACGGACCTGCTGCTTTCCACAAACACGAAAACAAACAGAGCCTCCCACAAGACTTGAATGATCAGGAACTTGTTGGTATTCCTAATTATAAGGATTTTAATTTTTTGTTAAAACCC
Source organism: Myotis nattereri (assembly GCF_964212035.1). NCBI lineage: Eukaryota > Metazoa > Chordata > Mammalia > Chiroptera > Vespertilionidae > Myotis > Myotis nattereri. The sequence continues at coordinate 79,516,898 of NC_138086.1, forward strand.
AGCATTTTATTCAACCTACTCTCTCGAAGGGCCCTCCCAGCAGGCAGTCGGGACTGTCAAAGGTGGATATTACACTGCTGATGCAAAGTGGGATTTACATCCGAACGTTCTGCTATGAGTTGCCAGGAGCATTTGTCATGTTTTTCAAATCCTATCTCCCTCCAGCAACCCTGTCATCTGTCTTCGCTTGTAGGGATTTCCATGCAGCAACATTAAGAACACACTTAATTGACAGTCAGTAGGAACCCGGGGGCAGCACACACGATCAATTATCTAAACACGCTGGCAGTTACCAAAGAGAAGGGAGTTCATGAATCTCATATAACAAGGTTGCATGTTATGTAAAAAGACTTGTGTGCTTTGGTGGCATGGAGCTATCACCTGAACCTGCATTATTTTTATTTCAAATATAGGTTAAATGAAAGTTCAACAAGCTTTCCGCCATTTGAAATCTTGACAACTTTACCAGTGCAAACTAATCCTAAGCGAGTTACCGATATCAAGAGTGATGGTTGAGAGTCAACCTATGAACCAGGAGGTCAAAGTTCTATCCCCGGTCAGGGCACATGCCCAGGTTGTGGGCTCGATCCCCAGCGTGGGGTGTGCAGGAGGCAGCCGAACAATGATTCTCTCTCATCAATGATGTTTCTATCTCTCTCCCTCTCCCTCCCGTGCTCTCTAAAATCAACAAAAAATATACATACTTTTAAAAGTGACGGTTCCATCTGACAGAGGGCAGGGGGTTGTGGGGCTGGGTGTAAAGATGAAGGAATTTAGCAGAAAAAGAGAAACTCATAGACACAGATAATAGTATGGTGATAACCAGAGGGAAAGGGGGTGGGGGAGGTAGAAGGAGGTAAAGGGAAGATAAATGGTGATGGAGGGAGACTTGATGTGGGGTGGTGAACACACATAATACAATATAGAGATGAGGTATTATAGAATATACCTGAAACCTATATAACTTTGTTACTATCACCCCAATAAATATTTAAAAAGTTAAAAGCAGTCATAAGAGTGGGAGTCCCAATCAGAGATGATTAGAACTGCCTTACCCCCCACCCCCACCCCCTGCCACCGCCCCATCCCCAGCACATAGCAAGAAGGCAACAGCTGACAAGCCAGGTCCAGAGCTCTGACCAGAAACTAAGTTTTCTGACACCTTGATCATGGACATCTAGCCTCTGTAACTGTGAGAAAATAAATGTCTGCAGTTTGAGCTATCAAAAAATAAAAATAAAGAAAGAAAAGAAAGGGAAAAAAAGAGTGATGGTTCCTATCTGTAAGCTCTTTTGTATTACTCTTTTTTCTTTTTTTAATATATTTTATTGATTTTTTACAGAGAGGAAGGGAGAGAGATAGTTAGAAACATCGATGAGAGAGAAACATCGATCAGCTGCCTCCTGCACATCTCCTGGGGATGTGCCCGCAACCCAGGTACATGCCCTTGACCGGAATCGAACCCGGGACCTTTCAGTCCGCAGGCCGACGCTCTATCCACTGAGCCAAACCGGTTTTGGCTGTATTACTCTTTTGATAGAAGATTCTTGAGGCCCATCTTTCAGCCATGCCCACAGGCCCTGTGACTCTGCCGACACAGTTCTGGGAAAGGGAGGGACCTCTATTGAGCTGAGGTTCTAACATCATTTTTTTCTGGATTCAAAAAGTATTGGATAACAAATCTTTGCTTTAGTGTTATTTGTAATAGAGATAATTCAATTTATCAAAGTAAGTCATTAAAAAAAAAAAGACTGATAAGTTGTCTGAGAAGAGCTTGCATGTTACGTGAAGAATTCTGAACGTCAGGCAGGCTTTGGGCTCTGGGACCAGACAGACTTGGTTTTGAATCTCAACTCTGCTTTCACTGGCTGTGTTACCCTGGGCAGATTTCTTAATTCTTTAATTTCTTCCCTTGTAGACTGAGCAATGACAGTGCCATCCTGATAGGATTGTTCTAAGAATTGAATGAGACTATGTTTGAAAAGGGCTTAGCAGAGAACTGAGCAGAATACACACTCAGTATTTTGTTTGTGTTTCTTTAAGAATATGAATTTATCCACCACCCCCAAGAGTTTTTGTTTTATTTTATACTCTGTCCTCAGGCCCTCCTGTCCCACCCCCAACGCCCATCTCCAAGCAACCACTGATCTGTCACTGCATATATGAGTTTGCATTTTCCAGGATTTTATATAAATGGAATCACACAGTTCTCTTATTGTCTGTCTTCATTCATTATCATTCTTTTGAAATTTATTCAAGTTATAGTGAATATTGGCAGTTGATGTTTGTTTGTTTATTGCTGAGTTGCATTCCACTGCATGGATATAGCACATTTCTTTCTCCTCACGTGTAGAAGGACATTTGGGTTATTTCCAGGTTGGGGTGTTCCAAATAAATCTGCTATGGACATTCATGTGTAAGTCTGCACATGAACGTATGCTTTCCTTTGTCTTGGGTAAATACGTAGGAATGGAATGGCTGGGTTATATGGCAGGGATATGTTTATATTTTAAGAAACTATTAAACTGTTTTATAAAGTGGTTATAACTTTGAGTGTTCTCATTAGCAGTGTAAGACACTGCCAATTGCTCCACACTGTTGCCAAAACTTCTTAGTCAACCTTTTCCATTTTGGCCACTCTGGTCCATGGATAGTGTCCTCATTATGGTTCAATTGCATTCCTCTAATGACTAATGAGGCTGAGCATTCTTTCATGTGCTTATCAGCCATCCACATAGCTCTTTTGTTGAACCATCTGTTGAAATCTTTTGCCTATACTTAAATTAAGTTTCTGATCATGTTATTATTGAGTTGTAAAAGTTCTTTATATATTCTATATAAAAGTCCATTGAGGGGTATATGTTCTGTAATTATTTTCTCCCAGTCTGTGGCTTTCATTTTCTTAACAGTCATTTTTAAAACACAGAAGTTTTTAATTTTGATTAAGTACAGTTTATCAATCTCTTTCTTTATGGATCATGATTTTCATGTATCTAAGAAAGTTTTTCCAAAGGTGCAGGTACAGTGTTATGTATTGCATTTTTATCCATCACCTATTTGTGAGTTAATAATTTTTATATGGTGTGAGGAATGGATTTAAGTTGTGTTTTTCTGGATTTCATCACCATTTCTCAAAAAAATCATCCTTTCTCCACTAACTTGCCTTCGCAGCCCTGTTAGCTTAATGGTTCTCAGGCCCAGAGTAGGAAATGAAAGCTTGAAAATCTATGATTTGAAACTCTGGGTTGAAGAATGTAGGGCTCTTAAATGACTCCCTTACTTCATAAGAACCTCTTTAGGCAAAGACCAGGGTTCTCCTGTTAGCGTTTACTAGAGTTCGGCTTTGCGCACACAGTGTCCAAGATGCGTCTGAGGAACTGTGCTCATTAAAGCACCCATTTCCTCTGAGGCATGTGCCAGCTGTACATCTGTCCGTCAGACAGGTCCAGGCGACAGTGCGGCCCGCCGAGGAAGCCCTGCTGTTACATACGGAGAGAACTCGCTGAGAGCATCACTGTCAGGAAGCAAAGCAGATCAGATAAATGGGAGAAGGAAAGGCTTGATCTGCTCCACCGCCGTTCATATAATTTTCTCTTTAAGTTCAAATTGCTGAAATGACAGCGGTGCAGGGTTTGATTCATGAGGATTTGGGTTAAATCCTAGTTTTATAAAGAAAATTAACCCCGAGAAGAATATAATTTTTTAAAAATCTCATGATAGATTTCCTTCTCCCTGTTAATTATTATTATAAGAAGGCTAATTGTATTGTTGGTGATAGAGTGATCATGAAGATACTCAGATCCATCGTATGCCAACTTTTGACTTGAGAAGGGATCATTGACCCAGACGCTGGTATTGGCCATTTATTACTCCTCCCCTGGAATTGAGGAATGGATCGTTTCAGTTTAACCTCCATAATTACAGAAACTTTGTTTCAGGGCCTCTACAGTGAACAAGAAGTTATGTGTCCTCAGTGTTTTATGACACTGTTGTTTCAATGTCTCCTAGAGGAGAAAGACATTCTCTTTTTAAGACCTGAAATACATCCTGTCTGAAGTAACCTGACAGCCATCTCATGGGGAAGTCTGCAGGGGCCGCAGCGAGTCACAAGGATCTCGTACCAGATGTATCTTCTACTTCATCCCTCAGGGTTTGTGGCTGCTCTCCTTGCAGAGAGGGACGATTGTGTAATCGTGTCCAAGGGGTAATTCAAGGTTTGATTGAAGGTCCCTAAATATTCTCCATTTGGAGACAAGCTCCAGGTCCCTTTCAGGCAGGAGCCAAGTCTAATTTATCTTGATGTCTCCAATGGCTACTGATGGAGAACAGGAACTTACTCAACATTTATTAACAATTGTAGGCAACTCGCACAGACATCTTTAACCAACAGACTGGCACCTCATTGGTCTCCATATAAGATTGTGAGGAATGACATTAGATTTAAATCATGCATGTCTATTTGCAAGTTTGAATTTTAGGAATGGCAATTACATAAAATTATTTGGTAGAATCCTACTTTCAAATGTATTGGCTAAGAATATTTTATCAGCCAGAACTTGTACTTCATGAGTAGCTGGTTTAGATAAAAGTAAGAATAGTCAGATCATTAACAAATAGGTCTGGGTTCCTGTGAGGCAACTGTTCTCCCTTGTTGAAAAATCACTGGGCCAACAATGTAAGGGCTTATTTATTTTCTATATCTACTTACATAAAAACGATGGGTGGTGTTCGTTACATAGGGACGAACAGCGACCAGCAGAAGGAAGTCAGTCCTACAGGGGTTGTCTTGGCAACGGCTGCACCCTCCCCCAAGCTGTTTCCTGGAGCTGTTTCCTGTAAGGGCGGAGTTTGAGGCAGGAACCTGCCCTGGGAGCATGGAGGCATATCTTTCTAAAGTGTGAACCTGAGTGGGGAGGCTGAAAGGCTTAGAAAAGACAGACAAGAGAATGAAAGCCAGGTCTTAGTGGGACGCTGCTTCTCTGAGAGACAGTGACCATGCCCACAGCCATGCCTTTATAGCAGATGCTACCAGGCAAAGTAAGGGCGTGACCAAGATGTTTACAACATTCTCCTGGGTGTCAATCCTACTCAACTACATGTACCTGAACTCTATCAAGCCCACATCACTCAGGCACGTGGGGCCATGTGTTCAGACCATAGGTTCAAGCTTACAACTACAGCTGTTGGCTATAATTGTGCTGGGAGGGCCCTGCCCTCCAAGCTGGGACTTGCACGTGGCAATGAGAGGACTGTGCCCTCTCATCAGTCCCAGGCTTGAACCTATCCAAAACACTGTAGCGGCTCCCCACAATAAAGTTTTAATTCTGTTTCTTTGTTACTAATGTTGTGGCCCCACCCCATAACAAAGAAACAAAGGAAAATTTCCCCATCGAATTTCTGAATAGTATTACTCCTTTGGGAATGCCGTGTCATAAATTAAAATTGAAAGTGGGTGCAATCATCATGCTATTGAGAAATCTCAATAGTAAATGGGGTCTTTGTAATGGTACCAGATTTATTATCAAAAGATTACGACCTAACATTATTGAAGCTGAAGTATTAACAGGATCTGCAGAGGGAGAGGCTGTTCTGATTCCAAGAATTAATTTGTCCCCATCTGACACTGGCCTCCCATTTAAATTGATTCGATGACGGTTTCCCGTGATGCCAGCATTTGTGATGGCTATTAATAAATCACAAGGACAAACTCTAGACAGAGTAGGCATGTTCCTACCTGAACCCTTTTTTGCACATGGTCAGTTATATGTTGCTTTCTCTCGAGTTTGAAGAGCATGTGATGTTACAGTTAAAGTTCTAAGTACTTTATCACAAGGGAAATTAGTCAAGCACTCTGAAAGTGTTTTCACTCTTAATGTGGTGTACAGGGAGATATCAGAATAAGTTTAATCACTTTATCAGACATTGTTTGCATCACTGTTGTTTTCATATCATGTTTTTGTCGTTTTTATATCATGTTTTTGTCGTTTTTATATCATGCCTTTGTTGTTGTTAAATCCTTTTGTTACTGTTTATTTATTAATAAGTTTATATATTATTTTCATATACATTTTACTAATTTCCTTTCATCTCTCACATTTCTATTATAGAGAAAGGGCAAATAGCAATGTTAAAATATCTTTGCTAATTAATTCCCTTTTTAAAAAATTTATTTTATTGATTTTTTACAGAGAGGAAGGGAGAGGGATAGAGAGTTAGAAACATCGATGAGAGAGAAACATCGATCAGCTGCCTCCTGCACACTCCCCACTGGGGATGTGCCCATAACCAAGGTACATGCCCTTGACCGGAATCGAACCCGGGACCCTTGAGTCTGCAGGCTGATGCTCTATCCACTGAGCCAAACCGGTTAGGGCAATTAATTCCCTTTTAATGTGCACAAATTTCGTGCACTGGGCTACTAGTGTATATATAAAGGGAATAGAAGTGAGAGGCCAGAAATATATGTCTACCTCATGCCAGGAGCATAGTTTTTGGTTACTGTAGCTTTGTAGTAAGTTTTAAAAATGGTAAGTGTGAGTACTTGAACTTTGTTCTTTTTAAGGTTGTTTTGTCTATTTGAAGTCACTTGCAATTATTTATAAATTTCAGGATCATATTTTTTTACTTGGTCCTTGTTCTCAATATAGTTCCCACACCCTCATCTGTGCCAGAGATGCTCTGTCAGTTCTCCAGGGAATGAGTTTCCAGTCCTGTTCCAGGGAGGTGCTAGCTGCATGGAATCAAAAGAAAATAAATTCTGAGATAAATCCTTGAGCCCAAAGACCTTGAGGGATGGCCTCTAAACCCTCTCCCTTTCTGCTTTGTCATTAAAAAATGTTTTTCTAACTGCCTCTTAATCCAAACCCCCTTCAATATTTGTACGTTTGGTCCCTCCTTTAGAGACTTTCGTAAGTAGCGGGTGCCATTCGTGTTGAGCCTTTCATATTCTGAAACAAAACGGAAATCAAGTTGCTTCTTGGTTCTCCACATTGTTGACATGGGGTTCAATCTTCTTGGATCTGCTGAGTCTGCAGCCACATTCTTATCTGCTCTCAAGCATCTCAAATGCTGTTGCCATGTTTCCTCTATTATCTTTGTCTCCGCGGGTTCCTCTCTTTAAAAAAAGCCTCTCTGTCAGAGGTTCAGGAAGGAGTGGGCCTACATGTCTGTGTTCAATCTGCCCTTGACATGTTTTCCTGAAAGTCTCCTTAGCAATAGCTTCTTCGGGTAATACATTGAGAGCTTTCAATTCCCCTACACAATATTTAATAGTGCGTTATGGTCTCTTGTGGGGATATATGATCCTTTTTTAAATTGCTTTGTTTATTCCCAGTTTTTTAGTTTTAGAAGCAATGCTGTGATGAACATCCATGTAGAAAATGTAGTGCATTCCCATAAGTATTTTCCTGGAAAAAAATTCCTAGAACTGGCATTCAATCATTAGGTCCATTAAGACTTTTGATATATATTGTTAACCCAGCAGAGAGGTTTTATTGATTTCATGTCTGCTTATGAGAGTGTTTCCCCCACCCACACACACACATACTTATCAACATTGGACATTATCATTAAAATAATTCCCCTGTACTTTCATTTTTTAAATTTTCCAAACCAGAAGTGGACTCAACACAATTGGTTCTGCTCTAATGTGATTATTAGGAAGAATGGCTTAAAATCTAATATCCTAAAAGTTAAGATCTATATTTGGTGGAAGTCTCTAAGTTTAAATCCATTTCTATTCAAAATAATAAAATGCTCCATATAGCAGATTATTCGGTTTGGTTGTTTAGAAGGATATATTACGGCCAATTCTTCCTAGCAATTTCAATAGGGAATAATACTCTTGCTCAATTATATATACTTTTTTTCCTATGGTGTTGGGGTCCAACCCCAGCAGGTCCAGGGGTTCCCAAAGGTGTGGACAGAGTCGGTGAAGAAGGAATGACATGGAGACAGTGTTCACTTGATCAGCAGCCTAGCCAGGTTCTCGCCAGGTTCGGTAGCCAGGTTCAGTAGCCAGGTTCTCTCTTTATTCTGTTACATCTGTATTTATACCATTTTATTTATTTATTTTTTAAATGTATTTTATTGATTTTTCACAGAGAGGAAGGGAGAGGGATAGAGAGTTAAAAACATCGATGAGAGAGAAACATCAATCAGCTGCCTCCTGCACACTCCCTACTGGGTATGTGCCCGCAACCAAGGTACATGCCCTTGACAGGAATCCAACACCTGGGACCCTTGAGTTCGCAGGCTGATGCTCTATCCACTAGCCAAACCGGTTAGGGCTACCATTTGATTTTAATCCTATCCATTCTATTCCAAAGGTTAGGGCCTTTGTTATCTCCATTCCAAGGTCACTACTCTATTGTTCTGTTAAGCTACAAGGAAGTAACTGAAGGAGGTTATCCTAAGTAAAGATTATGTAGTTTAAGCGTGATTGTTCTTAGTTAAAGTGATTAACTACCCGCCTGGCACTTAGTTAAGGGTTTTACTGATTTATTCCCTTCCTTGGTGCTGTTAATCCCTAACTCCAGGGAAAAATCCCCACCTGGGGAAACAACCTTTCTCAGAGGTGACCCTGGTAAGAACACATAGCACTAAGAAGGGGAGCAAACATATTAAGAACAGTATGCCATATACGCCAGGTCCCTTGAAACATATGCTGTGCAGATGTTTCTTCCCTGCAGCGACTGTGTCAAGCAGCAAGGATGGACCAGCTTCCGGCACTATGGAATTGGTGAAAAAATTTTAAACCCTACTTAGATAATATTCTGCGCTATTCACTATAGAATAAAATTTGGGGGGACTTAATCATTTTATCATAGTTGGGACTATTTTTTTCTACATTTGTTAACCTTGGCTTTGCCTGAAGGAATTCTTTTGGCCACATCAGTGAAGAATCAAGATACCATATATTCAGGAGAGTCTTAGCTGCTTCCAAGCTACACCCAGTAATGGAAGCTTTGTCTGCTGTTTATTTGGTCTTTAAAGAACATGGGACTCTTCGTAATAGCATCAGAAAATGCCTGCGCACAAAGTTAATTCCTTCCTGGTCCCATTTATTAAAATCTTAGAGACAACTAGTAATTATGAAAGATTGTTTGAATGACAGACAACTCATCCATCTCTGATGAACTGTGACTTTTAAATATCTTGTTAACTGCGAACCTTTTCTTTACAATTTTAAGTCCTATTTGCTTGACTCTCCCTTAACTCCTGTTAATGTAAAAAAAACCATTGAAACCTGTAAAGAATTTTTGTGAGTTTATTTGAGCCAAACTGTTGACATATGCCGGGAAGCAGAACCTCAACGAATTGAGATAGTGCTCCAGAGAATGGCGGGGCTACATCCGTATTTATACATTGCAATCAAAGGAGGAACATAGGTGGGTTACATGAAATTCATTGGTGACAGATTAAGGAAGAGGGATAAGCAAAGCAGGGAAACCCCTGGGACTGGATAAAAAATAAAATGATGGACACATACTTAGGTGGGTGCAGGGACAATGAACATGATGATGAAGGAATTTGTGGTATCTGTCCTGGGCCCAGCACACCTGGCTGTGCCCCAGGGGCTCCATAAAAAGGGAAGTCACAAGTTACCCAGACATGTCAAGGACATGTTATCATAGATGCAGAAAGACAGACAGGCTCAGTTAAGGTAAAGGTTGACCTTGTCAGTGAAGATACTGGCCTAGGACGGAACTGCCCACCATCACTGCTTTCAGTTAAAGTTTAATTTCAGACCATCCTTTGTGGTGACTTTAGGTCTCCGAGTTTGCAAGACTGCCATGCAGGCCTCCCCTGAGCTTGTCAGGTCAGTGTGTGGCCCCTTTCGTCCACACTCCCAACAAGGTGAGCAGTTTCTATCAGATGGAAATGCCAAGAACACTTGGTTGGCCTCTGAAGAGAGTCATGTAATTGAGTGTCTCCTTTTAAAAATTACCAGATGATCTAAAATATATCTGCTTCCCAAATCTCCTGATGCAATCCATTTATTTACTTCTATGGTGAAATATGAACTTACATTCATATTTTCCCTTTTACAGAGAGAAGAAGGGAGATGGAGAGAGAGAGAAACATCAGTGAGCTGCCTCCTGCACACCTCCTAGTGGGGATCGAGCCTGCAACCTGGGCATGTGCCCTGTCTAGGAATCAAACCCGAGTGACCTCTTGGTTCATGGATTGACACTCAACCACTGAGCCACACTGGTTGGGCCATATTTTGCTTTTATTAAATGTATTTTGTCAGCTCCTAATTCATTGAAAAAACAGGTTGAGCCCTAACCGATTTGGCTCAGGGGATAGCGCGTCAGCCTGTGGACTCAAGGGTCCCAGGTTTGATTCCAGTCAAGGGCATGTACCTTGGTTGCAGGCACATACCCAGTAGGGAGTGTGCAGGAGGCAGCTGATTGATGTTTCTCATCGATGTTTGTAACTCTATCCCTCTCCCTTCCTCTCTGTAAAACATCAATGAAATACATATTTTTTTAAAAAAACAACAGATTGAGAAACAAAGGAAAATGAAATTTTTAAAATGGCGGCAACGAGAAGCCCTTAAAGATTCTTAAAAAGAGTGATGAATGGACCATAGTGTAGCTGAGAAAGATGTTACGGTATCTCTGTCAAGATAGATTCAAGGGAGTTCAGAATGGAGGCAGGATGTCAGATGAAAGACATTATCAAATGTCCCCAGGAGTTCACAGCCAAGAAGGGGAGCACAGCCCTCAATGTGAGACAGGATACAGTCAGGCAAGCATCATCCATGGTAGGTACGTGAGAAATGCTCCCCTGTCCAAATTCAAATTACGGACTGGGAGACATGAAGATGGTGAAAACCAGACCTTTAATGCAGTCCTGCAAGAGTGGGTGTCTGGGGGCAGGCACACACAGAGCCGTGATCACAGGCCATGTAACCCTAGTGCATGAGAGTCCCGCCCCCAGGTACTCATTGGCTGAGTACTGGGGTTAACAGTTTTCCCCATACTTCACCTAGGTCTATGGTCTCCTATTGGGTTATTTTTGGGGTTTTTTTTGATGGGCTGAGGCCTTTCCTAATTGTCTCCACTTCCCTTTTGTCTAGTTGTGGCCGGCAAATCTTCCTGGAAAATGTGCTGCTGGTCACAAACACAGTTCTTTGTTCTTATACCTTCTCCCCTCCTCCCTGCATCCTCTGTGCCCTGGGAAAATTCAGTAACCAACTGGCCACGTGCTGTTAGTTTTCTCTAAAAGTTGACTCTGCTGAGGATGGAGCAGAGGCCTATTTCCTACAGGCATTTCAAACAAAGGGACTGCATGAGGAGATGGTGCCCATGGGTGTGCGAGAGCCGGGAAGCCAAACAAGAAATGGTGCGGCGCCAGAGATGAGGAGCAATAAGAGGCACCGCAGGGCTCTGAAGGGAGAGGGAGGAAGTGAAGGACAAAGCCTCCCACTGGGCGATCTGGTTAGAGCTGCCCCCATGGGGAGGCGGTCCCATGGGGAGGGCTGTGGAAAGTGCTGACTCAGAGAGGAAGGGAGAGGCTGTCTGACTAGTGTTCCCACAGAGAAGCTGCAGGTGCTCCTGGGGGACCATGTGGGACCACCTTATCTGAGGTGACACCTGGGAGAACACCTTGCCTCTGCCCTCTCCACTGACCTCCATCGTTCAAGGTCTACCTCTGCTTGAACCTACCTGGGGGCCAGTTGACAAGAAAGGAGGGAGATGGAGTGGTCCAACCAAGCAGGACAGAGCATGGGTCTGAGTGTCCAGCAGGCGAGAGACTGGCCCTGTTTGTGCCATGGAATAAGGGTGGATGCTTTACAGTGGCGCCAGAGGCAATGATGGATTTCTACTGGGCTGAGCGCACAGCTGCTGAACGCCCCAGAGAACAGTGTGTTTGCACAGGAATGAGGGCCAGTTTGGGAACAGAGAGAAAATTTGATGATAAATAGAGCTGCTCCTAAATTTTAAGGGGTTCTGATATCTTACCAGAATTTTAAAGGAGACCAAGACTTTAAATCCTTAGATTTTCAGTCATTTAAAGCCTGCAGGCAATCTATGCATGTAGAAAAATATATGGAAGTGGTGACATTTTTTTAAAAAAAGGATGAAGATTTGTAACTATTCAAAAGAATAATGGCTTTTGGAGATAACTTTTAAGCACTGCAGTGAGGGGGACCAGAGTGCTCCCGCCTGCCACACAGCGGGAATTCAAGGAAAGTTCTACCCCTGGAGTGGGACTTTGGGCAGAGCTCTCGGCCCGCCTGCTGCCTGCAAAGCCATTGAGTAGTCCCGGCTGCATGTGAAAAGCCTGGCCTTCCCATAAAAACATGAAGCGAGCATCACGGAAAAGACAACATCTCACGATTCCAGCTCTGAAACGATGATGTGGTCCTACTGCCTTAGCCACCTGCATCCCCAGACATAGATGCCGCATTCTTCCCCTTAAATCTGGCTGAGCTGCCTGTGGCTGCTGGGTATGCTTCTGGTTTCTTTATTTAGCTGTTTTTTATTTGACTTCTAGCTCTGAGATGTAGTTATCTCATTGTCTACATACAGATTACATGCATACAATGACTCTTCTTTTTACCATTTATACTGAGTGGACCAATTGTGTATATCACTCCATTGAAGACCTGAGTATAATTCTTTATGTATTTCTGTATCTGTGAAGAAGTTGCCCTGACTTTTGGGGTCTTAATGTGGGGTCTCTTCTTTTCCTCATATTTTACTCCACACTATCCTACTCTGTGCAGGAACTCAGCACTGATGTAGACCACATTTTCTAGAATGTTTAAGGATTCTGTTTATTTCTGGGCCTTTTACATTGCGTGTTTGATCACTTCTATGTAAGAATTCTGAGGCACTTGGTCTTGGCCAAGATAAGATACCCCCCCCCCCCCACCCCCCGATATGATCTAAAATTTTCTAAGTTTTGGATCTGGTTGACACAGGAACGTTCCGGAAGACCCCTTTGGTGAACCCTGTTTGAGCTCGGTGGGTGAGTGACCATGGAAAGCCCCCGGGGCCCCCAGTGAAATGTCCATTATGTACAGAGCAGTGCCCTAGACCTTCTAGAACTGCAGTGAATCTTCTGACAGGTGGGGTGGTTCTGACTTTATATGTGAGGGGAAAATGTATAACTTCTTTCTGTTTTATTATTGAGACATTTTCAACAATGTCGTCCTCCTCTCTTGTTTTCTTGCCATTCTTTGTATGGAAGGTCTTGGAATAGAGCCTGGCTCGGTGCATTCGCCACTCTAAGAATGACTCTTCTTCTACCTGAAAATCGCATTGGAGATGAAATTACAGCGTAAAGAGCACTCTGCAGTCCTTTCTCTTGAAGCCAGAAGGAAGAACTTTCGATTGTACAGGCCCGCCTCAGAGATACCACCTTCAATTTGTAAAAATGGCCACATCATCCCTGGCCAAAATGCTCCTCCCCGTCTTGCGCCTCCTTTCCTCCCCCCTCCCTCCGTCCTCCCTTGCCTCTGGGGCCTAAAGCAAAGGGTTTCAATCACCTTTTTTTCCTGGTAGATTCACCTAATGCCACTTGTTGACTTTAAACCACTCACATTTGCCTCTTGTTGATCAGTGAGAGAAAACTGGGGAGAAGAGACAGGGAATAAGGTTATGTGTGCCTAGCTCCTGATAAGCCTTCTGATACTCTGAAAGAATAACTGGATAACTCCTTGTGGACTAAAAGGCATCTCTGGTCAGCCTCGGTCTTAAAGAATGGTCTGAGAAGGAATGGACAGGAAAGATTTGGACAGAGCAGTCAGGTGGTGATAGGTAAGAGAGATCATGGTGAACTGAAGTGGTGGGAGCAATAAGATCGAAGGAGTATTGGACAGGTGTGGAAAGTACTTCTAAGGTAGAATTGATAGGTCTTGCTGATGGGTTGAATGATCTCTTACCCTCCCTGCATCCGCCCCCTTGGGCATTTAACTTTGAAGTGTCCTCTGCCTCTGTCTCTGGACTTGACCATGTGCCTGGCTTTGGGGAATAGAATGAAGCAGAAGTGCAAGTGTGGTGCTTCTAAGTCTACACCCAGAGAGGCCTTGCTCTTCTTGTGCTTCTGTCATCTCCGTGAGGACATTCCTGAGGCAGCTACTGGCATGGAACAGATATGTGGCAGAGACTTGAAGTGCCCAGTCAGCCCAGTTGACGCTCGTCTAGAATCTAGTGGTCGGCAAACTCATGAGTCAACAGAGCCAAACAGCAACAGTACAACGACTGAAATTTCTTTTGAGAGCCAAATTTTTTAAACTTAAACTATATAGGTAGGCACATTGTTATTAACTTAATTAGGGTACTCCTAAGGCTTAGGAAGAGCCACACTCAAGGGGCCAAAGAGCCACGTGTGGCTCGAGAGCCTAAGTTTGCCAACCATGGCCCTAGATTGAGTGCAGAGCAAGCTGCTCAGCTCTCCCTGGGAGCAGCACCCTCCCTCTCGGTGCCCAGCCTGCTGAGTGCTTTGGAGGGTCTCCCACCGCCCCCCTCAATGTTTCTCTCTTTCTTATCCCCCTGTTTCCCCCCTCCCTTCCTCTCTAACAGAAAGCATGTATAAACCCAGGCAAACTCTGATCAGTGGCAACAATGTTAAATTCCATAGCCTTGTAAACAAGTCTGCCCCTGGCGACGCTCTTTGCTGGGCACACGCAAACATCTCCTAGGCCTGAGGTGTGAATGTAGCTGCAACACGAAATGGCAAGAGGGGTGGAGGCACTGAGCCCTGACCACTCTCCCCAGAGGGAGCCTGAGCTGGGGTCTCCGGGTCCTATGGGAGGTAGAGATTCCTGTGATGAGAAACACTGGGCACCCGGGGGCGGGAGGCCCTCCCCCCAGATAGTCGGTGAACAACCCGGTTCACGCCACCTATTAGGCCAAACCCAGTCCTCCTGGAGGGCTTGCCCCGCCCTGGCTCAGAGGTCCAAGCTGGCAGCGTCTTGCCCACCGGCTGGCGGTCCTGGAGGCAGGAGGTCGGGAGGCAGCTGCATGGGCTTCTGGAGCTGAACCCTGCAGACCCAGTCAGACATCTCACCTGCCCAGGCCTGAAAGGTACCTGTGTTGTCGCTAGAATTCCCTGGACTTGGAGGTGTATTAACGGTTGGCAGGTGCCATGCTGAAGGATTTACCATTCAGTGTCCATTAGGGATGTCTTCTGAAAAGAGCTGAGAAATACCCGCTCATAAAGAGCACAGCGCTCTTTCTGCCTCCCCCTCCCCCTCTAGTTTTTGCACTGTCATGTCTTTGCAGTGTTCCAGTTCTCCAGGCTCCGTGGGCCCAGGTCGGGTCGGAGAACTGGGGAAGGCGCCAGGCTGCTGTCTGCTGCCCCTTATCTTCTCATGCTTGTAGGCGCGGCTCCTCGGCCTAGAGCTCCTCTCCGTTGCCTGTATGGGTTGGTACTGTTACGTTTCACTGCTGAATTGTTGTTGTTAGATTGTTGAGCAGACTTCTTTTGCTTGTTTTAATGTTTGTGTTTTGCCTTTTAAAAAATTATGGTAAAACACAGGTAACATACAATTATACCCTGAACCATTTTTAAGTGTACAGAACAGGGGTATTAAAGGCAGTTACATTGTTGTGCAGCCGTCACTACCGCCCATCCCCATAACTCCTTTCCTCTTGTCAATCTGAAACCCTGTACCTAGTAAACAACAAGGTCCCAATCTCCCCTCCCCCCAGCCCGGGACCACCATTCCACTTTCTGTCTGTGATTTGGACTAAGTGCCTCATATTGGTAGAATCATACAGTATTTGTAACTGGCTTATTTCATGGAACAGACTGTCTTCAGATTTCATCCATGTTATAGCACATTCTTCAATCTCCCTTGTTTCTTGGGTGCGGGCTTTGTGGGGCAGCTGGTGGTTCAGTATCAAGGGGCCAGATGGGGGTCGTGGGGGATGGGGGGGTGGAGGTGCTACGCCCCTTTGGTTTGTTTTTGGCGTCTTTTTGCCCTTGTACTTTAAAAGGCTGGGACAGTGTCATTGTCTTTCCCCTTCCCCTCAGCAATGCCATCCCAGTCCCTGAACCGTCCTACACCCCCACCTTCCTTCCCACCCCATCCATCCATTCCCTGTTCCTGCAGAGCTTTGCCCTCCATTCTGGGCCTTCACTCTCTCCTCCTTCTCCTGTCTCCTCTTCCCATCACCCCCTAAACAGATCTGGTGCGAGGCTGTGGGGCGATGGGCAGAGAGACAGAGGCGGAGGAAGGACACAAAGGGATGTGCCGTCTTCTGTTCATTAAACAAAAAGTTGTCTTGTGGTTGCCATCTCTTTATTACTGTTAGAGGCCTCATTTTATATCTATAAACATTACACTGGGTTGTATCACGGAAAAATCGTCAACGTTTGAATTCGTGCACAGGTGGGGTCCGGCCAGCTTGCCCTGTCCCCTGGTCGAACGCCCGGTGGAGGGACACTTTGCATGTTAGCCTTTTATTACATAAGATATGTGTCCTCTCTGCCTGCAGAAGAGGGACTTGCAGGGAGGGGGAGCTTGGGGGCCCCTCTCCATCGGGAGGCTCTGGCGCCTTCTGAGTGGGACTTGGAGTGTGTGACCACTCGGCTTGTCTGTGGCTCTGGCAGCTGAGCACAGTCAGTCTCTCCGGCCTCCCCTGGGGAGCCTGGGAGGCGGATGGCCATCTCCATAGAACAGAGAAGCTGGTCTGCTCTCACTGGGCCTGAGCCTGTAGCCTTAGCACGGACCCTGCCCCGCATGGGGGAACCGGCAAGAGGCTCCGGAAACTAATCCAGAGGAATCTTGCAAATGCTTTCCCTGACTAAGAGACATCTCAGTCCTGGACCCAGTACAGAATTTCAAAACGTCAGCTCAGCGAGCAGAACGGGCTGATCAGGAAATCCGGCCGGCCTTCGGATAGCGCGGCTGCAGGGGGGCAGCGCTGATGCTCCCGCCGGCCAGACCTCCGGGCTTCCTCCAGCAGCGGAATCTTTCACGCGGCCCCCAAACACTTACACTGCAAAGTGGCCCTGGGCTTGGACCAAAACGTAAGATCCTGCCAAGACAGAGACAGGAAGCTCTGGCTTTCCGTGGCGTGTTTTCATCTCAGTTTATTGACGTGGCCATTGTCATTGACACCATAACTGAACCCCATTCTTTCCGATCTGGGGAACGGCCTTCATAGCCGCCTCCTTGTTAAAAGGGACAGTCATCCGCTCCCAGCCTCCCAGCGAGAGGGAATGGCCTTATGCCTTTGAGGGGTCACCCTGGTCTCCCGGTCTACAGAAACCGGCCCAGCACAGGGCCTACAGCTCATTGGAAACTCACGCTGGCTGTACAGCCCGTTGGCTTCGGGGTGCAGGGGGTGGGGGGGCAGCCCACAGCAGCTGCCTCCCGCCCCGCGGGGAGCACATTAGCACTTAGCGTGGCGCACACTTTCCTGCCCACGGCCAGCTGCCCTCTCCCTTGTCATTCGAGTATGTTCTTAGAAGATGGGACAGTGAACATGGTTCAGTTTTGAAACTGAACAACATCCAGTTTTCCACAATAAACATTTTCTCCAAAAGCCATTGACCGAGGCTCCCCAGGAGGCCGGTCCTGAGCAGAGAGGAGCGGGAGCAGCCGCAGGGCATCGGCACTGCCAGCGGCCTTTGCCTTCTGTCCCCGCAGGGACATCGCCACTGCTGCAGCGTTCGCCTTCTGTCCGCACCATGAAAGCCCGCGCAGCATCGCCCTGAGGCTGGGCGCATGCCAGCCACCTGTCCCCTGGTGAAGGGTAGCAGGCCTGTTTTTCCCAAAACCTGGGAGGAAAGAAATCGGTTCTTTGCAGCCCTTTAGGAAGGACCACCTGCCCCATTTTGCTCCATTTGCCTCCTTCCCCCTCTCTTGGCCGCCCTTGTTCGCCTGCAGCACTTCTTGCCCACTTCCTTCCCTCCTGTCCTCCCTCTTCTCTCTCTCTCCTGCTCTCCTGCATTTATGCAGCTTTCTTCTAAAGACTAGAAATAGAGGCATCGACCTGTGTCATGCTATTCAAAGCGTCGATGAGATCTGTCTCCAGTGTTTACAGAAAATCGGAGCCCATGAGCGGACCCCTCCATCTCCAGGTGTCCCACTCCCACTCTAGGGCCTCTCCAGGCCTGCCCTTCAGTGTCGCGGACCAAGTACTATTACCACCACACTCACCTCCCAGCGGGACGCTCTCACTCTGGTCTTTATTCCTCCCAGTCCAGCCCGTTGGCCGCATGGAGATTCTTCAGGCACAGACTGGACTTCTCCGAAATATGTCATCAGTCCCCGTCAGCCACGGGCATGCCAGCCGCTTGGTATACTTGGCTGATCGCCTGGTGACCTCTGCCCACAGCCAGCTCCCTCCCCCTCCCTTCACCCTAACTGTTGCCTCCCTGATTGTACTCCTGCTTCCCAGCCCACAGTCTACCTTCTGGCAGTGAGTTTCTCTCTGGTGCCCGCCCCCCACAGACTGAAGTACAGCTTCCTCCGGGCTCCCACTTTGTTTTGTAATTACCCGCATGCTTTACAACTGCCTTTGGTCCTGTGGCTGGTGCAGGACCTTACCCTGAAGCGAGAAATAAGCATATCAGGGGTATTTTAGTGTGCTTGTGGGTTAAGGGAGGGAGCTGGTGGGAATGAAGGATCAGCACGCACAGGAAGAGGAACAGAAGGAACCACTCCGTACAGGAGAGAGAAGGGGAAAGGCTGCAGAGCTAGTGCAGAGCTTGGCCCGGTGGAAGGCACTGCGTGCTCCTCTGGGGAGGATGGGGGAGGCTGGCTGAAGGTGGCTCATGTTCCAGAAGGAAAGGAGAAGACGGAATAACTTCATAGCTCTTCCTCCTGACTTCTTTTGTTAAAAGGAACAAGCCCTTCACCTTCTAAAGGTCTGGCAGGTGCCTGCTTCCCTGTCCCATGAGCCTCTGGCTTCTGGGAGGGCAGGTGGGCCTTCATCCAACCTGGAATGTGCCAGCTGCGGCTCACGCCAGGCTTGGCGCCCCTGTGTCTGGAGCTCCGTCTGGGGAGGCCGTGACCGGGCCCCGCCGGCCCCCATGGGCATTGGTGAGGTCCGAGGTCTGACAGGGTTCGGTTCTCCCGCAGAAGGGATGTCCCCTGCGCTCGGGGGTGTGCGGGGAGCAGTTACCACAGCCCAGCTGCCTCCCATCCGTCCTGCAGATGAACTGCAGTGCCTCCGGGGCGTGCAGGGAAGCCAGCCCTGCTCTGGCGGGGTGTCCGCGGGCCTCCTCCTGCACAGGGCGGGCGGGGGCGGGTCCTGCTTGGCCGGAGGCAGGAGCTGGAGGTCAGCTTTGTGGGCGGGGGCGGGTCATGCTTGGCCAGAGGCAGGAGCTGGGAGGTCAGCTTTGGTAGAAACCAAATGCCACACAATCACGACCAGACCCTGAGGCACAGCCGGGACCCACCCAGGAGTCAGCATCTTTGTCGCTTCATCTCCTCTCGGGCACTTTCACTCTCTGGAGGCCGTTTTACGATTCTCAAGGAGGGCCCTGGGATGCACTTCTTGAAAAACCAATCATTGCTCAGCCTCTGCCCCAGGCTGAACGCTTTGCGAGCATCGTCTTATTTATTTGAACAGCCGCCATCTCATCTCCCTGTTTTGCCATCTTAGACTTCTGTTCGCTGACCCTCCCGTTCTTCTGTAATGAGACAATTAGCATAGTTATTCTTTTTAATTCCTCACAATTTACCACATGGTCAGCCAAAAAAAAAAAAGCAGTTGAATAATTGCTATCCACATACAGCAAGGAAGGAAACGAAACTGTTTTTCTTCACTAGAACTGGGTCCGAAAGTTCAAAAGAGCGAAATAGCCACTAACAACATGTTTGCGGAGGAATGAATTCAACACTGCCGGTCCCAGGCTCATGCCTTCTAAGCACCGCAGGTGGCCCGGGACCGCTGGGCTCGCTTCGCACTCTCTCTGAGGCTCTGGTCCCTGGGCTGTTTGACAGGTGGTGGCGTGCATGGTGCTGGGTGTCCCTTCACCAGGCAGGCTAGAGGTGCACAGTGTTTGCCGAGCCCCCTGGTCTGGATGGAGGTGGGGTGATAGGCCTCTGAGGGGAGGAAGCTGGGGCCGGGGCCAGGGCCAGGGGCGGGGTGGGAAGGATGTGCCTCCTGCTAGAAGAGCTACACACTGTGGTGGGGAGGAAGGGCTGATACAGATCACCGTGACACATTTCACATGACGAGTCATCACCAGTGGACGAAGGTGCTGGAGACATGAGCATTCGTGCTGAAAAGTTAGAATTGGCTTGATGGTTTACTTCTACGGGCCTCGCTGAAGCACAAGCGGGAGCAGCCATCTGTCTTTTGCTCCGAGTCCCTTCGGCTCTGCACCACCAGCAAGTGCTGTTTTCAATGGGGAAGTCTCAGCCACAGGGGCCTGTCAGCACTAGCGTTTCTATCCAACCCGCGCTTCCTGCTTTCCGTTCCTGCTGGCATTTTCTGGGTGTGTCCCAAACCGACTAATAAGCCAATTAGCAATTAGGCATTAGTGACTCACTGTGGTGGCTTTTAGAGATAATATATTTTCAAATTTACTCGAGCTTTGTGGAATCCAAATATTGGCTGCAGTGGTAGCAATTAGTGTCCCCATGGCAAATCCTTGGGGAAATATTTTTAGATAGACCGGGTTTCCAGTGCTCTGTGTGAAGAACGGGGATGTCCTGAGATTCCATCCTACTTGCCAACTAACACCTTAGCCCATCGCGGCTGCATGGAAATCGGCAGCAACCATGAGACTCCTGGGCAGACACAAAACACAAGGGCCAGGCCCGTGGCAGTCGACTTGCAGCAACAGCAGTGTCTGGGGTCTCCTGGTTCTCCCGCCACACCTCGGCCCCGATGCAGCCCGCCCACCTCGGGGGCTGTGTGACAGGAAGGCACCCTGAGCTCGGGGAACCCAGAACTTTTTTAATGGACTCAAGAGCACCTGCCTGAACTTTGTCCCAAGGGGAAACACTCTCTATGATACTGGATAGTAAGCCACCCTGCCCTCTGCTCTGGAGGGAGACACCATATCTTCTGAACTATTTACTGTGTAAACATCCAGGAAACACAGTCCAGAATGGAAGAGCAGTTGGTGCCTTGTGCATTGAAGATGGCAGAAATGCACCACACCCATGAAACCGCCTTCTGACACGCACTTCTCTGCGTGTCCCCGTGACATGCCAATTAATGTTGTAGGTGCTGTAGAATATATGCTTACAGACATCCTCAGCCACTCCCCCAGGGGACCTGTCATTCCTATGGGACAGACCAGGAGCCTGAGACTTGGAGAAAGAGAGTTTCTTGTTTGGATACAGACAGCGAGTGCCACTGGGGGTTCCACCCCGGCTTCTCCCGCTCCGGTGCCCTGCACATGTCACTCCAGCACCAGCCCCCCCTCACCTTCCATGGGATTTCATCGCCAGCTAAGGGCTCCACAGGAGCAGAATCTAACGTAAAGGCCTCATGCAGAAGGTGATTAGATAGCAGTTACAATACAGCAGTGATTATTATATAGCAACTGGTGGCCCGGTGTACAGATTTGTGCACATTGAAAGGAAATTAGAATTCCTGAGGCAGCGCCGAGGCTCAAAGGGTGTCTGCAGAGTGAGGGATGGGGGGAGGGAGGCGAAAAAGAAAGAAGACGCATGCTCGGGTCTCCCTCCATTGCTGGTTCTGAAATCTCACTATATGATGTACCAGGTGGAAAAAACACCTGCTCCCAGTGTTGTCACTCTTTTCATAAAAACAAAAATAATCTCTTAATAATTAGTGGCACTCATTAGTGCTGTAAGCAGATGGCTTTCCATCCTCTTCCCACTTAAAGCAGAATGCCGGTTATATTTCAATTCCCCTAATGCCCTGGTCTCCGTGCGCCTTCAACCTGAAATGAGTCAAGATTAAGTGGAACATGTGTGTTCACATAGAGGTATGTTACGGCCAAAGGTGATCTTGAGTGGGGGGGTGAAAGGATTAAGGAAAGACAGACAAGAGAATGACAGCTGGGTCTCAGTGGGACGCTGCTCCCTGATGAGGAGACAGCGCCAGCGCCCACAAGCCATGTCTTTATTTTATAGCAGATGCCACGAGGCAAGTAGGGGCAAGATCACGTTGTTTACAGCATTCTCGTGAGTTTCAACCCTACTCAACTACATGCACCTGAACTCTAGCACAAGGCACGTGGGGCCATGTGTTCGGACCATAGGTTCAAGCTTACAACCACAGCCGTTGGCTATGATTGTGCTGGGAGGGCCCTGCCCTCCAGCTGGGACTTGCACGTGGCAATGAGAGGCCCCTATCCTTTCATTAGTCCCAGGCTTGAGCCTGGCCAAAACACTGCAGCTGCGCCCTACAGAGGTAAGCATACAAAGTTCCCTCGACCTGTTTCTTTTTTTTCTCCTTGTTTCTATTATATGAATTCAGTGTGTTTCTGCATATTATTAATGAGTATAGGCTTGTGTACATCTGTGACAGCACAGATACATGCACACAGATACCTCGAGTCCAATGTGCATATTTCACACATTAGTGTTTCTGATACCAGCGTGCTGCTTACGTGGATTTGTGTATTCAGTGATGGGTTTCTTCCTCTGAAAAGCGGTTGTTAACGGTGGTGCCTGTTCCAATGGATAGTTTATGGGGCTGTTCCTGAGGAGCTATGGAGTTAAGGAAGAGGCTGGTTGAAAAAAATCAGCCTAGTGTATCATGAATACGGGCTTTTCAGCGGAGTTGCGCCCCCACATCACACTGGTCTCCCCATGGACTCCTGTGCAGGAGGAGAGGCAGAGCCGGGTCTGGCTTCAGCGTGGCCTTCCCTGGGCTGGCGAGTCCTCCTCCGAGGACGCTGCTGCCAGCAGCCCGGTCCTCCCCTCACATCACAGACATCGTTGTTGGCTTTAAAGCCCCTTCACCTCTGGCCGCGCTCAGACCAGCAACATCAGGATGGACAGATGGGAGACTTCCGCTGACAGGTCAGGGAGGAGCCCGCGTCCCCCGAAGTTTCCAGGGTGACCCCCCTGCAGGTGGCACAAATGGCAGGTGGGGGTCTGATTGTTTTCTGAATATTTTTCAAGCTCAGATTAGATCTTGGGAGATAAACAATTCAGTGTAAGCCCAGCTGTTTTGATTTCTTTTTAAGAAATAAGGAAACCATGCCCAGTTAGTGTGCTCAGTGGCTGAGCGTCGACCTATGAACCAGGAGGTCACGGTTTGATTCCTGGTCAGGGCACATGCCCGGGTTGCAGGCTCGATCTCTAGTAGGGGTTGTACAGGAGGCAGCCAATCAATGATTCTCTCTCATCATTGGTGTTTCTATCTTTCTCTCCCTCTCCCTTCCTCTCTGATATCAAGAAAGAAATACATTTTTTGAAAGATTAAAAAAATGCTAACATAAAAGCCTGAAGCTTCGGGGGAAAAGGCTGAAGCCTTCTGATTACACGGAGAATGGAGAGTTTATTTCAGGTTTGGATGAGTTGTGAGTGTGTATTTCCACTGACGCACATACAGCTGCTGACGAGCAGGCACTGGCTGTGGTGTAAGGGCAAGTTGAGTGTGAGGAGGTGTGCAGTTCTCATGTACTCGGGAGGCTCTGTGAAGCCTTGGTTTCCAGGTTCAGTTGGCAGAGGATTAACAACGAATCCCCCCCATTCCTGTAGGGCCTGCGCAGCTATAGTTTATGGTTGTGGGCGGATATTTTCAAGGCGTTTCTTGGAAGCTGAGCTAATCAAGGCTCTCCCCGCAGTCAGAGCGCTGTTCTTCTTCATGTTATCCTGGGCAGCCAGGTTGCACACTCACAAAGCACACAGACGCCCCGTGGGGGGAGGAGAATACCTCTCCTGTTACTGCGTCTGGCACTTTGCCCAGCTCATTATAGACTTTATTTCATTTAATTCTGCACAAGGAGCAGCAGCACCTACGGTGCCCAAACGTATCGTAGCCCTTGAAGGCCAGTGGGAAGGCCACTGTTCTCCACACTGATTTTCCCTCTTCATTCCTTCCCCTTTATCTCTCCTTCCTGCTGTCCAAGGCCCTCTCTTCCCATTTCCTTTCCCAGACTCCTGGGTCCCGGGGGCTGACATCCACTTCTCTCCTCCTTTTTCCCGCCTCGTGCCCCCTTCCCCGCGGTCCTGGGTCTGCCCGACGCTCCCTGGCTGTCCAGGGCACCATTGGCAACTTTTGCAGCTGACACGGCTCGGGCTGCTGGCATAAGTCAAATCGCATTTGGCAAAATGTGTGTGATGGGTCTTGAAACTAGGTTATCCTCATTGTAGAGCAATTAACTAGGTAATTGTTCTGGCATCAGGACAGCCGGGTACTATTCTTGTAACAAAATAGATAATTTTAACTACAGCTCCACTTCCTCCAGGATGGCCAGCGGCCGGGCCAGCCCTGCTCTCAGGCATTCGGTGTCCCCGGAGCTGCTTCCTGTTCTCTTGGCAGGAACTCTGCCCGCCTTCGGCTCCGACTGGGTTTTGCACCGGGAGTCCGTGGTCTCTCCTGAAATAAAAGCCAAGTGCTTTTTGAATTCAGCAAAGTGCACAGGGGAGAGTGTGACACTTCCCTGCCTTTCTTCTCTGATTTTCTTCTGCTCTTTTCCTGTTGGCTCAGCACTTTAGATCAGTCCCTGGAAGAGGTGAGGGAGCCTGTACTTCTCTCTCTCTCTCTCTTTTTTTTTAAATATATTTTTATTGATTTCAGAGAGGGAGAGAGAAGGGGAGAGAGAAAAACATCATTGATGAGAGAGAATTATTGACCAGCTGCCTCCTGCATGCCCCTACTGGGGATCAAGTCTGTAACCCGGGCATGTGCCCTGCTCAGGAATGGAACCGTGACCTCCTGGTTCATAGGTCGACGCTCAACCACTGAGCCACACCGGCCGGGCACCGTACTTGTAAGGTGTGACCATGGAGAGAATTCCACGAAGGGGGGGAGGATATCCCTGGGCTGCTGGTGGTGCTGTTTATACCATCGACTAGTCACTGCCCCAGCCTAATGGTCAGCCATAGTTACAGAGGACCTGGCCTTTATGCTCAGCGTGGTCATGGCACCCTGCCCCGGGGTTCATGGTGGTGTCAGAAGTTTATTGGCTCCCACAAGTTTATTGGGGATAACTTCAAAAAAAGGGGGGACATGAAAGGCTGTGGGTGTTTGGAAGGAACAAATAGAGCCCTGCAGCCAACGAAGATCTCAAATATCTCGAAGGATTTGGGCTGGAAATGCGCCTAAATGGTGTAGCAGGTGAGTGAGAAAGGAGTGCCCAGACAGGGCTGCTTTCCTGTGTCTTCTCTCACCGCCTCCGTCACGGGAAGCTGGGCAAACAAACCCCAGTGAGCCAATGGAGAAGCCTTCCTGCCCTGAGATGCGTGTTGTTGGGTTAGAGAGGAGACGGCGTGTTAGTCAGATAACAGTCTATCTTTCCCACTCACCTTTCCCCGCATTTGGTTAGATGAGATGCGGCTGAAACGTTCGCTCCTTTATGAGCTCTTTCTTGGGTCCTGAGCCAGCATTCGCTCCTGAAAATGTTATAGTTGCAGGAGGAGGTGGCCTGTCGCTGACTGCCTCTCCCACATCCGTTGCCATTAGCAGTAAATCGTTCCTAGGGACCGAGATGCTACTTGTATCCCCAGCAGGCCCTGCGATCACTGGTTCCGTCATAGCATCATGCATTGCTGCGCTGAGCTAAGCCAATGACTCCTCAGAACAGAGTAATAAACACAAATGAGAGCTTATTCGATTTTCTGTAAGTGCGGGTTACATCTCCCAGGCATGCATCAAACATAAGTAAGGCCTCTGAGTTTATGATTATTTTGTCGCTTTTAAATTAATTTAATTTGTTACTATATAACTGATACATTTTAATTCCAATAGAGGTTGAAATCTTATATTGTTTAAAAATTTGTTCTTTAATGTGTTTGTGCTTTGTAAAAGAAAGAGAACTGTAAGGTAATAGAGTGGGGGAAAGTAAATTACACGTAAAAAATCCATCTCCATGCTAACGGAGGGTGCTGTAGGGGATCCTCCTGCTTTCAGGGAACAAACACGTGCTCAGAAATGCATTTCCTGGGGTGAAAGGGGTTTGTTAACAACACAAGCCATGAGACTTTTAGTTATGTGTTTCTATTTATGTGCTAAAGGAAGTGTTTAGTATGAAGTTAATCCCCAAACAAAACAAAATACTAGATTAATGACTAGTTAATGACTAGTTATAGACTGAGGATTCTCCGCTTCCTACTTTCTATAGTTACACTTAAGGCTGCTATTTTTTAAAATTTTAAGGCTTGAGAATATTTTTACTTTAATAGTATAATATAAGTTGGTAAACAAAATATTCATTTTATTTTATTAAACAAGGATTTCCAGTCCCTGACCACCTGCCCCCCCACCCCCCACTCGTGTGTAATTTTTGATCACTTCTTTTCTGTACTTAAAAATAAACTTACTGCCCGGCCAGTGTGCTCAGTGGTTGAGCGCCAACCCATGAACCAAGAGGTCACCAGTTCAATTCTCAGTCAGGGCACATGCCCAGATTTCGGGCTTGATCCCCAGGTTGAGGTGTGCAGGAGGTAGGAGATTGATGATGTTTTTCTCTCATCAATATTTCCATTTCTCTATCCCTTTCCTTCCTCTCTCTCTCTCTCTCTCTCTCTCTCTCTCTAAAAATCAATAGAAAAATATTTTTTAAAAATAAACTTACTATAAAAAATTCAAATATATAGAAAAGTGTAAGGGATAAGATGACAAAACTGCTCTGTATCCATATCTGAATTTCTTTAACTATCAACTCACGTTCAGTCTCACCTACCTTTCTTTCTCTACCCACCCAGATTACTTTAATGTTCTACAATGTTATCTGTGCATATTGTATATGTATCTTTACAAGGACGCTTTAAAACACAGAACCCCAGACCTATTATTATAATTAAAAATTAACAGTAATTTCATAATAGCACCAGATACCCAGGAAGCGTTCAAGTTTTCTATGTCAAATTATTTTATTTGTTTATTTAAATCAGACAGACATTATAGCTGGTTGCCTAAGTGCGAAGTCTCTGCTGTATGTGTTTCCTCCCCATCTCTCATGTTTCCTTACAGCTTCTTTGTGACGAAGCCAGGTCATTTACTGGGTAGAGCTTCCCACAGTCTGGGTTTTGCTGATTGCATGGCAACGTGACAGGCAATTGGCATGTTTCACTTCCTTCGCTCTTTCCTGTAAATTGGTCTTGAGAATTGATCAGATTTAGCTTTGGGTTTTTCACAGGACACTACAGATAGTATTTTGTACTTCCATCCATCAGGGAGCAGATACTGTCCAGGTAACTTTATTTTTTATGTTAACAATAGCCATGAATGATTATTGCCTAGAGCCATTATTTGTGGTTTCAAAATATTAAAATGCTGTCACTCCCGCTTTATGGGATACTTCTATAAAGAAATACTTCTCTTGTCAACCACTTAGCTCTCCCAAGGGATAGTTTGTACGCTGATTCAGTATGCTTGCTTCTCTCCCTTTATTTACTGCTTTCCAAATTAACAGATTTGTTCCCCGCATCCTTTAGATGTAACCAGTGAATTTTTTATTATTTCTACCACATTTTTATATATTTTTAATGTTAATCCATTGCCCATACTTTGTGAGATTTGGGGTTTACTTTCTACTTGCTCCGTCAGTTGCGACGGAAGGGGTGATATTGACAAGGGTATTCAAAGACTTTTGTGTCTGATATTGTCATTTTCCCTGCCAGTAATCTACTCTCCTAAGTCCTACTCAACCTTTCTGAGACAGAAAACTCTATGAAACTTTCCACCAAAGCCTGTCTAAATCGGAGTTTTATTAGGCAGAGTGATAGTTCTATTTGAATTTGCTAGAAAAAAACTTCTGTGAGAATGGTGGTCTCTGAAAAAATAGCATATGAAACTAAGTCAGTCCTGCATTTTAGCAAGGAGTGGTGGGAAACACACAGACGATGCAGTCAGGCTTGGATTTGATGTCACCGCATAGATTGCTAGTAATGACCTTTCTCAGCCTCCACGTCAGAGCTGACCGCATGATAAGTACCGAATAAATGTCGGGAGTCAGTAGTTGAATTCATTTGAGCACTGGTAGCTTCCTTGCCAAACTATTATGAGTGTAACAAAGAACATAGGTGCTCATTCTCCTCACCCTCCTCTTCTCCTTAGGTCTCCTATTGACACATGAGCGTGTTCATGTGTGGGTGCGTGTGGGTGTTCATGCATAAGGGCATGGCTCATGTGTGAGGGCACATGCGTGTACACACCCTCCCCAGGACTAATGACCTGCGTTCCTTGTAGCTTCGCATGGCGATGTCTCAGTGCCTGTAGGTTTAAAAAAGGGCTATAACTAAGCTTTGATGACGGACTGACTTATTTTTGAAACGGCCGAGGCCTCTGTCATGGGAGGGGGAGTCGTGGTTAGTAGATTATCATTTGACCTTAGAAAAGGCTCAGACAGGATCAGAAAGGCTTGGAAGCAGCAAAGACACTCGACTGAGGCTTTCCGTGCAGGCTTATCTGGGGCGAAGATAAGATGGGGATTAGGAACAAGCAGAGGAAAAATACCAACTTTTAGGAAAGATCAACACGAACAGTCCCAGCAATGAAGACTGACAGGCAGCTGATTGCCTCTGTCCTCCCACTCACCGCAAGGGCACGGAGCCGGGCTGGGGAAAAAGAAGTAGTAAAGGTCCGGGCTTTGCCTCCTGAAGAGAACAGGCCACTTAATGGAAACCAGGAGTGGCCTTTCTCTGTGTCAGCATTCGTTTCTGGACTCGCAGACCAGGCGTGGACCCCGCAGGAGGCTGGGCCGGCGGCTCCGATGGCAGAGGCGCTGCTCCCTAAGGGACCAGGCCGCCCTCCTCAGCTTCCGGTCTCCGCCTCTTAAATCCCCGTGGAGCCTCATTTCAGTAAGTGAACAGGTGGGAAGTAGGGGCGACACTGATGCTTAAGCGCCGTGGCAGCCGTGAGCACCTCCCATGTGGCGCTGCAGGTCTCTTGAGACTCTTGAGTTTTCACATGGTTCAGAGTGTCAGGGTTTCAGAGATCCAGGAAATGGGCACGGGCCGAGCACAGTGGGAAATGAAAGGCGGAAGCCTGATGAACATGGGGAGCGAGAAACAACCGGGCCCAGGAACCCTCCTCTGACGCCGCCAGAGAAAGAACCACGCGCACCTAAGAGGGACTCGAGCGCAGTCCTGGTCCATTGTCTACCCCGGAGGTTTGTTTTTTTGTTGTTTTTTTAACTTTTCAATTACAGTTGATATTTAATATTATTATTTTAGTTTCAGGTGTACAGCATAGCAATTAGACATGTCTGTAACTTAGGAAGTGACCCCCTGTTAGCCTCCCCCACTGCCAAGGCCATACACAGTTATCACAATATTATTGGCTGTATTCCTTATGCCGAACTCTGCCTCCCCATGACTACCTTGTAACTACCCAGCTACACTTCTCAGTCCCTTCCCTTTGTCACCCAGTCCCCTAAGCCCCTTCCATCTGAGGACCATCAGTTTGTGCTCTGTATCTATGAGCTCCTCACACATGAACCCCTGCCCGAATGCATGAACACATGTGCCCTAACACATAAACACACATATGTCCCACACATAAACACGCTCATTTGCCATTAGGAGACCTAAGGATAAGGAGAAAGGTGAGGAGAATGCTTACATTTGTTCTTTGTTACTCTCAATAATTTAACAAGGAAGCTACCGGTGCTCAAAGGAATTCAATTATTCATGAAGTTTTTTAATATACAGGTAAGTAAATAGGAAATACAAGTAAATAAATAACAACCTGTGCCTCTTAAAACAGCACAAGCGATAAAATTGCAGAATGAGAAAAGGGGGGCATAATTTCATCCATGTAAGAGAACCTGCCACGGAAAGCGAGCTGTTTTCAGGATCCACACGGGGAGTAGAAACACGCCATCAGAATGTTCTGTTTCTTCAAGAGTGCATTGGAAGAAGGAGAGATTTTGGTGAAAACTTAAAGGGGAAAATGGAGGTGTGAGATGGTTGCTAAGAAACAAAAGATGCATAGCAGAATCAGCAGCTACACTGGAGATGGCACATAGCAGAATGAACGCAGACAATAACAGCAGGAATAAGCACGTAAAGCTCAAGAACATGAAGGAAAAACTCGAGGAGTTTAACATCATGATAGAGACAATAACAGAGAACAAAAGATTCAGTCTAGACATTAACAAGCGTTCCTGAGTCAGACATGAGATTAAAAGCAGTATTTAAGAATACAATTGAAAAGCACTCCAGGAGCTAAATAAAATCTGAGACTGTAGATTTGAAAGACTGTCCATACTAATGTAAAAGTCAAAGGAGAGAGATTCAGTCTAAGCTCTGTCGTACGATGCATCCTATGTGGCCCACAGCGCTGCCCTCAGGCCCGTGGCTGTTACCTGCTTCCCCGTTGGCGTGACGCTGGGCGGTGTATTCAGAGTGACTTCTGCTCTCCCCAGGCCTTGGTGGGCTTTCTCCGCTCGGCTGGCTTCGTGCTGCTTGTGGGAAGCCGGGGCGCCTGGTGTTGGTGTTTGTACCCCTCCCCTGGGACTGGCTTGCTCGGCCTGGACACCCGAGTGTGAGAGCTTCAGCTTGTGTAGCTTAACTCCCCCCAGATTTCACGGGAGGTTCCCTTTAGGAATAATGTATGTGCAGTGTCCCTGAGTGGCTATTGCTTTATCTTTAAATGGAAGACGCCTCTTCTTTGAAAAATCGCAGTGGGCAGAGGCGGGAGGGAGGTTGGCGGGAGGGAGGTTAGCCGGAGGCTGTCTGCAGTCTGGCCCGGGTTTATTGCCTCCTACACCGGGTCACTGAATCTGCTGCTGCGTCTGAGGTGGGCATGCGCTGCTCTTAATTCTCCCCTGTGGTCCCAGCAGACTGGGAGGTCACGGGTCCCCAAAGAGCTTTTGTTGACTGCCCACGGACACCCTGCTTCCCCGCTCCCTCCCTGCCCTCCTCCAGGCTCCCTCCACTGGGAGGCAGGGGTGGAGGTACAACTGTCCTTTGCTCTGCTTTCGGTTCCTCGTTTTCTCTTGTTTCCACGTCAGCCTTGCAGCGTCCTGGGAACACCGCCTATCCTGCTTCAAGTCCTGGCATGGGGTTCTTCCTGAAGCCGCTCCTGGAGGCCGGTGCAGGCCTGGGGCTGAGTTCCCAGACACAGTGCCTGGTTCTGGCTGGGAGCGCACATCCGAGGTGCCCTCTTCAGCCCCGTCAGGCCTGCTCCTGTGCCTCCTGATTTAGCTCTTCCTTTCGCACGAAGACATGCAGGTTGGCTTTGTCTGTTTCTCCCAGGAACGTGACGGCTCACAATTTCCTGCAGCTCTTTTTCCTTCTCTCGCGATGTCGCCGTGCCAAGCTGTGGGCACTGCTCTCCGAAGAATAACACAGAGCCCATCTGGTGTCTCACTGGCGCCTGCCCTCCGTCCGTCTTCATTTTCTCATAAATGATCTTCCCACGCTGCCCAGAGTCCTGGCGGTGCCGAGCCAGATTGAAACACGCTTTCTGCAGCCCATCCCAGGTCGTCCGTCTTCACGGTGTTGCCTTTCCTTTGAACGGGGTTATTGTGCCTTAGAGCAGATTCAGCTTTGAAGACCTGGACTGTTTTTTAAATATATTCTTATTGATTTCAGAGAGGAAGGGAGAGGGAGAGAGAGATAGGAACATTAGTGATGAGAGAGAATCATTGATCGGCTGCCTCCTGCATGCCCCACACTGGGATGGAGCCTGCAACCTGCGCCTGTGCCCTGACCAGGAATCCAACCCTGACCTGGTTCATAGCTCGACGCTCAACCACTGAGCCACGCTGGTGGGGCTGAAGCCTGGAATTCTTAATGACTCCTAATGTAGCAGAGAGAGTTCACTGTAAGAGACTTAAATAGTGATGTTTATACAAATCTTATCTATATTGAGCTGGTTCCTCAGCCTGGAAAAACCTCCAAGCAGCATCTCTGTCCCTACCCCTGCCCCCAGGGGTGATTATGGATAAAAACACCAGCTGATGGTGGTTCTCTGCTCTGTGGCCCAAGGTGAGGCTGCCCGTGGTTGGGCCCGTATGTGAGTAATATCGGCTTATGCTGGTGAGCTGGGTTCTACTGTGTTGGAAGTCTCTCTTAGTTTTTAGACCAGTGGTCAGCAAACTGCGGCTCGCGAGCCACATGCAGCTCTTTGGCCCCTTGGGTGTGGCTTTTCCTAAGCCTTAGGAGGACCCTAATTAAGTTAATAACAATGTACCTACCTATATAGTTTAAGTTTAAAAAATTTGGCTCTCAAGAGAAATTTCAATTGTTGTACTGTTGATATTTGGCTCTGTTGACTCATGAGTTTGCCGACCACTGGTCTAGACAGTAAGTTCTACCAGAGGCGCAATGTGTGATACGTGTGCTAGTATGTGAGAACTTTGGAACTTGAAGTCATCTCTTCTATTCAATGGTCACTATGAGGTTGAGCTCTTTGCATCTCAGAGTTGGTTTGAAAAAAGTCTGCTGGTTGGCTTGCCACCTATTTCTGACAGGATGGTTAGCCTTCCTGAGGTCGCAGCGTTGCTCAAGGCTTTTATGCTTAAAATGCCCTGTGTGCACAGCGGTCTGAGAGCAGTCACCTGTCACCATACATGGGAACAACCTTGGTGGCCAGATTGCGACAGCCTTCCTGCGTAGGCTTTTCAACTTCCTCGATTTCAACTTCCCTGGGGCAGGAGGAAGAGGAGGGAGGGCAAGGCCACTGGTGGGCAGCAGGGTTAATAAGCTAGAGAACTTACTAGGCTGGTCTTGGGCACCTGCAAGGCCAGCAGATTTCCACACCTACTCACCAGAATCTAAAATTGATACAGAGCCTTCAGTGGGTTCAGCCGTGCGTGTGGTCCAGATGGTCTCAACAACGCTCACTCTGTCCAGGCTGTGTCCTTGGAAGACTCCCACTGGGAGGGTGGTGGACAGAGCATGCATTCCAATGACGGGGGGTGGGGGGAGAGGAGCCCCCAGTTGCCTGGTCCAGCTTTGGGGTCAACCGGTGGTCCCGTCTTCTCAATGACCTCCAACAACTGTCCCCTGAGCTCACTGCCATGTAGTTGCGCTGCCCTCCTTTCTGGCCATTAAATCCACTGAACATGGTCCTGCTTTAGCCTTGGCAGCAGCAATTCCCTCTCTGTGGAAAGCTTGGCTCCTGGCTCGGTACACTGTTGTTTCTCTTTCGTCCTTCATATCCGTTCAGTTTATCTGAAGTCTATCCCCCCACCCAGGGTTTTCTCCATTTCCATTCTGTCAGCACCCTCCTTAGAGCCTTCTTTCTTCTCACTCTCTGCAATTATTTGCAGCTTATTTTCTATCCATTTATCCCACTGACCCACCTCCCCAGAGTATGAACTCTGTGGGCACAGGGTGCTTGTCTGCCTTGCTCACAGCAGTATCCCTCGGGACCAGCAGTTTCTGGCACAGATGAGGTGCTCAATACAATGTGGATGAATGAACACAGGGAAAATTATGTATAGCCGCACCTGGCATCTAAGGGATAGCAGTCCATTCTTTCATTTGAGTAAAATTTTTCTATATTTTTTTAGAAGGAGTGGATGCTAAGAGAAAATTAGCGAACAGAAGAGGGAGAGGGTCCTGGGAGCTCGTTGTCATGCTGAAATAGCCTGCACTCCATGCATGTTTGAATTCACCTCTACAGCAGGTTCCCGTGTGCTCAGACCACAAAACTGAAAATCAATGGCTCAGTGGAACCTGAAACAAGCCTAGTTTTCCATGTGCTGCCTTTAGGTAGTTCAGGATTCAGCTACAAGAAAAGGATGATCAGAGTTAATGAGGCGTCCACAGTGCGAGCCAATCTGTGCCAAAGCCAACCACCAGCACCTCGCCCAGGTGGTCTCTAAATCCCAAACCCCAAACACTGGCAGTGGGACGTTCTAGGGGGAGTTTGTGGCAAACTCTTTTTGAAACGAACACTAATCTGAACTTACAGGAGGCAATTCCAAGTCGTTATTTATCAAAAAGTTCATGTTTCCCTGGAGAAATGTTAGTGTTTTCAGTCAGTATGACAAGAGATTGGTAGCTTGGGTGCATGAAGATCCAGACCCCTAGGGTGCTTTGAGGGACTTTTTTTTTTTTTACTTTTGTTTAGAGATTTTTTAAATCGTTTATTGATTTTTAGAGGGTGAGGAAAAGAGAGAAACATTGATGTGAGAGTGCAATATCAATTGGCTCCTCCTGCATGCTCCCTACCCAGCGGATTGCACCTACAGCCTGTGCGTGTGCCCTGACCAGGAATTGAACTGGCAACCGCCTGGAACACAAGAGGACGCCCAACCAACTGAGCCACACCAGCCAGGGCAAGGGACTTTCCAGTTATTCTGCCCTGGACTAGGAGTTGTTCTTTTGAGGTGGCCCAGAATTATTGGACTCAATGTATGCCTCACCTCCTTTCACCACTTATTACATAAGTGAGCACCTGTTAAGGTGCGGGAAGGTGGTGGTGTTGAGGAAATTAAAACGCACTAGCTCCTGACTACAGCTTATTGAGAGCAGGAAAATAGTTTCTTCTCAGTAGGTGGCATCCAGTGCTAGAGAGGAGATGGCGAGAGATAGCATTAGCAGGAGGAATGAGCAAGCAGGCAGTAATAAAGCAGACCTTACAGTCTTAATGGCTTTTCAATGGAATGACAAGTGGCAACAAGCCTTGGAGTCCAACCCCAGCTGCACTGGCCATCACTAGTTACCAGGTATCTGGCTTGTGTTTGGCTCTCAGACAAATTGCCTCCCGAGATGCCAGAGTCACTCAGCCGCCAACTCCAACTCCACATTGTCCAGCCCTGACAAGTCCTCATTAACTCTGACCATCACATCCCTGCAGCCGAGTGCTCACGTGTCTGGAGGGGATCCACGAGGAACCAGCCTTGTTTCAAGTTCAACTGAGGGATATTTATGTCCTCAGGGGCTGTCACTGCCATTAGTCAGTCGCATGTTTGGTATTATTTCTAAGGGCTCGGGGCGGCACGGGGATGGCTGGTGGGTTATTTGACATCCAGTACCATTGAGAGCAGTATTTATTCCAAAATAAAAAAAAATTGCTGTCAGGCCATTTCCTTTTCTTTCCTATACTTGGTGCTTTATTCTTTTTCTGCTTCTTCAATCTGTCTCTAATGGACCCTGGTGAACTCAGAAATGAGCAGTTAAAAATAGAAGCGTTCAAGGACAAAGAAGAGGCTGGTAAATACTATCTGCCCAAAAGAAGTGGGCATAAGGGCTTGGTACCGAACATGGAAAGAGAATTGGTGAGTCCTAAGAGAGTCCCATTTAAGATGTTGATCTTGAAGATGGAAAAAACATTGCCTCCCGAATGAAACCCAAAGGAGAGTTTTTTCTCTTCCTCCGCTGGTATACTTTGCAAGAAGAAAGACAATTATTGCCGCCATTCGTTTTTAATATAGTACTTTTGAGGTAAAATCCACCTACAGCGAAATGCAAGTATCTTAAAGGAAGACTTCAATGAGTTTTGATAAATGTCTATATCCATGAGCCCACACCCCTATCAAGATACAGAATATGTTCATCAACCCATACAGCACCCTCCTTTCTAATAAAGCTCCCACTTTGAAGAGGCAACTTCTTCTATTATTGTGGCTAAGTTTCGTCTATCTGGAGTTTATGTAAGTGGAATCTTTGTCACAGTGAATTATATCTGACGTTCTTTGCTCAGTG
This sequence comes from Myotis nattereri, assembly GCF_964212035.1. Lineage (NCBI taxonomy): Eukaryota > Metazoa > Chordata > Mammalia > Chiroptera > Vespertilionidae > Myotis > Myotis nattereri. Next base: position 79,552,578 of record NC_138086.1, read on the forward strand.
TCCTGTTTCTGCAATTCATGCCTGCTGTGTTGTGTATCTATACTTTGTTCATTATGATTGCTGAGTAGTAACCCCTTTATTGTGTGAATAAAAGGGTTTATTTTTAAAATCTATTCTGTTTATGGACATGTGGATTATTGCTCAGTTTAGCTGCTTGAACCTTCTTGAACAAGGCTATTTATGGATCTGTATTTCCACTCTGCCTAGATAAATACCTAGAAGTGTGGTTGTTGGGTCAGCCTGAGGGTGTGCTTCACGGTAAGAAACTGTCAGACCGCTTTCCAAAGTGACTGTGTCACTTGATGTCCCTGTAAGTAGTGCGTAAGCGGTTCTTTCGCTCCTTGGGCTTGTCACAATAGCGTAAGTAGCCATTCCTCTGAATCAGTGATTTTACATCATGGACTTGGTTGAGGTATATTAGCTATGGCACTGGGTTTCAGGAGAAGAGCTGGGGGGACATCGGTTTAGAAATCTGTGACAGGTGACATGCCACATGGAAAAGAGCAAAAAGCATGACAGTAGGGAGAGCTGAAGAATTAGGCCAGTAATACCACCTGCATAGGGAGTAACCCTGGCAGCAGTGTCCTGAGGCAGAGCCTCCTCTTACCTGTTAAAATCTAGGAGCCGCGCAAGGGAGGCCACCTAAGCTGGGCCGCACCGAGTCCGCTGCTGGCTCCATGGGACTTAGCTCTTACTTACCCTGTTCCTCCTCGGCTTCCTCACACCAAAGTGGAGAAGATATTTTTACTTGCCCTGTAGGGTCATGAGGAATAAATGAGTTTGTGTGTAAGGTGTTTAAAACAGTGTTAGACACATAATAAATGACAACTGAATTTTAGGTGTTACTACCAAGTCGATTGCTAGCGTTCCTGGAAAGTGTAACTGGTTGTGAAAATGTGTAACTTGGTGTCAGCAGTCACAGTGAAAAGAACAAGCCTTCAATCATATCTGCCCGTATTCTTGATCTTAGACTCTCCACACAACTGGCTCCCCCTAACCCCCCACCCCCCACAAACAATACTTTGAAGACATCCTCATAGGTATTCTTACGTTTTGTAATAAAACAAAGAAATACAGCTCTGCTAGTAAAGGCTATACATTAATTTAATAACAATGGTTACTGATAAATATTCATTTATCATCAAAAACAATTTTCAGGAAATATTTAGTTTTCATGAAAACCTTTATTTGCAGAAAATACCCTCACTATTCAGGTGGTGGTTTTGTTTGTTTTTTCTATTTCTCTAACTCAGGTGGGCCCATTAGTCATAAATACTATATAATTTGGAACTTTCCAAGTTGCAGAAAAGGTGTGAAGATTTAAACCTGAGTATTCTAAAATCTTACACGGAGGGTTTTGGTTTGATTATTTCATCTTCTTACAAAATTCACAAGTAGATATTTACTCAGTCACAACATATTATACACCTTCTACTCCCAGAAAATGTTGCAGTAGGCCTGGGAACACAGATGATTAAAACATTGCACATGTCTTCAAAGAGTTTACAGTCCAGTGGAGAAAATCGTTCAGACAGTAAATGATGACAGGGCCGTGGGACAGGCTCCAGTGACTGTCAACACAGTGTTCTGGAGATTTCGGAAGCCAGGAGTGAACCAAGCAGAAAAGGGATGTGCAGAGTGGAAATTACAGGGACTGTCAGGCAATCGAAGCACCGAGTGCAAGGTCCGGGGCTCTGGGAGTGAAACAGCTTGGAATGGATGGAGCGTCGAGTTATTAAAATGGGAGTAATGAGGTGACTGAAGAAATGGGGCCCGATTCAGACCTTCAAGGACCTTGGATGCCACGCTAAGGATTGTGGATTTTGTTTAAGAGCACAGGGCAGCTGGTAAGATTTTTAACACAATCTCGTTTACATATGCTCTTGATCCTTTGTAGCTTTGTGGGAAGTGGGTGGGTGGAGAGGGCAGGAGGAATTAGGAGGCTCTTGCTTCCAGGTAAGAACTCCCGGGGCCGGGTTTAAGACTCCACCGTCCATAAGCATCGGGGAAGGGGAAGGATTCCAGAGAAGTCGGGACCTGGGCCTGGAGCCACATTCACTGTGTGCAGGCTTCCTCCAGGGATTTGCTCTACCGACCAGGAGGGTAGTGATGCTTCCGCTCCCCCTCCCTCGCACCTGGTACATCCATGTGGTATTGCAGCTCCGCACACCATCCACTTGTTTTCCCTGGCTCCGCAGAGGTTTTAGGCTTTTAGCAAGAAGCACTTGACCCAGGGAGGGGTGCACAGGCCGCTCTGAAGATCCAGGTCTATCAGATGACCACTGGCCCTGAACAAACGTGCTTTCACCTAATTAAGTCTGGTCTGTTAGAATCTTAGAATTTTAGCATTTGAAGGTAACCACATAAACCCACTGTGCAGATGAGAATACTGAGACCAAAAGCCATAAAGTGCTATTTAAAAATCCAAGTAGCCTGACTTAGTTTGTTACACTTCCTACCACACCCCACTGCTGTTATTTCACTTGTGAATTATCCTAACTTGAATGAAAATGTTGATCTTGTAGTTCTAGAATGAGGCATTAATGTGTTTTGATTTAGTTTCAACATTTTATTCCTGCTCTTTTTCTTTAAAAAAAAAAATTGTGTTTTTAGTTCCACTTGATGATATTCCTTTAATGGAATGGAATTTTAGCTTTACTTTGCACTGCAAACGAAATGGACAGAAATAACACTTCTTAAAAGAATAATTTAGCTTCAAATGCATCCCACAGTAATTTGATATTAGAGTACTTTTAAATAAATTATAGTTAATTAAGCATGCAAACACATTAAATACTCAAAGTACCCAATTAGCTACCTTAACTGAAATAATTGTCCTGAATTGCACATTTTTTAAAGGCATTTGTCAAGGTGCTCCATACATCCTTGTCTCTGGTGTGAAAAATGTAATGCTGTGGTAACAGTTGGTTGTTCAGGAATACAAATGGAGCATGAACACCAGTTTCTCTAGACCCCAGTGCCCTTACCTATTAAACCCAGCGCCGGGCCCGGAAATGGACAGAGGTTTCCCACTTCTCTAAAGCCTTGCACATTTGTCTGCGAGCTGTAATCTGCAGCTCATTTTATCTGCAGGGCCCTGTGCGTTCCCCGCAGACTGATGTTCTCTACCCGGGCACCGCACCCTGGCCCTATTCCACTCCTCGTGCGCATCTCATCTTCTGTGCTCCGTGAAGTGGCTCATCTCGTGGAGATTCTGCTTCATGATCTGGAAAAATATCCCTCAAATTCTGACCTGGAGGCCTGTCCGCTGGGCTCTGCATGGCCTCTGTCTTTGTTTTGTTTAATTTTTGTTTTCATTTACGTCACCTTCTCGTGAAAGCTTCTGGATCATCTAGGTGACTCTCATCACCGGGACCACCGCAAGGTCTCTGTGGCTCGGTTCTATTTTTAAAGTGACACAGAGGAAGGATGAGGAACACACTGTCCCTGCACACTTGGGCTGACGTTCTGCTTTTGTTCTTTTCGTCTTTCCTTTCATGTTCACCGTGCACCCTTGCCTTGATACAGTCTAACGTTACGCACAACTCCTGTCCCCCTCCCAACAGTAGAGAGATTATCACAATGCTTTAAATGTAGTAGGTGGTCTTTGAGTTGTTCTTATATGTAGTATTTTAGTTCTATTTGTTTAAAAAATGCACTGCTGGGCTATCATTTATATACAAGAAAATGCACACATGTTAAGTATACAATTGGATGAGCTTGGGCGAATATATGGATCCACCCATTTGATTTTTAACATCCCCTAAGTTAGTTACTGTTGTTAGGTTGAATCATATGTATGTACCAGTAGGGTTCAAGCTAATTTTTATTATTCTTGAATTTATATTTACTTACAATTCCTTCAATTCCTTCATTTCTTTCATTCTACTCTTTGATTCTGTTTTCTTTTTTTCAAAAGTACAATCTTTATTGTGTATAGAACGCTAGTGCTAAGAGTTGTCTCCAGGACATTGAAGATCCGTTTTCTGCCATCCTCATCCTCTGTCACTGTTAAGTCAGCTGCCAGTCTAACCCTTATTCCTTTTAACTAATTTATACTTGCTCTTGAGCTGCTATTACATCTGCAGTTTCGCTACAGTCATGTTGTGAATGTCTTCATATTTATTCTCCTTGGGACCTAGTGAGCTTCCTGAATTGGAGAACATATACAGTCCATCAACTCAGAAATTCTTGTTCATTGTTGCTTCCAATCACATCCTCCCTTTTCTCCTTTTGTGTCTCCTATTTAGCTTGCTATTAGGCCCTATTTTGTCCTTTGTGTCTTTTTATCTTTATTTCTAATTACAGCCTGTTTATTTCTCTGTGCTGTGTTCTGGGCAGTACCTTCAGTTATATATTAACATTTATTATTTATCTGGTTGTGTCTGACATGTGTAACCTGCTCGTGGAGGTTTTCATCGACGATGTCTGTTGGCTGTGCTGGAGTTTGCGCCTTTGTCTCCCTGTAAACTAAAGTATGTCAGCTTAAGCCCATGTCCCTCAGGCAGTCTGACTTTCATTAGATGCAAGACCTCTGCCAGCCTGCCAGGTATCAGTCCATGGACCCCACATAGCAATCAACTAAAGACTGTCACTCGTATGTAAAGTTAAGGCACTTTATAACACATTTTCCCTCTATTTCTGGCTTCATGTCTGAAAGATGGGATCTTAGTGGCTTTTTGGATGAACCTTGATGTAATTCTGCTCTTTGAACAAAGAGAGATTTAAGGAAATAATACAGAGTGACAGGAGGCGGGATCCTCATTAGACAGCCTAGGACAGGGGTGGGCAAACTTTTTGACTCAGGGGCCACAGTGGGTTCTTAAACTGGACCGGAGGGCCGGAACAAAAGCATGGATGGAGTGTTTGTGTGAACTAATATAAATTCAAAGTAAACATCATTACATAAAAGGGTACGGTCTTTTTTTTTTTAGTTTTATTCATTTCGAACGCCCGCAGGCCGTAGTTTGCCCACGGCTGGCCTAGGAGCATCCATCAAATCATGGAACCTCACTGTGTTCTACAATGAATGAGCTAGGATTTGAGGAGTATCTGGAAATTGATCACTTTTGACTGTTACAGATTGTGTGTGTGTGTGTGTGTATGTGTGTGTGTGAACACCCTGGGACTATAGTTCCTCTGATTGGTAAGCACTTTATTCATATTCCTGTTGGAGGAGATAAGCATATAGCTGTGATAACTACCCATCAAGGGAAGCTTTGATCGAGATGACCTGGTGGGTAGACTGCTCCCAGAGTTCTATTCTTGGTCAAAAAGGAAGGTTTTCCTTTCTTGCCAAAGAAACCCTAGTCATTTCACTGCCTTGCAAGGTTTGTTATATCTTACAAACTCAACAGGAAAACAGGAGTAATATGTATTAAGAGGAACTACTTTGCTTTAAGCTGTGAAGCAATCAGAACCTTAGAATGTATTCTTGCATCATAGTGTAAAGCTGAGACGCCATTGCCTTCTGAATAGCATAGGTATGAAATTGTATAGTTGCTCAGATTGCTTGCAGATGCTTAAGCAGGACTCTGAATCTGGGTGTGACTGAGGCCTGCACTGGGGACACAGTATCCCGGGCCTTCTGGTTGACCTCTCCAGGTGGTACAAATGACTCCTCTACCCGGCAGCTTGACGTCTACATATGATGAAATGGGTCCCTCAGGAAATTCAAGCACTGCCCTGGACGGTGTGGCTCAGTTGGTTGAGCATCATCCCATGCACCATGCGGTCGCCCATTCAATTCCCAGTTAGGGCACACGCCCAGGTTTGGGCCTCAAAACCTGGTCGGAGTGCATGTGGGAGGCACCCTATTGCTGTATCTTTCTTTCTCTCTCCCTCTCCCTTCTTCTTTCTCTAAAAATCATAAGAACATATATTTTTTTAATTTAAATATTAAGATATTACTAAATATTAGGCAAATATCCGTGAAAAAATTTTGTATTTCTTCATTCTGTCCAAAGAGGTAAAGATCTCTTTGGAAGTAGCAGTTAATTTTAAAAACCTGATGTTTGTAAATCTAAATATAACGAACTTCCATTTCTGCAGAATGGTTGGCAAAGAGAGTGTCGTTAATATATTTATAGAACTCTGTATGTGACAAAATGTCCTAATACATCAGTCATGATTCTCAGGATAGAACAGGAAAACACATATTCTTGCCCCTTTGTAGTTGGAGAGACGGAGGCAAAGACACATCAGAGAGTGGCGCCCTCTTATCATATTAGCACAACCCTGTCATTGAAATATAGAATGCACTTAGATTGATGGTTGGAACTGCTTACCAAAGCAATGATACCCAGTCAAATAATTGCATAAGTTTTTAATAGCGTAAAATCTCCCAAGTGATGAAATTTTCTTTTCCTTATAGAATGAATGACTTTCCCTCTGCAGAGACCGAAAACTTAATTAAACTTTAGTTGCTGTTTAGCCAAACTACAACGCACTTTCATTGATTAGAAATGATGAATCATATTCATAAATTCAATAGCATTAGGGAATGAAAATATATGACTCAACACGTTAGGAAACGTCACTTCTATGAAAGGAGAGTAATACTCCGAAGGAAGTTATAAGAAGACAAACTGTGTAACATTTGTTAGACCATTTTGTTTATTTACTAGCAAGTCAATTATCATTCTAAAAACCCATTTCTTAGTGATACTGGTAATAGGAGAGCTGAGCCAAATGGCCCATCCATCCACACAAGTGGCTATAGCCCAAGCGAGGGGTAACCCTTTGAACGCCCAGTCTGACTTTACCACGGCACCTTTACATAAAAATGCCGCCAGTGCAGTGATCTGTGGGTTCTTGCTCACCCAAGAACCAGGTGGCCAAAGAGTTCCATGTAGGGCTCCCCTTCAGTTCCACATGTATGTTTCCGCGCAGCAGCGCTCTGCTAAAGGATGCACTGCCCTGTTTGGAAAAACATTTTAACTTTATCATTTTTTAATGTATTTTTATTGATTTCAGAGAGAAAAGGAGAGTGAGAGAGAAATAAACGTCAATGATGAGAGAGAATTATTGATCAGCTGCCTTCTACATGCCCCACACTGGGGACCGAGCCTGCAACCTGGGCATGTGCTCTAAATGGGAATTGAATGGTGACCATCTGGTTCATAGATGGACACCCAACCACTTAGCACACTGGCCAGGCAACGTTCTAACTTTATATAAGGGACAGATGAAAAAATAGTTTAATATACGTTGTATACTTAATTCAGAATTATTATAGCGATTATAAATGGTGTTAAGTTGCAAAAAGACATAATGGAACTATATTTAGTAGAATTCAATGGGGACTCTGGCTTAGGAGAAGAAATGACTAGTAAAAAAAAAAAATCATAGTGTCTTTTTTCATCAGAGTGAGAACACCCTAAAAGATAAGCCCTTTAAAAATGGTTTCCCTTTGAGTGACTATTTGCATTGGAAAGGATCAAGATGTGAAATGGCAGAAAAGGAGTTCAAGGTTATTGGGGGCTTTATGCAAAGAGACATCAGGGCTTTGAAATGAAAGTGCCCGTCTTTTACCCTGTGACTGGGAAGACTTTGTTCATTGAGAAAGGGTCTCCTGGGGAGCGGGGAGGGGATGCTGGAAAATAGAAGTACAATGAGATTTTAAGGAGAACGGGGAATGGCTTTATGAAAAAAGGCTGATACAAAATTAGGCACCAGCCACACTGTCCACTTGGCCTCAACATCCTCGTGTCCCTGGGATCTAATTCAGAGGGACAGAACGTTCATTGCTTATCTAGTGTACGATTCCTGGGGCTGGTGGAAGTATTCCAGAGGCACCCAGATAGGGTCAGTCCAGGACCCCCAAGGAGCTTAAATTCTAGTGAAGGATAAGAGAAGGGCAGAAATAAAATAATACAAAGCACAGAATGAGAAATTTCTCAAGAATTATAAATACAGTATTGCACAGAGTCAGGGGGTGGGGGACACATTTTACTTAACCCGGAGAGCCAGCCAGGGTTTCCCAGAGGGGGCGCTCTTGAGACTGAGCTGGAAGAGCAGGCGGGCTCTGAGCAGGAGCCTTACAGTGGGGCAAGTTCAATAGAGCTGATAGGCTGCCCTGCGGAAGAGGAAAGGGCGCAGAGTGTAGGCGCCTGGCCCAGGGCCTCTCTGTGCAGAAGTAGAGCTGGTTTCTATCCAGGTCGGCCCAGTCTTGCCAAAGCCCCTCCCCTCCCACTGAACCATCCTGGCGCCTACGGGATGGGAAGGCTGCTTGTGGAAAGCATGTGCCTGGGAGAGGGAAGGCATAGCAGCCCCTCAAAGGCTCGTCCACGTGGGAACCGCACAGGCTGCACATCTGGTCGCACCTGCCATATTCATGAGGGAAAATTTCCTAAAAGGACGCAAGTACTCTAAAATGGAAGAAATTGGTACAAAATCATGAAAGCCCTGAGAGTCATTATTTTTTCAGTCTAAGATCTAAAACGGAGCCTCGTGTAACCTTCAGTTTCCAGACTCGGAGAGAATTGCTACTCTTCCTCTGTTCGTTTCACAGCTAGCTGTCTCGGTGTTACTGCAACTTTAATTGGCTAGAGCCTTTAATTACGGTTAGTGAATCCATTTGTGTGAAATAACAAGCATAAACTTTCTCCCATTTTCAAAAGTGAACATTTGTGCAAGTTTAATTTGTCTCTTTTTTTTGGTCTTTTTTTTTCCTTTTCCATTGTACCTGTCCTTCACTCTAGTCTCCCCTGTCTCTGTAATTTGTGCGGAGGAGTGTGACAGGTAGAAAGAAGTCACAAGGTCATTTAATTAATTTTGAATCTGTTTCAGGCACATCACTTTCTTGGTTTAAAACAAGAAAAGACCTATATGATAACTTGGCACTTACATCTTGTTTTAAATGTCTTCTTTCCTGATGACAGTCCTTCAGCTGCTTGATTTGCTGTAAATGACACGCAGATGGCGAGTTTCTCATTGAGCGTTCCACATTTCCCTTGAAAAATCACCCCAGCTGATTCTGGGAAGGCGGCATCCATGGCAGGCTAATTTGGGGGTCTTCCTGAATCCCCACACAAAAACAGAGGCTAGACAGCAAACGCCAGAAGCCATCTCCGCATTTGCAGAAATACCAGGTGTCACCAGGATGCCAAGAACCTGAGGTTATGGTCAGGTGGAGATCAACCACCGAGAGCCACAGAACCTGGGCGCGGTGGCATCTGTGCCACGGGAAGTGAACGGGAGCAATGGGCCACACACGGGGGGCCCCGCCCCACGAAGCTGCCCGCTGGGGAAGAGTGGTTGGCTGGTAACTGTCTGTGGCTCTGCTTCCCTTTTGAACTCGCACCTCGTTTGGGGTGGCCCCAGCCAATGGCTGAGTGGGATTGTGAGGAAGGTGCCATTTCTACCGGAAAGAAGCACCTGAAATACAGAATCAACCAAAGACCTGCTCGGTGGTTTGGGGCTCTTCTTGCCCAGTCTTTCCCTTCAGGATGTTGTACTTCTGCCCTCCTAAGGGGTCTCCGTGTCTGCCTCTGAAGGGGGCGCTGCTGACACAGAAGGGCTAGGAGATTGGGGGAGAGCAGGCAGAGATGGGGTGGTGGGTGGGAGAGTCCCTGGCACAGGAGGAGGAGCCGATTGCTAACCCTTCCCTGGTGCGGATGTGCAAGAACGCTTTGGGGGAGAAGACCTGAGCTGCGGTGATTCTGGCTTCGCACAGGAGTGGGAAGAACAATGTTCACAAAGACAATGATATTGGCTGGTGGTTAGGTTTCATTGATTGCCTACGAGGGATTCATGAGAAGCTGAGGACAGTTAACAATTAAAAACTATGTAGACCAGAAGGTTTCTTCAGTAGACTTTAGAGGCCTCTTTATATCTCCTACACTAGGAAAGTGAAAATCTAACCCATCCCCTTAGGGAAAGACCATCTGTCCCTCAGGACCTCCCTCTACTTCCCCTTCCGGCCCCCAGATCAATAATGAGGATTGCCGAAACCGGTTTGGCTCAATGGATAGAGCGTCGGCCTGCAGACTGAAAGGTCCCAGGTTCGATTCCGGTCAAGGGCATGTACCTGGGTTGCGGGCACATCCCCAGTAGGAGATGTGCAGGAGGCAGCTGATCGATGTTTCTCTCTCATCGATGTTTCTAACTATCTCTCTCCCTTCCTCTCCGTAAAAAATCAATATAATATATTTTTTTAAAAAACAATGATTAAGTTGCAGCTTAACCCAGCTAGGGACCTGCTGGGCCTGAGAAGGGAGAATGGAGCCACGCCCCACAGGAGTGGCAAGAATTCGTCAGCATGTGAGGGTCCTAGACCAAGGGGACCACATATAAGATTGAATAAGGGAGATTTTATTGACCTGAGGAAATTCTCTTGGGATGTGAGGTGCAATACCCTGACAGGGACCTCAGAAGATGGTGCAAGCTCATTTCTTAGGTGTCTCCTAGAAATCTGGAGGAAGGTGCTGCCCACGCAGAGAGAAACTGAAATGCCAGGGTTGCTATGCAGCGGGTGGAGCAAGGGGTTAACATGTTCATGAGAGTGGGTGTGCGGGGGTGGCTGTAATATGTGAGGCCAGATGGCCCCTCAGGGTATTCTTGGAGGATGTACCATTCACCAAGGTCATTGGGAGTGTGAGAGTGAGAAGACCAGCTTCATCCGGGAGCTCGGTGACGGCTCTCCTCTGACGAGGAGGGCTGTGATGGCAGGAGAAAGTGTCTTAGAGGCTTTGGCTTGTTGATAGCAATGGGGACACTGGGGCCCTGAGTAGTAGAGGCCAGGTGGTGGCACTTAACCTCCAGATGTTGTGAAGGGGCAGCCAAGTGGTTGTGACCTGTATATAATTGTAAGGATGCTTAATCAACATGGCAGTCCCAGGGAAGAACAGATGGGCAGCCAACAAGGTTACTGCTGAAGGTACATCATGGCAGGGAAATAGATGGGCAGGAAGTAAGAATGGATGGCGGGAGCCTGTGAGCAATTTCCCCAGTGAGAAATCACCAGCTCTGTCTAGAGTCCAGATGCAAACCATTCCTCAGACCTAGAATTCACTGGCCACGTGGTAGCTGGGTCTCCGAGAGGAAGGGCACCATGACACGTACAGGCTATAGTCAGTGTCCTAGCCCCTCCCCACAGGACCTATGGGCCAGTGGGCTTCCAGTCTAAAAAATGAGTTTGTATCGGGGCAACTAAAAAAACAACCACCCACTAATCAGCGGTTAAAGCCATATACCCCTCCTGGTTAGATCTAACCCTTGTAGGTATCTTTCCATTTTGGTGTCAGAGTGGTGGATTCTGTGACAAAAACAGCATGTTTCACTGACCGAATGGACTGTCACATGACTCAGTATGCTACCTTTTCTTAACTAGAGTGAATTCTTACCAACCAGTGGCGGTTTCTCTGGTTCTTTCTTTCATCTGCCTTTAAGGTCAGAGTGAGTCTGCAGAAGGCTCCAGCAGAGGGCCCGGGCCCACTCCACTCCTACAAGATGGGAGAAGCCTTAGTCTCAAGCCACCATCTGATGGGCCAGGGAGGGGCCTGAGGTCTGTGCGGCCTCTGAGAGTCTCAACGTTCTCTTTCTTGTTTCTCTTTAGCCCCGGCCTGTCACTGAAATCTGTTCCCCCCCCCATTCTGTTCCTGCCGCATAAGCCTGCTCCGTCTTCCAGTCTCACTCATGATTAGAGCCCTCACTGGGGTTGTCCCACTGAGGTGGTTTGGTTCTCGCTGGGGTGCAAGGCAGGATGTGTGTGCGGTTTCAAGGCTCCCCAACTGATTCTAAAATGCAGGCCTGGTTGGGAGCCAGGGACTGTGGGTGTGGGGAGGAACGGACTGGATCATTGCCCCACCTCCCTGGTGATGCTCCTCACTGGAGCAGAGACCGGACAGGGGTGGGGCTGGGGTGCAGAGCAGACTGGGGGGCTGGGGCACACAGCAGGGACTGGGGGGCTGGGGTGCAGGGCAGAGACTGGGGGCTGGGGTGCAGAGCAGACTGGGGGGCTGGGGCACACAGCAGGCAGGGGGAGATGCAGGCTGCTCTCCCCCGTCAGCCGGTCGAAGAGGCACAGCCCCTGAATGAGCGGGTTGCAATCTGCTTCCCACACTGAATCCGAAGCACTTAGCGTGAATGGGTGACAGATTTGGCAATGGAAGATCGGCTGAGAAGTGAGAAAAGTGTTTTCAATGCCCAAGTAATAGTGATTGCTCCAATTGAATTTCATTAACTTCCTTTCTACCCTGGGTTGTTTGTTTGTTTTCTTCCTGTAAGTTTCTGGTCGGTCTGTTTGGGATTTGATTCTTAATAGGGTGTACGCAGAATTACACTGAAAAGAAAATGTTTGCGTTCAGATGGAAAGCCAGCTGAGTTCATTCTCGTAGTTTTCTGTGTCTGGTCTAGAAGCAGAACCAGATTGGGTGCAGGGCGGTGAATCAGCTCCGGAGAGTTTTCTAGAAGATGTCCTCACGGCGGGTAAACAGCAGCTTATGTCTGCGCCTCACCACCTGGCTGGATGGAGTGATGGCAGGTGGCCTCCGAGGGACCCAGCTTGGCCCGGGACGGTGTTCACATGGCATTCATGCCACCGCCACCCTCCTGGGAGCCTCAGGCAGACGCGGGCCTCCAGGCGTGGCTGCTTCTGCGCGGAGTCCCTCTGAAGGGATGCAGGAGGTTGTCACAGTGACCAGCCCTGCCCCACAAAAGGCTGTGCAGTGGGGGAGGGGACACGGGGGGGGGGGAGTGGAGAAAGGCTCTTCTTCTGGGACTTGGGGCAGACACGTCCTGTCTTGGGGTTCCATGTTCCTCACACCTGGGACGAGACAGCTGGTCCCTCCCAGTGAGTCCCCCTTAGTGTTGGCTTTGCCATCCGCACGCAGTCAGGGCCTCGGTGACGTAAGCCCTCCCATCGCATGTGTTTTCTGCAGTTTAATAGGCGATCTGTGAGGTCAGCTTCAGCTGTAAAAGCACCAGCTGGGTGTCCACCCATGAACCAGGAGGTCATGGCTCGATTCCCGGTCGGGGCACATGCCGGGTTTATGGGCTTGATCCCCAATGTGGGGCATGCAGGCAGCAGCTGATCAATGATTCTCTCTCATCACTGATGTTTCTATCCCTCCCTCTCCTTTCCTCTCTGAAATCAATAATAATGTATATATACTAATCCTATATAATAAAAGGGTAATATGCAAATTGACCCTAACAGCAGAACGACTGGGAATGACTGGTCACTATGACACACACTGACCACCAGGGGGCAGACGCTCAATGTAGGAGATGCCCCCTGGTGGTCAGTGCACTCCCACAGGGGGAGCTCTGTTCAGCCACAGGCCAGGCTGACGGCTGCCAGCACAGTGGTGGTGGCGGGAGCCTCTCCTGCCTCCTCAGCAGCACTAAAGATGTCCGACTGCAGCTTAGGCCTGCCTGCTCCCTGCTGGCAAGTGGACATCCCCCGAGGGCTCCTGGGCTGCCAGAGGGATGTCTGACTGCCAGCTTAGGCCCGATCTCCCAGGGTGCAGACCTAAACCAGCAGGTGGATATCCCCCGAGGGGTCTGAGACTGTGAGAGGGCACAGGCCAGGCTGAGGGACCACCCCCCCCCCCACCCCCAGAGGGCACAAATTTTTGTGCACTGGGCCTCTGTGCTGGAATGAAGCTCTGGGCCAGGTGGGTCTGTGCCATCAGGCAGCGAGCTCTGGGCGGGCGAGTTTCTCTGTCCACAGTCCCACAGTCTGCCTGGACAGCAGGGAGCACACAGGAAGCCCTTCCTGAAAAAGCAGTGACCCTCCCTCCCTCCCTCCCTCCCTTCCTCCCTTCCTCCCTTCCTCCCTTCCTCTCTCCTGGAACCCATCAGTTTAAAAGCAAACCCATCAGTACACTAAACCATCCCCATCAGTTGCCATCACTAGTGAGGGCACTGATCTTGACCTGCTAGGACCTTCACATTCTCCCTCTAAACCCAAAGGGCCCATGAGTAACCCTCTCTTAAAGACGCAGTGCACGAATCCAGCGCCCGCTCTTTGCGGGTGTCACTCAGGATTTATGTTCATAAATCCTCTCTCACTGTAGAAAGTGCGTGCCTGCCGGCTGGGGCTTCGGCAGTTGGTAAAGGAGATCTGTAGGCAGAGCAAAGGGCAAGAGGGTGACATCCGGCACCAGGCTCTCTGAGATGGTTTGGCACGGAGCCTGCATCGAACAGCAGAAGCAGGGGAAATCTATGCAATAAACAGGGAGAGATGAGGACGGTGCAACCCCGACTCCTCCTCTAAGCCAGCCTGGGGGACGCCACTGTGACCGGAAACAGGCCGTCACCTCGAATCTGGGCGCGGAAGGCGGGAGAGCAGGACCACGTGACATCATGTCAGATGGAGGAGGCTGGATCTCTTCCTAAATCCCTGGCCACCCAGCGCCGGCCTTCACCTTTGCGCCCAGCGAGGAGCACGCATGGCAGGATCTTGTTTGGACACTTGCTCGGCGCAATGTATCAAGCGCGGCTTGAATAGACTGTCTCATCTTCAAAACAAGGGCGCGGTGGAACTTGTGATCCCTGTGGCTTGAAAAGAGAGTAATCGGCTGCTTGATACAAACGAGGGGCCAATTAGGATAAAGTTTCTAAATCCTGTAGTTACTCAACACCCTGGGCAGATCATTACCTTTGCAGGAAGCAGGTTTGAGAGCAGCAATTGCGTGGGCTCCCATGATGCTCAGGCGATAGGATTTCGCCTGTCTCATCGCAGCTAGAAGCCAAGCAGTGAGAGGGAGGCAGGGGGGGGGGGGGGGCCGCTGTGGATTCTGGGTGATCAGTAGCCTGTGGTCTGGCAGCTCCCATCGGGATGTGGCTGGGCGCTGAGTGACAGCCCTTTGGAGCCTTGGGATCTGAGCGTCTCAGACAGGCTGTGCTGTGGCTTTGCTGCAGTGCACATCTGTGCGGTGGCCAGGCCATGGCAGCAGCTCTGTTAAAAGTCAGCCTTTGCGCTGGCCCTCACCCCGTTTCATTACACTGGAGGCTGCGCTTTGCTGATGGAAATACTCGTGCCTTCAGCCTCCTTTCCCACGTGGAGGTGAAGCCGAGGTATTATCCAGGGTGTGATCTCCATCTACGCACTGCCGATCACAGCGGGAGTCTGGCCTGGGAGCTGGGGCGCAGTATGGCCTTGGAGAGTCGTTTATAAATAGGACCTGTGTTGCCTGCCATGATTTATGAAGCCGAGATTCCAGGATGGAGCTGTGTTTGTTGGTTGAGAGAGAGTAAAGGGTAATGGCAAGTGACAGAATACTGTTTTATACAGCAGCGCTATGAAAACCCTTCTGGACAGTTCCTGGGCCAGACATTAAATTTCATCAGTTTTTGTTCCTTAATTTTTCATTAATTTGTTCGAGGATATGAAAAAAAAAGGAGAGAAACTGAATATATGAAAAAGACCCAAGTAGAATGTAAAGCAATGAAAATTGAACATTGGAAATGAAACATAAACTTGAGAGGATTAATCACAAGTTAGCGCAGAATAAACGATCAGTGAACTTGAAAACATAGCACGAGGGATTATTAGACATGAAGCACGGAGAAGGAAAAGACTGACCATCAGCAGTGACTGTGGGACAATAACAATATGTCTAACATTCCACGTGTGTTCCAGGAGGAAAGGAAAAGGTGGGAGGTAGAGGGCAGAAGATAGAACTAGTTGAAGTTAATGTTGGCCAAAATTTTTCCAAACTGATGAAAACTTAGACCCATGGATCAAGGAAGCTCAAAGAACCCCAAGCCAAATAAAAATACATATTTGAACTATTTATTTTAAATACTCACTTTAAAATAATTATAATAATCTCATTATTGAAAAACATATATTTGATGAAAAATAACTATAAGCTTCCAGGACCCTCCACAATTAGAAGGGGGACATTATTTTTCATTTCCAAAGATCGATTTAGTGTTTCATTTATTGAAAGTATGGTAGAAGCCCGGCTGGCGTGGCTCAGTGGTTGAGCATTGACCTATGAACCACAAGGTCACCATTTAATTCCCATTAAGAGCACATACCCAGGGTGCAGGCTTAGTTCCCAGTGGGGGGCGTGCAGGAGGCAGCTGATCAATGATTCTCTCTCATCATTGATGTTTCTATCTCTCCCCCCATCCCTTCCTCTTTGAAATCAAGAAAAATATATTTTTAAAAAGTATGATAAATTATCATTTCTGTTTTTAACATTTGATTTGTTACAATATCACATAATGTAGCCTCTAGAATTCTACACTAAAAATTTATGAGAACGTGAAAAGATAAATGATTTAGCATTATTATGAAAATAATTTTGACTTCAGTGATCCCTTAAAGGATCTCTGGGACCCAGACGGCACTTTGAAAACCATTGATACAGATCAATGGAACAGAATAAAGTCAAGAAATAGACCCAGGAATATATATTCAATTGATTTTGAGCAGAAGTACAAAGACAACTTAATGGGAAAAAGGATAATCTTTTCATTAAATGGTGTGGAACATTTGGGCCGGCACACTTAGAAAAATGTCCATCCCTCACACTACATACAAAAATTAACTCAAAATGGATCAGAGACTTAAATGCAGTAGCTAAAACTAACAACCTACAGACAATTCTTTGTGACCTTGGGTTAGCTAAGATCTTTTAGATAGGACTCAGAAAATAATATAAACCATAAAAGAAAGAAGATAAATTTAAGTTTTAAATTTAAAAGACAAGCCACTGACTAGTGGAAAATATTTGTCTATCATTTCTATAACGAAAGACTTTTATCTAGAATATTTCATCAATTTTTGTAGACCAATACTAAGACCAGCAACGTGATTTAAAAAATGAAGATAACATTTGAGCAGATACTTCACACCACAAGATATGTGAGTGATATATGAACAATGTTCATCAGTATTAGTCATTAGGATAATGCAGATCAAACTAAAACACAACACAACATGCACAAAAGAATGAATAGGAAACAAGTTGTCACATCAAATGGGGAGGATGCAGCCTCAGACTGGACACAGCCCAAATGTCCATTTTGGTTCCTGGATGAACAAATTGTTATATCCATGCAATGGACTATTACTCAGCAATAAAACAAAAAACGACCCCTACTGACTTACGCAACAACATATAAACTCCAAAGTGAAAAAGCCAAATGCAAAAGACAACTTAATAGGTGATTTCACTCACATGAAATTCTTGACAAGGCACAACCATAATGATCGAAGGTGACCCATGGTTGCCGGGGGCCTACGAGGGGCAGGCGATGATTGACGGGGAAGGGACACCAGTGAGCATTTGGGGGTGGTGACAATGTTCTGATTCTTGATCAAAGCTGTGTGACTTCTCCCAATTCCTGAACTTGACACTTACCACGGGAAACGTTTATGTAAATTACATGCCAGTAAAGCCAACAGTTAAAACTCCATCTCCCACCCTCACTTGGAGCTGGCGCGCTCTGATAGTTATCAACCCAGATGATACATTCTGTGAAAGGCTGGAGTGAAGCATGATGGGCTTTGTAGCTGCTGCCTTTTCTGCTGGCAAAGAGGGAGTGGAGGCATTTCATCTGTTCGGTGGCAACATTACGCGGAGTTAGTTCACCATGTCCAGTCATTTGCTTTGTAGGTGCCAAGGGGCAGGCGTGGGACGTCCATTCTGCGGGCGCAGACTGTAGCTGGCATGGCCGGATTCCCAAGCCGGAAGCTACAGCAGCTTCTGCATCGCTCTCCTCTGATGGCGGCAGCCACCTGGCTGTGGGGGCCTACTGGCCAGTATTAGTTCTAAGGTCCATGGTTTTCTGCTCTTAGAAGAGGCGGCACCGATGCTCTGGTGTGGCTTTTGGAACTGTTCTCCGTAAACTCCACCTGAATCTGTGTCTTCAGCCTCTCATGACCCTGTGCGCCATGTAATATCCTGTGATAAAACATTCTCCACCCAATCCAGGTAGGATGGACTTTGTCCTTTAACGGAATGCCAGTACACTGCCTTGTAGGCATATTGTGAGACATGTGTGAAATTAGACATGTCAGACATTTAACAGTGCCTGGTACTTAGAAAAGAACTCGAGTATTTATTATTGTCATGTTCTCTAATGCTAGGTAAACACACGGTGAGTCAACTAGCCTGGGAGGGGAAAATGGACAGTTGGCATTTCGCTCATTCTCTTAGTCAGGGCTGCTGTAACAAATCCCCATAGACTGGGTGGTTTAAATAAATCCTTCCCACAATTCTGAAAACTGCAAGTCCAAGGTCAAGGTGCCAGCAGTCCGGGTGTCTGTTGAGGACCCCTGTCCTGGCTTGGAGAGTGCTGTCTTTTCCCCGCGTCCTCACATAGCAGAGGGCAGCAAGCTCTCATGATTTCTGTGAAGGGCACTGACCCCATTCATGCTGGCTCTGCCCTCAGGACCTCATCTAATCCTAATTATCCCCCAGAGGGCCCGCCTCCTAACCTCCTAGTACAATCTCATTGAGGTAGGCTTTCAGCATATGAATTTGGGGGGCACACAAGCATTTAGTTCTTGACACTCATCTGTTCAGATGGAACTGAAGTCCTATAATGATCTGATGGCTCCCCAGATATGTCTGGCTTTTCAGTCCAAGCTACTGTGCCTCATATAATCTGGCCCCTGCCTCCCTCCCTCATCGATCATCTGCTCTCCAGTTGCTTACTGGACTCCAGGAGCACTGGCCTTCCACGACTCACTCTCACATGTGCTAAATTATATCTGCCTCTGGGAGTGAATGCAGGTACTAAGTTAGACTCCTGGGCATCTCACTTCTGCATCTTCATTAAGTTCAAGGTTGTAGATGACTCACCCCCAAAGGTCCTCAGGAAGCCTGGAGATATGGTTGTTGATGTTGGATAAATTATAAGGAATGTGAGATGTTCCAGGAGATGGAGATGGAAGGTTGGCAAATGCTATACTGATTATTCTAAAAAATAGGGGAAAATCAGATTTGAACAACTGGAGTCCTAATGTAAATACCTAGAAAAACCAGTGGACGTAGCCAGTGGGTTTGGGAGATTGGCGGGAAAGACTGTGATTAGCAAGAGGCAGCTTTAGTTTACAGAGAACAAGTTCAGCCCACTGTAATGTGCTGTTTCTTTTTAAGGAGGGTTGAATGACGGGCAGATTAAGAGGACACTATGGACACACTTCAGCAAGGAATCTGACAAAGTTATAATATCCTAAGGAATAAAGTGGGGGGGCATGAGCTGGCTCATAGCACAAGGCAGTGACCTGTCTACTCAGCATAGCTAACGTGGGACCAATTAGTGCGTGCCCACTGGCAGGCTCAATGCCACCGAGGCTCTGAGACCACATGTGACCCAGGTTAGGATTAAGGTCAGCAAGTCAGTGGCTTAGTGAGCATGTCAGCAGGATAGCTTGCTTTCCCAGACATGTTGCTTGAAATCTTGATTGTAGAGTCATTCTTGACATCCTTATCACGGCTTGTGTTCATTATCATTTAAATAGTAATTAATTGGTCTCATCCCAGTGATCCCCACTGCCGTTTGTCATAGTGGGTGTCTCCTCTTCTCGCAGCTGCTGCACCAGCCTCTGGCCGGTATTTTGGCCTCAGCTGCTCTGCTCCTCCCAGCCGATCCTCCACATTGTTGTCACTTATCTTCATAAAAGTCCAATCTGACCACATCCCTCTCCTGATTAAATATCCCAGAACAAAATAAAGTTAAAGTGCCATCCTAATCCGGCCCGATCTGTATTTCTGGATTCATTTCCTGTGGCTGTCTGCTTGGACGCAACCCTCCTGTTCAAAAGCACACCCAGTTCTCTGTGTTTGGGGCTGGCTGGTTCCACTGCTGTTCTCATCTTCTATCTGATGAGCCTGCCTTTCTCAAGGCCACGGAAACCTAAGGGAAACTTACACCACGCATCAGGGCCAAGTTTCAGGACTCCAGGGCCTCCACGCACAGCTTGCGTGGAAGATTCAGCACACGGCTTGGCTCGTGTGGGCAAGCTCTCTGCTCACACTTGAACATGAATGAAAACCCTACGGTCCTGTCACTGGGTGGCCATGAACACCCCAAGTGTTGCTGAAAAAAGTTCAAATTGTCTGTAAACCAAGAGAGTGCAATCAATCTCCTTTTATTTTCTATACATGCCTCACCCCTCCCCTTTGCAGGAGTCACCACTATGAGCTATGGCATTATAGCAGTTTAGATCTTTTAATGTATTTACTTAAATATATAAGTGCACACACCAAGTATGACTTTTCTTATGTGAGTGAGATCATAATCCACATTTTGTCCTGTAACTTGTTTTCAGGCTTTTTGATATGTCTTGGAAATTGTTGCTTGGATGATTTTATATATATAGTAGAGGCCAGGTGCACAAATTTGTGCACAGGTGGGATCTGGCCGGCCCACCCTGATGGGGGCTGATCAGGCTAGGCCTGCAGCGGGAGGGGAAGAGGGGACACAGGAGGTTGGCTGGCCAGCCCTGTCCCCAATCAGGGTTGGGGGGCCCGATCGGGGGTGAGGCCAGCTGGGGGAAGGGGCCGCCGGAGGTTGGGGGGTCCAGTCGGGGCCCACATGGGGCCTGTTGGCTGCCACAGTGCATGTCATAGCAACCGGTCATTCTGGTCATTCTACCATTCTGGTTCCTGGACTTTTATATATATATATATATATATATATATATAGATAGATAGATAGATAGATACTAGAGATCTAATGCACGAAATTTGTGCAAGAGTAGGCCTTTGCAGCCCCAGCGGCCTTGGCCCTCGCAGCCCCGACTTTGTCCAAAGGTCGTCCAGATGGTGGTTGTTCCACTGTTCGGCCGTTCAGTCGATTTGCATATTGCACTTTTATTATTATAGATATATGTAATCTCATTCCTTCGTGAGTTGATTCCTTTGTCAGGACTCAGTTCAATGGTGTCTGTGTTTTTGTCAAGCTCCTCCCGGCAGCTGAGTTACCATGCTGTGGGATTTCTTACATGAGCACATAGTAGAATGCATTATAGTTCGATCTCCACAAGTCTTCCTACTTTCTCCCTAAGTAAACCCTAATATCCTCAGCTAGAGACTGGGTCTCAGGATATTTTAGTGGCTCAGAAAAATGTCTATGACAATTAGATTTGACTTTCCCTCCTAAGCCCAGTAGCAGAGAGTTAAGGAGGCAAAAGCAGGCACCATGCACCTTTGCTAGCTCTCTGGATTGCAATGATTAATTTCCAAATCTCGTACCTTCCGAGGAGAGATATTGATTACCTAATTTTCTGGGCATTTTGATGGCTCCTTTTGGTAACATTTTTGGAGCACTCAGTGATTTGTTGTGAAATATGAAATTTCACAGTGAAAGGCAGAATTCGGGGAACCTTTTCTATTCTGCAGTTGACAGCCTCCAGGCCCCACTCATTTTAAACCCAGCCTCTGTGGAAGCAATTACTTCCCAGCCCACCTTTTTCTCTGCAGATAGCAATGTAAGCTCCTTTTAAAAGCCTGTTCTCCACTACTGTGTTTTTTATCGAGGTATAATTGACATAACACATTATATTTGTTTTGGTGTACAAATTAGTAATTTGATATATGTATGTATAGCATCATATTTACCACAGTAAGTCTAGGTAGCATCTATCACCATACATACATTTTCTTTCTTTGGGTAACTTTTAAAATTTACTCTCTTAGCAACTTCAAATATGCCGCACAATATTATTAATTATAGTCACCATGCTGTACATTACACCCCATGACATTTATTTTATAACTGGGAGTCTTTAACTTTTGACCCTCTTCAAACCCATTTCACCCACCCTCTACCCCCCACCTCTGGCAACCACTGACCTGTTCTATCTATGAGTTTGTATTTTGTTTTTTAAGGCTTTTCACATATGATATTTGTCTTTCTATGTCTGACTTATTTTTACTTAGTATAATGCCCTCAAGTTTCATCCATGTTGTCTGAAGTGGCAAGATTTCCTTCATTTTCATGGCTGAATAATATTCCTGTGTGTGTGCATGTGCACGCATGTGTGTGTGTGTGTGTGTGTGTGTGTGTGTGTGTGTGGTATGTACTACATCTTCTTTACCCATCCATCCATTGATGGACACATAGTTTGTTTCCATATCATGGCTATTGCGAATGCTTCAGTGAAAAGGGAAGTGCATATATTCTTTTGAGTTGTTTTTCTTTCTTTTTTCCTTAAATACCCAGAAGTGAAATTGCTGGATCGTGTGGTAGTTCTGCATCCAGTTTCATTCTTTTGCTTGTGACTGTCCAGTTTCCCCAACACAGTTATTGAAGAGACTGTCCTTTCCCCATTGTGTATTCTTGGCTCCTTTGTTGTAAATTAATTGACATATACATATATAGGCATATTTGTGGGCTCTCTATTCTGATCCAATGATAGTTGTGTCTAGTATTTTTTATTGTCTATTTGTT
Organism: Myotis nattereri; assembly: GCF_964212035.1. Classification (NCBI taxonomy): domain Eukaryota; kingdom Metazoa; phylum Chordata; class Mammalia; order Chiroptera; family Vespertilionidae; genus Myotis; species Myotis nattereri. The sequence continues at coordinate 79,574,943 of NC_138086.1, forward strand.
TTTTAATGACAGTACCATACTGTTTTGATGTTATAGCTTTGTAATGTACTTTGAAATCATGGTACATGATGCCTTTGGCCTTTTTCTTTCTTTGGCTATTTTAGAATCATTTGTTCTATTACTGCAAAAAAAAAAAAAATGCCATGGAGTTTTGATAGGGATAGCATTGAATTGTAGATTGCTTTGGGTAATATGGACATTTTATCAATACTGATGCTTCCAATTCATGAGCACAAAATATTTTTTACACATCAATTCAAGTAACAGTTGATTCAGCTAATTCTTCTCCCATAAAACAGAGAAGTGTGAAGTTTGAACATCTTTGTAATATTCAAAAGCATTTTCATTTATGTTAGCATGCTACCTTTTAAATAAAAAATATTATTAAAACAAACAAATTACTAGTCTTAATAATGGTGTAAATGGGATTCTATTGAATAATTTTTTAATTACTATTTACTGCAAAGTACCAAGGGGGTAATTTTTGCCATTTTATAGATACTTTTTAATTAAACTCTCGGGGGCAATGATACCTCATTTAAATGTGTGTTCTCATAACACTATCACAGTGCTTTATATATTCTAGATAATAAATGTTTGTTCAATTAATGTGACAAAACTTGTCACAGATAAGAACAGAATCCAGCTTCTGAAATAATAACCACCTTTTTAATGAGTAAAGTTATAGCTAAACTCCATATCAGTTTTTCTTCATTTTAATGATCTATGTGCTTCCTGTATTCATGCCTTCCACTAGCACTTCCTGAGCGCCAGGTGCAGCAGGCCTGTGATTGGCTGCGCCCCGGGAGAGCTCTCCGCATGGCTCTCTCACCAGGTGAGCGCTCTACCTCACCTCCTGGAGTCCTTTCAGGACATGCCCAAGAGAGTGGCCCCAACCTAAGGGGGGCTTCCCTTTGCTGGCTTTTTAAGGCAGATATCACCAACTCAGATGTCTATAAAGACACGTTAGAAAATATAAATACGTGTCATGAGCCAGACAAAGAGACAATAGGGAGTGGTGGGGTCGGAGGACACTGGGGATTGCAATATTCAAATCCTTCCCTTACCATTACAGCATGTGGGGCCAAGATCATCCAAGATGATGGGAAACTGCATTTTTATCTGAAATATCATTATCTAGAAGCAGTGACAGTCAGTGAAAAAAATAAAGCAAATTACAATGTAGAAAGCCAAACGTTGGAAAGACCATGTGAGCCCCTGTATGGCTATGGCTGAACAGAACCTGTTTGTTGACTGGATTTGGCCTGTAAATGAGCACCACGTGACCTCTGCTTCCCAGGATGCACTCTGAGTTGCTTCTCCATGTCGAGCATTCCGCCTCTGCCCTCGGGGGCGTTCATAGGGGTGTTTATACCATTCAGAAAAGGCTTCAACTGCTCCCCAGCCTTGGCCTTAGTCTGTGATTTCACCAGGACAGCAGCTTAAACTATAATATGATGCCAGCATCTGCACAAAATCTACGTGGGTTTCTACAGGTTGGTACTTCAAGGCAGAAGCACGATCTCTAGCCTCTTCCCAGGCATGTGTTGTAGATGTTTGTCTCTTTCTCATTCCTCAATATTTCAGGCTTCTGTGTTAGTCATTTGTACTGTTTTGCCTTTGTGCTTGGCACCAAACACTGAAACTCAAACTGGAATGTTACAAAGGAGAAATCATTTTGGAATGCATTAACTCTTCTAGGCCTGTGGCTCGATTTTTATTTTGTACATGTTTCTAGCTACTGCAACATCATTGTCTCTTTGAAATAAGACTTATGACTGTCAGGCTTAGCCATTAGGAGTGTGGTTGGTTCTTTGTGCTCACAATTCAACTCTCAGAGCCCATTTCCTGTTACCCAGGGACTGGAGGCATAGGTAAATGATGGATTTCCGTCTCATGCCTCTTTCTTGCATAAAATGCTGTTGAGCTAGAGTAAGAAATTTCACCTTTACGTTCCTCCTTCCCCATTTCAGTGTGGAAGGAGGAATTCGGTAGAGCTCAGGCATTAGGAATGGGGAGTGGTAACTAATTTCTGACAACCGCTGGTCAAGGAACCAATATTCCCGGTGGAAGGAAATACTCACCTTCCTACAAGAATAGTGTAGGACCTTGTGCGAGACAGGGAGCCCAGCTTCTAACTCTCTTGAGTGGCTGGAGGCCACAACCTCTTCCCTTTTGTCATAGCCGCAGGCTTTGCTGCATCCGCCCTCATCTTCCTCACCTCTCCCCCTTCTGCTTTCAGAGGACGATGACTCTTTCCTCCTGGTCAAGGCCAAACCCTCCAGCTGCCCTCTGGATCCCACCCCTCCCACCTGCCCAGGAACCTGTTTCAACAACTGTGTCCTTTTTCTCTTATCGTCAATGTTTCCCACACCGTGGGCTCTTCCTCCTCAACCTGTAACTATGCCTAGTTGTCACACACACTGAAATCATTCAACCCATCGTAATCCACGTGAACTCTTGGCCAATATCTTGCTTTCCTTTCCCTGTGTAAACTTCCTCAAAGTGCTGTGTAGGGGCTATTCTGGCCGAGATATTTTCTGTGGCAGTATGGAGGCAGTACTTGGCACAGAGAGTTTTGAAAACCTAAATAATAGAGACTAGAAAACCAGCTATTTCAAAACTACAAGCAGATTCTTTCAACGGTGGAATAAAATGGCCCTTTCTTCTGGAAAATATTTTTAATTAGACCCAGTTATTCGATAAATATAAAGCAAGCACTCACCTATTGTTCTGATGGAGAACAGAACACTATTCACCTGAATCAGTTTTGTTTTTTTTAGATAGGAGTTAAGCATTCCCTTGGTAATATAAATTGTTCCTCTTGGTAATAAAAGTTGTTCCATATTTCTGGAGCACATTAACATCTTTGAAATGTTATTTATGTTTGTTTATGAGGTGGGAGGAAATGAGAACTATTTTTTTGGCCCAGAATAAATTTAGAATACCAGGATGACCAAGTGGTTTGTTCTTGGGGGACTTGTGGGCCTTCTTATTCAGGAGGTTAAGGAAGGAGATAAATAAACAAGGCGGTTAGGTGCCTGCGGAGGGGATATGGAATCATTATCAGTTACATCACCTGCCCTGACATTGAAGAGGGATTGAGAGAAGGAGCCAGACTGGTTTAGGTACCCAATGTGATTCAAATCGGATTGATGCAGAAAGTACTGATGTTGGATAAGTTGTCCATAAGGAAATGCTATGCTGCGATAAATGGAGAGAATATTGTCTCTGGTGTTAGAAAGTGTTCCTCCATCAATTAACCAAGAATGAGGTATAACATGGAATAGAAAATGGGGATTTTAAGAGCTGCATGGCATACTCCAACAGTAGAGGTGTCATAATCTGGTTGCTATGTACCCATGCACTAAAAGGAACCAGGGCTTCCTGGGAAAAGTTGGCTTTCAGGACTGAGACAGGCAAAGTACAAGATGAGGCAGTAAATTTGTTACAAGGTAAGAATGTGCTAATAGAAGGATGGGGACATGTCAAAGGGCATAGAAGTCAGCATGAGGTGGCTCCCAGTGGTCAAACAGGCATAATTTGAGCATCAAAAAAGAACAATAATGATACTATAGATCATGACCAATTGAATAAATAATAATCCATGAGTTCACATTGATATAAATGACTAAATCAAACATTCGATCATGAATGAATATTCACTTAGCCTCTAACTACCTCCCCATAAAATACCGATTGGTTACAAAGAGATAAAGAGTAACTTCACAGTTGCTGACACTGCCTTCATCAAGAGGTCCAAGTGAACATCACAACGATGGGAAAATTGTTATTATGTACCAGCTGATGGATGCGATGAGAACACTGTCGCTTCTGTGATATTCCTGCCCAAAGTGCATAACTTCAATCTAATCATGAAGAAACAGTAGATAAACTCAAACTGAGGAACAGTCTACCAAGTAATTGTCCCATAATTTAAAAAAAAATATCAAGTGCTTGAACACCAGGGAAACACAAATTATTTTAGATAGAAGGAGACTACTGTTAGAGAAATATTACTGAGTGTGTGCGATCATACACTGGATGTCCTGGGCTACCGATGGCATTAGCAGGGCACTTGTTAAAGCTTGAATGAAGTTTGTTCATTGCCAGTCTCCTGATTTTGATGATGCTTTTGTGGTTAGGTAGGAATCAACAAATAAAATAAAAAATATTAATCCTATTTTGTCCTCAATGGCTAGTAAGGCCTGGGTATTTGTGTTAGAAAACAGCTAGCCATACCCTTGGCTTCTAATTCTTTACCTCTCATTAATTTTAACACACTGTAATATTTCCTTTTGGTTTCCTTTTTCCACTCCATTTTATCTACTCACCAAGGACTCTAGTGCAGTGGTCAGCAAATTGAGGCTCGCGAGCCACATGTGGCCTTGAGTGTGGCCACGAAGTTTCAATCGCACTGTACGTGCGTGCCCGCACGTGGTATTTGGTGGAAGAGCCACACTCAAGGGGCCACAGTTTGCCAACCACTGCTCTAGTGAAATTGTGGTTGACCAAACTTGTGCCACTTTGTGTCTGTACAGCCTTAAGAGCTTAAGCTACTTGTAATTCAGCTCATTGTAGTCATTAATTACATGGGAAAATAATACAATTACCTTCACGATTTAAACATAAAAATGTCTAGAATTGTTCTTGGCACATATTAAGTGGTCAAAAATGTTAGCTATTCATTGTTATCCCAGTTATTATCAGAATTCTCGCCTGTGATCCAGGCGTATATATTCAAGTGGCTACTAGATATTTACACTTGGACGTCCCACACACACTAGGACTCAGGATGCCCCAACTGTGCCCTGCAGCCCAGGACCTGTTCCCGTTCCTGTGTTCCTTATCCTGATGGATGTTTAAGTCAGAAACCTGAATACCATCCTTGACTTCTCACTCATTCATTCACTCATTCATTCATTTTTACTTATTTATGGCCAAATAAAGTTAATTAATTCCCTCACTGTCTTGTTATTCAGTCCCCTCCTCCTCTGTCTATATTGTCACTCCCTTAGTTGATCATCTGATTGTCTCTCCTGTTATTGACTGCAAGCTGCCTAGTTTTCCTGGTGACCCTTGACTCTCTCCAATCATTTTCCTATCCTACCTCAAAAGTGATCTTTCTAAAGTGTAAACAGGAACGGCCCACCCTTCCCCTTTTCATGAGTGCACATTGTCTTTAGGATAAAACAGCTCCTCAGTGCGCCGAACACCTGCCACGATCTCCAGTTTTACCCTTTGCTTCTGCTTCTTCCTCTTCCTGTTGCTTAATCCTGTGTTTCCAAACGGACTAGGTACCCACACGTGCCAGTCATTCTCTCTCCTAGACCTTCCTGTCAGCACTGCTCTCTGTTGCCCATCGTCTCTGCTTAGCTGACTTTCGCTCTATTTTCAGATGCAGCTCATGCACCATCACCTCCGGGAAGCTTTGCCTGAAGCCCGCGTGGGTCAGATGCTTTTCCTGCCTCGATTGGACGCTTGTCCCCCTTGTGCTTCTTTTGCAGCCCTCATTACAGGGTTTCACATTTCTTAATTCTCTATACCTGCAGGGCGGTATACACTGAAAACAACCTGAAGGCAGCCACTCGGGATGTGAGAGAAGATCTGAGTCCGACTGTCTCTTACACTGTATTCCCAGCATCTAGGACACCATCTGAAACATAGAAGGCAATTTTTAAAGGATTCTTGAATAAGTGAGTAACACCAGCTGTCTCTGTGACTTTCCCCTATTTTTATATCATTTGAGACTGGTATCTATTGATAGTATATTGACTAATGATCATGCAATTGTGGTACATTAACAAGTTAGTCAGTATCTGCTTTCTATTCTTGGTGTGCAGCTTCAATAAGTGCTCAATAAGCATTTTTTTCTCAAATATTTTTAAGTGAATCTACATTTGTAGTTAAGACACTGAATAAGATAGTAAATCTTCATTTTTTTTCCTTTAAAAATATATACTTTTCTGTCAGGTAGTTCTCTCTGCTTATAATATATGAACTTTCTAGAGCCTCAAGATCTAAACAATTTTTAAATATCTTCTGACTCATTAACGATGAACGTGATTATTGTAATTTTTCAGGGGATCCATTTCTACCATGTATGGCGTAGCATTAGCAGTTTCCCCATTCCAGCTGAGGCCATTGAGCTATTTTCTCTATATTTCCTATAGACATAAACATCCAAAAAGCAACCATAGAATTTTATACCACAAGAGTTAAGAGTTCATAAAACAATAAACATAAAAAAATCAATAAATCTTAAAAATGAACCTCTTGAAAACTCTTTCACACAAGCTCTGAGAGATACCTCCAGGTACATGCAGGCATAGCTGTTAGAAAGTTCTAGAGTTCCTTGGGCATGGATTAAGCTTTAATGGCTTTAGTTCATGTGATTGAGTCAGATATGACTAAAGAGATTTGTTTTTCATTTCATATATTTTCATGACCCTGGATTAATAATATAAGTATCTAGCTTATAGGATGGAGTAAAATAATGTCCTTGATGTGGAATCACCAAGGACTTCAATAGTGGATCTGTTTTTGGCATTTCTTTCCAACGACACATAAATATGTGACTGATGAAAGTACCTCCAGGTCCAGAGTTCTGTCAGTGTTCTTAGCAGGGGTTGACTCCATGGGTTCACGCTATGCTGCCACTGTAAGAGAATCAGTCCCGTCTCCACCCCCAGAAGAGTGAATGCCCCTAAAAAACGAGCAGGGGATAGTAGGCCAGGCCTTCATTGAGCTCCAGGCTATGACTCCAATTTACTTTGAGATGATGCCTCCATCCTCTCATGTACACATTGAAGGTTAATGTTTAGCTTGGGACCTGCATCATGTAAGACATCAGTGGGTCCTTTCTCTCTTGAGAAAAGGTAGGCACCATTATATTGAGTGATCTTTGTCAGCACAACAAGATCCCCAAAGTTGGATGGCTGACCATGCTTCCCAAGCAGAGGGCATGACTGAGTGGAGTTGAAAGTCCTTTGGCTCTAGAAGGATCCTACAGCCAAAGGCCACCACATTGGAGCTTGTTTACATGGTCACTAGCTTGAAAATGGACCTACGAGTCCTGGATGTTACTTCCAGAGAGATGCGGTTAAATTATCAGAACCATCAGAAGGTGAGCAGAGCCCAAGATTCTAGGTCAAGATTATGAAAAGGTAATCTATAAAGAGCAATCAGAGAATAGGTTAGATCACGTCCAAAGCTCCTTCTAACTTAATGCCCTAGGCCAGCCAAGTACCCAGGACACTCCCCTAGGACTCTCCACATTTACGCAGAAGGCAGGCATGAGATAGTCAGCTCTGTGGCTTCAAACAAGTCATTTACTCTCTCAGAGACTCAACAGCGAAGTGGGACTCAGTACAGCGGAGCCCTTAACATGTATTTCACAGGGTCTGATTACATAATGAGCACCCCATGAGTGGTAGCCTTCATTATTACTACACACTTAGGTCAGTATTTCTTGAAATACTTTAGTTATTCTCAAAATCTCTTGAACAACTGGGGGTACTTGTTATCTGCTTAGTACATAAATTGTGGAGTAATCATTTCCACTAAATTTCTTGTAACCTTTGCCATTTATATGGATATGAGCTCTTTGAACAAATAAGCAAATGCTCAAATAACTACAGAAGGAACACCCTAATCCACATCTACCCAGACATGGAGATATAAAAAGATGCGAAATAAAAATCCATTTATTCACTTTGAACTATGTATTGAAATCTGTCTCTATGCAAAGTGCAGCTGTGCACGTGTGAGGAGGAGAGAGGGTGCCCCTCTGGGAGTCTGCGGTCCCGTGAGAGAGATCAGACATTGCTGAGCTAAGTGGACTAATGCAAAACTTAAGAACACCATTTCTTTTCATTTTGAATGTCACAAACCCCCTTCTGCAATATGACTAAAGTCAACTATGGAACAAGTTATAGTTTGTTTCAAGCACTTTTGCTATTCAAAAGGAAAATTCTAGCAGAAGTGGTGACGTTTTTAAATAAGAATTATGGCAAATTTGGTAAAAGGGACCCAGAGCAGAGAGTCTGAATCATGTACTGCAGTCAGGCAGAATGCATAATTTTTTGGTTGAAAAGCCTTAAACAAATAGCTTATATTTATTAGCTTTCAGCTCTCTCATTTTTAAAATATAAAAAATAATGAGAACACCTGGGCTTAAAGAGATCTGTACAGTAAAGGCAGAGAGAGAACACCCTGGTAATGTAAATACTATTAACATACGAGGAGATGAGGTTTCAGAAGATTTAAGTACCCTCTAAGAGGTTATACAAGGGTGGAATCATGCCGAGGTTCATAAACTGTTATTACCGTTTTCATCTTGGAGATAAACAGGAAAGGCAGTGTTTGCACTCGGACTTGGCTCTCTCCACAGTTTGATATAGCAGCTACCATCCGGTCCCTGGGCACAGTGTCTTCGCAGCGGTTTTATCTTCCCTGTGTATATGAAGGACCAGGTCAGCTTGTTTAAAATGCAGATTTGGGGATGCCCTTCACCTCCCATATTGATTCACTGGATCTGAATCAATTCCGGGGCAATGGACCCCAGAATCTGCGTTTTTATAGCCACTTCCCAGGTGATTCCATTGCAGGTGGCCCGTAGATCACATTTTGGGAAACATCCGTCTCTAGTCATGTGGCAGATTTCCACAGAAAAGCAAGACATCATTCCGTTTTATTAGAACCTATATCCATAGGGTTTCGGTCCATCGAGACACCTAGTTAAACATGGTGCATTTAGCAAGATGACCTAAACGTTTGATCTAATCCTATTGATACTTATCTGAACTGAGCCTCCAAAAAGAGTTAGTACATACTGTATAATTACATGTATATACGCAAGGTAGATGCTCTCTGTGCAAACAACAACAACAACAACAAAAAAAAAAAACTAAAAAAAACACACACAAGATTATCACTGGTCAAAGAGTATTATAAATTCATACGTGTTCACCTATGTTTGATATCCTTAGGGGAAATCTATTAGACTTATTTAGTATAGCCAAAACAAACAGTGAGATCTCTGCATTAGGTTAAAAAAAAAAAAGCCTGTAAATTTAATTATATGAAAAAAAAAGACAAAATAAAGAATTTTTAAGACCATGAGATAATCTTTCCTCAAATCTTTGCAAACTCCATTCTTTAGGAATCATAGAGGAAGGTGTTCAACTGATGCTTCATAAATCTTCTATTCTGTCTTCTCATTAAATTGACTTTAGCTTTAAATTGATCCATTTAGCATATCCAGCCACCAACTTTATGCCCGAAGGCACCTCTCACCCTCTGCCTCACCCAGAACTGATAATAAATCAATGGGCCGAAGTGATTCATGGCTTCTTGCAGGGGACCGAGCTCCTGGCAATCCCGCTTGGCCTAAACATCAGGGGGCCCGCGCCTTTTCCGTTCGCTTGTTTTTAATGCTGCAGTGACAAAATATTTATGATATTCTTGTAACATGTAAGAAGAATGTTAAGTTCAAAGGCAAAATAAGAGGCCAGACCAGGAGCTGTTCTTAGATCAAAGGTTTTGAATCTCTGAGATGTCGCCTCTGTCTTGGTGTCAGTAAACCAGACATTTTTTTTTATTTTTTTTTTCATAAAACCTGGTTAGTGTCACTTGATGCACAGTGTGATGATGGGGATGCGGCACTCAAAGTGCATTTCAAGAACAGGTCTAGACTTTTCTGGAGAAGAAAACCACCAGTGTGTACCCATACACATCTGAGGTCTCAGAGACTCGTTAGCAAGGAGCTCAAAGACAGCCTGCTTTCATCGTTCACCTGGCGACGGGTCGCTGGTCTGCTCGGCTGCTGTTGTTCGACATTCAAACACCTTGGAGGCTTTGGATTGTACTTAGCAAAGCATATGGCTGAACCTCACATTTCTTTTAAGAGGACTTGTAGGTATTTTAGGGAAAATCTGAAAAAGTTTAATTTTTCCCTATATCAATATGTCAAGTCTCACCTCATTGCTCATGCTGCTCAGAGGGACTGCACTTTCTATACATGTCCAGAATTTATTCAGAATCATAGCAATACTGATTTAAATACACGTAACCCAAATACAAGCAGACAGAGTTCACAATTAGTGAACATTTAGCAGTACTAGGCCCTGTGATCAGTGCTTTAGATTCAGTCTTTTCAAAGATGTGAGAGGAGAAGGGTCTGGCTAGGTCTCACAGGTGAGCTGCAGAGCTTAGCAAATGCAGAGCAACTTGCCCAGTTCGACGTGACCAGTCGGTGGCAGAGCAGGGCTCTCACTTTGTTGGCTGGGTTTGGATGCCCGTGATCTTCCTCACTGAGCCGTTTGCTCCTTTTACTCACACTATTTCCAGGTAACACAACTGAGGAGAATCGTAGCATGCCCAGTACTCACCCTCCCCCACTCCCCACATCCATCCCAGCATTATGGGGCATCATCGTTATGTCACGGAAAGGGCATGGGCTTGGAAATCAGATGTCTTATTCTTTGTGTAACTTTGGAGAAGACATTTACCTTTTGCAGTTCAATTGCCCCCTCTGCGAAATGAGTATAAAATGATCTGCCTCAATAGCAGTCGTCTGTATTGCCTTCCTCTTCCTTCAGTCTGGAATGGACGAGTGATGGGGGTAGGCTAGCTCTGCCACAGTGGGAGAAAGCTTACTTCCCACCACTGTACTACATGACCCATCCCCAGTCTTAAATAGCTGCCTTAGAATGGTCTGGCTGAAACAGTTGAACCCGAGACATTACAATCCATTACAAGGACAGATTAATGATAGCAATGAAGCAAAAGAAGACTCTGTGATTCTGGTTATTCAGCTATTAATTTAAGTCACTTCTTTTATTCCTGGATATTAATTCTATAGAAACACATTCTCCCAATCCAACCAATGCCCTATTTTGCTCATTTTCAGGAGAATTTTCAAGACTTGAATATTGAACATATTTTACCAAGAGGACTTGGCTTAAGAACACCTTGATTGAAAAATATTAACAATACTAGAGGCCTAGTGCATGAATTCATGTATGGGTGGGGTCTGGCTGGCCCGCCCTGAGCCTGTGGGGGAGAGGGGCCACAGGCAGTTGGCTGGCTGGCCTCACCCCTGATGGGGGTGAGGGGTGATCAGGGGTGGGGCCAGCCAGGAGGAGGGGCCGCAGGCAGTTGGCTGGCCAGCCCCACCCCTGATTGGGGTGTTGGGGGCCGGGACAGCCGGGGACAGGGGGCCAATCAGGGCCCGGATCAGGCCAGTTGGCTGCCACAGTGTGTGTCATAGCCACCAGTCATTTTGGTTGTTCTGGTCATTCCACCGTTCCTGTCGCTGGGCTTTTATATATATAGATGGTTTACTACATCTTTAATTCCAAGAACATAAACATATTTGTAGTATAATCAAAGCATTAATCACCGTATTTATTCAATTACTTTGAATAGGTTAAGGAGGTTGATCCTATCGCTTCTTCATTGCACAATCTAATGGTGGATTAACACACTATATATGTATTTCTAACTTGACTTTATTCTTTTACTTTTGGTGCCAGAGTATTTCACTTTTGGAATTTTTCTTTTCTCAAATTGCATGTTCGTTCCTTTGTTTATACTTAATCAATCATTAAACTGAGCTTTCCCTTACTTTTCTTTAAGAGAGAAGTAATCTTGTTTGTGTGCTACTCGTTTTATTTTCACACAGCCTTTTAAAGATCAGCACATTTGTCATGTTCACAGATGAATGCCACGACCAGCTCTGAGTTGGGGAGAGAGAGTGGATCCTGTAGCTTAGACAACATGGCCACTCAATCCCACTCCAGAGAGTGCCCGCAATTTGAGAGCATTGAGAGCAGTGGGTGGGGGCCGGGGGAGGATATTTGGAGGAGCTCTGGGTTGGGTTTGAAGTGATCTAGATCCCGGAGTTTCTCCCAATTACGCCCCCTCCCCATGGGTTCCTGTCATATATTACTTACGGTTGCTCTTAAATTTTCAATACGCATCTTTCTGCATTGAAAGGGCACAAGCAAATACCAGAATAATGGTCTCTTTGTTATTTTTCCCTAACTTCCTCACTCCCCTTCAACCAGTCTTAATAGCCTGTCTCTACTGATGCTAACACTTCCTACTTTAGCATTAATAGTAAATTTAATTAATATGTTGTTTACCCTCTATTCTGTTTCCTTAATAAGCATCGCAAACTATTGGACTCAAACCACCCTTGCATCACCCAATCACAACACATCCCCCAAAGAGGAGTCTTCAATGATCATTGTCTTTAGTCTTCGAGCCATTTTTTAAAATCTTGCATCCCAGTGATATGAAAATGAACTGGCATGAATTGCTAGGTGTAAACTCAGCCTGCTCATTCCGCATTCATTTACGTCATTCGGTGTCCATACATTTCCTTATACTCTTGTTTTAATTCTTTTATTCAGTTGCTTTGCTCGTATTCAGAGGATATCATTTACAGAAATTCCCACTCTTAGCAAATTCTTGATTACTTATAGGTTGACAAATAAATATGCAAAAGAACCATGCATTCCTTTTATATTCTTAGATTGCTTTTAGTCATATCTGTGCTCACTTTTAATGAAGTTAAAGAGCGATAGATAAAAGGTGAGAGCTGTCAGCCCTTGAAGACAAAACTATGCCATTCATGTGTATGCCGCACAGGGGATGAATGGCAGCTACTCAATTCTTTCCTTCAGCCACAGTGGCTGTGAGCTCCCGTGGCATACAGAGCGCTGTGTACACAGGACCACCGTGCCTGGCACATGTGGGCTGATCGGCTCCTTCTCTTCTGTATATGTCTCTCCCTCGCTCCTCTTTCTCTCAATCCATGTATTATTCACATAAACATATTTTTTATCTTTAATATATTTTTATTGTTTTCAGAGAGGGAGAGAGAGAGAAAGATAGAAACACCAATGATGAAAGAGAATCATTGATTGACTGCCTCCTGCTTGCCCCCTATGGGGTATCGAGCCTGCAACCTGGGCATGTGCCCTTGACTGGAATCGAACCTGGGACCCTTCTCTCTGCAGGCAGATGCTCTATCCACTGAACAACACCAGCTAGGACAATATCTTTTTATTTTTTTAAATTTTCTTCATTAATGTATAATTTTTCATTGAGATATAATTGACATATGTTGTATAAGTATGTCAATTATATCAAGCACATTAATTAGATACATTTACGTATTGGCATTATGATTAGCACTGTAGCCTTAGCTAACTTTTATCACATCACATAATTCATTTCTTAATTGTAAACTTTATACAGATGAATTTTATCATATTGTTTTTATGGATGAATTATATGATAGGTGAAGTATTTCTCAAGCTAGTTAATTTTTATTTTTTAAAATATATTTTTATTGATTTCAGAGAGGAAGGGAGAGGGAGAGAGAAACATCAATGATGAGAATCATTCATCAGCTGCCTCCTGCACACCCCCTACTGGGGATGGAGCCAGCAACCCAGGCATGTGCCCTAACCAGTAATCAAACTGTGACCTCCTGGTTCATAGGTTGGTGCTCAACCACTGAGCCACACCAGCTGGGCAAAGCTAGTTTTTTTTTTTTTTTTTTAAGGACCTCATACAGAGGGGGCAATAAGTGCAAAGGCCCTGTGGCAGGAACACGCTTGGTGTGACTGAGGAGCAACAGGAAGCTCAGTGTAGCCTGAGTGGTGAACACAGCAGAGAAAGTAGTGGAGACGGGGTTGGAAAGGTAGGCAGACCAGGACTTAGAGGGTCCTGTAGCCCATGAAAGGAGTTTAGATTTTGTTATAAACATAGAAAGCCACCAGAGGTTCTGGACATAGCAGTAGTGTGATCTGATGGGTTTTATTTAAAAAAAGAAAGAAGGATTCACTCTGTGGCCAGTGGGGAGACGCTGCAGAGGAACCAAGGAGAACAGCCCGGAGGCTCTGGCAGGGGTCTGGGTGAGACATGCCTGTGGATGGGACCGAACGGAACCTGTGATGGTTCTGAGAAGCGGTTGGACTTGGGATGTATTGTGAAGCCAGAACTTAGAATTTACTGGCCGGACCGATGTTTGATGCGAGGGAGAGGAAAGCGTTAAGGGAGCCGTGTGCACGGCTAGGTCCGTGTGCACATTCAGATGTGCGTCCCACTTCCCGAGAAAGGAACAGCTGCCTGCATGATTTTCCTTTGTTTTAAAGGAGCAAGATTTTATTTTGAAGAGAAAACAAAGTGACCCTGTTGTGTCTGTAAACTCTTTTATCGCGTATTCCTTGGAAGCACATATTTAAATAAACTCACAGGCTATCCTTAATATTGTTGGTGTAAGAAAGAAATTACCCATAAAGTTCAAACATAGAGGGCATTCCATACATAGTAATGATTAGGAGAGAGAATGTTCTGTGGAAATGCACACTTCCCTGGGACAATTGCATTTTATGATGCTGTGCGAAATGTTTATGGCTGACCGTACCTCATTTACTTTTTGCTTAATTTTTTGATAGCTATTTAAGTTTTTTAAAGCTTTTTCTTTAAATCCTCACTCAAAGATATATTTTTTTATTTTTTAGAGAGAGGAAGGAAGAGAAAGAGGAAGAGAGAGAGAGAGAGAGAGAGAGAGACATCAATCTGTTGCCTCCAGTATTTACCCCAACTGGGGTCAAAGTCACAACCTGGGTATGTGCCCTGACCAGAAATCAAATTGGCAACCCTCCTGTGCACAGGACAATGCTCCAACCAACTGAGCCGCACCAGCTCGGTAGATAACTGTTTAAGTTTTAGAAGAAGTTTTCTGTTAAAGATTTTTGTAGCCATTTTTACCTTTCCACATGGCTGCTTCTTACATCTTCCATTACTTATATATTAAAGCTGCTTCTATAAATCTCTGTCCTATTTAAATTAAACCTTTGCTCTCTTTATGTAATCATTTTATAGTTGGTCTCTTTGTAGCAATAAATTAATTTCTAAATAACAATTTTTTAAAGTACAATTTACATTTGGAAAAAGTGTCCACAACATTTAGATTTTACACTTTACGTGGTCATTTATTTATATGCACATCACACCTGCCAGTGCAGTTGTGAAACCAGAAGACTATAAATAGTTAGCCAGCCTCAAAATGTGTCCATGCAGTTAACTGCGAAAGCCACAGTGAGCTAGCCTTTAAGCCAGGGCATTGGTATTTCCATTAGGGTATTGAATTGCATAATTACGCTATTGTCATTGAGCTGCGACCTATAGTACAGGTGCCTGTAATTATTGCCCAAGACTGCTATCAAGGTAAATGAAAGTCTTAACTATTCAAAATACATCAGTCATTCTGAGGCTCTCAGTGTTGTTGGTTTGCGTGCATTTCAGAAAATTCCTTTATATTTAACCCAAATTTCGGCTTCCCGTTTCTACTAGTACTTGCCTGTGCTCGTGGGTGTTTGCTAGTAGGAAGTGTTTGCAGGAGGCTCCCTCTCTGGCTTTAATGATAGCAAAGAGTTTTCTAATTCCCAGAAGTGGGTGACATTATTGACTATAATTCTCATCCACAAAGGACTTTGAAAACCCAATGACGTGGCCCTTGTTCCTTCTCGGCGGGTAGGGTGTGACCCTTGCAATCCATCATAGTGTGGCCGGCGCTAATGGTGCCTGCCCACAAGTCGCCCGGGGCTCCTTTCTCCAGCTCTGTTTTTTTATTTTTTTTATTTCCCCATGTCAGGAACACTCTTTAAGCATGAGGAGAGTATGGTGGTGGGTTGTGACTCCCAGGACGCTGAAGCGAGAGTTGCAAGTGGACCGCTCTAGTGCCAGGGATAAACAGCTGCAGCCTGTCCTGTGGCCCTCACAGCCTTTTAACTGGAGCCGGAGGTCTGACTGCTGAGGCCATCGGCCAGTGAAGGCCGAGGCTGGGGACTTGGAGGCGAACTAACGAAAGGGGAGAAAACCCCAGGCAAGGGAGGGTGCATGCGGAAAAGGGGGCCCTTGCTCTTTCCTCTTTGGGGACACACTGTGCCTGCCCCCTGCATGTCGGGGGGGCTGCAGAGCAAAGGCCATAAACACAAGGACCTGACGTCAGCAGGGCTCCGTGTCTGCTGCACAATCGGAGAAGCATTCCTGTTATTTGTTCCTACACTCAACCCGATTGTCCTTGTAATGGGGAGCTTGCAGTTGCTTGATTGCATTCCGTAGTGACGGTATGATTGGAATCAGCAACCCGGGGTCTACGCCGATCAGTTCATCTCAGTGAAAAACAGTTCAGACTAATCCATGGAGGCATCTGGCCCTGCCCCAAGGTGGGCTGCACTCATGCCCTGCTCTCTCACTTACCATCATTACATTATATGCTGATGGGTCAGACTGCTGTGACATGCATCCCTCCGTAGGTGCTGTAAATGCCGAGCAGTTGAATGTGAATATAAAATATAGATAAAATATAATACATCTTTCAGCAGCTTTATTCTGTTAATAAGAAACTAATAGAAACAGTCTTATTAGTGCTTCTCAGTTTAACCTGGCGTGACATGCATGAATCTATCTGTCCAGCCATGTGCCCTTTTATAGATGCAGGAGGAGCGCTGGGACGAGGTCCCGGAGGATCTATTATTATTATTTGGATTCTCGTTTGCATCCAGTGAGTGAGGTGAGAGGTCAGGGAACTGGGCTTTGGACCTTTGAAATAGAGAGGGTAGGTGATGTTGAAAGTTGACTTTCTTTAGAGCATTTTTACCAGGAGTCGATTCTACCTCTAGAAACCACTTTCTTTGCTCATCCATGAGAAGCAGCTCCTCATTGATTAAAGATTTATCATGAGAGGCAGCAGTTCAGTCCCTTCTGCAGGCCCCAGTTCCACCACGTCTGCCATCCCTCCCCCCGCTGAGGTGCTGACCCTCAAAGTCACGCCCGTGTCTTACCAGCAAGCCATTTCCAAGAAAATGTGAGGGGAAATACAAACACGAGGAAGACATCTCCATCTGACCGATAGCAGCTCAAAAAGAAGGAAAGAGGGAGGGAGGGGAATACCTACAAAAACGTTATTCTCTGCTAATGAGCGCCAGGTAGGCCTAGACTGCAGTGGTCAGCAAACTGCAGCTCGCAAGCCACATGCGGCTCTTTGGCCCCTTGAGTGTGGCTCTTCCACAAAATACCACGTGTGGGCGCGCACATACAGTGCGATTGAAACTTCGTGGCCCATGCGCAGAAGTTGGTATTTTGTGGAAGAGCCACACTCAAGAGGCCAAAGAGCCGCATGTGGCTCATGAGCCGCAGTTTGACGACCACTGGCCAAGAGGAATATACCAAAGTAAAAGTTCAGATTCCAAGGATAAAAATAAAATGGCCCCCATATGTAAATAATAGGTAAAAATAAACCAATAGGAATGTGGTCAGTTCACAAAAAGCAAATCAAATGGCAAATAAACTCATGAAAAATTTTATTAAATTAATAGTTAAGGAAATGCCAACAATAGTTACAAAACTTAAATTAATATTAGAAGTTTGGGTGCTAACATATATTCTCGAAGAACTATGAATTGTTGCTACCTTTTGGGAAAACAACCTCGCAGCCGTCATTGGTAAGTCCACAAGCCTCACAGCCCCAGACCACTCAGTGGCGCACATCCATCCCATACAAACAAAGCAGATCACGCTGAGCCCGTGAGTGGTGATGTCGTATAACTGTTAACCGGAATGCTCAGTGCTAGGAAAATGCTTCAATAAATTATGAAGTAGCCAAGCTCTGGAATATTTTGCACTCATTTACATGAACAAATGCATTAGAGCTATGCCAGTTGACTTGGAGGGATTGTCATAAAGTATTTATGAAAAGCAGAATGTCGAAAAGTATGTATATAATATTATTCAAATTTTGGAAAAATGTGAAAAAACACACAAATCCTATATAATAAAAGAGAAACATGTAAATTAACCATCCCTACGCTACACTCACCAGCCAATCAGAGTGAGTATGCAAATTAGCCTCATGTCAAGACTGACAGCAGGTAGGAGGCAGCTCCCAGCACGGCCTGCTTGGCCGTCGCTGTGGCAACCGGGGAGCAGGCAAGTGTGGCCTGCAGGCAGCACCTAGCACGGCCTGCTTGGCAGTCACTGCGGTGTGGAGCAGGCAGGCCCTGCAGGGAGCAGAGAACTACAAGGAGCGGGCCTAAGCCGTCAGTAGGACATCCCCTGAGGGCTCCCAGATTGAAGAGGGTGCAGGTCAGGCTGAGGGACACACACACCCCCTCATGCATAAATTTCGTGCACTGGGCCCCTAGTACTGTAATATTTTGCCAAAATTTCAGATTCTCTTTATAGTATGATTTTATTGTAACAGAATAAACAATTAGGCAAAAGAAGTTTTAAAGAATCCCTCCATATGCATGGAGATGCTTGTATAAGTTTGAATAAGCAAGTTGAGATGTATGGAAAGGTACGCATAAGACTTAACGTGGGTGACTCAGAGGATGGGATGGGGGAGGAGGCATGAGGCAGATGATACATTTTTTTCTTTATACATCTTTGTATTTCTTCACTACGTTCAAGCTTATGGTAAAATATCAAATATGTAAACTTTATAGAAAAAAAAGGACATGGACATACTACCATACAGATTCGACTGGGTGTGTCAGTCTGGATCTAGTGAGGTAATGGTGACAAGTAGCACAGGAAGAAGGGGTTAACATAGGAATGCAGTGTCACCCGGCTGTGGAAGTAGCTGAGGGAACAATGCACTATAAGGTTGTCTGGAAGATCACAGAGAGTTAAGAGCCACTTTAGCAAAGCCACTGAGCCGGCCCCCTCATGACTCCCCCCACAAAATGTTATTTATGTCACTTCTCCCTCATCTTAACACTAAGTCCTTTCTGTCACAAACCTGATTAGACCTAGTTTCAAGCTTAACCACATTGACATAGCACAATCCAGCACAGTCCACCTTTTTATCAACTTGACATTAATACAATCCTTTTAAACTTTCAAATTGAGATAATAACCACATCATGCTTCTGACTAATATAATGCAACTACATATCTACAGTTACTAGCATAATGGAAATATCCCCACACACAGATACACATGCAAGAAAATGCATATCACTATTATAGTCCTTAGTCCTTATATGTGCATGTGGTCACATGGCCATAGGGGGTATTATATCTTTGTCTACTTCCCATGTCATATCCACCTTGTTCTCAGCAAGTACCTCACATGGTTGTGGTTCTTTGATCAGTTGGTGACCAAAACTTTTTTTTTTTTAAATATTGCCTGTGTTTAATATATTTTATTGATTTTTTACAGAGAAGAAGGGAGAGGGATATAGAGTTAGAAACATCGATGAGAGAGATTGATCAGTTGCCTCCTGCACGCTCCCCAGTGGGGATGTGCCCGCAATCAAGATACATGCCCTTGACCGGAATCAAACCTGGGACCCTTCAGTCCACAGGCCGATGCTCTATCCACTGAGCCAAACCGGTTCGGCGGTGACCAAAACTTTTATTCCAGAGGAGTTTTTTTTTGTTGTTGTTTTTTAAATATATTTTATTGATTTTTTACAGAGAGGAAGTGAGAGAGATAGAGAGTTAGAAACATCGATGAGAGAGGAACATCGATCAGCTGTCTCCTGCACATCTCCTACTGGGGATGTGCCCGCAACCCAGGTACATGCCCTTGACCGGAATCGAACCTGGGACCTTTCAGTCCACAAGCCGACGCTCTATCCACTGAGCCAAACCGGTTTTGGCGCAGAGGAGTTTTTTTTGTCATCAGTATTCCTGCGTATCTTATAGTTTTCTACTCAGTTTTGTCACAGGAGTATGAAGAGGTGCCCCAGGGAATCTCCTGAATTCTGAGTGTATTAGCTAGCTATTGCTGCGTAACAAATGACAACAAAACCTAGCAGTTTAAAACAGCACATGTTTATTATCCCATAGCTTATGTAGGTTAGGAATCTGGGAATGGCTTATCTGGATGTACAGTGGGGCCTTGACTTAAGAGTTTAATTCATTCCGTGATGGAGCTTGTAACTCAAATTACTCGTATGTCAAATCAAAAAGTGAACGAGTGAGACACGTGATGCTGGGCTGATATTGTGGCGTTCACTGTGACGTTCGCTGTGCCAACTAGCAGTGGGGTATCTGAAGATGGCTCGTAACCCGAATTTTAGCTCGCAACTCAAAGCAAAAAATCGGCCGAGAGACGGCTCATATCTTGAAAAACTCATTAGTCGGGACACTCGTAAGTCAAGGCCCCACTGTATTGCTTTAGGACCTCTCCATACTGTAATAAAAGTGTTAACTGGAAAGTAGTTATCTCCAGACTCGGTTGGGGAAGGATCCATTTCTAAGCTCATGTGGTTATTGTCGAGATTCCATTCTTCCTGGGCTGTTGGACTGTGGGCCTCAATTCCTTATTGGCTCTTGGCCAGGAGCTTTCCTAAGTTTCTTGCCAAGCAAACAGCAGCTTGCCTCCACAAACTGTGTGATCTGGTAAGACAATAGGGTCTAACAAGAAAAAAGAGACGGCATTTTATAACCTGATCATGTAGTAGCATCATATCCCGTGAGGAACTAAATCCATAGCTATGTTCTGGTTATAAGCATGTCACTAGGTTCAGCTCATAGTCAAAAGCAGTGGATTGCAGAAGGGCATTAGTATCAAAAGGTGGGGATCATTGCTGGAGATTGTAGTAGTCTGCCTACCACATCGGGCGTAATTCTTGTATTAGCAATTCATTGTACCACGTACTGGAGTCACCGCTTTTGTGTGTGTTAATTTGATGGCATAAGGAACTCAAAGTGACCAGGTGGCATTCTCAGATTTTAGTTTAATGGAACCATCTTTTTATCCCTTTGTGGGATCATTATTTCCCTGGAAACTAAGATCTCTAACCAGCAGAAATCTTTTGAGCATGGAATGAAATTCAGCCAGCTTAAATGCCCATTTCAGTAAGAATTGCTGCTCCTTTCATGAAAGAAGTGTAATTAACCTGCTGTCATACAGCTGTCTGGTTACCCTGTGGAATACTGTTATACTCGGGCTCACAGTTTGTCTCTACCGTTGGCAGGTCAGGCACTCGGCATTGATAGAGCGTGATCAACCTTGTTAAGTGGACACCCATGCGTCCATTCCAACTCTTCATTTTAGAACGGGGAACATGACCACAAGTGGCTTGCGGTCCCCACTGTAGAAGGGTAAGTAAGCATCTACATTAATCACCGGCTCTCATAAGCAACCCCGATTTTTTGCAAAGTGGATCACTGCTATTTTGCATCCCCAAGAATGTCTGGCAGCTCTGATCTAGTGTCCTGTATTCCCTAAGGGGTTGGATTATTTCTTTCCCTGAAGCACAAAGACCCTGGGAAGTGGCTGCAAGGTCTTTTGGAAAAGGCTAAATGGATAATTGACAGTGGACATGTTGGGAGGTGTAGCAATGTCCTTTCTCAAGGCACAGCCTCTTCTTCCTTTAAGGTGGTGCTCTCAGCCTGTAGACCACGCAAGTGGAAGGATTGGGCAAGGACCTCAACTCCACTGTAGCCATGCACGTCAGGCCTCTAGTCACCGGTCCCAAAGGTTTCACTTGTACAAACCAAGTAACCTTGGTACTAGTGATAAGGATATAATCATTTAGCCACAAGCAAAGATCTCTACCAGTCAAACTATGTGACTACGACTCCATCCCTGCTACCCATTATGGTAACCATGCCCACCTTAACCCTGGCAATTCAGCGCCAGCAGCAATTAAATGCATCACGTGGTTCTGGTCACGTCAATACCCCACCGTCCCTGTTGTTTTCTGGGAGTCTGTCCCACTCAAAGCCTCTCCCACTGTCATTCTGGACATGCAGGCAATAGACATGAAAGCATCTTGCAAGGCTGCTTGTTTGCCTGGAAGGCTGCAGCTAGAGCAGCCGTGGGCAAACTACGGCCCGCGGGCCGGATCCGGCCCGTTTGAAATGAATAAAACTATTGAAAAAAAAGACCGTACCCTTTTATCTAATGGTGTTTACTTTGAATTTATATTAGTTCACACACAAACACTCCATCCATGCTTTTGTTCCGGCCCTCCGGTCCAGTTTAAGAACCCATTGTGGCCCTCAAGTAAAAAAGTTTGCCCACCCCTGAGCTAGAGGACCAGAGAAACTCATTAATCATCTCATTCTGAACCGCTGGTGCAAGTGAAAAATCCTGTGGAAGTTCGTGAAGTTATGCACATGAAACCTCAAAAGTGGGAGCTCCTGAAGGGCCCTGAAGAGGCGCCACAGCGAATGAAGTCATCACGTCGGCTTCCCAGGGCCTCCTGAGAGTAAACGCGCCTGTGCGCCTTCCAAGGAACTTGTGAGGCCCTGTCCTTGGCAAACGCCCACCTGATACCCTGCAGGGAGGAGGATCCTATGAACATGTCCCAGATTTGAATGGAAACAGTGACACTGTGTCACGTTGTCAACAGGCAGTCCCAGGCAGCCCATTTCTTTCCCATCCCTGACATGGCTTTTCAGCCACCCAAGCTCTTAAAAGTCAAAGCACCCTTAGAAACATTCCACAGTAGGGGGTTGAATTCAACCGCCATTTTCTGAGTGCTCTGTGTCAGACATACTGATATATGGGGATGCAAAGGTGAATACGTCCTATTTTTTCAAGATCTGATAGACTAGGAGGGGAAAAAATATGGCAACAAAAAGCAGTGTTTATTTGAAGGATACTTCGATAGTGGTACAATTCAAGGTAAGAGTGAGGAATAATGGATTTTTTGTGAGTGAGCAAGGTGAAGGTTATTCTAAGAAGAAAGGGCAGGATGTGAAAAGGCATGCCTTCCAAAAGAGGAAGCATTTAGAAGGCATTCAGGTGGATTTGTATGGCTGGGAATGAAGATTTCAGAGAGACAAAGGAGAGATTAAGTTGGAAAAGCAGGCAGAGGTAATGTTGGGAGGAACATATACAAGAGGTTTAACTGTCTTCTGTAGGAAATTGAAACCCATAAAGAGCCTTAAGCCCTGGAGACTTGATTTATATAAAAATCACTCCTAGCCCTGGCTGGTTTGGCTCAGTGGATAGAGTGTCGGCCTATGGATTGAAGGTTCCCGGGTTTGATCCCAGTCAAGGGCACAGGCGCAGGTTGAGGTCTCGGTACCCAGTGTGGGGTGTGCAGGAGGTAGCCGATCCATGATTCTCTCTCGTCATTGATGTTTCTAGCTCTCTCCCTCTTCCTTCCTCTCTGAAATCAAGAAAAATATATTTTTTAAAAAAATCACTCCTAGAGCAATATAGTGGAGGAAATGGAATGGGTCAAGGCCAGAGGTAGAAAGGTTTGTTAGAGGCAATTGCCATAGTCTAGGTGCAAATCACATAAATGCTGTGGTAATTGAAGGGGAGGAAGTGGTTTCAGAAGGAGGTTCCACTTAATTTAGTGATGGATGGATGGGATCTGAAGATGTGGAGGCGGGAAGGTCTACCTTAGCCTTCCGAGTTCTGGCTTGGTTGACCAGACAAATAGGTAAACACCACTAGCTAAAACGGAAATTCAAACTAGTGCGTTCTTTGCAAGAGCTAAACTCTGGAGAAATATCTCGACCCATTTTATTACTTTGAAATAGAACTGTTTTTAAAATTATAAAATGTACAAAAATGTTCCTTATCTCCATGTTACACAAAAAGAACAGACTTTAACTATGCGAAAGTAAGAAATGTAATATATGTGCAAATTTAGATGTTCAACATGACCTTTCATGTCTGTCAATTAGAAACCCTTTTAAATAGTATGCCGAGGATGTCAGAAAATGTAGGCAAAGGTGCAAGAAATATGGGATTTAATCTGAGCCATTCACTTTACACAAGTCAAAGCGTATTATAGTCTCTCTCAGTCATTCTCTCTCATTCTCATTTGTTCTCTCTCTCTTTCCTTCTTCAATTTGTAAATTTTGAGTTCACAGTCTAGATCTTCATCATACAGTTTTCTTGCCACAATAGCTCATATATTTCTGCTTATAAGTACACTGAGTGACTAAAATAATCACTTAATTAACAAATTAATCAAATGAACTTAACTGCACTATCTTAAAATTATTACCTTAAAATAATAATTACAGCAATAGATTAGGGTCAGGAGACCTGGGTCGTGGATTCAGTTCTGTTACTTCTGCAGGTGACCTAATTCTCTTCTAGCTTCAGTTACATTGTCTGAATGATTGATTACTTCCACTGTGGCATTTACATGACTATATTGTAATGTGTTTATATATAGGATAAGGGTAAAGGACAGGGTAAACAGTGTCTCCTAATCATGTTTGTATTCCTGACAATTAATCAATCCACTGTAGGTAGTTACACAGACATGAGCAGAGCACGGACAATGGGCCCGGTACAAGAGGTCAGCAGGTTGGACAGCTCCAGGGGCCTGGCGATGGACAATCAATTGCCCCCACGGTGACCTTTCCTCCCCGGCATGTCGCTGGTCTTGAGGTTTGGACCCCTGACCTTTCCTCCGTAGCAATAACATCGGGGCCTCAGTTGTATTCAGCTCCAGGCCCAGAGAAGCAGCAAAACCAGCCAAGGCTGATGTCAGGACCAGCTGCATTGACTAATGACCCCCTGCCAGAGACCCGGACCCCAAAAGGGCACACCTGGAAGGCTGCTGAATACTCTATTGAGACCTTCCCCCGGGACCTCCCTAAACTCTCCCCCCTAAAACCCTCAGGACGAGGACCCAGTGCCTCTCCCTCCAGGGAGCAGGTTCCTGCCTTTCCCGTTGCTCTCCATTTCCCTCGCCCTCCCCCTTCCGCTCCCCAGGCACCTTACCATTACCCTGTTACCATTAGCGTCCTCGCTCCCAGGGCCCTTCCTTGACCTCTAAAACTTGTTTGCTAGCCCATTTCTTCTAGGAATTACTTTTTCTACCTCTGTGACTTACCCAATAAACATTCTCTTGCAGTTTGGGGCTTGCTCTCAATTCCTTCCTAGCCAGAACCCAAGTCCCAAGGTTGCTGAACCCAGGTTTGGTCTGACCCCTGCGGTCAGACACCTGGTGCCCTTCCCGCCGCCTCACAACAAATCCAGCGCCAAGCATATGGCAGATGCTGAATGAATAATAACTGGAAGATTAAATATTTGCTTAATTATCAGGAGTGTGAAGGAAAGGTCAGGTCTGGAAAATGGGGCCAAAACAATCTCCAGACCAAAAACGGAGTTTTGAAAGAGCAATAATAACTCAGTGGTAAAGGCGGGGTTGGGGGGAGGGGTTTGGAACACCCAACGCCAGGAGAGCAGTAGAGCAAGCCAGGCAGCATCCAAAGGCAACACTAGACTGAATCCCCAGCGAGAGTGATTTGCATGCGGCCTGATTTAGACGCCTCGGCCAATTGTGAGAAGTGCTGGGTTTGAAAATGCGGTGTGAGACGTACCTAGTTGGCGGGTCACTGCTTCCGGGTTGTCCCCACGTGGTTGGTGCTGGAGGTGGTGGTGATGATGTTAGTAAGTGTTGGGTAGTTAATGAATTGGATTAGGTTGTTTTTCTTTTAAAAAAATTTTTAATGGGAGGATTTTTATTGACTTATTTATTTTTTAATGTTTATTCTCGAGAGTATTACAGATGCCCCCCCCCCCCCTTTTTGCCCTATTGTCCCCTCCACTCAGTTCCCGCCTCACCCCAGGCCTTCACCAGCCTATTGTCTGTGTCCATGGGCAATGCATATGGCATATAATTCTTTTCCAGTCATTTACTCTTCAAAATCAGAGCAGGCCTGTGATTAAAAGTCCACCCAGGCTTCTAGCAATGCTTGTCAGATCATGTCCCCTCAGAGGGGGCCTGGCTGAGGCGTGAGGATCTCCCCAGCTCTGTTGGCTGAGTCCTGAGCCCGGGCAGAGGAGAGGGGAAGACAGATGGGAACCCTGTTCTAATTTGCATCAAGGTGCATATGTCCTGGCCCCGATGGTACAAAAAGTACGTGCAGAGAGCAGTAACAAAGCGCCGGGGTAAAGTCTGACTACACGCAGTATTCCAGGTTTCTCTAAATAATGTTTTTATCACTTCCCATCTGGCAAGCTCCACAGACTAACGATGGAGAGGACAATGAATTGTTTCCAGTAACTTCATGCCTAGCCCCTACGTTATAATTTAGCACTGAATACATATCTTGAAGGATCCACAGAGAAATAAGAAATCATAGGTATGCATCAACCTGCTACCATGGGATATTACTCCTTGATCTTTGCAAGAAAACTTCCCCTAATTTCCATACCTTAGAGACATAGTGAATAAGTAGCTGATTAAAGTATTTTATAATGAATTTATACACTTCCTGAAAAACTAGCTGGATTAAATGTTAGATGCCATGGAATAAGTGATGTTGTAGAGACTTTGTAGAGGGGGTTTAATTGTAAACATTGTTCTCTTGGGTTTCTCATCTGTATCCTGTTTTCTCTGTCTTCTATTTTGATTTAAAAAATAGGATGTGTTGAACCAGGCAGATATATCAGCTCATACATTGGCTCTCAAATGTATAAGCCACTTGTGATTCTGTGGGGATGAGATGGTGGAGATGCTCTAAGAGGTGTTGGTTGCAATGCTGCTCCTACTTACAGCGGGGAGCTTGCGAGCCGGGAAAATCCTAGCGCCAAGCGGTCTACTTGGGCTACCTCCCACTCCCTGCCGAGCTCTCTCCTCTTTGTCTCCTGCTTGAACTTCCATGAGCAGAGCGGGCAGACACGGGGTCCCCGTTTCCTGTCTGGCTGCCTCGTGGGACAGCTGTAATTCCCAGAAACGTGCCCTGATTTTGAACTGAAAACCTGCCTTAGTGAGGATCTGTATTCCGAAAAAATTTTGAAGCAATACTCTGAAAAAACACACCACACAAACAAACTACTAGCATTTTACTGGGTGAAGACAATTCCAACTGGAGTTTTGTTTCCTCCAAATATTAGTTCCAGGTCTGTGGACCGTTCGGTGCGCCATCTAATTTCCTGGAAATCCACTCTTGTTTCTCTTCCTCTTGCCATGTCTTAGTTTGCAAAGAGCCCCTGAAAAGACTGCCCAGGTGTGAATTCCAGCCCCACTTCTGACTGGCTTGTGCCTTCAGTTATGTAACCTTGTCCCTCTGTTTAGTTATGACGTGTAAAGCATGAATGTATCTCACAAATATTTATAGAGCATCTCCCAGGGACCACACAATCTCCTAGATCAGTGGTCGGCAAACTCATTAGTCAACAGAGCCAAATATCAACAGTACTTCTTCAAAATAGACTCGCCCAGGCCGAAAACCGACTTCTGCGCATGGGCCACGAAGTTTCAAACGCACTGTAAGTGCGCGCCCACACATGGTATTTTGTGGAAGAGCCACACTCAAGGGGCCAAAGAGCCGCATGTGGCTCGCGAGCCGCAGTTTGCCGACCACTGTCCTAGATGGTTGAGAAACATCGTGAAAAAAGACAAAATGCTTTGCTTTCATGAACCTTATGCTCATTCTTATGATGGTTCCTGGCACCCAGGAAATGCTAAGTGATATTATTTATGTGTTTATATGTTTGCGTCTATTTGTGTATGAACAATCTGACGACCACATTTGTCAAAATATATCAGACACACTCTCACTAGTACTGAATACATCAGGATTATTACCTTCTTGAAATTGGATGAATAATTCTTTTAAAGTGGCACACAATTGCTTTAGGAGCTTGGCTAATCGTTGCTCTGGTGAGGGCTCAGGTTAGTTGTGTGGTTTCTGATGGCACTGGGTGCTGTTATTTGTAAATGAAAAAACTCACGGGCGTGCAGAGCACAGCACTGTGGAGAGGCCTGGCGCCCGCTCTGAGCGTTCCTGTGGGGCGGTGCCCTGACATGGCCTCTGCCTCGCTGTGAGCTCTGCCTGTCACCCGGCCGCTGCCCCCAGCCCCGCTGAAGCCAGCGTGTGCCTGCTCTTCAGCTGGGCGTTAGACTCAGGACTTACAAGCTCGATGAAGCTGCTGTTGGCGGCTTAAGCACAGCCATGACCAGGGCATTTACACAACAGACACTGGCCCACCCACACATCAAAACTGTTTGTTTTTTCAGCCAGCGTACCAGCACGCTGCTCCCGCCCAACTGCCTGCCCAGTGTGTCACTGTGTTTTAGTTGCCAGGGGAGCTTGGCTTGAATCTGTGATAATAACTAGACTCTGGGCTGACACAGGCTCAGCTCTACTTCCCATCTAGGATGCTTGCATTTTAAGTCAGGATTTTTTTTTTTAAGACGAAAACATTTTCAAAGCCGATAAAGAAAAAAGCTGTGATGGTGAGAGAGCGTTCTTCAAACTTTCCTGAGGACAGGAATCGTTTTGTCGCTGATGTGTCTCAGCCTCAGGGAAGAAGATGGTGTGGCCCATGGAAGGTGGTCCGTACATGTTTGTGGAACAGGTGGATGCTTTGCTAGTAATGACTCAACCGAAGTGCCAGGTGGATAAGTCCCCGAGGCCGTGCTGCCAGGAGGGCCTGCAGCTGGAATTCAGACACGGGCATTTTGTTTGTTTTGTTCGCTTATCAAAACGCACGGAGTTAAAACAGCGGGCCTATGGTTGGTTCATGCTCCAACCAGGGTGACACTGTGGGGACAAGAAAAGAAGGCAGGCGACCCCATGCGATCTCCTGTCAAGGAGAACTTAGAACACGCAAGGAATAGCGTGCCCCCAGGGGAAGAGCTTTCTATTCAGTCTTCCTGGGACCCTCCTCCAGGGCCGCCTCTAAGTCATGCGATGCCCTGGGAAAACATTTTCTGGGGCCCTGTATCTATAAACAACTTGGCTAAATGGTATCTTGCAAAGTCAATGAAAACATGTGGGGTACAGGGATAGGCTGATGACCGTTCAGAGTAAAGGACAGAGAATGGCACGTAAGTGTCTGTTTTCTGATCCGACTACATGATGATCCTTCATGGCGTCCAGGCAGCAGCTCTTTTTGCTCAGGCCCAAGAACCATGCTCTGCATGCTCTTTCTCTTCAAATGGTCCCTTTCTGGCTAATTTTATGCTTCCCACGCCAGAAGAAGGTAGCGATAGCAGTGTTACCACCTCGTAGATCTTCACACCTTATTTGTATTGAAGGGACTTTGTTTAATGGTCTTTTTTATAGTCATTACTTTAAAGTATGCACATGTTTATCCTTTTAGAATAGTAATGAAGGTTTGGCTTTTATCCCTTCTAAATCAGGTGTCTATTTATTCAAAGGCAGAGGCACTTTCCCACCCCTTTCCAGTGGGTGGGTGATTTGCATTTACATTTTAAATGTTGCTCTGGAAACAGGCAATTAGTTATCAACCAGGCCTGCCATTGTCACTTATTGGAGAAGAAACACTGATAGTGAGTTGCTTCTTTTGTAAATTTGAGATAAGCTGTCCTCCCAAAGACAGCAAGATAAGAGGAATCAATGCACATTGTCATTTTGACAGGCTGTACCCTCCTGTTCCTTCTCACATCTGCGCAAGGAGAGAAAACCATGGCTGTTTGTAGGGAGATGAATGGGAGAGGGAGTCTTGGGAAGGCCTGGGGGACTTGGAATCACACTGTTCTAATGAGTGTCCTTGTCCTACAGGGGGCGCCCTGCTGACAGCTGATCCTGCCCTGCAGTGTGACGTCCTTGCTAACCACCTGACAGTAACGCTCAGACCCCCTATCCTCAAGGATCCCACATGATTTCTCAGCCCAGTAAGGTACCGTGAGCGACTTTCACACGTGCGTTTTCGGGACCTGACTCCTACTTGAAAACGATGGTTCGTGGGGGAGGTAGGAACACCCAGGACAATTCATTTGCTCCCAGATGATTTGGGGAAAGGGCTGGGTCATGCTAGAAGCTGAGAGTGACGATTTTTACCACAGATATTGAATAATTTGAGAAACAACTCAGGGGGATAGCAGTACAATAAATACCACTTAATTAACTGTGTAAAATGTATCCGGATGACCTCTGCCTTGACCAATACCTGTGAAGCCTGGCTTCTGGTCCAGGCCTCAGAAAGGGCTGTTACCCCGCCTTGCTTTTTATCTGAAAAGTCCGCTAACGCTGAGACCGGCCGAGAAGCAAGCATCCCTCTGATCCCTATTTTCTTAACTCCCCTTCCGTGTCAGGAAATAGCGAATATTTTCTACTCATCCCGACATTAAACACATGCAGGTATATTTTCACAGACTTAACCTTCAGAACCAATGTGTGAGGACCTCAGAGCTGACTGTTTTATTCTTACGTCTGATGTTTTTATTCTTAAAGTTAATTTTAATAGCAATTAAAAACAATAAAAGCAGTAATATAATTATGAAATATAATTGTAAAAGAATTTAAGGTGAGTCACTGACAGTGTTTACATATGTAAAATAAAGGTCAGGATAGAGAGGAGTTATTAGAATAATTAAGGGATTTTAGAAATTACATAATTATTTGAATGTAAAACAGACATGTTGGTATTTTTAACTTGCAAAATACCTTACATTTTCCACTCAAAAGCCTGCATTCAATAATATGTGATAAGATGAACTAAGTGGGAGTGCTTTGCCCAGGGTCTGGAATTTAGAAAATGCTAAATAAATGTCGATACAAGAATTCTGGCCTCTGATTTCTGCTGGTTTGGCGAAAGATGAAATCCTAAAAATGTATGATGTGTTTGCTGCCTGATTTTTCTTGTATTCTTATTCATATGGTGCTATAGGGCAAAAATGACCAGGGTATTGAAAATCTGCGATTATGTGCAGGGCTGTTGTGGTTGTATAAATCGCATGGGTTGCTGAATCGTTGGCGGGCCTCTGGCCTCCATGCCAGCCCTGGATACTGTGGATGGAGCTCATCACAATCAATTTCCTTCCCAGGCCTGCAGGGCTGAGCCAGTGAGGTCAGGGCCCGTGGAGGACGAAATTGTTCAGAATCTGATGTGAGGCTGGAGAAACCCACACCAGAGAGATTTACAGGTGCACCGAAGCTATTTTTCTTATTCCACGTTATTCCCTTCTCACTTGCGTTAATTCTATTCAAGAATTAATAAAGAGGCAGCCAAGATTAGTTTCCATAGTATTTTAGAAAATCACTAAAAGTGGTGAATTTATTATTTATTTATTACTTCCACCAACAAACCCCACGGGATGGGTTTCAATAAGGATGTGCTTTGTGTCAAAATTTAATCCTTTAAACTACACACTTATTAAAAAGTTAAAAAGCAGCCCAAGAAAGAAACGCTCTGATTTTTCTATTTTGTTGAGATTATTAATATAAATTGATGATGGTTTCCTGGACCAGGGTTTTATTTGACTTTAATTTTTGATAGTATAAAGAGAGAAAACAGCTCTTCCTAAATTATTTATCTTATTGTTTAATGAGAGTGAGTGCTGCTCCATGCGATGGCTCCTGAAAATCCATTAGTCTATTGTGAAATATATAATTATAGACTATTAGGAAAATAAGAAACTTTTATGACACATATGCATTTGACAGACTGCAATTAGTTTAGACTCTCTAATTAACATATGTTTTGCTTAATGGTGAGTGATTACAGATTATCATTTAATTATGGATAATTTCAAATTCTCTTCTGTCTATTTTTTTGTGAATCTTAGCATAAAAATTAGCATTTGTCAAGAGCAAGAAGAGTGTGTTTTTCTGTTTTGTTTGCATCCAGTACCAAGAATTATTATGAAAATAGAGGTAATAAAATAGCTTTCCTTTGAGTAAATTGCTGAATATTTTTTACTATATATGTCCTGCTATCATCTTTATGAATGCTGCTGTTGTTTTATGAGTTATTCATGAGTAATTTTTCACATAAAGAAATAATCAATAGTACAGAGAGCTACAGAAGCTGTTGTGGGTTGCATTAATTGAATACCATTTTTCTCCTGAGTAGTCATTCTGGACACTGGGATATCATCAATCTACCCTAATTAGAAGAATATATTTGTATAATCAGGTTAGAGAACAAATTATACTTTTTAATGTACTAGTACCTGACCATCTTTGAAGAGTTCATATATACACTGAGTGGCCAGATTATTATGACCGGCCAGATTATTATGACCACCCCGTCAGTACAATGAAGGGAATTAGTTATGCAAATAATAATAATAATAATAAATAAAAAACACCTTGAGAGTATTTGCTTAGGAAGTTTTCAATATTCAGTATTTTTGGAAGTGTCAATGAAGTACTGATGGGGTGGTCATAATAATCTGCCCACTCAGTGTATATATGAGTCCATCAAACATTTTATATATCTCTATATCTATTCTCTCTCTCTCTCTCATATATATCTATATCTATATATCTATATCTATATATCTATATATCTATATATATATATATATATATATATATATATATAAAATGTTTGATAAACTCATAAAAGTTTTTCTACTTGGAGCTTTGCTGCATCTCATAGATAAATTTCTGTGTTTAGAAAAAGCACGCATTCATAGGAAAAGCATGCAGCATAAGAATCCATTTCCTCTATATGCAAAGGGAACTGCCATTAAAGTACAAGCTTTGAAATGCTCCTGATTGTTCTTTCTCTAAATCCAGCTGAGTGGGATTAATGAATTAATATTTCCAAAATCAGAATCTTTATTGAGGTTTATAAGCAAGGGAAATATTTCTAGTAATTCCTTGCAACATCCTTCTCAGTATTCATGATGTAATCTGCATTTTTGACACAATGCATTGCTTTAAAAAACCCACAAATCCACACATTACAAAATATAAGTAGGTATAAGTAGGACTGTAATTAAGTTTGGGCTGTGTAGATGTTTACTGAAAGTAACCAATGCCCTAAAGCAGATGTAAAAGGGAGGTGGGTGTAGAATGGTCTGCTGTGGCTGTATCCTATATAATAAAACCCTAATATGCAAATCAACCAAATGGTGGAACGACTCAATGCAGGAGCTGCCCCTTGGTGGTCAGTGCACTTCCACAGGGGGTGCGCCACTCAGCCAGAAGCCGGGCTCACAGCTGTCAAGTGCAATAGCGGTGGTGAGAGCCTCTCCCACCTCCACTGTAGGCGGACGGTAAAAGGCAAGGGGTCCCAGACTGTGAGAGGGACCCCTGTGGGGAGCGGGCCTAAGCTGGCAATCGGACATCCCCTGAAGGGTCCCAGACTGCGAGATGGCACAGGCCGGGCTGAGAGACGCCCTCCCCCGCACCCCCAGTGCATGAAATTTCGTGCACTAGCCTTCTAATTTGAAATAAAAGTGGCCTGGATAAGTGTCTGCTTCTCTGGATAAATGTTTGGTGAAATCCTAGCCAGCGAGATGAGTGGCACGTGCTGAGCACCTTATTGTGGCAGGCGGGTAATGGCCCCAGAGGTGTCCACAGGCCGATCCTGCGACCCCGTGAATGTGCTACTGTATCGGCTCAGGAGATGAGATGAAGTTTCGGTAGTTTGAGATGAGGAGCTTATCCTGAATTTTCACGGTGGGCCCCATGGAACCACAAGGGCCTTTATAAACGGAAGAGGGAGGCAGCGTCAGAGGGAGACGTGACTGGGGAAGAGCAGCCAAGAGACTCACGGGTGACTTGGAAGATGCCGAGGAGCGAGAGGATGTGATTGGTTTCTAGATGCAGGAAAATAGCTTCCCCCCCAGAAGCTCCAACAGGAAGGCAGCCCTGCCAACACCCTGATTTTAGCTCCGATTCTCACACGCTCGAGGTGAGGGTCGTGTGGCTGGTCTATCTTGACTCAAATCTTCCTCCTCAGAGCTTGGGCTGCCATACACACGGTTCCTGCAGCCCAAAAGCCAGGAAGACGAAGGCGCCTCCTGTGTTTCTCTTCTCTCAGTGATCGCGGCGTTCCATTGCAAAGCAGTGCTTTCAGCTCATTTTCCCAGAGGTCTGGTTGTCTACAGGGGGTTGGGCCAAACCAAATTGCTTACTTCGCTATGATAGAAGCTTAGTCTGAAAGTGACATCAGTGCTGTATCTGAAGGCGGCGCCTTCAAAATGTGTCTGGCAATAAACAGAGAGGAGAAAAAGGAAATCATTTTATGTTTGTGTCTCTCCAAATGCAGACTGGTTAGTAGACTAGGAATGTACTAGTTGGTGGGAATGCTTCTCAGAAATGGTGTTTTGGTTTATAAGAGGAAGCGATCTGAGCAGAAACAAAAGGTGGCCACTCTGATGTTTTGCAAATCTGGGGGAGACTGGCCCTCAGATTCCTGAGTTGTGTCCGAGAAACCAGCTCCTTCGTGATCTGATTTAATTCCCTGACCAGTTGAACGTGGTTTGTTTCAGCATTTACATCACTGCTGTCAAGTTTCATCATGTCTGCTGGGCTGTCTGCTCACATTGTGATGCTCTTTGAACTTCTCTTTATACTTTGAATCCCACAGAGTTCTTATTTCTGGGGACTGGGGGTGAGATCAATAAAATCACTGAGAAATGTAGAATATTGCTTTTTCTGTAGACCATTCCTCCAGGGACAGCAGAATCAATCAAAAATTTTTAAAAACCCTCTCCACCTTCATCTATAAACAGAATGTGCTGAATCGGAATAAATCTTGGGATAATGTAACTTGACATTCTGTGATCCTGGCCTCTGCACCTTTGTCTGGGACACCTGTCTTTCTCCGCCTCTTTGCCCATTTTAATCATTGTCTAGGCCCAGCTGGGGCCCTACTTCACTTGCTAGGTTTTTTCCTGACCACTTCAGTGTCCTCTGACCTCTGAATTCTTAAAGAATTGTATGACTCACATGCAGTTGATCACATATTAATCCATTACATATTTTACAAATTATTTGATGTATGCAGTGTTCTTGCTCCTATCTTCGCGTGCTTAACCGTAATAACAGTTCACTTGTTTGCTCATTCGTGATGGTAGTCACTAGGTCTCTAATCTGTGTGGGCCCTGTGCTAGGACGTGGTGTAAGTAAACAGACACGGTCGGTCCTCACGCATGCAGGTTGGAGCAGCAGGAGAAATATGCGTCAAGCAAAATAGATGCAAATGTGTGATGGTAAACTGTGGGAAGTTCCTTGGTAGCAAGGAACTTCTCTGTAAAGGAGTGTTAGATGAGGTCCAGTTAACTTTGAGTGGTTAGGAGCAGCTCTCCACAAAGGCTATGAAGAGTGACAAGTAGAGAGCTAGGCAAAGAGGGCGGGGAAGAACGTTGAGGGCCTGAGGTGCAATGTGGATAAAACATGGTCTGGGAAAGAACCTGACAAAAAGAAGAGAGTGGAAGGCAGGTGGCGGCCAAGCATAAATGGCGGAAGGGATGGGTTTGGGAAGGAAGGCAGAGGGCAGACCTGTGAGGCCTTGTAGCCACATTATGGAGTTAATTGTATCCTCATATCTACAGAGGTTGCTTAATCATTATGTTCTGAATGAAATGAGCCCAGGAGGCAGAATATTACTTAAAATGGGGGCGGGGGGGGGGGGGGAGTGGGGGAGGAAGCTCAGTCCACAAGAATAAAAGGCAAAGGAAAGGATGTGATAGAATAGTCGTTTTCAGACTTCAGCATTAATAAGAATAATCTGTATGCCTTTTTAAAATGCATATTTCTGGCCCTCAACTTCAGAGATCAGGTTGCATTTTCTGCATTTCTGTGACTACTCAAGTGATTCCTTCCGATGTGGGTAGAAGTGACTTCATTCGGTGAAATATAGGTCTAAACAATTAATTTTTTCCTTAAAAAAAGCAAACACATTTTTATGGTAGAAATAAAGCTGAGTGACTACAAGAGGAATAAGTAGAAATACAGACAGCTCAGTGGATTAAAGGATTTGTTGTGGAATGGAATATGGATTAAGTCCTGACATATTAAAAATTCTGCTATTAAACTCTAAGTTACAAAAGTTCCAAATTGATTTCTCAGCATCAAGGAACGGGTGGTAATATGTGTTCCTTTGAAGACGGTAACTGTGCCTGATAGAACTTCTCATCCTGCATAATAATTGTCACAGAGCTAGTGATTTGTTTGTAATGAATGCATGGATGAAGCATGAGTGTTCTCCTGGCCCCTCTTACCTTGCTCTATTTTCTCCCCAGCTCACTTACTACTTTTACCTCACAGCTTGGGGACGAACAAGGTTCTGATACTTCTTTTCTTTTTTTTTCTTTTTTAATATTTTTTATTGATTAAGATATTACATATGTGTACCCTCTACCCCCCCCCCCCCCGCTCATCCCCTCACCCCCCCCCCCCCCCCCGTTGTCCGTGTCCATTGGTTAGGCCTATATGCTTGCATATAAGTCCTTTGGTTGATCTTTCCCCCTTACGCCCACCCTCCCCTACCTTCCCTCCAAGGCCCGACAGTCCAATCAAAGCCTCTCCGTCTCTGGATCAGTCCTTGTTCATCAGTTTATGTTGTTCATTATATTCCACAAATAAGTGAGATCTTGTGGTATTTATCCGCTCTCCAGTTCCATCCATGCTGTGGCAAATGGTAAGAGTTCCTTTTTCCTCTTCCTCTTCTTAAAGAATACCTTCAGCTTTTCATATAATGCTGGTTTGGTGGTGATGAACTCCTTTAGCTTTTTCTTATCTGTGAAGCTCTTTATCTGACCTTCCATTCTGAATGATAGCTTTGCTGGATAAAGTAATCTTGGTTGCAGGTTCTTGCTATTCATCTCTTTGAATATTTCTTGCCACTCTCTTCTGGCCTGCATGGTTTCTGTTGAGAAATCAGCTGACAGTCGGATGGGTACTCCCTTATAGGTAACTGACTGTCTTTCTCTTGCTGCTTTTAAGATTCTCTCTTTATCTTTTGCTCTTGGCATTTTAATTATGATGTGTCTTGGTGTGGTCCTCTTTGGATTCCTTTTGTTTGGGGTTCTCTGCGCTTCCTGGACTTGTAAGTCCATTTCTTTCACCAGGTGGGGGAAGTTTTCTGTCATTATTTCTTCAAAAAGGTTTTCAATATCTTGCCCTCTCTCTCCTTCTGGTACCCCTATAATTCTGATGTTGGTACGCTTGAAGTTGTGCCAGAGGTTCCTTACACTATCTTCATATTTTTTGAATCTCTTTTCTTTTTTCTTTTTCGGTTGGGTATTTTTTGTTTCTTTGTATTTCAAATCTTTGACTTGATTCTTGGGATCCTCTTGTCTGCTGTTGGATCTCTGTAAATTATTCTTTATTTCAGTCAGTGTATGCTTAATTTCTATTTGGTCCTTTTTCATGTCCTCCATGGTCTCACTATACTCCTTGAGGGATTCATTAAATTTATCGGCGGTTTCCATAAAATTCTTGACAAACCTTATAAACGTGGCCTTGAACTCTATATCCAGTCGTCTGCCCTCCTCCGTTTCTGCCAATTGTGACCTGTTTCTTTGTCTCCGCATTTTGGCTGCTTCCCTGTGTTGATAGAGTGGCCCTGCGCGCCAGGTGTCCTGTAGGGCCCAGTGGCTCAGCCTCCCCAGTTACCTGGGGTGGACACTCTTGGTGCACTCTTGGTGCCTTGGTTGTTGTAGGATCACTGGGAGGAATTGACCTCCAGGCCAATTGGCTGTGGGAAGCAGCTGTGTCTGAAGTGGGAGAATGGTCCCCCTCTGACCACTGGGTACAGTGGCTCCTGGATCTAAGGAGGTGCTAATTCAGCCCCTGCCTGAGGCCACACAGCCGGAGCCACGAAGAGGCTCAGCTGTGAAGCAATGCAAGCCGCTGCGGGGCCTTGGGCCTTCTCTTGGAAGTTCCGGGTCTGCCTGGCTGGACTGTAGTTAGGTACATACACATGCAAAAGCCTCTGCCGCAGCCTGGGTGGGGCGGGGTCTCAGGGAGTCAAAAGGGCGGAGAAAGAAGCTATGGCTGATTCTCCGCACCCGGAGTCGCGCGTCTCAGTGTCCCGGTAACGGCTGCAAGCACCTCTGAGGGAAATCCGCCCTCAAGTTCGCCCGCTGCCGCCTGACAGACCAGCCTCTCCACGTATGAGTCCTGGGTCCCCAGAGACTTCCCGGAACCGGAGTTCAGAGCAGTCGGGAGCTTGTGATTCAAAAAGACAGCCGCGTCCTCAGGTGCCACCCCCTTTCCGCACGCGCGAGCCGCCGCCGTACCTCTGCACTCAGCCTCCGCAGCTCCTCTGGCTCTCAGCGTGCTTTTCTTTTCTTCTAGTTGTAGAAATTACACTCAGCCAGCCTTCCTGTTGTTCTGGACGATGTTTGCTCCGTCCTTTGGGATATTTTTCAATTGTTGTGGGAGGCGACTATTTCCCGGTGTTTATCTATGCCGCCATCTTAGTTTCTCCTCTGATACTTCTAATAACTGATGTGTTGCCTCTTGGAATAATTTGAAAATGTATGGAAGAGAGCAATGATTAACCCAAAGCAAACAATCTTTAATCTATCCCCTCCTAGCACATCATAGATATGTCTGTCATGTACACATCTAAAAAATAATCATGATATAGTGTAACATGCTCTTCTTTCTAATTGGACTGTGAGCTCCTGGAGGGCAGGGACCCCCGCCTCACTTAAACTTAGTTGGCATAGAGTCACCCACTGTGTCTTCTTTAGCTGGTGCTGAAAAACCTATGTTGACCTGGGCTGAATTATAATGATGACATGGTAAATATTTTGGCACCTGGATTAGGGCAGTTTTTGAGATGAAAAGGCCTTTCAATGTTTCTCAGTTCTTACATTTACACTCTTTTTCCTCCTCCCAAGTTTCAAGGGATCCGAGGAAACGGAAGTTGCCCACACAGGAACTCAGAGCGGGAAGAGCCACGCTCCCCAGCTGTGGGTTAGGGTTTGAGTCAGCGACAGGTTCGATCCCAGGTGCTGGGATGCCACACTTGAGTCACCTTGAGACACATTTGCTATAACAGGTGAACTCAAAATAAAGATATGTTGATTTCTTGACACCTTGGTCCAACAGTCATTGGACCAAGCAGTATTATATGGAGATAACGTTCTTAGTTTGTGGATTGAAGGGCTGATGGAAGTACAGGGGTTGTTCTCTAAGCTGTGAGCTGGATGGTTCAAGGCACAATATGAAGAATGGATTGGGAATTGGATCCTCTGAATCCAGAGATAGAATCTGATGATGATGGTGATGAAAATGCAGTGGTGTCCAGTTCATCCCTCAGGCAGGTGTCGCTTGGCCAGTGGGGATTGTTCCCACGTAAGCCATGGGTGGCGGAAGCTGGCTCAGGTGAAACAGCTTGTTAGCAGGGAAGACGTAGAGATGGCTTGTGTCAGGACCTCAGGTTTAGAAGGGGCTGGAGAACTAGGAACTAGGCAAATTGAGGTTGAAATTATGCCGAATCAGTGTCCAGCAAAAGACTTCTGGTTAATCTTGCTTCCCTGGTATAATGATATGTGGACAGCCGCGAGTGTCCATAAACAATTCCCCTAAACTGCATTCGATTTGATTCTGCTATAAGGCCAACCTCCCCCAGTCGGGAACAAGCAGGAGGTAGAAGTGGTATTAACCTGCTTGGTTAAGAAATGCATTGCCTTGAGAAGCCTAGTGTTATTTTACAGGGAAGCGTGCTCTCTATCTCTATCTCCATCTTTATCTCCATCTCTATCTCTATCTCTGTCTCCATCTCTGTCTCTCTCTATCTCTATGTCTCTCTCTCTATCTCTCTCTATCTCTCTATCTCTATCTCTATCTCTATCTCTATCTCTATCTCTATCTCTATCTCTCTCTATGCCCCTAAACTTACTCATGAAGAGCATTTCTGGTTTCTCTTTAAGAACATCTTCAAGGGACGATTTTGTGTCCGCTGGTGCCCAGCTCTTCATCAGCTTCTCTCTAAATTTAATTTTCCTGTTTCCTTTCCTTGCTCCACTGAGCCCTTCCTTAATTATCAGATTACCGTGTTCAGCATGATTCCTGGAATTGTTCGTTTTGTCAACCAGAAAGAAAACAGACCTCTGATATATGTAAGACTGTGCCTTCTCATTTAATGATCCTCCAATTAGTGTCCCAGTCAATCTCAGGGGCCACGTCTACAATAACCAGTGATCCCACTTCCCCTCTTTCCTACTCTCTATTCTCTCTTCCACGACCGCTCCATCCATAAACTGAAAAGCAGGGTTTGGGGAGACCCTGTCCTACACTGTCCCGTGACTATCAGGTCAGTGTGCTTAGCTCTCTGTTTCGGTGTGTGTATCCCCATCTCTTTTTGTGTAGAACTCAGTGTGTGCACGTCCTAGTCTTTGCCACTGGGTGTGGCAATGCTTACTTTCATTACTAGATAAGTGGGTGTGACATGCTGCTGTGCCCAGCACAGTCCTTGGGTGGCTTCGGGGATGAGCCGCCTGGAGAGCCACAGAGCCCTGCGACCAGAGGGCCTGCCTTTGACATACTGCACTGCTCTTGTCGTTTTGAAAACCTATTCATTTTATCTTTGAACTTACATTTTGTAAGTGAAATTTGATGGGAAAATGGAGCATCCCTGTGACGTATGCCCATCTCTCGGGCCACCTCATTTGCATATAGTGTGGGCGGTGCCCCGTAAGCACAGATTCTAGCATAGGCACAAGCCTGGATGTTCAGCAAGACAAAAGGTGGGTACCAAGTAGGCATGTTACACCTACAGCTG
Organism: Myotis nattereri; assembly: GCF_964212035.1. Taxonomy (NCBI): domain Eukaryota; kingdom Metazoa; phylum Chordata; class Mammalia; order Chiroptera; family Vespertilionidae; genus Myotis; species Myotis nattereri. The sequence continues at coordinate 79,615,360 of NC_138086.1, forward strand.
AGAAAGTGGGTGAACTGACAGCCCGGGGTGCCATGCTTTCCATTTGAACCAACTCTGCTTCCAATTAGAAGGGGGACAACAATAAGAAATACAGAGAACTGGGAACTAACGGAAAACATGTACCTTGGTGCCGAAACTGGTTTGGCTCAGTGGATAGAGCGTCGGCCTGCGGACTGAGGGGTCCCAGGTTCGATTCCGGTCAAGGGCATGTACCTGGGCTGCGGGCACATCCCCAGTGGGAGATGTGCAGAAGGCGGCTGATCGATGTTTCTCTCCCATCAATGTTTCTAACTCTCTATCTCTCTCCCTTCCTCTCTGTAAAAAATCAATAAAATATATTAAAAAAATAAAAATAAAATAAATAAAAAATAAATAAAAAGTATGTCTTTAAAAAAAAACAACAAAAAAAACATGTACCTTGGTCTCTGCCCCCAGGTCCCCGCAGAGCGCTCCTAAGACCCTTGACCTTTCCTAAGTGATGAGAACACCAGGACCATCCTTTGTTCTAATACTTGGTCTTTGATCCCCGTTCCTGATACAGAGTTCCTAAGTCCCCTGACATTTCCTGGGTGACAAGAGTCTTGTCCTAAGGGGTGTCTCTTGGGGGGCTTCCAGGTAGCGTCAGGGGAGGCGCTGGGCACCTGAAAGACCCGTCCATGATGAGAAGCTTGGAATGTCCAGCTCCGACCCCGTCCTCTAGGAGCGGAGGGCGGCTGGAGACTGGCTTCGTGGTCCATGGTGCCCGTGTTTGCAGGTGCCATAGACATCCCGAGACGGGGGTGTGGAGAGCGCCCCCATTCCCCTATCCCTGCAGACAGAGTTCCACATACCCCTATCCGGAAACAGAATTCCTTTGTTCGGGACCCTTTTAGACTTCGTCCTAAGCATCTTTTTCATCTGTATACTTCATCATATTTTTAAAAAATAATAAACCAGTAAGCATTAAGTGTTTCCATGAGTTTGAGCTGTTCTAGCAAATTATCAAACCCAGAGTGGGTCATGGGAACCCCAGTTTATAACCAACCAGTCAGAAGCGCAGGTGACCATCTGGGGCTCTCCAGCGGCATCTGAAGTGGAGGTGGGGCCGTCTGGTGAGACTGAACCCTGACCTGTCCGTTCTCTGACAGACAGTATCAGCTGTATTGGAGAATTACTGGCATGGGGACACCAGTGCGAGAAGTGCCCTGCACGAGAGGTGAGGCAGCGGTTTCCTGTCCAGTGGCCAAGGACTCATGCCAGGTCCTTCCTGCGCGTGTTACTCCCCTGTGTTAGCCACCCGCGTGCTGAAAGGAGGCCCTGGAGGTAAAGGGGACCAGGGAGCCTGCAGACCCTCCCCGTTTTGCCCCTTTACCCACCGGGGAGCTCCGAGTGGGGGTGCTGGCGGGCCGTGTGCATATCAGGTAATGAAATAAAAAGATTGAGTTCGTTTGTGCAGTATTCCTACTGCTCTGCTAGGACAACAGAGATAAGCACGTACATGCTGCAAATGTGAATTGTCTGATGTTGTGGATTCTGCAATTGAGATAAACGCGATCACATTTGCATTTAAAACAGGCATGTACAGTGCAAACAGGAATGGTAAAATCCATGCAAATAATGAACAACTTAATTTTTTCTTTACTTAGAAGACTTTCAGCAGCAAATTTTTTTTTAAAATATATTTTATTGATTTTTTTACAGAGAGGAAGGGAGAGAGATAGAGAGCTAGAAACATCGATGAGAGAGAAACATCGATCAGCTGCCTCCTGCACATCTCCTACTGGGGATATGCCCGCAACCCAGGTACATGCCCTTGACCGGAATCGAACCTGGGACCTTTCAGTCCGCAGGCCGATGCTCTATCCACTGAGCCAAACCGGTTTCGGCTAGCAGCAAATTTAAAACTAGCACGAGGGGTCAGGAGACAGGCGATGCGGGAGGGAGAGTTGGCTTTAGCCCCTTCAATGGCACTTGGTTCTCCCTGTGTGCAGAGGAAGCCCCGAGTTTTCATTTCGCTCTGCGCCCTGCATGCCTCGCAGCCCGTCCTGCAGAACATCCGCAGGCTCACCTCTGTTGTTTCTCTTTATCGTGGAGCCCCCAAAAGGTCTGTGGCTCCAGGGAGAGGCTGAGCGGAAGGCTTCTCTGCGTAACCCCCCGTGTCAGGCTACATCTGCACCCTGACTCCGCTGGTCTGTGGTCCTTGTATCTTTCATCGTCTAGAGATGGAGACTCGCTGGGGGAGGCCTCCTGCATGAGTCCCTCTGCCTCCCCTCTCACCCTTTCCTTCATTCACAATCAGTGCTGGCCTCACGGCCTATTGGCTGCCAGGTACCCTTTGGAGTCAAACATGGAGAGAACATCGTTGCTTGTTCGGAATGAAGCCTCAGCTCTAGGTTACCAGCAGCTGAGAACACGGGGTTGGAGCTTCAGTTCCTGACTGCGGGACAGCAAGGCTTGTAGAGGTCCAGGCCCTGAGCCTAGACCAGCATCACTGAGCGAGTGAGCAAGCGAGCCAGTGCGTGTGTGAGAGGGAGAGGGGAGGGAGAGAGAGAACATGTGGCAGAAGAGGTGGGTGGTAATGCTTTCTTCCTCTCCAGTTCTTTACAACCCACCTCCCCAAACTATGAAAATTTCTGAAGATCATTTTCTTTATTTGAAGGCCATAGAGTATATACTCTAACCTTTAAAATGTTGATGTCTTTTGATTATAAGAGCATACAGTCTACTTTGAAAATTATAGAAAAAAAGTATGAAGATGAAAGAAATCTATAATTTTATTATACAGTTAGCTATTGATAACATTTTGGTGAATTTTCATTTTGTCTTTTTCTGTCTTCCTCCTTCCCATTCCCCTTTCTCTCCTATCTTCTTGTCCTTAATTTCCTCCCTCCCTCCCTTCTTTCCTTCCTTCCTTCCTTCCTTCCCTCCCTTCTTCCTTCCTTCCTTTTCCCTCTCTTTCTCTCTCTCTCATATATGTCTATGATATCCATTGGATTAAGCCAGTGGTTCTCAACCTTCCTAATGCAGCGACCCTTTAATACAGTTCCTCATGTTGTGGTGACCCCCAACCATAAAATTATTTTCATTGCTACTTCATAACTGTAATGTTGCTACTGTTATGAATCGTCATGTAAATATCTGATATGTAGGATGTATTTTCATTGTTACAAATTGAACATAATTAAAGCATAGTGATTAATCACAAAAGCAATATGTAATTATATATGTGTTTTCCGATGGTCTTAGGCGACCCCTGTGAAAGGGTCATTTGACCCCCAAAGGGGTTGCGACCCACAGGTTGAGAACCGCTGGATTAAGCAATGACCAATCTGGAACTTGCTGCAGTGTTAAGAGTTAGATGATAATACAGTCAACTTAATCAATTGTGTGGTGACTGAGGATTTTAAATGACCCAAACTAGGCTAGAATCAGTCAGTTATCTGTGAACAGAAGCAGCTTTAATCATTAGAGGATTAATCAGTAAGGCGTTAACATAACCCAGTAAAGCAGGGGGAATTCAGTTAAGAACTTTTGTCATTTAAAGTCTCACCCCATTATCCCTTCCATGGAAGTGCCCTCAGGCTTTCAAATTAATTGCCTGTGGTTTAAGAAGATTTAAGATGGAAGGGATATACTGAGCAGAGAGCAAACTTGGCCTTGGCTATCTCAGTTTAATTAATCTCTTTATTCCGTTCACTCAACACCTGGATCAAAAAAGTAAAATCATGTTCTTTGGAGTTGAGAAACAATTGAGTTATCAGCAATGAAGGATGCAAAGCAGAATTCCTATGAGCAGACCTGAATGGGAAGACCTTTTAGACAAGGTTTAAATACTTCAGTGACAGCCTCTTCTTCAGGTTCCCTGAGCCGGCCCTTCACCCCTGGGGGTTTGTGGGCATAAAGTTTTCTCCGTTAGACTCACAGCCGAGGCTGGCCTTCTGAAAACGGCCAGGTTCACAGAGATTTTCCTTCTTTAACTCTGTGAGAACGTAAAAACCAAACCCTCTGGCGGCCCCTGGGAAGTGTGTTTTCCCTAGCACCCCTTTTTTTGTATATCGAAAACTCTTGAGCCTGCATTCATTCACTTACTCTAAGAGTATTTATTGACCCCTACTCTGTGCCCATCATCATAGATGAGCAAAACCTATAGCCTGTTTCCTCTTGGAGCTCATTCTCTGGCGGAGAAACAGATAGTAATCAATCATATGATCAAAGTGAAAGGTGCTGGAAGGAGCGGAGGACGGTGCTGGAAACGCCTCTAACAGCCACCGGCGTCGGGCGTCCTAAGGTGGGCAGATGAGTAGGTGTGTGCCCTGAGAAGGGGCAGGGGAAGGAAGGGCCTTTCAGAAAAGGGAAGCGCCCTGGCGAAGGCCGTGAGCGGAAGGAGGCGGGACAGCCAGTACTAAGCGTGTGTGTCCTGGTCAGACTCACAGTTACCAAGGGTCGCACTGGGGACAGCGAGCGAGCTAGATGGGCCCTAGGTCCGGAAGCTCTGAGGGCCTTGGGGCTGGCGGTGAGGTCCCTGCTGTAAAGGAGCCCAGAGGAGACACAGATTAAAAATGTGGTTCAGGCTGTCGAATAACGTACCGTAATATTTACAGGGAATTAGATCCAAACATGAAAATAAAAATGAAAAGAAATATAAACAACTGCAACCTTCAAGGCCCTAGGGACAAACCACATTCCCAGGACTGACAAACAGCCGCTTCTCAAAGTGCCACTCAGGGGCCCGTGTGTCAGACCAGGACGGGGTGATCAGGTTTGGGAGACACACTGTTCTAGGGGCCACAGACACAGTGGCCAACACGGATGGCGGCTCTGCCTTCAGGGAGCTCTGAGCTTTGGTGCAGACACGTGATCCAGTCCCTACAGCACAGTGTGACCCGTTCCAGACAAGTGAGCACGCAGGCACAGGCCGAAGAATTCCCAGGGCAGAGCACCCACCTGTGTGGGCCCCGGGCCAGGTTCACGGAGGGCAGGGTGCTGACTCTGAGCGCCAGGGAGGGCCTGGACCTTCTCCAGGTGAATGTGAGGAGAAAAGCAAAGGAGGCAGGAAGATGAGAGTAGTGGAAGCTTACGGGACACTAAAGCCCCTACTCAGCACTGCAGGGCAGCGTTTGGCACAGCTGGGCTTAGAGTGTGGTCACGGATCTGTGACAGAGTGAGAAGAGGGAGGATGACCAAGAGCACACACACTTTCTAAGACTCCCACTCCCAGGGCTCCAGGAATACAGCAGTGCACGCTCTCTGCCCTATGGAGCCTACGTTCTCATGGGGAGACCGCCTATAGCAGGGGTCCTCAAACTTTTTAAACAGGGGGCCAGTTCACTGTCCCTCAGACTGTTGGAGGGCCTGACTATAGTTTAAAAAAAAAAACTATGAACAAATTCCTATGCACACTGCACATATCTTATTTTGAAGTAAAAAAACAAAACGGGAACAAATACAATATTTGTATTTGCATGTGGCCCGCGGGCCGTAATTTGAGGACCCCTGACCTATAGGCACACAAGTGAAAGGTGCTTTCAGATAGAGATCAGTCTTTGAAGAAAAGTAAAGCTGGTGGAAGAAATGACTGGAGGCTACGCTTTACTAGTAGATGCTGTGGGAGGCATTTCCGCTGAGGCGACAGGTAGATGGAGACCCGGATGAAGAGAGATAACGAGTCAGGCCACTGTCTGGATAAGGCTCTGTTCCCGGTAGAGGAACAGCAAGGGTGAAAGCTCAGAGGCAGGAACAGGCTTGCCATGTTTGAAGAAGAGCAAGAAGAGAGGGAAGAAGGAGGAGAAGACATGAGCATAAAAAGGGTTGGGACCCCACTGTGCAGGTCCCATCTCTGCTCCCCCTACCCAACCCCCACCTCCCCACCCCGTGTTTATAGGGGCCAAGATGGGAACTTGACTTCATTCCATGCTGCAAGAGAACGCATCCAGCTCCGAGTTTCCCTGCGTGTATCATTTGGAACATCTGAGATGAGAAATGTTCTTTAAAAAATAGTTTTATTATAAAATAGACTCTGAAATGCAGCGCGCTGTGCTCCCTGTGGTGGATTCACTGTCTCCACAGGGTGGTTCTCCCAGGAAAACCCCAGACAGGACGCAGGTGCAGGTTGGGTCTTTCAAGGAGGGAGCCCAAGGAAAAGGTGAGGACCTGGGGGAGGGAAGCAGGGTGTTCAGCTTACGGTGTGTTCTTGAGAGAACTGGTACTGAGACCTCTACAAGACCCCATTCGGGGGGTGAGCGCTGGAGAATGTTACTTCTTCAGTGCTGGGCATTATTCTTCAGTTTTGACTCAGGAGAATACTGTTTGCTGTAGTTCCTTCATAGTTTTGAGCTTAGAGTCAAAATAAAACTCCCCAGTCTTTGTCCCGTTGGTGGTAATGTGGCAACTCGCCAACATGAAGCTGGAGACCTCCTGCGGATGTCCTGGGCAGCTGCTAGTGACTGGGTTACTGTAGTCAAGTCATTCTTGACTGTAGGCATCTGTTTCCTTATTTAAACTCACAGCCCTCAGAATGACGCGAGGTTGTTTTTGTTCATTTGGTGTCTCTGAGTGACTGTTAATGTATGTCTCAGCTGCTGCACTTGGCAGTGTTTTTTTAAAGACTTAAGTGAAGGCTGTTTAGCCTCATGGAGCTTTGGCTTGTTAGGCTTGGGGAGGGGGAGTCCATTTTGGTGTTTTGGGTCTTTCTTTTGATACCGCATGGAGTGTTATCCCTCTTCTCTTCATTACACGCGAAAATCTTATCAAATACTTCCCATTGAAGATATTGATAAACATACAGCATAGATGTTCTTTCCTATTTGGGTCCTGGGAGAGAAATCTAGGTGACAGAATATTGCATTTCACAATTCTGTGCACTGTGATTAAGCACATATGAAATGAAAACAGGCAGACATCAGTGTCTGTTGGGGGAAACCAAGGGGCTTAAATACCAGGACAAAGCATAAGCATATATTTTTTAATTCTCAAAACAAATGAGTAGTATGAGTCCACAGGAGAGCGATTAGTGTGTTTTTATGAATAACCATTTGTGAGTAACAGTGGCAGACACTATGATATTATCTAGTAGTTTGAAATCTAAGAAAGCTTTTTCATTTTATATTTTCTATTAGTAAGCTTTAAAAAAAACACACAAAAAAAACAAAGTTTAGGAGAGTTTAAAGATTGCCCAGAGCCTAGTACCTGCCAAACAGCCGCCTCTCCCTCTGAGGGTGGTGAAACGCCCTGTAAAGTGGTAACATGCCACTCGTGACCTCCGTTTCAATGGCAGGAAGGATTCCATTGTACCCTTGTTTGACTCCTGCTGTAATTAATGCGTACAAGTCAAAAGAACCGATTTACACTACCTGGGTTTCATAAAGAAGAGGAACTAAGTAATCATGAACTAAAAGCCTTATCTAAATACACAGTAAGACGCCCAGCAATGCTCGCTCAGGGTGAATTCCTCAAAGGGAGGCACCCAGCCAGCATTCCAGTGCCAAGCAAATGCCCTGGCAGAGCGTGATGCTGTGTTTTCTATCAGGAGACTTTGCTGAAAAGAGCTCAACAAAACGAGAAGTGTTTGAATGAAGGCCCGGTGAAAAGAAATGCAGAAATGCAACCTCTGTTTTATAGGGACCATCTTCAAACATCCCCCACACACTTTAAAGGCACTTCAGTAACTCTGGCTTTATTTTAGAGTCTTCTCTCAACCTCACACATAAGCATCAGGAGAAAGACTGGTGAAACGTGTTTATTTTATGTCATCTTCTTGAGATGCTATCTAAAGCAGGTTTCTTTTATCTCCCTCCCCCCGCCTCCCCGGAAATCAGTTTGTGGCACCATCAATCAAATACACTTAAAAATTCTAAAACCCTCCAGATCTCACCTGCTCTTGTATTTTAGGGTTATACCAACCTCTGCCAAAGAACACACTGAATATAAAGAAGATAAAGAAATATGGGTTGTGATTATTCAGTGAAGACAGACAGAATGTGTAGGTTTTAAGGGAAGTCCAACAGTATTCAGTTAGGAAGTCACCATGTGTAATTTTCCTTCATCTGCCTTCTGAGAACTCGTAAATCTGTAGCAATTTCAAATTCCTCCCCTTTTAATTCTGCCATCCTCATCTGGTCGTCTGTGAAGGAGTCTTAAATTAGTTTTCTCTCTGAGCTGATAACCTCACATGGAATTTTCAGAAAACTTCACATGGAAAGTGCATGTGACCGAATCCACTCAGGTTGCTATGCTTGCTGCTGGGGATGAGTCACACCTGATGGGAACATGATCCCCCTCTCACGGATGTGCAGGTACGACCAGGAGGTGAGAAAAAGAAGCAGTCAAGCTGAAGCTAAACCAGGATGCGCTCGACACTCTAGCACAGTGGTTCTCAACCTTCCCAATGCCGCGACCCTTTAATACAGTTCCTCATGTGGTGGTGACCCCCCAACCATAAAATTATTTTCGTTGCTACTTCATAACTGTAATTTTGCTACTGTTATGAATCGTAATGTAAACATCTGATATGGAGGATGTATTTTCATTGTTACAAGTTGAACATAATTAAAGCATAGTGATTAATCACAAAAACAATATGTAATTATATATTCAATATCTGTTTTCCGATGGTCTTAGGCAACCCCTATGAAAGGGTCATTCGACCCCCAAAGGGGTCGCGACCCACAGGTTGAGAACCACTGCTCTAGCGGGACCGTCTTGTAACTGGGAGTGAATTGTGAGAAAGGCGGTGAATCTGAGAAGCCGCAGAAGGAAAGGGCAGTTGAGCAGGTCTGAGAAGATTTGGGTGGGGAAAGGCCAGCTCGAGTAGAGTAATCTGAGCAGAGGCAGAGAGATTGGACAGTGTCCACTGGCTCCAGACAATGAAGAAGCTGGATTGTCCCAGGTGCGGGATGTTGAGGGGAAGGGCTGGGAAATACAACTGGAGACACTGGCGGGTCACATGTCAGTGGAAGGAGAGGATGACGATGCCACCGCAGGGACAGTCCATACAGGTTGTCCCTCAGAGGCGTGGCAGGAGCAAAGCTAGGTCACAGGAAGGTTCCACAGGAACCTGGAGGAGGGGGGTTAATGAAGTCCCAAACTATGGCCCGGCGAACAAGTAGGAAGTGAATGGAGTCACTTCAGGAGACAGCAGTGAGAACGTGAGGCTGGGACAATGATGAGGTAGGTAATACAATATGTACCTATTGGTATTCATGTCCTTTTACAGGACTTACAACCAATCCTACTCTAGAAAGGGTTTGGGAACCCAAGAGGGTGGGTATATGTATATTTTATCTTAGAGGATAAACATTTTTAAAGACTTAAAATTTTTTAGATATCTTCCTCACTCTCCTATAGATATTTTAAAATATCTCATTTTTCAATAAGCTATTTATATCAGAAATAGGCCAGTGTGTCTTTAAGTATTCAATATATAAATATCATAGCTCTTGATGAAAATGTAGGCCTTTTATAAAAAAGTCCCATTTTTGTTCTCTCCTAGGACTGATCGTAGTATTTGAGGTGTGTTTCTGGGACTGATCATAGTATTGAGTTGTATCTCCCAGGCCTGATGGTAATATTTGAGGTGTGTCTCCTAGGATTGATGGTATTATTTGAGGTGTATCTCCTAGGACTGATGGTAGTATTTGAGTTGTATTTCCTAGGACTGATTGTAGTATTTGAAGTGTATTTTACAGAGTACCCCTCAGTGAAAATTATATGCTATTGGGAGTCCAAGAGCAGCACATCAGTGACATTGATTGATTTGGTACAGGTTACGATGAAGAAACTCTTTCACCCAGCTCAGTTGTTCTGTTAATGCTGATTTAAATGCTAATACTTACATTGTTCACAATTTAAACATGAGTGAAACGTCCCACAGTTTCATTATATAACCCAACCTTTTATTAAGGATAATAAAAGATGACTCATGCCATACGTTCTTTATTTAAATATTTGTTATGTGGATAGTCATTGAACTAAATCTATTTCCGCTATTATAATGTGGTAGAATCCTCAATTCTCAGAAGTTTCAATTAAAAAACTGTAAGTGGACTGTTAAGCCTTGGCTCAAGGGCACAATAACCCTCATATCAAATTAATTTAATCATCAACATAAGCTAATGGAAAATTAAATATGATGTCTGATATGCTGTAATTCCTGCCTTAATATATCTCATGACTAAAGATTTTTTAAAAGATGGTTACTTTTATATAATCAAATGTTATACTAGATACAAAAACTCTTGCTTTCTTTTATAACTATTGTTTTGGGATAGAAATAATCTCATTTCTCCTCTAATTGTTTTTTTTGTTGTTGTTGTTTACTATGTCTAAAAGTAATTCTTTCTCAGATGAATAATTTGTTTTCATAGATATACATAAGAACAAAAATAATATAACAATTGGAAATTTAAGAAATGGATTCAACTTGTACTTTATAGTTTGCACAATATTTTTCTTAATTGTCACAACAACTCTACTGAATTGAACAGTGTCCTTCCCTGAATTCATGTCCCTGTGAATGAGACATTTGGAAATGGGGTCTTTGCAGATGTAATCACATTAAGGTTATCATGCTGGGTTAGCGTGAGCTCTAAATCCACTGTGGCTGGTATCTTTACAAAAAGAGGGGAACCTGAATACGGAGACAGGCAGGGATAACGCCGTGTGTTGGTGGAGGCAGAGACTGGAATGGCGTGTAATTGTAAGGCCAAGGATTGTCTGCAACCACCGGGAGTTGGGAGGAGGCCAGGGCAGACTCTCCCCTGGATCTCAGAGAGGGCAGCGTCCTGCCGACACCTGGATTTGGGGTTTCTGGGCTTCGGAACTGTGAGGGAGCACACGTGTGTTCTTGTGGGCCATTCCGTTTGTGGTCCTTCGTAATGGCAGCTCGAGGAAACCAATACATCTCAGAAGGAGTGGATTTTACCCCAATGTATTGATAGAGCATCTGTGGGTACGAAGAGAACTCTGTACTGCCTGGCACACGGGAGAGCTTTACTTTTAGTCTCTCCCAACATTTCCTTTCAGAGCCTGAGTTCTCCTTACTTCCAGCTGCCTGTGGACAGTAAGACTGTTCCCAGCAGGAGCTCAGCCCCGTCCCCTGCTCTGTGGAGCTACTGTAGGGAGGACTCATGCGTTAGGCGAGATGTTAAGTAAGATTAACTTGTAAGCCTTTTCTAATTTCTGAGGTTCTAGAACAGGGGTCCTCAAACTTTTTAACAGGGGGCCAGTTCACTGTCCCTCAGACCGTTGAAGGGCCGAACTATAGTTTAAAAAAAAACTATGAACAAATTCCTATGCACACTGCACATATCTTATTTTGAAGTAAAAAAACAAAACAGGAACAAATATAATATTTGTATTTGCATGTGGCCCGCGGGCCGTAGTTTGAGGATCCCTGTTCTAGAAAGACTCCCCGGGTCACACAGAATTCTAGAATACTGCGAGGTTTTAGAGCCTCAGCTAAAACCGAGGACTCTGGACTGAAACACAGAGGCTGCATCCGCATAGAACATACAGTGCGCAGGCGGCGCTTCCCGAGAGCTGTCCGGTCATTCAGTTCATCTCGCCCCTGACCACTTTGCCATCCTCCCAGAGGCACCGCAAGGGGTTCTCGGTCACATTTCCATTTGGCTTAATGGCTTTGAAAAGTCCTCAGTCTCTAACTAGAAATCCTCAGATATTTAAATTCTTCTCTCTTTTGTATGGAACCAGTATAAAAACCTCTAATATCTGTGTAAAAAGTACAACTGCACTATGGGCCAGATTCTAATTTTGGATTTGCCGTAGGTGAGCAAGGGATGTCATCTCCTTACTTCGATGGCCGTATCTGCACAATAAAAGAGAAAGATTGTTTCTTGCTCAGCAAGCATTCAATGAGCTTGGACATGTACCAAGTGCTAGGAATGAGCCCCTCATGGTAGAAGGTGTAGAATAGAGAAAACAAAAATGCATAGATATGTGCATAGCAACGCCTGTATTTGTGTTGTTTTGTAAGAATCATTTCCTATTCTGACATTCTGTAATGTTTGGTTATATATGAGAAAAACATTTCTTAAACTATGTTCTACTCTTATATTATTTAACCAGGACCATTTCAAAAAGATCTTTCTCTCCATTTATACTTTATTGCCATAGATATTTAGATAAGAAGAGGCAGACCCTAATTCACTGACAAAGAAAGAAAACTGGTCAATGGGACAATCAACATTTTCACACTAGCACTCGAGGAAATATTTATCCAGTCCATGTGTGCCTGTAGCATATTTCAAGTTGGCGGACTAGCAAACGGCATGATTCTCAGACCAAAATAAAAACAAAGAAGAACTTTTAATCATACCTATAGACTTAAGTTAGTTTACAAAATGAAAGGAGAACTTATAAGAGTTTGAGTTAACACTTCAGATTAAACTGGGCCAGATTCAGGGCGTGTGGTACTGTTTAGATGACATCATTCCTCATAGTTTCAAGATTCCTGGCATACGAAAAGGTGGAATTCGGGTGCCTTTATGGAACTGCAGAACACTATCTGACCCAGAAAGGGACACTAAGGAAATAGCATCTAGTTTCACTCCCCTGATAAAATGTCTGGAGTCCAGAGTGGATCAGAGACTTGCTCATAGAAAAGTCAGGAATGGTCACAGGGAGCACTGGGCGTGTCCGTGTGGATTCAGGTTGAACGTAAGCATCTATTTTCTCTCCGTCAGCATCGTGAGAGGAATCAGGTTTTATTTTAATGCTACTTTTCACACATGCCTGCAGTTACCTATTGAGTGTTAAATATTTTGGTACAAAATTCATAAACTCTTTTATAACTTTTCCCAACATAACAATACCACTTTTTTTTTTTTTTAATTCTCTAGTCATTCTATCCAGTTGCCTCAATTACATAGTTTCATGCTTCTGGCAAATCTATATCTGTGATCTGAAATATAACATCTGCATTTCTCTAGCATGTTGCAAGCATATTAATAGGGCATGGACTCTGCAGTATTATCAGTTAAACATGGGATATCTCGGATGAGAGGTTAATTTTCCTCATGCTTCTCCCAACAGCAGTTCCTACAGATGCCCAGTAGATACTTGGGAAATGATGTCATTCACAGATGAAACTTTATTTCCTCCAAAATAATGAGTTTCTCAAGAGTCAAGTAATATACACTACACCATTTACAAAAATACTGACGCACTACAAAGTGGGAGGTAAGCATTTCCAGAAATGCCCTGCTGTGTGTCAGGCAGTTGTTTGACAGCAAAGACGATCCCACCCACACCTTTACATTATGCTTGTTGGACTCTCTATCAGGGAAAAGTCAGGTGTACAGTTTGAAAAATCACGATCAACACCATACCATTGTCACGTTTAAAAGGAATGTTCATCTATTGGTTTCATAAGGGAAGTCACCGACAGCAAACCTTCTTGATTTATGGGTGGATATTCATAGGAAAGACTGACTTTCAACTAAAGGGGGAGTGGGGAGACCTTCTAAATTGTGTATCTGAGTCTCTAAGAGTAAGTGAGATGTTTTTGCTTCTTCACAGCAAGCATAGAAGGTGGCTGAGAACCCCGCTTCTCCATGAGCACTTCCAGAGCATCAGTTAGAAAGGAAACAATCTGAGGCGCATGCCCGAGTCTCTCGAGTCAGCAGTGCTGCGGGCTCTCTACTTTTCACACCCTGCTTTTGACACTAAGCATGTCACCTGAATGGCAGAGAGAGATTACATCAAGATACGTTTCTCTCTCCCTTCTGTCTCTCTTTTCGCATAGAAACAACGACTGTGTGTCTTTCATCACTGCTTGTTGACTTCCCTCTCACCCCACATTCTTTTTTGGCAGTTTGCCCTGCTTTAGATTTGATGAAATATCACAGGAAAAATGCTGGAGATTGTTTTCTTGCCTTTTAATGGAAAAATAATCAGAAATCATACAAGAAAGTTTATCTTTTCAAGTTGGTTTGCCCTATGTGACAGACACAAAAGATTCAGGATAGCTCAGGAGCTGGTGTAATAGCTAATGGTACATTTTCCAGTCTAAGGCAACTGGGAATACATCTAGGTTGGCATCAGCTGCAACATACTTCATAACCCAATAGCCATAATTCACATACAGATAAAAATCTGACTATGAAAAATAGTACTCAGTGACAGGTATTACTTGGATATGCTCAAAAGATTATTTTGTCTAAGGTGTGTATGTGTGTGTGTGTGTGTGTGTGTGTGTGTGTGTATCTCCTGTTAATATGGCATATTGCCAATGAAACAACAATTTGGCTGACTTCTTAATTTGTCTTTCTTTGGAGTTCCCCCAAGAACTGACTGAAACATTATAATTGCAGCTAGTCATTTCACGACTGAAAGTTTTACTTAAATTCACATATTAAAGACAAACCAGTCAGATCACCCTGGATCCAGAATTGCCAAATAACTTCTCAAGTTTAATATGCTAGTAAATGAAGACTATTAATGCTTTAAAAACCAGTTTTTAAAATAATTACTAAATCATACATAGATCATCCAAACCAAGTGGGAAATCATTATCAAACTAGCCTTTACATATCTACACTAATAAAAGAGAAAGATGCAAATTGACCATATCTTCGTAACACCCACCAGCCAATGAGGAGTGAGTGTGCAAATTAACCCAACAAAGATGGCGGGTTAATTTGCATACCCAGGCGCCAAGTGGTCAGGGGCAGGGCAGGAGCATCGGGCCTCTAGTATGTATATAAAATGAGATAATATATTTTTTAAACATTGTGGATTGTAAATTTTACACCAGTAAGAAGATATCAATAATAAAAGATCTTTTCCATGCTAAATTTTTCTAGTGTAAAAGGAGAGTATAACATTGATCCTAATCACCTTGCTAATATATGAAATTGATGGGCTCCTGGAATATGTCAAGCTTTGGTTATAATTCCCATTCTCGCCCTCTTGTTCTGAGTGTCAGGCAGGTCCTTAAACTTTGTCCTGCTTTGCTCTCCTGTCCTGCAAGGGAGGCTTCATAACAGCCCCTGTCCACAGGTCGCAGGGTTATTTCCTGACTTCCTGTGACACCTGACACCAAGCAGGTCCCTAGCGATGTCTGAGGAACATTGGCGCACACGTGTGTGAGGTAAAGAAGGAAGGCAGTATGCGAATAGCGTCTCTCTAAGCATTCCCTGGGTGGTTTTGAAGTGCTGAGTCAGGTGAATGCTCTGCTTCAGACCCTCCGAGGCTGAATGTGGGGTTACTGCACGGTTTTCTCCCAGGAGATTCTGGGATACGTTACACAGTGAAGGGCATCGCACCCACCATGCTGATATCCTAGCAGCTCGTTACATCCACGCGTGGGATGCATTCCATCACTTGGATCCCAGCTGTGGCCTTGGAAGAGAGTGTAGAAAATGATATGAATTTGGAAGTGAAAAATGGGATCAGCTCATCCAATAGTTTAAAAAATTTCTAGCCAAATAATTATCTGTTCAAAGATGCCATGTGGAAGTTTAATAGAAAAAGGCTGATAGGAGAGGCCCTCCCCCTGAAGCAGGGGTTGAGGTGATGCTGGTGATGGTGAGCACCTCTCCTGACAATCCCAGCCCCGGTCCCGACATCCCGTGAGCTCCAAAGACCTCCTAGTGTCCCATGGGGCACCGCTTGGAAAGTCTTGATGGAAGCAGTTTTCTAAGTTCAGTTATAATTTACCAGGTATTTGCTGAGCAGCTCCTACATTGCTGACATGCTACTCGGGGCTTGGCGACAAGTGGTTATGGTTGCGGCCTGGGCGGGCTTAATGTCCAAAGAGGATCCATTTCAGAACTTAATGGGTTCAATATTTTGATTGACGTTTGCTTAGGGCATGCAGGGCCACAGAGAGGTACAGTCTGAACACGGGAAGGAAGAGCTGCCGGCGGAAGTTGGTCTGACGGTTGACTAGTTGGAATAAAACAATGAAAGCGGGACCCGGGATCGGATTCAGTGGCGTGGAACTCAGCACCGTGGCTTCCCTCCCAGCCCACTGCTTACCAAGTGGGTGATGAAAGCTTCCTGGCACCCCCTGGCTGGCAGATCATTCTGCGATGAGGCCGTGGTGAGCCTGGGAGGTGAGGGGCTGTTCTGTGGGTCGGAGAACCGGTGGGCAGCCTGGTGCCTTGTGGGTTGTTTTCCGCTTCCTCTCTTTGCCCATCAGGGGAACACGTGCTGGGGTGACCACGCTGCCTGCCCCTGGGACTGGCTGCGGAGACCTCTGCGAGGCCCGGGAGGGAGTCATTGCCAGGATCCGTGCCCGCCTCAGCCACGTGGTTCGCTAAGTGCACAGCATCGTGGGCGCCGTGGGGAGCAGTGGAGATGAGGGCAGACCCCACATTGCTTCCCGGGGATTGCAGTAAAAGGGAGCCTGAGCGAGTCCTCAGCAGGGCAGCGACTCAGCGGGGAGTGGGCCTTAGGGAAGAGCCTTTCTCACGCAGAGGGGCTGGCCAGCTCCCAGGGGCCACAGCCACTTACAGCAGATGCCCAGGCAGTGGGGCCTGGGGAGCGGGGCTCAGGGAAGGGCCGGCGAGCGCTCACCACTGGGAGGCCGGCAGGTGCAGGCTCATGGGAGACACTGAGATCATGCAAACGAGGCTGTAGGGGATGCGGTGAACGGAGGTGAACGTGAACGGGAGTTAGAGTTGTAAGAGACCACACTGCAGAGGGAGACGGGAGCCATAAGAGGGTGTGAATATGACGGAAAGGTCTTAGCTATTATCCTGAGAGCTCTGGGGACGCGCTAGGTTTTAGCCCTCCCTCCCTTGCTCCCTCCCTCCCTTTCATTTCCCCTTCTCTATCTATCTATCTATCTATCTATCTATCTATCTATCTATCTATCTATCTACCTATCTATCTATCATCTCTCTTAGGTCTAATATGATATCAATTTGGTCAAGTTGGTTGATAATACTCTTCAAGTTTTATTTTACTTGACTGATTTTTTAACGTACTTATACTATCAGTTGAGAGGAGGATATTAAATGTCTGACTGTAACTATGGATTTCTTTATCTCCCATTGTAGTTCTGTTGGTTTATATGTCATGCATTTTGAAGCCCTTTTATTAGTGGCATTTCTCTAGGTTTCCTAAGTCCTCTTGGTGAATTGATTCCTTTCTTTTTAATCATCTACATAGATAAAGAGAGAAAGAGGGAAGCATGTTTTTCCCCAACATTCTATTATGTACATTTTCAGATATTCAGTGAAGTTAAGACTATTACAGTGATCACATGTACATCCAATATTAAGTGGGCTCTTACTACTTTAACATTGTTTTATTCAATTTACTTTATCATATATCTATCCATTAATCCACAGTCCATCTTATTTCTTGATGTATTTCAAGTAAGTTGAAGATTTCAGATCAATTTCTGTTAAGTACTTCAGTATAAATATCTTTCAACTCAAATTCATAATTTTTAATAGTCTTACTGAGATAAAATCTACATACATGAAAAAACAGCTCAGTGAATACTTGCTGATTTTTGACAATGGACACAGCTGGGTCACCCACACTCTTAGCAAAATATGCAACCTGCCACCACCTCAGAGAGCCCGCCCATGTTCTTCCCAGTCAGCCCCCTCTGCCACATCCCGAGGCAACATCTGATTAGTTCCCACCACAGATGGCTCCGTTGGCTCTAGGCCTTCCTACACACGGGAACATAAATTCCATTTGTATAAGGATGCTGCCACTCGGCGTGTTTTGAGATTTATTTATGTTACATTATCAATATTTTGTTCTTTGTTATTGCTGAACAGTATTTCTTGACATGAATATTCCAGTTTGTTTACCCATCTTCCTTCGCAAGGACTCCTGGCTGTGTCCAGTGCCAGGCCATTAGATTACCCTGCTGTGAGCATCCCCGGGCATGTTCCTTGGTGGGCGTAGGTTGTAATTTCTCTTGGGAAAATATCTAGGGGTGGGATTTGCTACATCATAGAATATATGTTTTATTTTATTAAAAACTCCAGACCTGCTCTTGCCACAGTACTTACTCCATGTGACATTCCCACTAGAAACATGAGCGTCCCGGGGGGCCCAGGCCTGCGCCTGGCCTTGGCAGACCTTAGCATGTAATGGCTGTGTGGTCATGCCCGGCGTGGTATGCAGTTGTAGCTCCATGATGACATGATGTTCAGTATCTTTTCAGAAGCTCATGGGCCATCTGTATAGTCTTTGGGGAAATATCTGTTCAAGTATTCTGGCCACTTCGTACGGAGTTATTTGTATTGTTTAGTGAATTGTGGGAATTCGAGCTAAATAACACGTATTTAAAGGGAGAGACATTTGATGTTATATTTCTCACTGAACTACACAGGCTCTTGCATATAACAGGTGCTCGGAATATGTGCTACTTACATGTACTCGTAAATCTGTGCTCCTTACACGGTAGGTGTGACCTGGGACTTGGGACTTTGAGAAGTACTTGCTGTCAGTATTGTGTCCGCCACTTACCACACTGCTCCCCACAGCAGTAAAGAATCGCATGGGGTGATGGAATCCTTTTGTTTTCGCTTTCACTTATCACTTCTGCTGAGGAGAGCACCCGGGGAGAGGAGCAGGTTTCCTGCCTGGGCGCGCACTGGGCCAGTTGTAATCTCAGTGTCCCTGCTGAGAGCTGGCGGGAGAGCTCTGTTTTTGCAGTCAGCTCCCCGCCTGCGGAGGCCTGCGAGTTGTCAGAAATCACAGAGAAGCCTGGGGGCCCCTCTGGAAAAGGGGTAACAGGACGGAAAGGCCGTGTTCTAAACGGAACCAGAGCATCTTCACACCACGTTTACCAACAGCGGCACTAAGCAGGGTCCACGAGGCCCACTGCAGGGCCAGGGGCTGGACCAGAACAAACGTGCGGGGCGTGGGGCTCATCCAGAGGCGGCGGGCTTTGAGCTGGCTTTGCCTGAGGACCAAGTGTGGCCACACTGGTGACAGCGAGGCCGGGGCAGACAGGCTGGCACAGGGCTGGCGCTCAGTTACTGTCTGGGTCCCACTCTGCCACTGGCTTGCTCGTTGGCTGGGGGAGTCACTGACTGCTCTGAGCCCGGGTTCTCGGGGACGGGATGGCGACGGTGCTCGCATGGGACCAGTGAGTGAGCATGACGGAGAGGTTGCAGGTGAGGACGAGGTACAGAATGCAGCACTGTGACTGGGAGCAGCTGGCTTGTCTTACGGCAGCACCGACATGCCGTTGTTCGTGCAGAAACACTCACACCTGTGAAGACTCACCGGGACGTAGAATCTCCATATGCTGGGATAATGCTGCAGAGAATGGCGGTTTTTCACCATTTTAGACTTTACCATCGAAGGAGGAGACATACGTGGGTCACGTGAAATCCATTGGTGATGGGTTAGGGAGGCGGGAGAAAGCAAAGTGGGGAGGGGGGCTTCTGGGATTGGATAAAAAGTAAAATGATAGACACATACTTTTACTTAGGTGGGTGCAGGATAGTTAACAGCCAACAATTAACTCATGAACAGTGAGGGGATCTGGCAGAGCAGTGCCTGTGCCCTGAGGGGTCCGTTAAAAGGAAAATGACTTTGACATTCCCAGGATATGTTATCATCGATGCAAAAAGACAATAGGCTCAGGGAAGGTCAAGATTGACCTTTGTCAGGGAAGACACCGGCCTAGGACATGACTACCCACCACCACTGCTTTCTCATTGAAAGGTTTTAATTTCAGACCATCCGGGTGGTTCCTTTGGTCTCTGAGTTTGTAAGGCCGCCACACAGGCCTCCCCTGAGCAGTCAGGTGAGCACGTGGCCCCTTTTCGTCCACAACCATCTCAGGCGGATGTGAGCACCCAGGCTTTCCCAGCCATGCGGCCGGCGACCACACACCCTAACCTCCTTCGCTTGCACTTAGTTAGAGAGAGATGCACTGGTTCATGGGAAGCCCTTCTTCCTTCTCTGGTACCCAGATCCGTTGCCATGGCCACACTTTCCTCTGCTCTTCCTCGTGGCAATTTTCATTCCTGCACCTCCTCTGCCTGCCGGCCTTTTGAAAAGCTCAGCACTGGGAGATGGGAGAGCGGCTCCTCTGGTCATCGGCTCGCTTGGTCAGCTTTCTCCTCCCCCAGCGTCATCACCCCGGGGAGTGAAAGTGTGCCTTATCAGGAAAATGCAGAGGCCCCTGTCATCCTGCCCACTCAGGCTGGCGAGGGGGTGCCAGGGCCCAGGGACACCCTCCACAGACAGGACTGTGCTTGTGCTCAGAGACGAGAGAACGTGGGACCAGCACTTCGAGTGACCGAGAGGCAGGGAGATGGCGCTGGCCCAGGGGCTCCCCTCCTGCGGCCTCAGAGCTGGGCTTCTGAGCTGTGACGTTGCTGCGCCGGGTTCTGATGGACTGTCTTGTGGGTTAAAACTGCACCAGCGGGTCTTGCTTTCGGTTTGGCTGTGCATGAGGGCCAGCAGCCTGGACCTGCAGGTCAGAGGTCAGCAGGATTGTGTCCCTCCTGCCACCGCAAGTGTGTGTGTGTGGAGAGGAAGAGGGAGGGAGGTGGTGGGCGTCTGCTCATGGCTCTTCCCCACCCTGGGGTCAGTACAGGGCTTTACCCAAAACAATTTCCTTTCTGATTCATCTCGATTCACAAAGGGACTGTTTAATCCAAAGCAAAACTCTTTTAATAATCCAACTGAAAAGGATTGTGGCCATTAAAAGGGGAGGTTAACTCAACACATTTCTGCCAAATACACAAAACTGCTAGTGCTGGTGAAATTGTGTTTTCTTTTTTTGTATCTTTTAAAAATAATATGAGAATTTCCCCCCAACATCTAATATGTTCCATAGGATTAGGAGCAAGAACTCTGCTGTTTCATTCAGTGACCCAGAATTGCTATTATTGAATAAGAGTGACTAAAAGAAAGAGATGTAATATCAAATGAAGAAGAAAAGAGTAAATGTTCATTTAGCACTGTGCTTTTTTTAAAAAAAATTGATTTTAGGAAGAAGAGAGTGAAACATCGTCAAAGTCTTGTTCTTCTACTTATTTATGCATTCATTGGTTGCTTCTTGAATGTGCCCTGACCTGGGATTGAACCCACAACCTTCATGTGCCAGGACAATGCTCTAACCAACTGAGCTAGCTGGCGACATTAGCAATCTAGTTTTCCCCAATTGCTCTATTTTCTTGGACTATTTTTTTTTTTCCTGAGTGAAATTCAGAAACACACTTTGAGAGGTTGGTCATTTTCCATTATTAGTTACATCATGAGTTCTTACCTCCTTTGCATTTTTAATGTAGTAACAAAAAGTTTGCTTATTGACATAGTAGATAGTCAAATTCTCACTGATTGACTAATGGCCCGAGTCCAGTTTTTAAAAGAAAAGTTTGTAACCAACCAAACCAGTTCTGAACTGAAAAGCAAAGGATGGTGTGACCTTGTAAAGTGGCATTGATGCTGCGCGTGTGAAAATTCCCTTTGGAGTTACATAATAAATTGCCAATCATTTGTTCTGTTCTATTACATTTGACAGCGACCTTGTTTTATGTGCATTGTCGGAGCTGGTGACTGAAATGTCTAGAAATAGGTGAGACACTGAGACCTAATTTAATGGAAAAGGGGGCCACTGCACCAGCATGATAGCGCAGCCCGGCTGCGGTGGCTCAGTGGATTGAGAGTCATCCCACGGACCAGGAGGTCCTGGGTTCTATTCCCGGTCAGGGCACATGCCTGAGTGCAGGCTCCATCCCCAGCAGGGGCGTGCAGGAGGCAGCCAATCCGTGATTCTCTCTCATCATTGATGTTTCTATCTCTCTCTCTCCCTCTCCCTTCCTCTCTGAAATCAATAAAAATACATTTTTTAAAAAATGACAGCTCAGCTGGCGGTCTTCCATGGGCTCCTCACCTGCGCCTGTGATATTCACTGAGCCCTGGTGAGGGTGGTGTTAGGTTAGATTTACGGGACACAGGAAGAAAGGCGTGGCATCTGTTAAAGGAAAGGGCATGCGTTTTGGAGATGGGCCGGTAGCTGTAATGAACGGTCCTCTCCAGCAGCCCAGCCCCGCTCCTCAGCTCTGGCTGATGGCTTGCGGGAGTGCTCCCATTGGATGCTCCTCCCCACAGAGCTTCCTCAGCACTTGGTAATTCAGACGTTTTATTCTGGCCGTCAGTGCTCTTTCTTTATTGTTTCATTTGCATCTCCCTCATTGCTAGTGACATGTAGCATCTTATAAGCTTATTGGTTTCTTGGTCTTCTCTTCTGTGAATTGTGGCTTCATCTACTTTCCCCATTGATTTGCCCTTTTCTTATTGAATTCTAGTTCATTGATATTCTGATATCACCAAGTGCTCCTGCAGTCTTTAAAATGCCTTCTTTCTTTCTGGAGTTGGGGGGGAATTTTTAAGTTTGGGTGTTGCAACTTTATCAGCCTTTTTCCTTAACTGGTTGTGCTGTGTCCTGTTGCAGAAATCCTTTACTATGTCAAGGTCATAGAGAGAGTCTTCTGCAATTTCTTCTGATAATTTCAAGAACTTTTTATTCTTTGTTGTTTTTTGTTTTGTTTTCATTTTGGTCTTCACAATATCTGGATCTCATTTGAAAGTATCTATAATAATAAAAGTATAATATGCTAATTAGATCAGAGAGCCAAATGACCTTCCAGATGTCATTCTGGATATCCTTCCGGACAAAGCTGCAGCAGCGGGGGCCAAGGCAGAGGTGGTTAGGGGCAATCAGGCAGGCAGGTGAGCAGTTAGGAGCGATTAGGCAGGCAGGCAGAGTGGTTAGGGGTGATCAGGCAGGCAAGCGGTTAGGAGCCAGTGGTCCTGGATTGCGAGAGGGTACAGGCCAGGCTGAGGGACACCCCCCCGACCCCCTGCCGCCATACATAAATTTTGTGCACCAGGCCTCTAGTAATTTTAGATAAAGATCAATTTTTTTCCTTATGGAAAACCAATTTACAAACGCCCATTTACTAAATATCTAACATTTCCCCATAATACTTAGTTCTGGTTCTATTATATTTTCTGGGTTTCTATATGTTTTGGGGCTTATTTTGATATCTATTATTATTTTATTCTAAATAAGTAATTTTTATAGCTTTAATTATAACTAATTCCTCAACCTATGTACTGTTTTGTAGTGTCACTTTTAGTTACATGCATATTTTTAAATTGCTTTGATATTGACTATTTCTACTTAGATTGTCATGTGATAATACGATATGGTCTGTACAATCGTTGTTTTGGGGGATTTGTTGAGACTTCCCTTCTGGACTAGTGACTGTCAGCTTTGGAAAAATTTCTTGTGCATTGAAAATTAGCTGAGTGTGCTATTTGAAACATACCTAATGGTTACTCTGTGGTAATGTGTGTCGTTCAAATTCTCGACAGCCACGTTAGCATTGCAAATGTTCAGTCCGTCCGTTTCTGAAAGGGAACTTAAACTTTCTGCTTGGGTGGCGGGTCACTGAGTCACTCCGCGTGCTTCCATCAGCTCCTGCCTTCTGTGTTTTGTGCAGTGATGTTAGTTGCATAGAAATCAGGATTTTTGTGTCTTCTTTGCATACAGAGTGGGACAAAAACAGGTTTACAGTTGTGAGTACCTGAGCGAGTTCATGATTGTATTATTATTTTTTACTGTATTGTTTTCCTTACAAACAACTGTCAACCTGCTTTTGCCCCACCCTGTACAGTTGACGTCACGATTATACATTGTGTGCTTATCTCCAGGGAATTTTGTTGTTTTGTTTTCCTTTGCAAGTTGTCTGGACACGAAGTCAGTCCTACCAAGGGGTTCCCACTCCCCTCCATCTGGCCTCATGGTTGCACATTTCTGACCTGTGAGTGTTCCCTTCTTGGCTTTCCGTCTTGGTGAATTACTTTAGTGTGGAATTCCAGTTTCTTGTGCTCGATTCTTTTTTAATCTTTGGCCCTCATGGATCATAAGCTGTTTAGCGTATCCTTAGTCTGCTGTTGGAATTTGTCCCATGTCAAGTCCCTCTTTCAAGTTTTTTGTTTTTTAAAAATATTTTTTTTTTTACTAATTTCAGAGAAGAAGGGAGAAGGAGAAAGAGAAACATCAGTGATGAGAGAGAATCATTGATTGGCTGCCTCCTGCATGCCCCACACTGGTAATCGAGCCTGCGACCCAGGCCTGTGCCCTGACCAGGAATTGAACTGTGACCTCCTGGTTCATAGGTCGACACTCAACCACGGGACCACCAAGGCCCAGCTGTCTTTCAAATTGTGTCTCTCGGCCCCATGTTCAGAGCACCAAGCACCAAACACCGGGTACTGAGCACTGACCATCAAGCACCGGGAGTGATCTGACTGTCAGCACGGGGTCTCCCTTCGCACAGCCCCTCAGCATTCGGGCTGCATTTGCCTGTAACAGCTGGTAAACCATGTATCTCAGGCTCTGCTCTCCACGCTGAGTGCCCCGGTATTTCTCAAGGAGCTCTTTTCAGTTTCCGTTCAATATTTTAAATGTAGTTTCACTATATTTCCCCTTGACTTTCTAGGTGACTGTGTGTGTGTATCAGAGGAGATGATGACTTCGAGTGAGTTAACTCTGCTCAATTAACGACTTACACAGAAACACAAAGGACTATTCTTTTTGCCTTTGATTTTAACAGATAGCAGATGACATATTTTTCTCATTCAACCATTAACGATTTTCCTGGTCCTAGGATAATATAAAAAAATATATATGTATAAATAGTAGATCAAATATTAATGCAAACATTTGATATTTGAATGTTAACATTTGAATATTAATAATAAAATATTTTATTTTACTTTATTTTAGTAGATATGTCAATTTTCCCAATTTGTGCTGTTTGCTTTTTTTTTTTTTTTTGTAAAATTTACACCCCTTCAACAACATGTGATATTGTCAGTTTTTCTGTGTCTTCTCAGTACTGGATAGCATTGCAATTTCTAACTTGGGGCAACCTTTTAAGTGCACTATGGCTATAACTGGCATCTCCCTGGCTACCTGAGGGACTGGATATCACTTCATAGAAATCACTGGGATTTCTTCTTCTGTGATTTAGCTATTTGTATCCTTTAACTCTTCATCGTTTTTTTAAATCACTTTTTGTGGGTGATATTGAGGATGTTCATATAGCTTTTCTTTGACTAAATCTGAATTTCTTCTTTAAGAAGTTGTTTCCAATTTTTATCAAATAGATTCGTTGAGTCTAAGTCTTTAAATATATACATGTATACATGTGTGTTGTTAAGGGTCTTTTTCGGTCAGATAGCTGATTGTCTTGGCATCATTCACTTCTTTGTTGTATTTTTAATCATCCATTCTAAATAATAAAAGGCTAATATGCAAATCGACCAAACAGCAGAATGACTGGTTGCTATGATGCGCACTGACCACTAGGGGGCAGACGCTCAGTGCAGGAACTGCTCCCTGGTGGTCAGTGCACTCCCACAGGAGTAGCGCCGCTCAGCCAGAAGTCAGGCTCACAGCTGGTGAGCACAGCGGTGGTGGCGGGAGCCTTTCCCACCTCCACAGCAGCACTGAGGATGTCCGACTGCCAGCCATCAGTCAGACATCCTTCAAGGGCTCCGGGACTGTGAGAGGGCACAGGCCAGGCTGAGGGAGCCCTCCCCCCCCACCCAGTGCACGAATTTCATGCACCAAGCCTCTAGTTTCTTATAAATGGGAAAGCTGCCTTTGACTAACAATACTTGGTGTTATCAAAGCATTGTTTCCCTTGAACAGAGTTCATTTGTCATCCTTTTCCCCTGTACCCACTCCCTCTTTTCCATCCCAGAAATCTGGACTTCAGTCATACTCTTCTCTCATCTTAGACTCAGACCCCAAACCCCAGGTCACTCAGGGTTCCCTAAGCTAGAACCTCCACTTCACTAAGAGCAGTGGTTCTCAGCTAACATGCATCAGAATCACCCAAAGCTTGTCAACACAGCCATGGCTGGGCTCCACACCCACCGTTTCTTTGACCGTAGCGTCAAAGAATTAGACTTTCTGGTAAATTCTCAGTGGTGTGATGATGATGCTGTGGGGACTCCACTTTGAGAACCATTCTCTTAGAAACATGGCCCTGGCCTCCAGAGTCGCCTAGAGAGCTGTTAAATGATTTGGATGCCTCAGTCCTACCCCAGGTCAATGACATTAGCTCCTCCTCTGCATCATGGGTTCTCAGCTTCATGCTGTAGACAATGTCCATTAGCTCCTTTTAGATGTGGGGGTGGGGAGCAGTCTGACCATCTCAGCTGTTTGGAAGGCAGTTTTCGAAGTATTTCTCCTGGACATCATTGCATTTTTACTCCTGGTCTTTGTAGCTATTGCTTCTACGTGAAGTTCCTTAGCAGCTTCATGTGAAGGAATGGCTCACGTCTTGGTCGACCTTGCACCTGCAGTGGAATGTATAGTGCTTGCTCTGGTCTCGGCAATCAATGTGAGTCCTACGCTTTGTAGTTGAGACTTGGAGAAAAACAACAATTTAAACAATAGTTCAGCTGCATGAATAGGTGCCATTATCATTGACTCTTTACAGAGAAATAAATTGAGTTTCCAAGGAAGTAATATGCTCAGGACCTCACAGGCGGTATCATCCTGAGACTCAGGTCCATAGCCGGGCGGATGGCTCTGGGAGGCACTCTGAATCGTCCAAGGAAGCCTGACTCCCTGCTGGGTGAACTGGCAGAATGAGCTGCCTCTCGCGCGGGTACAAATTTCCTGACTGGGTAGCAGGCTGACAAGCTATGAAGCCACCCCTTGGCTCTAAGCAGGAGGTCCCCCCTGGGTGGGCTCACTAAATGGGGCCAGAAAAGAGACAGGTGTGCTCACCGTGAGCACAGATGGACTGAAGACACAGAGGAGCCTCCTGTCTCGCCCAGGCATGTCTCGGCATTTCTGTTCTGGCGGCCATCCTCCCTAGAGCCTTAGCCTAGCCGCACAGTTCCACTGCTCACAGTATGGTCACCACTTGGTGCTTTGCTGGGAGAGAACAGAGTTCAACCTGTGCTGTGCGGAGCGCGTCACCTGGACAGGAAGGGCCGGGCTTCTAGCGGGAACCCTACAACAGCCGGCTGGGTGACCTTGCGATGAAGAGCTGTACCTTACCGCGCCTGATTCTTTTTTTCTTCTGAAAAATTAGTCATTTGAAATAGGTGATTTAAAAAATTACTTCTAATCCTAACATTATAAAACAAAATGATATAGTTCCAGGTAGGACAAGTGAAATCTTGTAGCAACAACGAACTGTTCCCACATCATTACTCTCCGCTTATTTATGTCTCATTATAGTGATTTATTATGATCGTGTGATAATTTCTCAGCTCCCCAAAGAACAATCTGTATACCTGGGTTTTTTTCCCCCTCTTTTTATAAAAACATTAGAAAGAAAGGAAATCATTTCCAAACCAAAATAGGAGCAAGAAGTGGGGAGAGAGAGGGCGGGGGGAGAATATCTCTGATCTGGAGATGCTGTTAGTCAAACCAAAGAGAAAAGAAATAGCTCCCCCACTGTATTTCAGTGTTACTGGAATTTACTAATGCACATACGAAGTGTTTTGTGGTGCGGTGACAATTGCTCTATCTGTGTCATATATTACCAGGTCGCTGCTATTCCCAGACGCGTGGTTAGAAAGCTCTCTCGTTTCCCGGGAGATGAACTAATGGTGACACGCTGAGGTCTCCAGGGGCAGGCGGTGCCTCTTTGTGTTTAAAATACTTTGCAAGAGATTCCCCATCCAGAGAGCACTTCTGGGCACGTTCACCTGTGAATAGATACACCTTGTGAATACGCACTTCAGCGCCCATCATATATTTCCATTACACAATAGATATATAACCTCCTCCATGGCTGAGCAGCTGAGGAACTTGGAGAACAATGTCAAATGCAACCGTCTCGTTCTCCTCCCGAGACACACGCACGCTCAGGTAATGATGTCAGGGACACTGACCTCTGACGACAGTGATTCTTTAGCAGAATTCTGCCCATGTGCTTCCTGTAGTGGGAAGAGCAGGGAGTACATTCTGTACAATGGCAAGGGATTTCTCTTGAAAGGTAGGTGCTCATTTTAAAAGCCTTTTCTTTAAGGATGACCTGACATGGTAAGAGAGTTAGGGGTTAGCTCGGTATTAAAGCTGAACATCTTAATTGTTAATAATCATTCCCTTTGAGTCCTTGTTGTTACATTGGTGGTTGAAACTGTGTCTGTATCTGTGACTTCAATACTCAGTTTCGTTAAACAACGTTGTACAAACAAGGCCGTGATGTCCTCGGTCGGGTGCCTGGCAACTCGACTGCGAGGCAGAGGTTTATGTGCACACGTTTGTGCTCCCAGGAGCCACACCTGAGAGGGACTCAGGGAGCCGGACGGGCGAGGGAGACGCTGGGCTGAGGCTCTGTGGCAGCCGAGGCCTCCGCACGTCCACGGGTTGCCTGGGGGCTCAGGGCCCCTCAGAATTGCGGGTCAAGACCAGGGGCCGTGTCTCTGGGTCCCGGGGGGCCAGCCATTGGGTCTGGGCTGCCCCTGGGGAGGAGGTGCAGACCTAGGTGAGGCTCTCCCTTCTGCAGGAGGTGACTTCACGCGAGGAGGGGGAGTATCAGGATGAAGTATGACCGCTCTGAAACGGGCCTGGCGTGGGAGAGCCAGCGCCTCGCAACGTGTCCACACGTCCTGGCCGTCAGCGGGAGACGTGACGGAGGCCCTCAGTGTCCCATGCCCGTGGGGAACCTCCATTCAGTAACTGCGCTGAAGAATGAAAACGTCTTCTAAAATCCTGTGTGTACGGAACACACTTCTCCTGCGGACTCAGCGGTGAAGTCATCACATTTGTTTGATTCGAGGTATTTCTTGTGATGGGACGACTCCGAACGCACACGTAGCCCCGGCAGGGAGCACCTGTGCGGGAATGAATGTGAATGTCCGCGATCTTTCCCACCTGTGTTTGCAGAGGGCACCACATGCTCCCTGCACCCCGTGAGTGTAAGGAAGGGCCTTCTGATAGTTCATTTGACCTGCTGTTAAGTTTGACTAACGGAGCGTACGTGCATCTATCCAGTTTCCAACCCCATCTCCCCAGTCCGTCCAATCCACACGCTGGACAGAACCCCCGTCTGGTGGCTGAATTATGGCAGCATCCTCTGACCGGTCCCCTAACCTCGCTCCTCATAGAGTCTGGTTTCCGCGCGTCAGCCTGGGTCACACTATGAAAAGGGAAGTGGGATGAGCTGACCGCCTGCTTAACAGCCTGTCCTGGTTTCCCGTCTCAGAGTAAGAAGAGTCCTTAGCGTGGCCTCCAGGGCCCTACGCGATCCGACCACAGGCCCTGCTCCTGCCCGGCCCCCACCTGCTGTGCGCCATGCCCATCAGCTCTTCTTTCCTCGACTTTCTGCCCGCGTAGTGCTACAGGGCCTTTGCACTGGCTGTGTCCTCGGTCTGGAGCCGCCTTCCCCAGATGCCTGCACAGCTCGCTTCCTCGCTTCCTTCAGCTATTGACTCAAACATGGTTTCCTCAGGCCTCTTCCTGAACCTCCTACTAAAAGTTCAAGGATTTTCCCACCCCAACGTGCCTGGCTCTTTGCTTTTTCTCTTTGCTTATCATCATTTAGCGAGGTGCTTATTTTATTCATTTTCCTTTTTTTAAAATAAGTTTTTTATTGATTTCAGAGAGAGGAAGGGAGAGGGAGAGAGATAGAAACGTCAATGATGAGAGAGAAGCATTGATCAGTTGCCTCCTGCACGCCCCTCACTGGGGATCCAGCCTGGCTAGGAATTGAACCATGACCTCCTGGTTCATGGGTCAACGCTCAACCACCGAGCCACACCGGGCAGGCCTGCTCACTTTTCTTGCTTATTATCTCTCTCTCCTGCTGGAATGGAAATGTCGTGGGGGGGGGGGGGGCGGCAAGGGGGGGGGGGCTCAGATGTTTGTCTTTCTCTCTGTTCCGCGCCAGAGTGCAGAAACTAATGCTGGTGGGTGATAGTCACTTACCAAATGTGTGCTAGATGGTCACTGCGCATAGAAGGTGCTTTTACACCGCTGGTCCCTGGCGTCATGTCGCTCAAGGTATATCCAACGCCGGAAGGAGGAAGGAAGGAATTTCTGCGGGGCCTGCCTCTCCTGCTTCCTCCGGATATTAAGGTTTCAGAATAGTAACGGACCTTTAATTAGTGTCCCTTATGCCCTGGGCCTTCCCACGTGAGTTGGAAGGCAGTCTTTTTAAAAATATCTGTTTTTATTGACTTTAGAGAGAGAGGAAGGGAGAGGGAGAGAGAGAAACATTGATCGGTTGCCTCATGCACACACCCTGACTGGGGACTGAACCCACAACCTGGGCAGGTGCCCCCGACTGGGAATCGAACCCGCAACCTTCCAGTGCACAGATGATGCTCAGCCAACTGAGCCCCACGGCCAGGGCTGCCGGGCACCCTGGAAGGAGCGGCGGCTCTGCGTTCACATGGGCTCGTCGTGCCCGCCTGTGGCTCCCCCTGCCCCGTGGTGTCAAGAAGGACCATAACCATGTCATGGTGGCCGCTACGTGCCTGTACCCGTTCTGTTCGTTACCGTCCCCTGGGTCCCGTTTAAACAGGATAAGAGACTCTAAGGTCAATTTGAAAGAGATTCACTCCCGGTCAAACCCTACATCGGCTGTGTGGGAGCCACTCTGGGAATTTGGCAGCCAGCACGCCCTTGGATGCCATTTGCCGCGTGAATGTTGCCAGCGTTCTCACGGACGGTGTGGGAGGGTTGCTTGAGAGTGTAAACTTGACGTCGACCTTTGCTTCTCAGTTTGCAGGAAAAGTCGCTTGTTGGTAACACCATTGGGCGTCCGATGCAAAGCATGCCTCTGAGGTGTGACAGCGGTCAGTTGTGTAGACACCATAGGCCCTGCTACCCATGTCAGCTCTTCCCTGTCCTGCTCCTAGGACCAACACAGCACCAGGAAAAGTATGTCTGCCTCCTGGTGGGTCCCCTGGAGGCAGAGTGGGAAATGGAGAACAGAGCTCGGCCACGGCCTGGGCAAGGCGCACGGGGGCTCCCCCTGCCCCGTGCTATCCTCACCCGTGACTGTGGTCCGTGCCACGGTGCCCGCGGGCCTCCTGCCGGCGAGGCAGCTGTCGGTGCCACCGGCCGTGACCAGCCTGGGCTCTCACTGCAGCATCACTTCAGAGGCTGTTCTAGTGCCAACGAGCTCAGCGTGGCAAGGCTGTGCCCACAGCAGAACCACGCGTGGCCTTTGGGCTGCTGGTGGGGGAGGACGCTGTGCCCCTCACAGTGGCTAAGTGCCCGGGGGCAGAACCGTGGTGTGTACATTGTCCCGTCTTCTTGACTGCAGAAATTCGACGTGTGGGGTCTCGGCAGAGATTGGCTTTGGATAAGGGCAGATGCCGGCTCAGTACCCAGATGCCCCCAAGTATTTAGTCGCATGAGAAGGCCAATAATAAGCAAGCTGTTTGATTTTAAAGCAACGAAGGGAAATCATCAGAAGGCTCCCTGGCTGTATTAGGAGTGGATGTTAGTGCCCTGGGGTGGCACTGAGCGGGGGGCGGGGGGCGGGGGGCGGGGGGGGGAGTGATGGAGAAGATGGACGGCAGCGAAGCTGGCGGCTTGAGCATCGCGTACATGCGACTCCTGCGCAGGCTGCCCACCACTCTGCCTGTGGGCACACAGTCAAGAGCAGCGATGTCATGTTAGCTGTTTTACACGAGGGGACGCACATAGATGCATCCGCATTTCCCACAACAACAAATACCTGCTCAGCAGTGACGGGATGCAGAGAGAGAGAAGGCAGGTGCTAGGGGTGGGCAGTGACCGGGGAGGAAACCATTCGTTTATTGAGTCAGTATCTACCTAGAGTCGACTTAGGCTGGTGCCGGGTACAAAAGCCTAAACAAAATCAACCTGAGCCGTGCTTATTTATCCAGGGAAGGAGAGAGGCCATAAAAAAGTGTAAACAGTCCAGCCGGTGTGGCTCAGTGGTTGAGCATCAACCCATGAACCAGGAGGTCACAGTTCGATTCCCAGTCGGGGCACAGGCCCGGGTTGCGGGTTCAGTCCTCAGAAGGGGGCGTGCAGGAGGCAGCCGATCCGCGATTCTCTCTCATCACTGACGTTTCTCTCTCTCTCCCTCTCCCTTTCTCTCTGAAATCAGTAAAAATATTTTTAAAAAATAAACAAAAAGGGATGTAGATTGGTGATTCCGCTAAAACATGTTCATTTTGAATCGTGTGATATAAAGGTAGCTTGCAGGTGCCTTTGAGCTGAGCCCACTGTATTTGAGGTTTCATCAACTCTAAGACGCCATTTGAAAAAAAGAAGTCTCTCTGAGATCAGGATTGTTCTGTCATTGGGGACAGTTGTTTGGCTTTGTGTTTTGTTTGTTTTTTTTCAAACAGCATGAGAAATTCCCAGGTTTTAAGTCTGTAACATTTTGGTCTAGAGTTACACACTTAACTCTAGAAGACTGAAGACGAAAGAGGCTTATTGTTATTTTTAATGTATCCGACAAGAGCTGCTTTCAAAGAAATTTTCAGGCTCACGCAGAGCAGGACCCGAGGCTGGGAAAGTCGGGGCCCCTGACCTTGGGCCAGAGGTCGGGGCGCACGAGGAGTCCGTGCCAAGCGTGCCAAGCGTCTTCGTATAAATCAGTGCCCATCGGCTGGGGAAGCGGACGGAGGAGGCTGACAGCCAGGATGGAGTGGAGCCCCTGACCACAAGCTCCTTACTCATTTCCTGCTGCAAATTATTCAGCAGGGAGCCTGTTTTCAAAGCGCTTATGGGAATTAGGCAGCCGAATCCCCAGGGAGGCTTTGAAATTCCACCTGCAGGGTTTAACGCTTTCATAGCAGCGCTGCGGTGATCTTCTGGCTTCGACCCGTGTTTTAACTTGTAGCCATATTGTCTCTTGTATCATAACAACCGCCCATGGACTGCTTATGCGGCAACTCCCTCGTCCTGCTGATGTCAGTCTTTTTTTCCTATTTGTACTGATTTCAGAGAGGAAGGGAGAGAGAGAGAAACATTAATGATGAGGATCATTGATTGGCTGCCTCCTGCACGCCCCCTGCTGGGGACCAAGCCTGCAACTTGTGCATGTGCCCTGACTGGGAACCATAACCTCTGGGTTCATAGGTCAACGCTTAAGCACTGAGCCACGCGGGTCGGGCTGTTGATGTAAATTTGTTCCTTTGCTCGACCCACCGAGAGCACAGCCTCCCTGAGTTCACGTGAGGTGTTCTAGAACGGGGGCCGGGAACTCACTCTTTCCCACCAGCTGAGTCGCTGCAGCTGGCAGACCCATCTGGCTTATGGCATCACAGACAGAGCATGCATTTCGGACAAATGGACCATGTGATCGGGTGGCAATGAACTAGAGTGGCAACCCAGAGCCAGCCATCCGCACGGGCTCCGCGAGATGCTGCCTTCTGCCTTCAAACAGCCTCACGGAACCCGCTCCCCAGGCGCGGTTCTTTTGCAGCTTTCTCAGGATCAGATGCAAATGTATTAGCTTCCATGCCAACATTTCCCCTTTGAGTTACATTACTAGCGGCTGTGCGGAAATGAATGTTTCCTAGGGAGAAGTGTCTCTAGGTTCCTAGGTCCTCCCTCTCCCATACAGCCTTCCTCCCAACCAAGTATTCCTGACATCCTTGGGTGGGCCATAGGGCCTATCCTGGACTCTCCCCTAGAGTGACTTGCTCTGTAGTAATGTTTGTGAGAAAGGAAGCAAAGATACACGGGAAATGTACTTCTGTTTTTCGCAGTGCCTATATTCTAAGGGTGCTGTGCGAGTTGATGCAGAGAGTGTAAGTAAAGTGCCTAGTACAGCGCCTGGGTCGGGGCAGACAGCAGCTCTCATGCCTGCAACATCGCCGCCTGGTGTTGTGGGAGGAGCACACCCCTTGTGCGATAATTGAAGTTTCCTTTTAAACATACAGCAATGCAAAAGTGCTGTTGCTATATAACAACAACTAAATTAAAAATCGCAAGCAAAAATAATAATTTCAGCAACACACATCTAAGTGAGAAGCACAGAAGCCTTTTGGGAACTGACAGAGAGGAATCTTTAATAACAGAGACATCAAACGATCCCCAGAAATGTGTAATAAGGGGCAGAATTTCATATTAACAATGAAGTAGGCCACTGTGGATCGTTAGTGAGTTTGTATCACAGTCAGTCAAGTTGAGTTGTTGGTGTCCGAGTGTTACCTAGCTTCTGGATGACTTTCTGTTTATCACATCATTGCTCTTTAAAGAAACCTACAGTTGGTCAAAAATGTCTCCATCTGGCTTCGTCGTTGGAGCCCCTTTCAGTGCCAAGCCACGGACAGGATAAAGAAGTGTTTGCTGACTTCCCTGGAATGATGAAGTGGGAGTTAGAGGAGAAGAGAATAGCCACCAGGAAGGCATTGAAAACTCTCATCAAGTGCCAGCAGGAGTAAGAATTGTTCCAGAACTTTGGAAAAACTTGGGGCACTCTGCTCAGTCTATCCTGTGACCCAGCAATTCCCTCCTTAGCTCCGTGCCCAACATCACTGCATACACGTGTGCTCTGAGAGACCTAAGTGAGAATATTCGTAGAGTCACTGTAACTAATAAAAAGCTGGAAACGATCTAAATTCCCATTACCAGCAGAAGAGATGAGCTAACCGTGATGGAGTTGTACAATAAAGCACCACAGAGCCATGGCAACATGCCCACTACCGCAATGCACAACTGCCTGAGTGACTTTACAAACGCAACATGGAGCGAAAGAATGGGGATTGAGCCCGGCCGGGTGGCTCAGTGGTTGAGCATCTACCTGTGAACCAGGAGGTCACGGTTCGATTCCTGGTCAAAGCACAGGCCCTGGTTGCAGGCTCAATCCCCAGTGTGGGGCGAGCAGGAGGCAGCCGATCCATGATTTTCTCTCATCATTGATGTTTCTATCTCTCTCTACCTCTCCCTTCCTCTCTGCAATCAATCTATATATATAAAAGCCTAAGCAACCATTAGAACTGGCCGACCATTGACCAGTTGCTATGATGACGCACCGACCACCGAGGAGCAGACGCTCAATGCAGGAGCTGCTCCCTGGTGGTCATGTTGCTCCCACAGCCAACCTCCTGCGGTCCTTCCCCCCGGCCAGCTGGCCCCAATCGACCTGATCGTCCCCGATCACCAGCCAGGCCAAAGGACCCCACCCGTGCATGAATTCGTGCACCTGGCCTCCAGTACAGCAGTCGCCAACCGATGGTCTGCGAACCACTGGTGGTCCGTGAGGTCCGAAAGGTTGGCAACCCCTGCTCTAGTCCTATATAATAAAAGCATAATGTGCAAATTGTCCCCTCGACCAGCAGTTCCACCACGTGCTATGATGTACGCTGACCACCAGGGGGCGGCGTGGAACATGGCAGGCGTCAGGGATGCAGCACTGGCAGTGGGCAGCCATGGAGGCGGTGCTAACCCTCATGAGCCTCCATGAGAGCAGGACCACAGTGGGATGGTGGAACAGGTGAGCAGGTGGTGCCAGGCCAAGGCGGGTGGGAAGTGGGATTTTGAGGCCACAATCTTGATGCTAAGGGTGACCAGCTGAGGCGGCAGGGAGCAGGGCTGCCGCCCAGCTTACAGGCACTGAGGGAGCCACTCTATCCTCCCATCCCCCGACCACCTATCCCCCCAGGACACCACCAGCCCGACCTATAGTTCAACAGACAGAGAGCAGCAGACCGCAGGCCCTGATCACCCAATCAGGTCTGGGCTCTAGGCTGACATTGGAAGTTGGGGGTGGGTGGCAGCAACCAACTTCCCAAGGTACCCGAGCTGGGGGCTTCGACCTCTCACAGGCAGGGTGAGAGGGACAGAGGTGTGGGGAGAATGCGGGGTGTAGGCCAAACTTGCTCTCACTCCCCCTGCTACCCTCCCCAGGATGCCAGGGTTCACACACTGGGGAAGCCCCTGCGCTCAGGTGCCTGGTGCCTGTCCGCACCCGTGAGGCCTCTTCTGGGTGAGCCGGGACGCAAGCGCCGGGGCCACTGGGGCCAGTCGGGCTCCCTGTGGGTTCATGCAGGAGCTGGTCTGTGAGGCCGGCTGGCGGCCTAGAGGCCCACCCTGTGCCCCGGCCTGCAGTGTCCAGCTGCACTCAGCGCATCTCCACGTGGGAACTCGGGCACTGTGACTCAGCAGAGGGAGGCGCGTGAGGGCCCAGAAAGCCCAGGTGCGGCCCATGGCCCAGAGGTCAGCTGGGACCTGCCCTTCCATGCCAGACACTTGTGCTTCAATCTCTGGCCAGGCCTAAGGACCCCACACATGCAAGAATTTCTTGCACCGGGCCTCTAGTATACAAATAAAAAAGAAGGGCAATCTGCTTTGCTCAAAGTGCACTGCTTAAAATGTCAATCTCCCCTTAACACACCCTCCAAGGTGACACAAAACATTAACCATCACAACCCTCTGCATTTAACTATAACGAGTCTAGTGTATGTCTGCGGCATCATTTCTGACTCCTGTGCACAAAAGAGCTGGTTCTGTATTTGGATGGATCGGACTAAAAAGATGTGCTCCTCACGTCCCTCGTTTTGTCGTCCTAATTTTGCTTCATCTTTCTACGTCTTTGGTGAGCATTGAAACTTCACTCCCTTGTGGGCTGTCCTCTACTAATTGGAAAGGACATGTGTGCACTTAGGAGGTCCACGTGTTACTTATAGTTTGCATCCATGATTTATCTCGGAACGTCCTGGGCAGCCCCTGCTCCCGTGCCTGTGGCACCGTGCTGTGACGTGCCAGGATGAGGACGTGTTCAAGCGTGCTCTCCGCCTCTGTGCTGTGCGCGTCCCAGGGATGAACCGTTTCGGCCTGTGCTGCCTCCGGGTGGAGAGACAGTAGCTTCTCCAAGTGCCCCGTGACCCCACCGCCACCCTCCTCTCTTCCCTCCCTCCCTCACTCTCCCGGGCCCGGGGACTGTGTTCTCCTGTGGAGAACTCCATTGTGGTTGGCAGCCATGCCAACCTGAACTCATTTCCTCTGCGGGGCGGGTTCACTAGCTGAGCAAGTCGAGGACACAGGCTACCGTGTTTGTCATGACACCCTTGTGAACAAGAGAGAAAAAGGAAGGTGGAGTATGAGTGTGAGTGTAAGAAATTGCAGTGGATGGAAACGTTGTGTTCGAAGCGTATGGATGAGGGAGTTGATGTCATTGCAAAAGCTCCCTGCGCGGGTGGCTGTCCTGAGGCCACCTGGCCTTCCCTGTTCCGGTGACTCCTCTGCCCGAGGGTGGGGGGATACGGTCCAGGAGATGCTGTCCTGTTTGGATACTCAGGGTTTAGCTGGAAACACCACGTACACAGGACACTCATTTAACAGGGCTGTGCGTACAGCGACAAAGGCACATAAGTGTGGGTGCGGGGTGAGGGGACAGAAGTGAGGTCACATGCAGGTGACTGAGCAGCTGAACTCCCAGTTGACTTGTAGTTTATTTCTGAGACTTCTTCAGGGACTTTCAGTCAAGTCCCTCTTTTGGGGGAGGATACAGGACAGTGTCATTTACAGGTAAAACAAATAAACAGCCTTGCCCTCTTCCTCCCCCCTCAAAATCAGGGCCAGCACACTCACCCCGAGATTGGACGGAAAGAAGTGGTGAGTGTAGGCGGTTCATCTGGGACAGGAATGGGACTGGGCTTTCACTGTAGACGTTTCTAGCTGCTTAGCATGTTTCTCTTCCGAAACATGTATGGCTCCTGTAACATCAAAACTCAGATCTGCTTTCAGTTTTATAAAGGAGTGACCCATAACACATATAGGACTGAAAAGAGAGCTACCCCCCACCCCGCCCCACAGTAAAAATGCCGGGAGCTGCTTGATGCCTTTTCTCTCTCTGTGTCTGCACATCTCCGTGGGCGGGGCAGGGCTTGCCACCAGACGCACCTCATT
The DNA here is from genome assembly GCF_964212035.1 of Myotis nattereri. Lineage (NCBI taxonomy): Eukaryota > Metazoa > Chordata > Mammalia > Chiroptera > Vespertilionidae > Myotis > Myotis nattereri. The sequence goes on from NC_138086.1 coordinate 79,653,182, forward strand.
AATCCACCCACAGGCCATTGGTGGGATTGTTCTAACTCATTGCAGAGACCAGTGAAGTGTGTGTGCGCGTGTGTGTGTGTGTGTGTGTGTGTGTGTGTGCGCGTGTGTTTTAATGACAGTACTAGCTATGGAACTACCGTGACATTTTTGAAGCAACTGTTGTTGTTTTTAATTGGCCACATACAATCCCGCCCTTCCTCTCTGTAAGTCAGGGTGCTGTTATGTGCCTTCAAAGCACGCTTGACCCACTTTGAAACGTCACCTGCCTCTCAGTGCTAGCTAGTACTACTGCTTTACTGCAAACAATTGTAGAGCAAACGATGCGATAAAGAAACGTGTCGTTGCCAATCATATTCTGTAGTATCTTGTTTACTTTTCTCCTTCTCTTCAAAATACTGATTTTTTCTTTTCTGGATGGGTTCACTAGATTTGCACCAAGAGAGAGAACAAAGATGTATCCAGCGTTGGCAGTAAGGGATGAAAATCAAAATGCAACGGAGTTGTATTCTTTGGGGAGCTAGAGGTAGGAAGGTACCGCAGCCACGGTTGCTATTTGCACTTCTTCCCTGGACATAAAGGCACAGGCACCGGCCCCTCTCCCTCCTCCCAGCCATCTCGTTCCACGCACGCGGCCTCCACATCTCACACACGTGGGGGTGAAAGCCTTTCTAAGGACATTCCCGGGGACCAAAGGGGACAGAGACGGGGTCTTAGAGAAGAGGGTTGTGTGAGGGCGGAGGCAGAGATTGCGGAGCTTGTATCGCAAGCCGAGGATCCGAGGAGCCACCGAAGCCGGGAGATGCCGGGCGAGTCTCCCCGGAGCCTCCAGCAGGACTGTCACCCCGACACCTCGATGTCTCACGCTGGGTCTCCAAAGCCAGGCATCGACATCTCCTCATCTTGGCGACAGTTGATTAGAAGTCGTTTTAAGTGTTTCAAAGACTTAAAAAATTACAGTCTTGACAATAAATAAAAGACCACAGGTTCTCGCACATACCCTCTCAGACTCTAGTTGTCAGTCATTCTTTGCAAGTGAGAATGAAATGAGATGTTACTCACATGCTGCCAATTTCAAAACCTCTTAAACTCTGGCAGGGCAGGGAGAAAAGCCAGAGAAAGGACTGGGAATAAGGAAGAAGGGTAGTGAATCTTGGCACTAAATTGTATGGGTGTAGTTACACTCTCCCTCTTTTTAAAATAATATACTCTAAGGTCATGCATGAATACCCTTTAACTATTAGAGTAAAGGTTATGGAAAAACGAAGTACTTAATAATAATTTATCTTCTGGATTCCATCATGTATCATATGCACATACTAATTGTGTAGCAACAATAATGATTCCCACTCATATTTCATTTCACAATTTATAAAGGTTTGTTAATAAATTATGTATTTAAAGTGTCTACAGAAATGGATTTTCACAACCACTCTGTATGGTACACAGAGAACGTGGTTATTACCCCATTTTACAGACAAGGAAACTGAGACTCAGGCTGCCCAAGTTCCTAGAGCGCACGTCAGAACATTGACCAGAACCTGGGCCCCTCCTGCCAGCCAGGGAGCTTTCATTTCTTCCTGCCGAGTGTGGGAAAAAATGATTAAACTCTATGGATCTAATCAAAGTGTAGGTGTACATATTCTTATCTATTCCTATAGAAGGATTTGGAGTTTTACACATAAGAAAAACAATTTGCAAACCTCTTTGCTTCATGGCTTGTTTCTCTGAACATCTGCTTTGGTACTTTTTGGCTTGATCATGAAATCGAATGCAGGGTGGAGAGAAGTCATATTTAAATGTATTTGCTTCACTGTGAAAACATGGCATGCTACTACAGATGGATGCGGTTTAAGAAGAAATGCTCCTGTTGGATTGGACGGGAGGTGATTTTTTTATGATAGGAGAGGATGAAGTAGGTTGTGGTTTTTTTATGTTATCTACGGCCTATGGGTGGAATGAGGTTGACCCAACAGGGCAATTCATTATCGCTGGAAGGCCGAGGAAACTTCTAGGAAATAATTTTAAAATATTTATACACTAAGTTCCCCTAAATCCTTAAGAAAGAAGAATGATTCATGATTCGGTGCAATGAAAGACCAATGTGTTTTATGCCAGTAATTTGGCAGGTTTACTTGAATAGAATGAATATGGATACATTTTGAGGGAGGATTCAGAAAAGTCCTTTACATTTAATGATGCATTAAGGAACTAATCGTTTAGCTGAATTGATACCTGGAAAATAATCTCCATCCCATAGAAATTTGCTTCAAATGCAGACTATTTCCCAGAAAATGGCTAAAAATGTCATAGATGAAGCCTACCAGAGTCAGGTCTGTTTTCCCTTCTGCTTCTGATGATGGTACAGTGACATTCCAGAATAGCACTATTCCGAGCGTCCGCGGCCCTGGAGAGCGGGAGACGCTTGTCTGCAGGCCACATGCACTCCCGGCCGGAGGCCCTGTCAGTCATGCGTCATGCGTGATGCATTTTCATCTCCGTAGGTAAATGTACATGAAGGCAAAATGCACCACCTCCATCCAGCACTGGGGTGTTGAAACGGAAAATACCGATTGGAGAGTGAAGAAATCCGAACGCTGACGTCGTACGGAACTCGCCTCCGTGATGCCACGGAAGGGGGTGCTGAGATGGCTCGCTGAGCAGACATGACGCGTGGGTGCGGGGACCTGATGAGGATCTCAGGGGGGCTGGACTTCGGAAGTGGGGGGCCTTCTAGGATTGAGGGGGGCACTCTAGGAATGAGGTGGGGGAAAAGGAATGTGTGGGTAAGAATAACAAGTATATTCAGGTTCGTGCTTTCTGCAGTTTCGGGCATCCCTGGGGGTCTGGATACACATCCCCTGAGGATCGGGGGGTCTGCTGTGACCCAGTAGGAGAGGTAAGAGCCCTGTTTAAACCGTCTGGACCAGGGATCCCAAGACATTTAGACGTTCCTCTCTACCTCGCCGGCCCCTGGACCACCAGCACCCGGGGCTCGCGCTGTGCTGGCCGTGCCCTGCCGTTGGTCACTTTTCCTACTTCCGACATAGGCCCTGGCCCGTTTGCCTTGTTTGAGGCCTGGATACTGCCGAGCGCCTGCTCTCTTCGCTCCGCTTCTCCCCAGGGCACAGTGTCTTCCCCTCCATCCACGCGTGACGAGTTCACTCCACACGATGCCCGGGGCGGCATGCGCAGTGGGGAGGGTGGGGCCCTGGTGGCAGTGTGTTTGGTAGAAAAAGTAACAGCGGCTCAGACAGATGACCGCTGGATCTGCCCCGGGGCAGAAGCTCTTAACGGGGAGGGAGCACTGGGAGGTGCCGGCTACTCGAGGCCCTGGGAGGACTGACCTCTCCCAGCCCGCCCGGTGCTCCCGGCGGCCTCTGACCTCAACATGTGTTGATGCCGATGACGCCGTGGCGCACACATCTGCCCTGTGAACTCCTGTCAAGGCAGCTTCCTCCCCCCACAGCCCCGCAGACCCGACCGCCCCTTAGGAAATGCCAGAGTCGGCCCCGCAGTGCCCTAAATCTGTGTTTCTGTCAGTCACACAAGAAGCCAAGACACCCAAGTCACGTCATTGCGCGGAGGCGCCTGCCCAGGCAGGTTGGGATATTCTGGAATTAGCCTCCATCCCCTACCCCCTCGGCCCCCAAACCCTGCTTCGCCCTCTGGAATACAGAGTCGGCCACGAGGGAAATACCCTTCAAGCTTAAGCTCTTCTCACACTATCTCCTCCAGTTCATTCTCCAGCTGAAATCTGGCTCTCCCTGGAGGACACTTGCTGAGTCTTCTCGAGTAGTCGTGGTTATTTAAAACTATATATAAAGCTTATTTAAGTATAAATACCCTTTCTGAGATTGTCACCACCTCTTGTCACTTTGACATTATCTTTAGCTCTCTGCACCTGCAAATTGCCTAACAGAAGACACACATACCCCCCCCCCACACACACACACGCTCTCACAACCTCCTCCACACACACCCACACGTGTATTATTTCCCTCTGTTCACGTCTCCTCTTCCGAATATAAAGGAGTGAACAATAGAATGCTTCACATCCAGTAGGTGCTCATTATCTAGGTGATGCGCAATACGGCTAATTCTTCATTCCCTTATTGCGCGTGGCACGCGGAGAAAGTACTGTGGGGCTCTTAGCTGCTTGAAGTGTTCGCATAACCTATGGGAGCGTCATTCGTCTTGGTGGCAGCTAGGAAAGGAGCAAAGACCAATTTGTCTCCTGTTTGACTCATATTTCCACTTAAATGTAGAGAGATAAAAAGCCAGAGACAGCTTGTACTAATTAGGAGGAGAAAATTTAGGGGACTCTTGCTCTTGGCAGTGCTCAGAAGACCAAGGTCAAACACATGCATCCCGTAACCCTTGGCTGCTCAGGGGAGCCGGGCATTGGGCGAGGGCACTTTGTGGAGCCATCTTGTGGGTCCTGCAGCATGGAGTCAAGAGGTTTTGCACGTTCATTTCTTAAGTGGTCACTGGGAAAGCATAATATCCTGATTATTCATTAAACGTCGTTATTAAGAGTATCAGTCTCAGCCTGGAAGATTAATACACCTGGGTCTGTCGCTCCCTTGAGGTGCCAGTTAGTTACTCTGTTGCATAAAAATTGGCTTGGACAATGAGCTTCAAGGCCTGACTCCTCCCTCCATCCCCAGCCCCTTGTCCATCATATAACTTAGCAATGTCATGACTCTTTTGACTGATATGTGGCTCATTTGCATGGGATAAACACGACCAATGATCTACTTTCTTGCCTTCCCTGAAAACTACAGCTTTCTTATCCATTCATCTCCTGATGGGCACCGGGACTGCTTCCAGGTCTTGGCTATTGTAAATACCCCTGCCATGAGCATCGGGGTGCATATATTCTTTCGAATCAGTGTTTTGGGTTTCTTCAGATATATTTCCATAAGTGGAATCACTGGGTCAAACAGAAGTTCAATGGTTAATTTTTTGAGTAAATTCCATACTGGTCTCCACAGTGGCTGCATGAGTCTGCATTCCCACCAGCAGTGCACGAGGGTTCCCTTTTCTCCACATCCTCATCAACACTTGCTTGTTGATTTATTGATGAGAGCCATTCTGACACGTGTGACGTGATATGTATTATGGTTTTAATTTGCATCTCTGACAGTTAGGGATGTTGAGCATCTTTTCATGTATCTATTAACCATTGTCTCTATCCAGGTCTTTTGCCCATTTTTTAAATTGGATTATTTGTGTGTTGTTGTTGTTTGTGTGTGTGTGTTTTCTATGTTGAGTTGCATACGTTCTTTATAAACTTTGGATATTAACACCTTATCAGATGTATTATAGGTGAATATGTTCTCCCATTCAGTGGATTGTCTTTTCATTTTGTTGATGGTTTCCTTTGCTGTGCAGAAACTTTTTGGTTTGATATAGTCCCATTTGTTTCCCTTGATCAAAGAGTCATATCAGAAAATATATTGCTATGAGAAAAAAAGCTTTCTTTTAGAAGTTTACTGGTTTAGAATCTAATGTTTAAGCCTTTAATCCATTTTGAGTTTATTTTTGTGTATGGTGTAGGAAAGTGGTCTAGGTCAGTGGTCGGCAAACTGCGGCTCACGAGCCACATGCGGCTCTTTGGTCCCTTGAGTGTGGCTCTTCCCCAAAATACCGACTTCTGCGCATGGGCCACGAAGTTTCAATCTCACTGTACATGCACACCCACACGTGGTATTTTGTGGAAGAGCCACACTCAAGGGGCCAAAGAGCCTCATGTGGCTCGTGAGCCGCAGTTTGCTGACTACTGGTCTAGTTTTATTTTATTTTTGCATGTTTCCATCCAATTTTCCCAACACATCTATTGAATAGATGGTCTTTACCCCATTGTATGTTCTGACCTCCTTTGTCAAATAGTAATGGACCATAAAGGTGTGGGTTTATTTCTGGGCTCTCTATTCTGTCCCATTGATCTATATGTCTGTTTTTATGCCAGTGTTATGCTGTTTTGCTTCCTACAGCTTTTTAGTAGAGTTTGACATCAGGTAGCATGATTCCTCCAACTTTGTTCTTCTTTCCTGATACTGCTGTGGCGATTCCAGGTCTTTTGTGGCTCCATATAAATGTTTGTCCTAGTTCTGTGAAATGCACCCTGGGTATCTTGGTAGGCACTGCACTGAGTCTATAGATTGCTCTGGGCAGCGTGGGTATTTTAACGATGCTAATCCTTCCTGCTCATGACCACGGTATATGCTTAGAAAAGCACCTTTTGGGAATGCCAGACTCCAGCTTTGCATGCGGTGTGTAGAAGATAATTCACTGCCCCTTCTTGGATCAATTCTGCTACCTCAGTTACTTTGTGAGAGATAATTGACATTGTTTATGCTGGGATCACTGTATGTGATGGATTAGTTCCACTGGTTGAAACTGGTTAGCTTCATATCAATCACAGAATTTCATGAGCAACCAGATTCAAATTCTATACAAAACACAAGAGATTTCCAGGAATACAGCCAGACTGAACTTTACTAAAAGAGCAAACATATTATCTCTTTTCAGAAATCTTCAATTTTCCAAAGTAATGAAAAAGTTGACAATTCTGTGGACTATTAGTACAACCATTAGATATGGTCAGCATGTGTTACAATTTAAAAATTTCAGGATATGACTATTACTAAACATTGTACTTTTATATCAAAGCATTTGAACCTTAAAGTAAATATATTTAAAGCCACATTTAAAAATTAATCAAGAGTATATTTTTTCCTATAAACATTATGAATTAGTTCAAAAGGAGGCATTAAGACACACGTTAGTTATGTTCAAAGGAGTACATGGTGGGGATGTATTCTAAAGGCAATTTCTTCTTGTCATCTTGAAGATTCATGAAATACTAATGGAAATAGTATTGTGCATTAAAACGCTCAAAGGCAGACAGCCCATCCATAAAAGTAAACACATTTTAAGGAACCTTAAACTTTTATGACGTGTGTCTTCTTTTGTGATCTTTTATCTAGTTGTTTATCTTCTTACATTGTATACTCTCAGATCTTGTTTTCTTGTAGCCTTCCACGTTTAGAGATAATTAAAGACCTCGTCTCTCTGACCTTCAAATGTTATTCATTCCCTCCCACCTAAGTGTTCTGATGTCTTGCAGCTTCTCTACACTGATCTGCTTTGCTGGGTTTCCCTAGCATTGTCCTTTGGACTGAGAGGTGTCGGGGCTGAATCAGACCATCTGCCATCTATAACAGGACAATATTTAGTGATAGTCATATCATGTTAGTGAGGGGAGAGGAATGACTTGAGTCAGAACCAATATCAACACAAGATCAAAATACCCAATTGCCAAGTATAATGTGTCGCCCTAAAGTGTCCAAACAATATAGAGCATAGTTTACTCATGGACAGACCCATGATTTCAAATGGGTCAATAGTACTCAACTCATAGGTAAAATTCTTACTGTGTTTCTTTTTTAATTCCAGTTTGGCCACAAAACTTGAGAACCATCTCACTATTCTTTTTTTCTGCAAAACCATTTATGCTCAGACTTCATGGGCCTTGATACCTCTGAATGTACCTTTGGCTGCCAACCATATTGCTCTAACTGAACCACATCACTTTAAAAGACTGTCTTTACTTTCACACATCTTCTTACAGAATTTTTCAACTTAATTCTCCTGCTCCTTTTTAAGGTTAAACATCTTTTCTTCCCTTCTTTCTCTTTCTCCCTCCCTCATTTTCCTCTCTCTTCTTTTCCTTCCCCGCTTCCTCCCTCCCTCCCTTCCTTCTTACCTTCCTGCTTCCTTTCCTCCTTTTATACCTCTTACTCTCTCTCCCTCTGTCTCTTTCTTTCCCTTAGCTCATCTGCATCCAGTTCATCCATCCTAGGTCAGGACTTTTTACATCAGGTGTTTTCTTCAAAACTGAATTCTCATTTACAACATTCTTAACACCGCATACATGGGCTATCTTTTCTGTGTTCAGTAAACTGGATAGGCAGCATAATTCTCTCCAAGTTACAGGCTGTGGGATTTAGCCTATGGTGGCTAAATGATGCTAAACACTCATAGGGTTCATTTACTGAAAATTCCTTCCCTGGGAAATGATTGATTTGCCTAATTTTATAAAACAGTCGCTCTGGTGAATTGCCCATTCTTGGAGTCATGTCTATTTTAGTCATCTTGGTTTTTATTAACAGAGCAGCCATTGTTATATTGGTCTATGTAAGTGTGGACTTTATAAAAGTTTTTTGGTGTTTTTTGTAATAGCGATTAACCACCGGAGACTTTGGCAAAAGTGTACACAGTTCAGATATAATATGTATATATTCTGCAGATCTAATGTACAGCCTGGTGACGAGAGTTAATAACACTGTGTTGCAAAGTTAGAGTTGCTGGGAGTAGACACAAAGGTACCTGTGCCAGACGATGAAGGAGTTCATTAGCTTCATCGTGGTGGTCGTGTTGCAGGGTAGAGGAATATCAAAGCCTCATGTTGTACATGTTAAGTATGTACAGTTTTTATTTGTCAATTAACCTCAATAAAGTTGGGGGAAATTTTACCAAACATCAAAGAAGCAGATCTTGTGGTTGTGTATAGAGAAGTGTGCTCAAGGTGATGGGGTAAAAATAGGATAACCCTGGATCAAGAGGCCATTGTTGAGATGGGCATTTGTCACTCAGCAGTAAAGCTGGAGTGAGCATCTGGGTAATTTGACCAAGGGCTTCGAGAGAGAGAACATTCTAGAGAGTGTAGATGGTTACACACAGACACACAGTGTGGACGTCAGGAAAGCACCGAGGACAAAGGGTGAGTTGTCAGTTGCTAAGAGGAATAAGTTCAGCCTCGGTCTGGACTGACCAATCAGAATGGCAGGGCTTCCCTCACGATCAGACATTCACAGGGACAGAATTAGCTCCAGTGACTTGGCTGTGGTCACAAGGATGAGAACGTAGACACGTCTTTAACTGGCTTGCCCCCGCTTCCTCACATGGAATGCACGCTGAATATGAGGTGCAATCACAGGTTGACTCTGGAGATGAGAGGATTAATACTTTGTCTAAGCCGCCCAGCCACAGAGACACTATTGAAGGGACATGATAGCATTTGCATTTTTATTTGGAAGACTAATCGCCTGGGGTCTCCTGAGGTCACACGTGAATATCTACCCCGCTCTTCAGAGACTGCAAGCGTCTCCATGGCCGGTGGCTGAGACAGAGTGGCTCTGCACCGAAACTGACCGCGCCCCGTCTTTTAGCGGACAGGGTAGAGAATCGGTGAATCATTTAGATGTAGGAGGATGTACCGAACCCCATTAACAGCCTTGTACATCCATTTAACTAGGAAGCAGAGGCGTGGCTGCGTTCGGGGCTCATCTTGGGACAGTGGGTTCAAGTCCAGGCTTCCTGTAGACACTGCAAACTACGTTTCTGACATCCAGGTCATCCCTGTCAAACCCAAATAGAAATAACTGCTCTGCCTGCCTCTCAGTAGACTGTGAGGTTTACTTGGAAATGTGCCATAGAATTATTTATTGCTATTACTTTTCCCTAAATTTAGAGTAAAATCACATTCCTGAGGGCCAAGTACATGCCAGGATTTGCCCAGTGTAGGCAAAGTTGCCATTACGTTACAGGCGAGGAAAGTAACGGGGAGAGTTACCTAAAATCATGTTGGTAATGACTGTCACTGGAATGAGAAGTGAAGTCATTTGATACGATGTCCTAGTCCCCTTCTCTTAAACCAAGAACAAACACCTACAGCGTGACTGGCCCTTCACTCTATTAGAAGTCGGTGTCCTCTGGGGAAGGGAGGACACCTTAGAATGGCGTGGTCACTGCTCTTAGCCACAGAAACGGACCTCTTTTCGCCTGTTTTCATCCTGTCCTCTTAAAAATTTTTTTAAAATCAGGAGTCCTTAGATCAGCGGTTCTCAACCTGTGGGTCGCAACCCCTTTGGGGGTCGAACGACCCTTTCACAGGGGTCACCTAAGACCATCGAAAAACACATATATAATTACATATTGCTTTTGTGATTAATCACTATGCTTTAATTATGTTCGACTTGTAACAATGAAAATACATCCTGCATATCAGATATTTACATGACAATTCATAACAGTAGCAAAATTACAGTTATGAAGTAGCAACGGAAATAATTTTATGGTTGGGGGTCACCACAACATGAGGAACTGTATTAAAAGGTCGCGGCATTAGGAAGGTTGAGAACCACTGCGTTAGATTAACACAAAGGGGTGAATGAACTAGTGAATGAAGGCCCTGGCTTGGCTGTTGTGAATTCACAGAGGTATCTGAGAGCTGGCCGGTGTGCTGCTCTCACAGGGAAAGCTGATACGACTCTCCTGTGCTTACTTTCTACAATCTCTGGAAAATACCAAACAAAGGCTTAGGATTGTTGGTGTATTCAGTGTTGTCTCCAAGGAAACAATCTCCCCCCTCCCCCCCCCCTTTCTCTCTGTGGAGCCTGAGAATTACCGTGTAGGAGTGACCCGGTGGAGGGACCTGTCAAATTGTGTTAAATATTCATTTGCTCACTTTAACATCTGGATAAAGACCGTTTTACGCTTTGGAAGATACGTATCCAAAAGAAATCCGAATTGACTTGATGAACTATCTTTCTCCCAAGAAGAAGGATAAATAAGCCGGGACCATATATTTTTCTCATATTGCAAACCCATAAAAAATGCCATAAAGAGAAATCAAAGTAGTAATGGATCGGTAGAACTGCTGAGATCGTTGTAATATTTTTCCAAATACTTTAGCATAGCCATATTGATTTTCGATACATATGTATGCAGAAAGGCACAGGTGTTTACAATCTTGGTATAGTTTGTAATGAATTTTAAAGGCGTTACAAACAGCAGCAGCAACCCATGAATGATTAGCATTTCAAACCCAAGGTGGATGGAAAGTATGATGAAACAGCAAATTATACTTTTTAATAAGTGCATTGTTCTGCTGAGATGATTGTATTCGCCGACAGCCAATTCTGCAGTGATGAATTATTGTGTAAAAGCTTTTCCCTATGATCTTTTTGGTAGGCAGTTAACAACTGCTCAGCTAACTTTCATGTATGCATTTATCAATCTTTGCTTTAGTAAAATTCACACCAGGTTAACTAATAAATGTTTTTAACAGTATATGTACCCTTTTCAACTGCTCTTTCATTGAAATTATCAAAAGCAACATGATTTTCCCAACCATGAAGAGGTGAGCATAATCTGAAGACATGGCAAGGCTGGGGCATAATCTGGGTCTGTACCTGTTGCCCTTCTCAACCGGAAGCACTGACCACTTTCTAGACCTCTGCTGTTACCTTGTCTTCAAACAGTGGGGCATATGCCAGGGCCCCTCAAACTGTCATTGTCCCAAGGCCAAATTTCTATCTTATCTGGCACCTCTTTTATATTTAGGCCTTTAAAAATCAAGGAAAATTCTTCTATTTCTATCTATTTTTTGACCCCTAGGTAGATTAAGTATAAGAGAAAACTAGCATGCTTATTTTTAAATTGGAACATAATGGAAAGTTTACACCATATCAAAGTTTTATGTTTTCTATTTTATTTGTTAGTTTATTTTGCTCATCAGTTTACACATAAAAATGAAGTCATATGGTACTTGTCTTTCTCTGACTAGCTTATTTCACTTAGCATAATCACTAGGTCTATCCATGCTAAAAGTAAGAGTTCCTTCTTTTTTACACTAGAGTAGTAAATGGACCACAACTCTTTTGTTCACTCATCTACTGATGGGCACTTGGTTGACTTTCAAATCTTGGCTGGGTGAAAAAGGTCAAGGGATTGAGCAACACAACAAAACAAAACTCAGACACAGACAGACAACAGTAGGGTAGTTACCAGAGGGAAAGGGACGTCGGGGGAGGTAGAAGAAGGTAAAGGGGGGATAAATGGTGATGGAAGGAGACTTGACTTTGGGTGATGAATGCACAATATAATATACAGATGGTGTGTTATAGAATTGTACAGCTGAAACCTATATAATCTTATTAACCAACGTCACCCCAATAAATTCAAGAATTTTTTTTAGGTTTTATGTTTTCAGATTGTATACTCTCATGCTGTTTTAAGCTTCTGTTGATTGATTAGTAGTTTGATGTTGTTGATCTGAGTTAAGAGACACTGGCCAGGAAAAGGCTGGGCCGGAGAGAAGAAAAAGACCTTCCCCTTGCTGGGACGAATCGGTCAGCGGAGTCTGTGATTTGTCCGATGGGGGAGCCGGAGTTGTGGGAAGAGCTAAGGTCAAGGGAAGAGCCCTGGCGCTGAGGAAAATCACAGCATTGGCGCTGGGGGTATAGGAAGAGATCGAGAGAGAAATTAGAAATTCACTTGGTAATTAAAATATTAAAATCATGTGTAATTACAATGCAAAGCTGTTGGACATTATTATATGGTTTCGAGTTCAATAATGTATTAGATACCGATTTTAGAAGTCGCTTTCTCTTATTCTCATTTCTTCTTAGTCTCACGCTCTCTCTGACGTGTTAACATATCTCAAATGACTAACAAAAGGCCAGCGTTGTTGTTTGTTTCTGTGGAACTGAACTTATTAAATGGGTCGGACTGTGAGGCAGAACCGCGGCCACCACTTTCGAGGGAGGAAGGCTGGGTCTCCTCCAGAAAACAGGGTCCCCGCGTCCGTCCCCCAGCTCTCCTGTCCCGGCCGGTGCTCACCCCCTTCTTCCTGAGCTCCACCTGCGTCTGCGTTGCCTTGGCCCCTGTAAGCCCGGGTCCCACTGCATTGTTTCTTGTGGATTTTTAATGCCCTCGAGGCGGCCTCCAGGCATGCCGGGTGCCTGCTGCGCTGCCAAGCTGTCTCCGGAGGCACCGCATGTGTCTAGTTAGTGCCTCTGGTCCCAGGAGCCTCGCTTGGGTGGCCTTCCCACCCCTAGTTTCCCAGCAACCCTGTCATTTCAGTCTGATGGTGCAGAACGGACGTGGTTGGGGAATCCTTGCCTTGGGCGAGAGTGGGCGTTAGGATGACATTGCCAAGGAGTTAGCAGGGGAGTCTGGGCAGTTGTTTGGAGGAGCACAAGCACAGGAGAGGGCAAGCAGGGCTTCTCCCATGGTAAATGCGCTGGGATCAGCCCGGTGCCTCGTCCCAGTGCAGACCCGGAGGCAGGCAGCAGGTGGAGGGACCCCTGCCCGTCGGGGACGCCCTTTCCAAGCCTGAGTGCAGACAGCAACTCCAAGAGGCGCCCCTGCCCAGGCCAGTGGGAGGCTTTTTTTTTCCTTTTCAGGTTGGGATGTGTTTTACTGACGCACAAACAGACTAAAAGCTTCCATTTGAAACTCATCAGAAGTAAAAAGGAAAGGTTTGCCCACTGTCAGTGTTCCCTTTATTTTTCTCACACATGCACTTAGGAAGCGAGGTTTACCAGCTGGCTGTTAAAATATTAACACGCAGCAAGAGGTTCCTTCTTTTATCTCCTAATAGAAACAGCTGACGCTATAACCCCCTGGTGTCTCCCGGGCTAATGAGGGAGGCCGAGAGGGAACAGGCCCAGCCACTCTCGTTGCCTAAACAAAGTGGTTCCTCGCCCCCCGAGTCCTTGGCATTTCGCTTCTCCTGGCCTGGTGTCAGGGGTGATGTGTTCCAGTGACCGTCAGCACGGCTAAAGGAGGCCAGGGTGCATTTTACTTTTATTTAGGGTTGGGGTTTTTTTTGTCTTATTTTTTAATTGTAATTTTTAAATTTTATTTTTCCCATCCCCATTTATCCCCTCCATGTCCTCTTCTCCTTCACGCTCCCACCTCCCTCCCCTGCCGTCACTACACTGTGGTCCATGTCCATGAGTTCTCTCTTTTTTCTTTTTTGCTCAGTCCCTTTACCACCACCAGTGCGCGCGCGCGCACACACACACACACACACACACACTCTCAAGAACTATCCACCTGCTCTCTACCTCTGAGTCTGTCTCTATTTTGCTTGCTAGTTGTTTGTTCCTTGAATTCTATATATGAGTGAAATCATGTGGTACTTGTCTTTTCCTGACTGGCTTATGCTAGCATTTAAAAAACAAAATAGGGCCCATAGAATCTTCAAAAAAGTCTCCTGTAAATTAAAAATTTTGAAGCCACTTAGCATATCAGCAGACACTACATGGATATATGATTGCACTGAATGGGACCCACTCCTGACAAAAGATAAAATGATAATGAGAAAATGGTCAGAGTTGTCATTTGTTGGGTGGTGTGACACAGGTGACCTGGTCTGGCGCTCATGGAACCTTGCTGGACAGTGGCCTCACCTCACAGAGGAAGGCACGGAGGCTCGGAGCAGGGACTGGCCCGCTGGCGCCCAGCTACGGAGGGACACACGGAGAGGAGACTCCCACCGAGATGTGTCTGCGTCCTGAATCTGTATTTTTAATCACCAAGCTCTCAACCCATTCGGAGCCACAACAATTTAGATAGAAATTATGTCTGATTTATATGCTATGACAACAGAAAGAGCACGAAGCTCTCTTTGGCACGCAGCCCTTCCTCTTTGGCAGTCACCTAACGTCGTTTTGGGAAGTAAGTGGTGTGTAAATTTCAGATAAAATGTTTAAATGCCTCTGCTCGCCTCAAAGATTCTGCAGTGCATTCTGTGTCTTTAAAGCAGCGAGTGCCACTGGCCCAGGACGGATGTACTGCATGTCCTTGAGGGTCTCCGTCCGGGACAGATGAGAAGCACCTGGAGAAATCAGGTTTCCAGGGCTTGAGATGCCGGTGCCGCCATCTGTCTGTGATTGGAACCGCGGGTTACTGGTGATTTAGGGAATGGTGGGAGTACAATGTGTGGCTGATGGTGGTTCAGGCACAGTTATGCCCGGCCTGTTTGTGTTTTGAAGCAATCTGGGATGAGCTGCTCAAAATTAGAAAGACCATCTATGCGGCACATGAAGAACTGAGAAAACAAACAAACCATGCAGAAAATTGCTGAGGCCTTCCTTTAGAAGTGGCTGTTTGCTTCTTCAGGAAAGGCTTGGTTTGCCACCAGGTTCAGTTGTTTCGGGGAATACAGACGAGGCAGGTGTGGGGACACTACACCTGGAATTAAGCTAACGTAGGAACAAAGATTCCCGATGAGAAGTCTCTGTCAAAAGTGAACGCCTCCCAGAGTGTCTGTGGAAGCAGCGAGCACAGCTGTGACATCACAAAGGATTTCCTGAGGGCGATGGTGACAGACTCGACTGTCCTGGGGCCCTTTCTTAGGGTCCTTGCTGTTTTCACCAGCGCTCGGGCCACAGAATTCCACAAGCACCCAGTTCTGTTTTCCGACACACCCTGTTCCTTTCAGGCCTCGGTTTTGCAGAAGGTGAACTTGTTCATAACAAGCCCGCACTGTGTGAAGCAGAGGCCGCCTGGTTCTCAGAAGAGCATCCTTTCTCTTTCTTCAGTAGGTGCCTGGCACTGTTGTGCACGTGACCTACAGCGCTTCTCCACGCAGCAGTTTGGTGTAGGCATATGTTCAAACCACGGGGGCTAAACGTTAAAGGGTGACTTTGCGATATAGGACATTGAAAACGACTAAACTTTCACAAAAAACACTCCTCATTCATAAGTTTTAAAAATTTTTATATTTCAACTCCCGTTTACATTCAGTAGTATTTTGTGTTAATTTAGGTGTACAGTATAATAGTTAGGCACCATTACAGCAAATTAAAAGATGCATTTTTGTATCAGATTACTCCAGAAAGCATTGATAAGGCCAGATATATGTCAATAATAAAAAGTCAGATCCACAGAAGGATTCTGCATAAGAAAAAAATAGTGTAAATATTTTAAATGTCTAAAAAAATGTAGAATTGGCCATGAATGGACTGGCTGACCTTGTAAAGGGGTGAGCTCCCTGTCACTAGAAATTCCCTCATGGAGACTGGACAGATCTGTCAGAAATATCACAGCAGTGGCGCCTTCAGTGTTTGGGGCATTGAATGAGATAAAAAGTTACTTTCTAGAATAATAATCATCATTTCTTGAAGGTTAACCAGGTGTCAGACACGCCACTAAAGTTTTACACTCATTTTCTACATAAGAGATAAATATTTTTATCCTTAGTATATAGATGAAGATATAAATATTTCATCTTTCAAGAATCTAAATATTTCACATGCTTAGTATGATTGATACTAACTTGCCTTGTTTTAAAAAGTGCAAAGGAGGAGAAAAAAATAAGAGAAATTAGGGAGGAACCAAGATGGCAGAGTAGGTAAAGGCCTGTACTCGCCGCCTCCCACAATCACATCAACATTACAACTAAAATACAGAACAACCATCATCCAGAAACACGGGAAGCTGGCTGAATGGAAGTCCTACAACTAGAGAGGTAAAGAAGGAAGCGCACTGGGACTGGTGGGAGGTGCGGAACGGGCTGGGCCTGCACCCACTCGGGCTGTGTTTTTAATCGGGAGAGAGATCATCTCTGTGAAGGCTGCCCAGGGGAGCAAGGAGTCCCAGCCCCACACCAACCCCCAGCCCAGGCTCCCAGATCTGGGAATAGAAGTCCGTATATAAGAACTATGGACTGTAAAAACCAGTGTGTGGGTTGGGGCTCAGTGACACAGAGGCTGCTGGAGACCCAGCTACTCCTCTTAAAAGGCCAGCACTGTGAACTGAATTTACAAGCTTTCGCTTGCTCTGAGCTCCAGTACCAGGGCGAGGCTCTGGGGGACCCAGACACATTTGGGGAGAAACTGGACTGTCTGGCATCGGGGCAGGAATGTGGGGGCGGCTTTCTTCAGTTGGAGGTGCTTGCAATGGTCATTGTTCTTGCACTGGGACCTCCCTGGTGCAGGGCTTACTGGCAGCCATTTCTCTTTGTTCCGTGGTATTCCTTGAGACCCCACCCCACCCAGTTTACAGCCCCACCCAAGTTGTGTACAGTGTGTTTTGCATATGAATAACCTGTCCTTTCTCAGCCTAAAACCTGTCAAACAAGCTGCAGCTGGGTCAGGGAGACCCAAAGCTATCAATAAAAGGCCCAAGTCCAGCATCAGCACCAACCTGCCTTGCTTCACATCTGGGCCTCATCTGGGCACTTCCAAACCCCATACAAAGAGGAGGAATCTGCAGATCTCTCTGTAGCTCCTGCTGGGTGGCCCCAGGAAGTGGCTGACTTTGCACCTCCTTGGAGATCCATGAGCCAGTGTATCCAGTGGTCAATGTGAGACCATACCAGATTACAACTCTACACATCCATAAGTGACACACTCAAGGGGAAGACTCAGTGAGCACCAAAGCCCCACTGAATCAAGTCCTGCCCCATAAGGGTCTCCTGCACCGCAGCTCTCCCATTGTAGTCGCAGCTGGTCCTCACAGCCAATTGGCCTGGAGGTAAATTTCTCCCAGCAATCAAGGCTCAATTACAACAAGACTGTGCACACCGCCCACCAAGGGGGGCACCAAGAGTGTCCACCTCAGGTGAATTGGGAGGCTGAACCACTGGGCCTTATAGGACACCTACTACACAAGGCCACTCTATCAACTCAAGGAGACATAGCAGCTCTACCCAATACATAGAAATGAACACAGGGAAGCAGCCAAAATGCAGACAAAGAAACATGTCACAAATGAAAGAAATGGAAGAAAGCAACTACTGGATATAGAGTTCAAAAACACAATTATAAGGTTACTCAGGAATCTTCTGGAAACCTCCAAGGAACTTAGACCTTCAAGGATCTTAGTGAGAATGCCAAAAAAAAGAAAAAGAAAAGGAAAAGGACCGTCAGAAATTCAGCATACACTGACTGAAATAAAGAATAATATACAGGGATCCAACAGTAGACTAGAGGATTCTGAGAAATCAGGTCAATGATTTGAAATACGAGGAGGCAAAAAACACCCAACCAGAAGACCAAAAATGAATCTAAAAATATGAAGATAGTGTAAGGAGCCTCTGGGACAACTTCAAGCGTACCAACATCCGAATTATGAGGGTGCCAGAAGAAGAGAGAGCACAAGACATTGAAAACCAATTTGAAGAAATAGTGACAGAAAACGTCCCCTACCCAGTGAAAGAAATAGACTTACAAGTCCAGGAAGTGCAGAGAACCCTAAACAAGAGGAATCCAAAGGGGACCACACCAAAACACATCATAATTAAAATGCCAGGAGCAAAAGACAAAGAATCTTAAAAGCAAGAAAAAAAACAGTTAGTTACCTACAAGGGAGTACCCATATGACTGTCAGCTGATTTCTCAGCAGAAACTATGCAGGCCAGAAGGGAGTGGCAAGAAATATTCAAAGTGATGAGTATCAAGAACCTACAACCAAGATTACTCAGCAAAGCTATCATTCAGAATTGAAGGTCAGATAAAGAGCTTCACAGACAAGAAAAAGTTAAAGGAGTTCATCACCACCAAAACAGGATTATATGAAATGCTGAAGGGTATAGGAGAAGGAGAAGGAGAAGGAGAAGGAGGAGGAGGAGGAGGAGGAGGAGGAGGAGGAGGAGGAGGAGGAGGAGGAGGAGGTAAAGATAAAAATATGAACAATGAAGTGGCAACAAATACATATCTATCAACAATTGAATCTAAAAATAAAATGAATAAAAAATCTGATAAACAGAATAAACTGGTGAATGGGATAGAATCAGGGGCATGGATATGGAACAGACTAATGATTCTCAGAGGGAAGGGCGTGTGGGGGATTCAGGAAGAGATTAGACAAAGATCTTATATAAATGTGTGCAGTACCTATGGACACAGACAATAGGGTGGCAAGGGCCTGGATTTGGGTGGGAACCAGGTGGAGGGGAGCTATGGGGGGAAAAAAGAGGACATCTGTAATCATCTCAACAATAAAGATGAAAAAAGAGAAGTTAGGCAATGACTTTAAATATTCTCATTTCAAAAATGACAATAAACATTGTTGAGAGAATTGAATTTAATATTTTGTGGTAGCTCTTTAAAAAATACGCCCCAAGCCATTCTTATGGTTTTATATTCCAATAAAGTTTCCCTGGCCTGTACTCTTTGCTCAGACCTTCATTCCTTGTGATGAGGGCCCTTAGATTCCTACATGCGCATTAGAATAACTGACCTTCCTTCATTCTTGGACCCTGCCCTTGCCCTTATGTTAAAGTTTACCTGCTCATCTCGCTAGTGCGTGGTGGCCAATGTGTGACACTTAAGGACTATGTTAGCCTGGTAACCTCAAAAAAAATTGAGCCATAACATTGGCTTTGTATAAAAATGATCATCGATGGTGAGGTTATTGCCTGAGGACTATAATTGATTTTACTAGTTTGTCCAAAGAATGAAGTGTATAAACGGTCCGGGAACTTCCTGGGGTATGTAAATATTGTGTCACATTTACATGAGTTTTGATCCTGAACATCAATATTTATGACCAAAAGGGAGCTCTATGGCATTGCAGTTTTTCCTAGATCATCTGTATCTAGCCCACAGATTTATCAAATTTACTGCATCATTTGGTGTGAAGCAGTTACGTTACTTATTCATATTAACGAAAATGGAAGAGATAAATTGGTAATTGATATGTTAAAGTGAGTAGCCTTCATGTTCAGGATTCTGAAAGTTATTTGCCATAATCATTCAAAACGTCTAGTATCCACTTAGGATACTGAGGCTGTGTGGGGCAGTGATGCTTATCAGATATCCCACGAGCACACCCATGTTCACCAGCCTCCTTGGTTAGAAGGGCCCACGTATCTGGCTCTCGTCAGTGGGCTCAGAAGGGAAGTGATGTTGTCACTCTGGGCTGAGGCAATAACATGCCCGTTTAGGTTTTGCACCTGCCGTCCCCTGGCACAGGGGTCTCGGCATGTCCTCTAGCCCCTCTCTCTCCAAACGAGTTAAAATGCCGATTCTGACTTGGCCCTGAGGTGGGGCCTGAGACTCCTCATTCCTAACCAAGTGCCTGATGGTATCGATGATGCTGAGCTCAGACCACGATCTAAGCAGCAGGACTCAAGGCCATGCCTTCAAGAGGACAGGCCCTCTCCCAGCGTGGCCCCGGCGTGACGCTGGGGAGTGGAGCCTTACATGGGACAGTAGTGCGAGTGTGAAATGAAGGGCAAGTAGGCGGTCAAGGGCAGTTCCTTTCTTCAGAAACCGGCTTTTGCGATTATAAGCCAATTATGGATATCCAAATAGAATATTAGAAAGCTTTGATATTTTCCTATTTAAAAAAATGTCCCCTTGATAGTTTCTGTATCCTTACAATTTCAATGGCTGTAGTTCCATGTCAAGACGGCAGGCCAGTGGATGGACAGGAACGATGGAGGGAGCACACACAGTTCTGGCCACAGGAGATGGAGATGGGAGCTGAGCGGGTCGCAACGCTCTCCGGTTCCTGCCAGAGCAGGAGTCCTGTACGTGACTTTCGTGCCCTGCTTTTAATATAGCCATGATATCAGTGCACATTTGAATCACCTTCAGATAAAACCGTCACTCCGAAAGTGTGCTGTTTTATGCTGCGCCATTCAGGCCAGAGCCCTACAGGTGGGTTCCCGTTTGAGAAACACAGCACTGGGAGCAAGAACAGTCCTTTCACATGCAATTCATGCTTCATAGTTATTTGCTCGATACTTTTTTATAAAAAAAGAGTCTATTTCTTTGCTCCTTCCCTAAGGCCTACATCGCCTGGCTTTCTCTTCGCTTTCATGGGCCTTAGGGAATCTGTGGCAGGAACGTTCTTGTCTAGTTCCCATTGGTAACCGTGAACCTCACGGTTTGGTTGCTAATCAGCCCCCAAACCGCGAGGCCAGCCCGCCGCGTCATGATGCCCTCTGGACGCTGCCCAGGTTGCTTCCTCCTTCCTGGCAGCATCCTCACGAGGGACTAGTGCAGCGATACAGAGAGTGCAACAAATTACACCGGGGGTGCAGGGTTCCTGGGGCTTACATTCAGTAAGAAGAGAGCTCTTCAGACCAGACGCTAAATATAACTCCTCATCTAGTCCAAAGGGAATGAATAACTTCAATCCAGCAAAGGGTTCCCTCTTTGGAGCCTTTGGGCTTCTCTCTCCATTCAACCCAGCCCCCTACCTGCCTCGCTCTCTGTGCCAAAACAAGAAAAAAAATCCTCTTACCTTTTTTCAAATCTATTCTTTTGTCTGGCTTAATAGAAGACACTTGGATTCTCAGGTATATTTCTGCTTTCAACCTATTGCAATATCGTATATTGTGTTGCCTCAGGAAAACTCCATTTATTCTCACAGAGAACCAAGAGTGAAAACATCAATCAATGTATTACTGTTCTTAGGGAAATAGACTGGAACTTGCAGATCCCTTATAGCAGCGGTTCTCAACCTGTGGGTCGTGACCCCTTTGGGGGTCGAATGACCCTTTCACAGGGGTCGCCTAAGACCATCAGAAAACATATCTAATTACATATCGTTTTTGTGATTAATCACTATGCTTTAATTATGTTCAATTTGTAACAATGAAATTGGGGGTCACCACAATATGAACTATATTAAAGGGACGTGGCATTAGGAAGGTTGAGAACCACTGCCTTAAAGGGTCTTGGGGATCCATCAAGTTCCCTGGACCATCCTTTGAGCACTGCTGATAGACAGTATTTAAAACAGTACCTGTTATGGGGTGAATGTAATTGTAAGAATTAGCTATTAGTGTTGTCTTTTTTCTAAATATTATAGCTTACATCGGTTCCCATTTTCAGTACCCCCTGCCTGTACCCATTCTCATATTTCCTTTGCCTCCTGGTTTCTCTGTTTTAGCTTCTTTCCTTGGCTCTCCTTTTCAAAATTGGAGATTTTCTTCTGAGCTCTTCTCATGGGACACTGGTTTCCCTCTGAGCACCACATCTCTTACTTGCCCACGCTTACAAGTATGCGTAGGAGGCACTGGACTTCAGGCTCACCCATGGTGCCCAGATAGGACTATCTCGCACCTGGTCTTCTAACGAGGGGAGGAAACCCTGACCCAGAAGTGGGTCTGGATAAGTCACCAAATGAAAGAACCAGAGCACAGATGAGGAGCTAATGGAGACCTCCCTGAATTGGACCCTTATGATGACAAGTTCTTGGCCCCAGGTTGATAAGCTTCCTCTATAGACTGATATAAGGGCTAAGGCATGGAGGAGGAGAATGGCAAAAAGGGAAAGTAGGCTAGACAAAATGGAAATGCTAATTAATTGTTCATGACCTACGATTGGTCAAAGATTTCTCAGTCATGACACTAAATGCATGATCTATAAAATTTTAAAAATAAATTAGACTTTATAAAGATCCTATTAAGAAGAGGAAAAGCAAAGAGAATGAAAATGTCCACAGCAACTAGGAGAAAATATTTTCAAAACACACATCAGGCAAATTGTTGGCACACAGTGCATAGCAAGCTCTATAAACTCAATATTAAGAAAACAAACAATCCACTTAGAACAAATAATTGAACAGACACATCACCAAAGAAGCTATATGGATGGCAAATAAACACATGAAAAGATGTTCAACATTGCTTGCCTTTAGAGGAATGAAAATTAAAATCACTATTTCTACACACCTATCAGAATGGCTAAAATAAAAAATACTGATAGTGTTAAATGCTGACAAGGATGCAGAAAAACTGTATGTATGTCTCATACACTGCTGGTGAGAATGCACAGCCACTCTGGAAGAGCACTTTTTTTTTTTAATATATTTTTAATTGATTTTTTACAGAGAGGAAGGGAGAGAGATAGTTAGAAACATTGATGAGAGAGAAACATCGATCAGCTGCCTCCTGCACACCTCCTACTGGGGATGTGCCTGCAACCAAGGTACACGCCCTTGACCGGAATCGAACCCGGGACCCCTCACTCCGCAGGCCGACGCTCCATCCACTGAGCCAAACCGGTTACGGCTGGAAGAGCACTTTTTTAAAAAGTTAAACATACACTCGACATACGACATAGCGCTTTCCTCCATCTCTCCCTTCCTCATTCCCTTCCTCACTCTTCCTTTCTTTCCTCTCCTCTCTTCTCTTCTCCTTTCCTTTGTGATCAAGATTCATCCCTTGGTTTTGGTTATTATGTCTTGGGCAGAGAACTATTAAGCAACTCTAACACATAGGTAAGTTATTTTAAATAGTCATCTATTTAGCATGTATCAGAACGTTGGAGGCTTCAAGTATCAGAATTATTTACTCATGGGAACAAGTCAAAAAGACAAGGTTCAGAATCAGCAAAAATTCAATGGCTTCAGCTCCATTTCTCTGTGGTCCTTTGGTTATGCATTAGCCATTATTCTAAGGCTTTATAACCACACACTGTGGTGCTGAGCGGAAGAGAAAGAGTTGATCCAATAAACTCCCATACGAGTGAGAAAACGTCCTTTCTAGAAGAACCCAAGAAATCTCTTCTTGGGTCTCAATGTTCTGGGGTTAGTCTCATTTCCGTTTCTCAGCCAAAGCTTGTGTACAGGAAAACTCCAATTTGCATTCTTAAAGGCTCTGTGGAGGCCCATGAGAGCATCCTGACTCCTTAGATTAACCAGAGTTACCTATGAGCTGGGGTCACCCCCCCGCGCGGCACAGTCACAGATAGTGGGCTGAGCTGAAACAGACGTAGGGAAGACGACCTCAGTGTCCGCTGTATGACAGAGACTTCTTTTCTTGTGCACATTTTTTTCTGCAGAAGGAAAGCGAAGATGACAAAAATACTGACGCTTGTCCTTCAAGCTGACATAATATTGGTTCTACTAAAATACGACATTTGCTTATGTCAAGCCAAGAAAAGACACATTAGACAATGAATGCAAAGCTTGCACCCATTTGAGGACCCTGTAGAATCTACACTATACACGAAGGTAGCACTTAATGATTTTGACCATTGAGATGTTATCTTTAAGGTAATATTTAGAATATAATTTTCTGCAGTAAGTGCAATTTTCTGGCTGAGATGTCCATCTAGAATCATTATTGAATGATGATTTTAAAAAGATTGCTTTGTAATAATAAGGCTCATTGCCAATTCATTGGTTTCTCTTTTCCTCAAGCCATAATAAATGTGCTTAGAAACATTTATACTTGGGGCCAAATGTGGCCCAGATTTCAGTTCCGGTGTAAAGGTTGACAAAAAGCTTTTGCACTCTCTCTTCCCTGGACTAAATTTATTTAGGGATCCAGGCATCCCCTGCCTTGTGATTCAATGTCAAGACCTAGATTTCCCACCGGGTAAGATAACAAATCATACAAAAGTAGACTTGCGACAGCCAGCTGGGCAAACAAACCTGTCTTCCCTTGCAGTACTTTCCAGAAGATTAACTACCTGCCTCAGCTCTTCAGTCTGTCTGTTCTCCCCTGGATTTTGGCTAGTTTGAGGCTTTTAACATTCTGTATGTCACGGTGCCTGGAGATTGGTGACAAAAGCCCACCTCCCTGAAGCTCCTTGCAATACCTGTGCACGCACACATACACAATAACCTGTGAGTGAGGCTTCCAGCAGAAATCTCCGTGGTCTTGGAGTCGCTTCGAGGGAAATCAGGGAAATGAAATAGGATCTTTCTCCTAGCGACCGTCAACATTTCCAGCATCTTCAGCATCACTACCTCAGCTCCCTGTTACCCTGGGTTCCTCACATCCTCTCCTGATTGCCTCCTTTCCGTTAACTTCTTCAGTCACTCTCTCAACTCTAAAAAGAAGGACCATAAACCTGGTGAATAACATTATTTATGGATCCCAGTCTGATCTTGTGTGTTGGTGATTCATTCTTTCAATATTTATTGAGCACTTCTATGTGCAAGGCTCTGGGTGAGTGTTTTAAAAGATACAAAAACGAGACATGAGATTTCAAAGAGCTTAGGGAGGGGCGGTTATTTCAGGCTTAAAAGTAAGAGTCATTCCCAGCAGGTGTGGCTCAGCGACTGAGTGCCGTCCCATGAACCAAGAGGTGTTGGGTTCCATTCCCAGGCAGGGCACATGCCCGGGTTGCTGGCTCAATCCCCAGTATGGGGCTTGCAGGAGGCAGCCAATCAATGTTTCTCTTCATCGATGCTTTTATCTCTCTATCCCTCTCCCTTTCTCTCTCTCTCTCTCTCTCTCTCTCTAAAAACAACAACAACAAACAAACAAACAAACTCATGAGAAAGGAGCAAAGCACTGTGGGCCCTCAGAGGAGTGAGCCTCTAAATGGGAGCCGATGGTATTGACCTTGATCCTAGGGGGTCTGGTGTCGGTGTGGGCAGACAAGTTCTTGCCCCCGAACAGTTTTTCCATCAACTGTTTGATGCCGCTTGTATGCTGTGCCACACAATGATCACTCTTTAACCACAGGTTTGATCTTTACTGAACTGCTCATTAACACTTAGATGTTTCAACCTCAGGGCACACAACTAGGTAAGTGTAGTTAAGCCACTTTCCTATTCCTCTCTGGCTGCAAATAAAGAAAGCTTGGAATCAGCTGCTCCAGTGTTACCCTCAGCTTTGGGAATATCTGCAACAGGACGGCTGCTTCCTCCTTTGTGCTCACATAGCATTCTAGGTGTTTCTCTGTTATGGAGAGCAAAGCATGTTTCTGTCGTTATTTATTTATGCATTAACCTTCCTCATTAGACGGTGAGTCCTTAACAGCAGGGACTGGAAAACAGTAGGCACTCAACAAATGTGTGCTAAATGTATGAATACATGAGTCTAACCCACAGCTAGTTACCGGCATCGTGACCTAGAACTTCATGGTAGAGATAAAAGGAACAATGCCTTTCAGCAGCTCCTTGCTGAAGGTGGGGAACCCACTGGGAGGGGCTTGCATTGGTGGATGAGTCAAGGAGAGAGTCTCGGAGTTCATGTTGAGTCAGCTGTCTGGTTGGTTCAGCCTTAACTTC
The DNA here is from genome assembly GCF_964212035.1 of Myotis nattereri. Lineage (NCBI taxonomy): Eukaryota > Metazoa > Chordata > Mammalia > Chiroptera > Vespertilionidae > Myotis > Myotis nattereri. The sequence continues at coordinate 79,678,970 of NC_138086.1, forward strand.
CAGAGCAGTGGTTGTAGCGAGGTTACTTTTGCTGCTTCTCAGTATTAATCCAGGACTGGGACGTATGCCTGGTCCCAGTATTAACACAGGACTGGGACGTATGCCTGGTCCCAGTATTGCCTATGCAGGAACAGGGAATTAATGATATAGGAGAAGAGGGTTCATTGCTAGAGACTCTTCCTTGACTAGGCGAGAAGGCTTGGATCTAGTACACACTGGACATTAGAGAATTCCTACATATACACTTTTTTCAATTCATTTGTACTTCAGTCTGGATATAGGTTTACATTTACCTTCTCAGTTGTTGAGGGTCGCTAGCAAACACTCGGTTTAAATATGTGGGCTGAAACTCAGAGCGAAGGCAGAGCCATGCCTGGGGAGGACCTGGCCAACAGACCGGGATGCCACTTAGTTTGACCTTCCTGCCCAGTGTTACGGGGGTGGATCTCATGATGTCGCCAGGAACTCAAGGCCGACCCAGATGTGATGGAACTTCCTGTTATTCGAGTATTTATTAAATCTGCTTGCGGTGCTGGTTCTCTCTGTGTCTGTCCCTCCTTCAGAGGGCAGACGCCACATCCAGCCCAAGCTTTTATTCTATTTCTGTGTCTGAGGGATTTGGGAAAAAATTTTCATTTTTTCTCAAATCCAAAAGCACCTCCTACTTAAAAGAACCGTTCACGTCTCTCTCTCTCCTTGCTCGATGCGGAGAAGGGAACCCCCCCGTCATACTCAGTCATGAATTCCACTTTCTGAAATGAAAAGGCGCATTTTAATGGGTTCAAGCATAAGGACAGGCAGGAAGCAGAGTATATGGATACCAGTGCAGGTAGGTTGTTATATATATGAGAGTGGCAGGCAGGTGAAGTCTTCTTATTCCTTATATATTCTCGTTGAATTGGAAGCAGCATCATTATTTGAGGGTGAGCATTAGGAGAAGATATAGCATGCTTGTGGGAAGAAAAAGTAGAAATCAGTCTTCTAGGAGGGTGAACAGGTGAGTTAGATAAATACAGTGGGAGAATAAAGGCGTGCTGTGGTTTTGAATCTAGACAACATTCTGAGCTATGACATCTCTCCAGAGAATAAAACTCTGTATGAAGAATGCAGAAACTGCCCTGGCCAGTTTGAATCAGTGGATTGAGCATCAGCCTGCGGACTGAAGGGTCCTGGGTTCGATTCCAGGCAAGGGCATGTACCTCAGTTGCAGGTTCCCCCGCCCTGATCAGGGTGTGTGCAGGAGGCAACCAATCGATGTCTCTCTCTCACATTGATGTTTCGCTGTTTCTCCCTCTCCCTTCCACTCTCTCTAAAAATCCATGGAAAAATACCCTCGGGTAAAGATTTAAAAAAGAAAAAATGCAGAAACTAGCTGCAACAATCTGTGAAGATTGGAGCTGAATTTTGTTCTCACAGAAAGAAGGAGTGGCGTTGGGAAGATCTGAGGGGGAATGTGTATGTTTAGGGTACCCCTTCTCCTCTTTGACCTTGGGGAAGTAATGTTTCACCAAAAATAGAGGCTTTCCATTTGGTGAGAAGACTAGAAACTAAAATAAGAGGCCTGTGTTGGCGAATGTCACTGGCACCCCCCACTGTCAGCCCTCGGACACTCTGTTTGGGGTGAACTCTCTTGTCGGGGTCCTTCGGTTCTGTGTGTGTCCTTCCAGCTCTCTAGTGGGTAGATTTTGATTTTTGCTGCTGGGGATTGGTTATCACCCTCTTGTAGGGCTCTTAATAGGACTGAAGACTTGCTGATCTCATGTCTAAAGGCGTGTAAGGCAATGGCAAAGTTTCTACCGCTCCAACGTAAATATCAATGAGATCAAATTAATGTGAAAACCCCAATGAATCTGTTATTATGTAAACTATTAACCATGAACTCGGTTCCTCCTGAGTTTCATGTACAGTTGTGAGTACCTGAAACACAGAGTCAATAACACTATTGTAATTATCATACCCTGCATGCATTTTTCCATACAAATAACTGTACACCTACTTTTACTCCCATATTTTCCCAGGTGACTTTGATACCCTTCCAAGTGAAAGTCCCCATTCTATAGTCTTTCTGATTGTGTATAAAGATGTTCACCATGGTGTCATACATCTTTGAAGTTCAACATTTGAGTAAGCAGTTGCTGTTGAGACTGAAATCAGCTTATACGGTTTGTTTTCAAGTTCGGCAAACAGAGACCTTACCTTCTCAAAGTCAGACGTGATAGTCTTGGGCCAAAGCAAGCTGACCCGGAGACATCCTATAAGCTGTCCTGGGAATGCTTCCCTTCAGAAACCTCTACATTAATTAACTTACGTGACTACGGTGGACTGGGTTGTGCTAACAGACTTCAACATGTCAGTAACATTACTCCATAGACATTTGTTTCCTGCTCACTTGCTAGTCCTGAGAGGATGTTCAAGCTGTGCTGGCTGTTTTTCAGGTGGTCATTCAGGGACCCATACATTTTCCATGGTGTGCTACCCTTAGGGCTTTACCATCGTGAACCTCCCACCGGAAGGCCTAAAAAGAGCCTGGAGGTGCCCAGGAGAAGTTTTCTGTGCCAGGCACATCCATCACTTTCAGTCATAACCGAGTTGGCAAGAACTCAAACATGGCCATTACTAACAGCAGAGGAACCTGGAAAATATAACTTAGAGGTATTTCTCGGAAAAAGAGAAGAATAGTTTTGTTGAAGTCGCTCCCATACTAATAAAGGGGAGAGTGACTATGACAAGATAAAGACATTTGTGAAAATTTTGTTTTCAGAGATGGTGTTAAGACTGATTCTCAAGATATTTCTGACTCTGAAGATCTGAATTCTTAAGTCAGGTTTATGCTCATGTATTTAAGGGGAAAACTGGGAGTGGAGGAGGGCAACTCTTGGTAAGAAGTTTGTGGCTTGACTCAATTATGCTTGGATTTAGCAGAAAGGAGAGAATTCACAGGGTGTCAAGGAATCAGGACCCAAACTGGAGACATGTTATCTGCAATTTGTTTTTTAAAATTAATGTATTATTGACATATTTTAGTAGTTTCAGGTGTACAACATAATTGTATATATTGTGGAATGACCACCGTAATCAGTCTAATTAATGTTCATCGCCATAAGCAGTTACAGTTTTTCTTGTGATGAGACCTTTTAAGATCTGCTCTCGGAAGCAATTTTCAAGAATGCAGCACAGTATTAACTACAGTCACTACACTGTACATATCATCCCCCTAACTATTTCCTCCCTTCACACCCCCACCCCTGCCTCTGCCTCACAGCCACCAATCTGTTCTCTGTATCTTCCAGCTCATTTTTGTTAGATGCCATATATTAGAGAGATCATACAGCATTTGTCTTTCTCTTTCTGACTTATTTCACATTGCATAATTCCCTTAAGGTCCATCCATGTTGTTGAAAATGGCAATATTGCCTTGTGTGGCTGAGTAATATTCATATCTATAGATCACAGTTTCTTTATCCATCCATCTTTTAATGGACATGGTTTATACCCATGTCTTGGCTATGGTAACTAATGCTGCAACAGACATGGGTGCATGTATCTTTTTGAGTTAGTGTTTTCATTTTCTGCAGATAAATACCCAGAGGTGGAATTCCTGGGTCATATGGTAGTTCTATTTTTAATTTTGTGGAGAGCCGCCATGCTGGTTCCATAGAGGCTAAACCAATTCACATTCCCACCAACAGTGTACAAAGGTTCCCTTTCTTCCACATCCTCAACAACGTTTGTTATTCCTTGTCTTTTTTATAACAGCCGTGCTGACAGGTGTGAAGTGATCTCTCGTGGTCTTGATTTGTGTGACTCTGATGATTAGTGATGCTGAGCAACTTTTTCAAGTATCTGTTGGTCATGGTATTATTGGGTTTTTTTTGGGGGGGGATCTATTCAGATTCTCTGCCTGTTTTTATAATTGAATGGATTACTTACTTATTTCTGCTATTGAGTTGTATGAATCATTGATACATTTTGGATATTAATCCCTTATCAGATATACGATTTGAAAACATTTTCCCCATCAGTGCATTGCCCTTTCATTTCATTGATGGTTCCTCTGCAGTGCAGAACCTTTTTAATTCAATGTTGTCCCACTTTTTTATGCTTGCTTTTGTTGCCTTTGCTTTTGGAATCGAATCCAAAAGATCATGACCAAGAAAATGTCAAGAAGCTTACCTCACAAGTTTTCTTCTAGGAGTTTTATGGTTTCTGGTCTTACCTTCAAGTCTCTAATCCATTCTGAGTTCACTTGTGAGTGGGGTGTCAGAGGTCCAGTTCCATTTTTTTTTTGCTTGTGGCTGCCCCGTTTTCCCAGCAGTATTTATTGAAGAGTCAGTCCTTTCCCCATTGCATGTTCTTGTCTCCATTGTTGTAAACTAACTGACCACATAAGTGTGGGTTTATTTCTGGGCTCTCTGTTCTGTCTCATTGACCTCTGTGCCAAAGGTCACTAGCACAGTTTTAAATACTATAGATGTATGATGTCGTTTAAAATCAGGGAGCACAATATCTCCTGCTTTGTTCTTCTTTCAGAAGATTGCTTTTGGCTAATTGGGGTCTTTTGTCGATTCATACAAATTTTAGGATTCTTTGTTCTACTCTGTAAATGAATATGTTAAAAAATTAGTTTACTTACATAGACACATTTGTGTAATTCAAATTAGTACGTATGAAAAGTTTAATTCTACAGAAAGATTTTCTATATATATTGCTGTAATTTTAAATCTATACTGAAAAAGTCTAGTAAACACGTGCATTCACCAGTCACCGTGAGTAAATGCACATGGCAGGGGTGTGGCTTAGCACACGTGGGAACATCAGCCAGTGCGAGCTAAAACTGCTGCAGAGTCCTGCCTGCAGCAAGAGGACCAAGCACCTAGAGCAGTGGTTCTCAACCTGTGGGTCGCGACCCCTTTGGGGGTCAAACGACCCTTTCACAGGGGTCCCCTAAGACCATCCTGCATATCAGATATTTACATTACGATTCATAACAGTAGCAAAATTACAGTTATGAAGTAGCAACGAAAATAATTTTATGGTTGGGGGTCACAACATGAGGAACTGTATTTAAACGGCCAGAAGGTTGAGAACCACTGACCTAGAGCGATGCATGTGATCACATGTTAATCATTCCCCAGACACTGTTTACAAGTAGTGACTCTTAGATTTAAATATGTAGACGGTAGTTGTAGATGTGTAATATTTATGTCGGTGAAATTACTACCATGTTTTCCCCAACCTATGGCCTATTTGCTAAAACTTACTAAAACTAACAGTGAACTAATTAACGAAAAAATAATCTGTTGATTTAATTATAAGTAAATCTTGGTTAAAATCACTTCAGAATTAACATATGACATATGGACTTGAAATTTTGTCCATTAAATCCAAAGTGCATGAAATCAAGGTCCAAAAAATGGAGGGTTTACTGTATTATCTCTTAAAACATTAATTTTGACCAACCTTAATACATTAGTACTCACTGATGTTTGGTGAACAAGCCACTGTGATGATAATGAATTGTTATTAGCAAGATAGGCCCTTAACATGCATTTGTTTTTGCTGTTGAGCCTCTGTTCCTGCAAGCGAATGAGTCTGCATCCACATTGGCAAGATGGCCGGTCCTTGTTTGGGATTATATTGCTGATGAAGCAAGAAAACGAGGTTAGGCACACAGAGGAGATGGGTTCAGAGCTTAGTTCCCATCAGCGTGAGCCTCCAATCCATGGGAGGAAAAAGGAAGAAAAGCTTCATAAATGCAGACTTGCATGCTGGCCACTTGCTTCCTTATCTATGCAATTGCAGACTCCGTTGGGCTAATATAACACTTAGCAACTGGTGGTCAGCATGACAGACATGAACCCTGGAACATCACTGGGTAAAAGAAAAAACCAGACTTGGTTGATCTGGAGGAATTGTTTTTCTCTTCCATTTCGCTTAGAACATTTTACGAAATAGTGACCAAATACTGATAAATGGGTTTACTCATCCCTATGAACGGTCATGAGATCACTCAGAAGTTTTCAAGTCCAAAGGGCCGATGAGAAAGGTTTGATTGTATGGAAGTATTGACAGGATGGGTCCTCCCCAAGAGAGAAGATAGTCCTCCTTCATGGACGTACAGATGAAATGACAAGCAAAGCAGTACCTGAGCAAATGAGTGCTTTATTTTTACATCACAGCTTACAGTATGTCCCACCTGGCTGTCAATCACAGTGTAATTCCTATCAGTATGTGTCTAATAGGTTTCTTCTGTTCCAGCTAAGCAGTAAGTGGCATCACTCATGCAATTACTTTCACTTCGGTTCATTTTCACATTCTTTCAGCAGCAAACACCAAATCAAAACCCAGCAATCAACAGGATAAGCGTGCCCGGCAAAGTCTCACATAACCCCCAGCGGACGTATGAGAATACGCCTTCACATTCCCAAAGCTCGGCATGTTTTTTTGGCATAAAACAATCGGGTATTACAATTGACCGCAAAATCAGGTGCCACTTCATACCGTTTAATGTTTGTAAACTCTCTTTAGTCATCTTAGCGTGAGGGGGGGTCTCCCGCAGGGCGTCACGTGTTGGCGGTCCCCCTTCCTGCCAGGCGGCGGGAGACCCATCACTGGTCTTCGCTCTGCACCGGCAGGCGCTCGGGGGGGAGCACGGACTGCAGCCGCTGCCAGCGCCCCGGGGGCCACAGGATGTGTGTCGCGTGCGCGTGCAGAAGCCCCAGCGAAACCTGCGTCGGTGACAGAGAGAAGCAGAAAGAAGACATGGTTTGGTGAGGGTCACGTTCACATCTTGACCATAGACTTGACCCGTGGACCGGGGATGACGAGGAGTGGATGTAGGAAGCGCCCCCAGGGCACTGTCTGGGCGCCTGGCAGGATGTACACTCCTCACAGCCACCGGAAGCAGGTCGGACATGGGCGTCACTGCACGTGGGAAGCCTGGGTGCAGGGGGGAGCCATAGCTGGCCCACAGTCACACAGCGCCCAAGGGTGGACGCTGGCTGCACCCCAGCCCTCAGCAGCTGCACGCATAGACCCCGAAGGATAAAGCGGGGTCTATAAAGCAGAATATTCTAGAGTTCTCGGGTTTTCAGAGAGACGTGGAAACAAATATGTTCTGCCAAAAGCATTGTCCCACCTGCTGGACGAACAGCAAGAGTTAGAGGTGAGGAAAGGCGGGTGCCTCCTGGGAATACATTGAGCAGCACCACAGGAGTGACCCAGAGAAAGGCGGGAGGCCCAAGGAAAGCCGGCCAGGTGGGAGGGGAAGCTGTGGGAAGGAATCAATACAGCCCGGTCCCGTGGCTCGGTGGTTGGGCATCGACCGGGGAACCAGAGGTCACGGTTGGATTCCCGGTCAGGGCACATGCCCGGGTTGCCACTAAGGGGCGTGCAGGAGGCAGCTGATCCATGATTCTCTCTCACCATTGATGTTTCCATCTCTCTCTCCCTCTCCCTTCCTCTCTGAAACCGATAAAATATTTTTTAAAAAGTATAAAGATCCTGGTAGATGACAAAGAATCCCCATCAGCAGAGATGGACCAGACTGGAAGCGGAGGGAACTTTTCTCAGACTGAACACTGAGACCTGAGAAGGAAGGAGCCCTTAAAACAAGCATTTTAAACTCCCCGCAGGCGGGTAAACAAGGCATGCGGCCGGCCGGCCATGAGTTTGACATGCTTGCCTTAAGGGCTCCCTAGGGACACACCTGTGGTGTCGAGAAGAACGTGGCACACGTGGTTCAAGTGCAGATAAAGGCCCTCTCCTCGGGCGGGTCTGCAGCAGGGCCTGGAATGCTAGCGTTGCTGTGATCAGCTATTCTAATTATATTCAGAGGCTTGTAAAACACTCATGTTTAAGCACGTACTTATTGAGCACCAGTTATAAAGCAGAGAGGACACGTCTGTATTACTTTAAAATGTTTCTTCCTATAAATTTGAGCTCCATGGAGATGAACAAACATCATTTCTTTCATTGAAGTTACTTTATTTACTAGCATATTCATTCGAAAAATCACATCACCCAGAGACTCCGTGGAAAGAGCTGAGTGTCAGGGGAGAGACGCCAAAGCGATAGCCAGAAACACGTTTTCTCTGTTAAAGAAGCTTCACAGGGACTCGGAACACAAAAAGAATAAACCCAAAGGGGCCACGAAGCCCATGGGCCCCAGAGAGAAAGCTGTCTTCCACTTGTTACGTTGAAAATCAAACTTTATGAAACTTGAAAACGTGGTACAGAAGATAGCTCTGTTCACCCAAATCACCAGTTATTTCCATTTGGCTGATTCCTCTCAGGGGCGTGTGCTATGTGTGTTTATACACATACACTTTTTTCTCAGCCCAGTGGAAGTTGCTGGCTTTATGGTGAATTTACCCCGAAAGAAATCCTTCAACATGTATCTCCTAAGAAGGCTTTTCCCTACATGAATACCATGTATTACATGCAAGATATTTAATATTGATGTGATATAGCCCTTGTTCAGATTTTTCCTATTGTCCCAATGTCTTTTATAACTAATTTATTTTTTAAATTCTTTTTTTTTAATTATATATTTTTTTAAATATATATTTTATTGATTTTTTTACAGAGAGGAAGGGAGAGAGATAGTTAGAAACATCGATGAGAGAGAAACATCGATCAGCTGCCTCTTGCACATCTCCCACTGGGGATATGCCCGCAACCAAGGTACATGCCCCTGACCGGAATCGAACCCGGGACCTTTCAGTCCGCAGGCCGACGCTCTATCCACTGAGCCAAACCGGTTTCGGCTATATTTTTTATTGATTAAGATATTACATACGTGTCCTTATCCCCACGTTACCCCCTACCCCAGCCGTGGGCAAACTACGGCCCGTTTGAAATGAATAAAACTAAAAAAAAAAAAAGACCGTACCCTTTTATGTAATGATGTTTACTTTGAATTTATATTAGTTCACACAAACACTCCATCCATGCTTTTGTTCTGGCCCTCCGGTCCAGTTTAAGAACCCATTGTGGCCCTCGAGTCAAAAAGTTTGCCCACCCTTGCCCTACCCCCCCTCCCGCTCATGCCCTCACCCCCCCCCCCATTGTCCATGTCCGTTGGTTAGGCCTATATGCTTGCAAATAAGTTCTTTGGTTGATCTTTCCCCCTTACGCCCACCCTCCCCTACCTTCCCTCCAAGGCCCTACAGTCCAATCAATGCCTCTCTGTCTCTGGATCAGTCCTTGTTCATCAGTTTATGGTGTTCATTATATTCCACAAATGAGTGAGATCATGTGATATTTATCTTTCTCTGACTGGCTTATTTCACTTAGCATAATGCTCTACAGTTCCATCCATGCTGTGGCAAATGGTAAGAGTTCCTTTTTCTTCTTCCTCTTCTTAAAGAATACCTTTCAGCATTTCATATAATGCTGGTTTGGTGGTGGTGAACTCCTTTAGCTTTTTCTTATCTGTGAAGCTCCTCATCTGACCTTCAATTCTGAATGATAGCCTTGCTGGATAAAGTAACCTTGGTTGTAGGTTCTTGCTATTCATCACTTTGAATATTTCTTGCCACTCTCTTCTGGCCTGCATGGTTTCTGTTGAGAAATCAGCTGACAGTCGTATGGGTATGCCCTTGTAGGTAACTGACTGTTTTTCTCTTGCTGCTTTTAAGATTCTCTCTTTGTCTTTTGCTTTTGGCATTTTAATTATGATGTGTCTTGGTGTGGTTCTCTTTGGATTCCTTTTGCTTGGGGTTCTCTGCGCTTCCTGGACTTGTAAGTCTATTTCTTTCACCAGGTAGGGGAAGTTTTCTGTCATTATTTCTTCAAATAGGTTTTCAATATCTTGCCCTCTCTCTTCTTCTGGCACCCCTATAATTCTGATGTTGGTACGCTTGAAGTTGTCCCAGAGGCTCCTTACACTATCTTCATATTTTTGGATTCTTTTTTTTCGGTTGGGTATTTTTTGTTTCTTCATATTTCAAATCTTTGACTTGATTCTTGGGATCCTCTTGCCTGCTGTTGGATCTCTGTATATTATTTATTTCAGTCAGTGTATGCTTAATTTCTAGTTGGTCTTTTTTCATATCCTCCAGGGTCTCACTAAATTTATCGGCGGTTTCCAGAAAATTCTTGAAAAACCTTATAAACGTGGTTTTGAACTCTATATCCAGTCATTTGCTTTCCTCCATTTCTGTCATTTGTGACCTGTTTCTTTGTCTCCACATTTTTTACACATCCCTGTGTTGGTAGAGTGGTTTTGTTTGCTAGGTGTCCTATAGGGCCCAGTGGCTCAGCCTCTCCAGTTCCCTGAGGTGGACAGTCTTGGTGCACCCCCTTGTGGGCTTTGTGCACAGTCTTGTTGTAGTTATGCCTTGATTGTTGTTGGTATCACTGGGAGGAATTGACCTCCAGGCCAATTGGTTGTGAGAATCAGCTGTGTCTGCAGTGGGAGAGCTTCTGTGCTGGAGACACCCCTCTGGGGCAAGACTTGCTTCAATGGGGCTTTGGTGCTCACTGAGTCTGCACCCTGAGTGTGTCCCTTATGGATCTAAGGAGTTGTAATCTGGATGGTCCCACTCTGACCACTGCGTACACTGGCTCTTGGATCTAAGGAGGTGCTAATTTAGCCTCTGCCTGAGGTTACCCAGCAGGAGCTACAAAGAGAGCTGCAGATTCCCCTTCCTTTTTTGGAGTTTGGAGGTGCCCAGATGAGGCCCAGCTGTGAAGCAATGCAAGCTGATGTGGGGCCTTGGGCCTTCTCTTGGAAGTTCTGGGTCTGTCTGGCCCAGCTGCAATTTGTTAGGTAATTTTCAGGTTGCAAGGGCCAGGGCATTCATATGCAAAAGCCTCTGCCGCAGCCTGGGTGGGGCGGGGTCTCAAGGAATCAACAGGGTGGAGCAAGCAGCTATGGCTGATCTTCAGCCCTGCCCTAAGGGGCTGCGCGTCTCAGTGTCCCGGTAATTGCTGCAAGCACCTCTGAGGGAAAGCCACCCTCAAGTTCCGAGTTCTGCCTGCTGCCAGACAGTCCAGTTTCTCCCCATATGCGTCCTGGGTCCCCAGAGACTTCCCGGAACCGGAGTTCAGAGCAGTCGGGAGCTTGTGACTCCCTCCCAATTCAAAAAGACAGCCATGCCCTCAGGTGCCAGCCCCTTTCTGAGCGTGCTCGAGCCTCCGTACCTCTGCACTTTACTTCTGCAGCTCCTCTGAGTCTCAGTGTGCTTCTCTCTTTCCTTCTAGTTGTAGAATTTCCACTCAGCCAGCCTTCCTGTTGTTCTGGATGATGTCCGTTTTGTCTTTTTGTTGTATTTTTGAAGTTGTTGTGGGAGGCAGCAATTTCCGCTGTTTACCGATGCCACCATCTTAGTTTTCCTTTTTTTTAAATTCTTAATCAATGATCACAGATTGTATCATCCTTTTGCTTCAGTTTACATTTAGGTCATTTTAATCTGGAACCCAGCTACCTTTTGTAAGTAGTAATTAATCAGTAGGATTTTTTTTCAATTACAGCTGACACATAATATTAGTTTCAGATGTATAACATAGTGATGAGATATGTATATAACTTACAAAGTGATCACCCTGATAAGTCCAGTAGCCATCTGACACCACACATGGTTATTACAGTATTATTGACTATTTTCCCAGGCTGTATTTTACAGCCCCATCACTGTTTTTATAACTGGCAATTTGTAGTTCTTAATGCCCTCCCCCCAACCCCTGCTCCATCTGGTAACCATCAATCTATTTTTTCATTTATTTTTTTTAAGTTTCCACATATAAGTCAAATCATATGGTATTTCTTTTTCTGTCTGACTTATTTCACTTAGCATTATATTCTCTAGGCCCATCCATGTTGTTACAAATGGCAAGGTTTCATTCTTTCTTATATCTGAGTAATATACCACTGTATACATGTACACTTCTTTATCCATCTATTTGTCTATTGATGTTGCTTCCTTATCTTGGTTTGGTTTGTTTTCCTATTTTATCTTTCTGATAGTTTATTATTGGCATATAAAAATGCACCTGGTTTCTGCATACTAATAATTGTAAATAATGCTGCAATGATCACAGGAGTGCATATATTAGTTTTTTGAATGAGTGTTTTTTAATGTCTATGGATATATACTTGGAAGTAGAATTGCTGTTTCATATTATGGTTGCATTATTAATTTTTTTAGGTTACTGCATATTGGATAAATTAGTCGTTTTCACTCACTCATTATGTTAATATGAAAATTTACATTGATTGACTTACGAAAGTTTAACTACATTGCATACCTGGGATAATCCCCACTTGATCATGATATATTATTCTTTAAAAAATATATATAGAGCCCTAACCGGTTTGGCTCAGTGGATAGAGTGTCAGCCTAAAGGGTCCCAGGTTCGATTCCCATCAAGGGCATGTACCTTGGTTGCGGGCACATCCCCAGTAGGGGGCGTGCAGGAGGCAGCTGATCAATGTTTCTCTTTCATCGATGTTTCTAACTATCCCTCTCCCTTCCACTCTGTAAAAAATCAGTAAAATATATATATATGTGTGTGTTTTTGTTGACTTCAGAGAGAAAGGAAAAGGGAGAGAGAGAGAGAGAAACATCAATGATGAGACAGAATCATTGATTGGCTGCCTCCTGCACGCCCCCTACTGGGGATAGAGCCCACACTCCAGGCATGTGCCCTGACAGGAATCAAACTGAGACCTTGTGATTCATAGGTCAATGCTCAACCACTGAGCCACACCAGTTAGGTGATATATTATCCTTTTCTATATGTTACTAGAGGCCCAGTGCACTAAATTCATGCAAGGGTAGGGTCCCTAGGCCTGGCCAGCGATCAGGGCTGATCAGGACCGCCCAGCTGCTGGCTGGGGCCTTCCTTTATTCTGTGCCACCCCCTGGTGGTCAGCACACGTCACAGCAAGTGATTGAACTCCTGGTCGAACTCCCGAGGGGACACTTTACATATTAGACTTTTATATATATAGATTGGATTCAGTTTGCTAATATTTTCATAAGGGTTTTTGTGTCTATATTTTATAGGAATACTGGTACTTTTCTTTCCTTGTGATGTCTTTGTCTAGTTTTGATATCAAGTAATTCTTGCCTTTTCATATGAGTTAAGAAGTGTGCTTCCACCTCCTCCTTTGCATGTAGTGTTGTATTTAAAAATAACATCAAAGTCCAGAATTCAGTCGAGTTTACCAGCATAATTCCTGCTTCACTTCCTCACACATCCATCCCCCCAAGATGATTCCTTTTACTTATGTGTTTCAAAACCTCAGTGTGTAGCTCATTCATATTTTAAAATAGATCAATATACAAAATCAGTTTGCCTTGTAGAAATGATTTAGTGGAAGTATGAGCTATAAGAAGCAATGGGGAGCAAAAAAGTTCCAAATATTATAAAAAACATTGCATTGTCTGTGTGGTGAGCACTACTGCTCATATAACGATAAGGTTTCAAAATCAAACTTGTAATATATTGAAAATCATATTGAATTGTAACAGAATTAGAAATTCTAATTATAATTCTAAATTATATAGAAAAGGATAGTTTTCTAATTGCTCCTAAACCTTAAAAATGTGTTTCCCCCACTAGAAAGGTTTTAAGAGTAACTCCCTAAATTCTTAGTATTCTTAATTGGTTTTAAAATTTATAAAGAAAAGAGTCAAATTAACTATATTGGCTAAATATATATAGTGGGAAAATCACCAATTTAATGTGTTAATAACAACCTTTACATCACTGAATAAGAAAAATCAAGCTTAAGATACTTCAGGTTGAATAATTACCCTTAGGAATATCACTCCTTCCTAACATTTCCAATTTTTTCTTACAATATCATCACACCTATTAAACAATGCAATTTTTCAATGCAATGTGTAAGTGTAAGCTATTCTCAGTAATATTTATAGTTCACTTGTCCTAACTGCCTAGAGCAGTGGTTCTCAACCTTCCTAATGCTGCGACCCATTAATACAGTTCCTCATGTTGTGGTGACCCCCAACCACAAAATTATTTTCGATGCTACTTCATAACTAATTTTGCTACTGTTATGAATCGTCATGTAAATATCTGATATGCAGGATGTATTTTCATTGTTACAAATTGCACATAATTAAAGCATAGTGATTAATCACAAAAACAATATGTAATTATATATTCAATATGTGTTTCTCGATGGTCTTAGGCGACCCCTGTGAAAGGGTTGTTCGACCCCAAAAGCGTTCGCGATCCACAGGTTGAGAACCTCTGGCCTAGAGACTCTACCCTAACCAGCTGGCAGGTGGGGGTTTCAGCACCACGGAGAGCTACCACTGAACAGTGTTCCCTCAAACTGTTCCTACCTGAACTCACGTGCCATAGTCATTAGACTATGAACTCTGTCTGACCCAGTTTGTCCAGTTTCTGTGTTGTAAATGTCAATGTCTATCCACTTAATTTCTTTTTACTTGGTTTCGCTAGACTAAGAACAAATTGCCTTTTTCAAGGAAAAGATAAGAAAGAAAGTCTATCCGGAAAAGTAAACTCGGAAGTCTCTTGAGAAAAAAATTAAGTACTGCTGAGACTCATCTTGGGTTCATTAACCAGTTTGGAAGGCTATTGAGATTCTCCCTTCAGCCTGTTTGCCTAACACTGTTCCTCTGCCCTGCATTTCACACTTGGCTACTTACCACTGTTTACCCCAATTCCACAGCAGATGCCAAATTGGAGAGAACTTTCCAGTAAAGCATTTGCTTAGTAGATCAGATCAAATGTCTTCCTTTTGGAAAAAAAAGTTACCTTATTTCGTAATCTAATGATAAGAAGTCAGTAGTCATTTTTACATACTGTCAGCTCATTACTACTATTCCCATCAGAAATAGCCATAGAAAACTAAAAGAGATTGACCAGGCACACACTTTCTGCTCCCCAGTAGCAGGAGGCCCAAGGGATTCACAGTAGAAACTATTTATTAAAAAAAAACAACAACTGTGAATGTCTCCATCCCTGCTGATCCCTCACCATATAATCAAGAGTTGGCCTAAACACCTCCAAGACCTCATCAAACATTGTTTTCAACAGTCGGTTGGGTTGAAGGAATGAGACAGTTAAAAGGCTTTTCATAGGGTGTCAGGTGAATGGGAAGTAAATGGCTGGTAATGCCTTAGACCCGTGGTCGGCAAACCGCGGCTCACGAGCCCCTTGAGTGTGGCTCTTCCACAAAATGCCATGTGCGGGCGCGCATGTACAGTGTGATTGAAACTTCGTGGCCCATGAGCAGAAGTCAGTTTTCGGCCTGGGCGAGTCTATTTTGAAGAAGTGGCATTAGAAGAAGTGGGGGGTGTCAGTCGGTAGGGCGAGGGGAGACGCAGTGCAGGCAGGCTGCAGGATACGCAGTGCGGGGGAGGTACATTGTTTTGAGGTATGTTCGCTGAGGTCGACCCCTTCCAACTCTCCCATCCACACTCATCTATCTGAAACAAGTATACAAGATGAGTGTGGATGGGAGAGTTGGAAGGGGTCGACCTCAGAGAATGTACCTCAATCAGATTGAGGACAATTTTAGCAAAGGCCAGCTTAGGAGTACCCTAATGAAGTTAATAACAATGTACCTACCTATATAGTTTAAGTTTAAAAAATTTGGCTCTCAAAAGAAATTTCAATCGTTGTACTGTTGATATTTGGCTCTGTTGACTAATGAGTTTGCCGACCACTGCCTTAGACTGAGAAAAATAATGATGGTGCTAGTTCCTGAAATTGGAAGCCAAGAATAAGCAGCATTTAGAAATAGGGAACGAATGGTCACAACAAATATCTGGAAAGAAGAGACACTTGAGAGTCATATGAACGTGAGGAATACAAGCTGAAGATGTGGGTTAGTCTGTCCCAGAGACCACTTGGAATGGAAAAGAAGGCAGAGGAGGGGATCCTACTGGCCAGCAACACAGAAAAACAATATTTGAAAGATGAGGAGGTATCCTAGTAGACAAGAAAGACTCCATCTAAAATACAAAATATGCAGAGCGTAAGCTCTCAAAGGGCAGACACTGCATGTATCCACAGCACCTATGGCACAACCTGGGACACACTAGGTAAACGTTTGTTAAGTGAATGAATAAAACAGCCAAGAGAGCCATGCTCAGAAAGCTAAATGCATAGAGTGTTTCAAGGGGGCATCAGTTACAGCAGCATTAGAATGGGACTCTTGGATTTGGCAATTCCAAAGTCATCAAAAACCCTTATCAAGTTCAAGTTGTGGAGACTGTGGGTGGTAGAACCCAAGTGGGAATGCACTGAGGAGCAAATGACTAAGATATTGGACACTGAATTCTCTTTCAAAAGACCAGCTGAGAAGAGCAGGAATTATTAGTAGATAAACACAGAGGAGGAAACATTACTGAGGTCTCCCAGGTTCCTGGTGAAAGGTGGTGATCACTAGTATACACCTCTTACATCTATGAATAGGCAAGAAGAGAGCAAACACAGGAATGCTTCTTGGTGTGTAAGTAGGAAGTTTGAGGGCACTTCCTCCAATTTCTCAGCCTAAGTAGCAAAGTAACTACTGAGCATAATTAGCAACAAAGCCACCTTTTTTAGGAGGGTGGGGTTAAAGTAGGAATTGTGAAGATATTTGGGGCAAACCCTGGCCCCAGACAGGGAATTTAACAGGGATCACGGTGAAGAGCTGCCACTGTCCAGTGAAGAGATGTTGGATGTGCCAGTCTGCTTCAGTGGCTGGGCTTCCTCCAGGGGCATTCAGCAGTCCTGGTCTAGAAACAAGGCGAATGGCAAGTTTAACCCAAGGCTGGAAGTTGGCAGGAAAGTATGAGAGAAAGGATGGGAGTGAGACTGCGTGGAGGGAGGAGGTGGTCATAGTTGAGGTTTAAAAGGAAGGGGTGGGAGTAATTCAAGAGTGTGTAGGCCCGGGGGAATGAGAGGGAGGGAGTGTGGGAGCCTCAAGGCTAAGAGAGTATGGTCCTGAAACCTCTCCATCCGATGCAAGAAAAGAGTCCAGAGTAAAAGTCTGACTGACCTGGATGTGGTCCCATGGAGACATCAGTCAGCTCAGGGGCTTCCGTGGAAAAGCTGGAAGCAGCAGGAGGATGGGAGCAAGCACCAGGTGTTCATAGCATTAGTCGGAATAGAAAACGCTGATACATGTTCGGCACACCGTAGGAATGAGGCCGCCTGAAGCTGTCGGCCACTAGATGGAGGGGCGGCCTAGTGCTTGGCAGGCATCCCAGATACACCTGTCAGCCATCCAGTCTACTCACGGCCTGTCCCCAGAACACAGGATGGGGGGAAAGTCTGCCTCAGGAACCAGTGAGGTCAAAGCCCCCGAAACCAAATGACTACAAGGCTCAGCCACAGCTGAGAGGTTCAAGACTAAGGTGACAGCTCTGAGTCCCACACACGGGACTGGGTCTGAGAGGAGGGAAGGAAGCGGCTGGACTGGCTGCACACTGGCCTGCGTGCCTCTGACTCAGACCTCATGTTCCATGGCTGAGTCCACAGCGTGCATACACGTGGAGGTGACATCCAGAGCACATGGTTTCGGCACGAGGTATCTGAAGGCAATGAAAAGATCTTCTTCCACTAATTTCATCAACTCATAGAATACACAACCAAGTGTCACAGGCAACGAGCCAGGAATTTTGTTTTTAAATAGGTCATATAAAAGCTGTCAGGTTTTTACAAATGAAGTCACAGTGCTCTGGAAAAAAATCCAGCCTCTGCCCTAACCAAAACATCCAGTTTGGCTCAGTGGGTAGAGCGTTGGCCTAAGGACTGAAGGGTCCCAGGTTCGATTCTGGCCAAGGGCACATGCCCAGGTTGCAGGCTCGATCCCCAGTAGGGAGTGTGCAGAAGGCAGCCAATCAATGATTCTCTTTCATCATTGATGTTTCTATCTCTCCCTCTCCCTCCCTCTCTGAAATCAATAAAAATATACATTTTTTAAAAATCCAGCTTCTCAAAATGCATCCTAACCATTTTCTGCTCTGCAGTTGGACACACTAACAGGAGGTGCTTTTAAGTCGGGGACGTTCATAAGCGTAACCTTTTTGCGTGTCAGTAAAATGGAAGGTGCTTTCTTCTGCTCCAATATCTTTGAAGAGATGATGAAAGCAGCAGAACCTCATTTGCATCGTCAAACGACCTTGGTTGATGATGGTCGTGGAAAACAAACAGCTTTCCATGAGAAGGAGCCGCCAATTTGGCCAGATTATCGTAATGAGCGTCCATCGTGGGCTCCAGGCTCTGTCCTGCGGTTCAGAAACACAGCGCCCTTCTATGCATTGTACATGACTCCCCACTCTCCTATGGCGTTCCTGCGCTTCCAGCCAAAATATCCAGTAAATCAAATCGGAGATGAAGTCTTTTGGGCTTAAACCAATTCAATATGTTCTTGCCTCTGACAGCTGGGAAACTCCAGCGTTATTTTACATCTCAGTGTTGGAAATCTCAGAGCCACAATTTCAGAGGGCCGGATGCTCGCCAGCTAAAATGCTGGAAACCTCCTCATGTCTGGGAAACTGGCTGCAGGGTTCCTGAGCAGACAGACCATCGGTACCGGTGAAACTCACAAGAGAGGCCTCATAAGGCCAAGAGCAAGACACAGGAACACAATTAAGAGTTCCTCAAGCTGGAATGAAGGTGTGGCTGTTAAGAAAAGGACACAACAGAGATATGTTCTGTTTTATTCTAGAAAGTCAGCGAAGGAGAGAGGCAGCGCCCCAGCTGAGTCTGGTAATTCTTCCAACAAAACATCTGTGTAGAAAGTCATTGCCCTTCCTCACAGCGGTGGTAACAGGACGAGATGAAAGGGGCCTGAGGGATGCGCTAGAGCAAAAACATAAACACGTAGCCGAGCAGTTGGCCACCACGGGGGATGCTGTCACCAGTGCTTGCGATTTTATAAGTAAGAATGGCTGTGTCAGTATTATCTTCAAATCATTGAGGCCACGGGATGATTCATTCACATGCACTAAAGCGATGGAAATTGTGGAAAATAAGATGTAATCTAGTTTTTGCTTTACTCCTAATGGCTGAGAATGTGATAGTGGCTGCAGCCAGAGCACGGGGCGGGGCCAGGCCCTCCTTCCTACGTGAGCTGACTTGTAGTCACTGCACTGCAACTCCTGGATATTCAGTCTTTACACTGAATATTAATGAAATAGTTTTTAATTTTTATTGATTTCAGAAAGAAAGGGAGCGGGAGAGAGAGATAGAAACATCAATGATGAAAGAGAATCATTGATTGGTTGCCTCCTGCATGCCCCCCACTGGGGATCGAGCCCACAACCCCGGGCATGTGCCTTGACCAGGAATTGAACCCAGGACCCTTCAGTCCACAGGCCGGCGCTCCATCCACTGAGCCAAACCAGCCAGGGCTATGAAATCTTTTAAGTGCATTCTCTTCCTGGTTATGACTGCTACTTCAAAATAGCAAAGAAATACTTTTGGGTTGTTGCCACCTGTTTTTCCAGAATCGGTGAAATGCCGCCGTGAAGGCCACTCACAGGTTCCTAGGACACAGATTTCTCCTGTGGCTCTGGATTGGTGACAACTGTAGGACCAAGTGGTACTTTGGGGGAGCCAACCCCCCTCTGGCTCTCAGCTGCCCGCCCCCATCAAGACTGAGACACAATATGCAGAAAACAGTGTGTGTCACACAAGCAGCCTCAGGAAGATTTCCCCTGCTTCCCTCCCATGGAGCACGGCCCACATCCCTCCTGCGGCCAGTGGCAGCCTGAGCAACAGGGCAGGACGCTGGTCACATACGTGGGTTTGGGCATCAGACAGACTCAGAGGGACAGGCACCCCCTCTCTGTGAGGGTAACCTTGGAAACGTTTCACCTCCCCGAGTCTCACTGCTCTGGGGGCTGACATCAGGAAATGAGATTTCTGCTAAATACAAATTCTGGTTAAAAACCAGGTGTCATCGGTTACGAACCAAAATGTGTTCTCCCCAAATTCCTATGTTGAGGTCCTAACGCAGACCTCAGCCTGGGGCTGGATTAGGTCATAGGGTCTTTCGAGAGGCAATTACATTAAAGGGACACCCTTTGGGGGGCCTCCTCCAATCTGACTGCGCCCCTGTAAGAGGAGGCGATTAGGGGGCTGAGCAACAGGGGGACCCCTTGCAGGGGGACACTGTGTGGAGAAGAGCGAGAGAAGGCCGCCCGCCCGCCCAGGAGAGATGCTGGAGCGGAAACCACCCGCCCGCACCCGGACCTCGGCTCCAGCACCAGGAGCGCACACAGCCTTGTGGTTCTGGCCGCCCCGCCTGTGGAACTTGGTTCTGGCCCCTCCAGCAAACCCATATACCGTCTATGGCCGACCCGCCAGCAAAACACCAGAATGGGGCACACACAGCCCTACGGCCCGCCGAGAGCGATTTGACTGTTTAGAGGACGTTTCAGGCTCCAGTGCCGCCTCGGGCATCTGTCTGAACATCAGTTGTCACCTCGCCAGCAAAGAGTGGAGATCCTCGCTACTGGAGAGTTCTGGGCAACAATGTAATCCGACAGGCAGCGACGGCGTTGTGACCACGCGGGAAAGCCTGGTGCTCACTGGCAAGGACTGCATGTGGGGCAGCGGATAAAGACAAGTGAGAAGGTATCTCAGACACCCTAGAATATAGGGAGAGAGGGTGAGGGAGAGAGAGAGGGAGGAGAGAGATCTACAACCACGAGAGAAGGAGAAATTAAAGTGCTGTATTAAGGGGTGGCCCGGGGCGTGGAGCACAGCCGTGGCGCATTGATTTTAACGGGGTGCATGATGAAGACTTATGGGCACACTGGAGCGGCACTTAAAAGATGAATAGGATTTCAGTAGGCGAGAGAACAGAGCATTCCAGGATAAAGGCAGGACACAGTAATTAGGGACACTTGGAAACGGGGGTAAGGGAACTAAGGCGAGGAAGCAGAAGAGGGAGAGGCTGGAGCAGTGGGCAGTGTGGGGTTGAGCAGTGGGGGGAGGGAGGCTCATACAAGTAGAATGAGCAGCGGGCGCAGCAGCAGGAGCTGCATCAGCCACAGTGGATCGAGGCACACAGCTCTCGCTCCATAGCGCCCACTGTGCGCCCGGTGCGCAGTAGGCCTCATGTTGGCAACCTCGCCGACCCAGGAACCACGCTTGAAGAGGCGCACCTGCTTTGTTTTTAACCCTGAGGAGCCAGGTGCATGAAGGTTGAGAAAGGAGCTGGAAGTCACACAGGTAGTACGTGGTCACGTGAGGATTCGAGCCGACCTCACTGACTCCTCACCCATGTCTGTAACTCACGTGACTGTCTTCCCTTTGATACGAAAACCAAAAAACCATGCAACGCCTCTTCTCCACACCGCGGGACCCATTTCTTCTGCCAACAGGATGCTATACGTTGTGATCAACTTGAACATGCATCCCAACTTTTAAGTAAATGTTAAGAGCTTAAAAGGCAAACTTACATAAACATCATTGCTCTGGGGAGGGGAGGGCCTCCAGCCCCGTCTTCCAGGCCTTCCCTCAATGACAAAGGGGCAGATCCTAACGCAGCCAGGTTTTCCCAGGTTCCCAACTGGGTGGTTTAGTTATGAGTCCTCGGAGGGTGGAGGAGAGTGTGGTGTAGAGAAGTGTGTGGGCAGAGCACGTTTCTGAAGAGAGAAGCCCTTCTGCGCTGGCTTGCTGCTCAGGCTGCGGAGACCTGGAACCGGCACAGCCTGGGCAGGAGACATCTCCAGCTGGGAGCCGGCAGCTGTGCTCAGCTCTTCCCTAAAAGGGAGATCCCCTTGTACCCAGCATGTGGCTGCAGTGCACTTGCTAGGACTTACCTAACTACTATACGCGGGAAAATGCACTTCTTTAAAATATGTATATTGTTATGATTTCAGAGAGGAGGGGAGAGGGAGAGAGAGCTAGAAACATCAGTGATGAGAGAGCATTATTGATCAGCTGCCTCCTGCACGCCCCATACTGGGGAATGAGCCTGCAACCCGGGCATGTGCCCTGACTGGGAATCGAACTATGACCTCTTGGTTCATAGGTCGACGCTCAACCACTGAGCCACACCAGCTGGGCAAAAATACACTTCTTTATAAGCGATAAAAAATAATGAGATGGCCCAGGCACCATGTGCATAGTGGGAGGGGTCTCAGGTGTCCCCGACAGGGGTGAGTATGCCTGTGTGGAAACAGCCCTTCCGGGCAAGGAAGATGGTGGAAGTCACTCCAGCTAATGGAATGTGCTCCAGGCAGTGTGATGCCACCCAGGACCCAAGTCCTTGATCCTAAGCCAGGAGGCACCTGCCCCCGGGCACGGCTGCTCACAAGTAAATGTAAACCCACGTGTGTGGGGGTGTGAGGTTTAAACTGTGAGATCAGTATGTTCACTGGCCAAAGGGAATAAAAGGTAACTGGCAATGACTCATTCTATGGGGTTAATTTTTTTCCCCTCTTAATGAAATTTTGCTGATTAGCATTTGGAGTAGTTCTCAAAAGTGACTGATGAAGAAAAGGACACAGTCCCTATGTCTGGCGATATGTTTAATAAAACTCTTTTTGTAAAAAAAATGAAAATCCCCAATTAGTATATTAAGAGACACTAATTGGAACCTTCATTTTACAGCCTCTGGTGATGGCCATGGAGATGAATGAAGGACAAAACAGAGGTGATTAGGGAGACACTACCTAACGCTCAGCCATAATCTCCAATGATTCCCACACTGAAGAACAGCTATTCTGGGGCAGTAAAAACAAGGGCTTTAAGAGGGAAATACTGCTTATGAAATATTCAGGAGAAACATTTGCAAATGTTTAGTACAACGAGCTTATACTTAGTTTATATGGATTATAAATACTAAAGCATTTATGTTAAATTTGGAGACCTTTGCCCTGGTCAGTTTAGCTCGGTGGTTGGAGCACCAGCCCGAAGACTAAAGGGTCTCGGGTTAACTCACAGTCAAGGGCACATACCTGTGCTGCAGGCTCAATCCCTGGCCCAGGTTGGGGTGCTTGCAGGAGGCAACCAATCGATGTGTCTCACATGAATGTTTCCCCCTCTCTCTCCTCCCCCTACTCCTTTTCCTTCATTCCATTCTCTCTAAAAATCAATGGAAAACGGTCCTCAGATGAGGATTAACAACAAAATTTTGAGATCTTTGACTAATATCTTTCTGAGTTATTTTCTATTCTTTATGTAATTCTTCTTACCAACACCTCCTTAAAATATTTAGAATACTTATGACATCTGAACTGATTTGTGACTGTCAAAATATAATTCCATGTTTTAGGCATAAACATATTTTGAGATTTATAACTCTAAAACAGATTTTAAATAGTAACCATTTGTTTGGTTTGAATTTTAGTGTAGTTTTCCATTTGAAATAGAAATAAGCAACTTAGGAATTCACACACATACACGCATACACCTTTCTCTGTCTTCCACACACACGCACACACATTCCTACCTGGGTTAGGCAGGTAAAAGCCTGAAAGGAAGCCAAATGGTAGTGTTGTCCAGGCACTTATATTAGTGATGACGACTACTGTCCTTTATAGTTTTCTGTATTTTCCAAAATCCCCAGCATTGATGCATGTTCCATTTACATAATCACAACTCAATGATATTGCAAATCTGTCTTAATAAATGTTTTCTTGACAGAAAAATAGAAGTAGGTAGATTCTCAAAGTTAATAAACATTGGGAAGAGATCTATAGGTACACAGTGTGAGGCAATGGAGGGACACATGGTCCCTGGATCAGAGGAAGGAGAGTCTGGAGAACATTTGGATAGTCAGTTTCCTTCATGTGACAGGAAACATCTAAATTATAATTCAGGTAGTAATTATGCACACTGTAGTGACAATGCATTATCAAATAATGCACTAAAATCTAATATGCAGCCATCATATCTATATTACTTAGAGACAATGTTCAGTGCTAAGTAAAACAAAATTAGGTAAGCTGTGTATTCAACAGTTATATTAAACAACTAAAAGCCCGATGCACAAAATTCATGCATGGGTGGTAGGTAGGAGCATCCCCCAGCCCGGCCTGCACCCTCTCACAATCCGGGACCACTGGCTCCTAACCACTTACCTGCCTGCCTGCCTGATCGCCCCTAACCACTCTGCATGCCTGCCTGATGCCCCTAACTGCTCCCCTGCCTGCCTGATCGCTCCTAACCTCTCTGCTTGCCTGCTTGATCGCCCTTAACCGCCTCTGCCTACCAACCTGGTCGCCCCTAACCACTTCTGTCTTCCCACCTGGTCGCCCCTAATTGCCCTCCCCTGCCAGCCTGGTTGCCCCTAACTGCCCTCCCTTACAAGCCTCATCACCCCTAACTGCCTCTGTCTTGGCCCCTGCCACTGTGGCTTTGTCCAGAAGGACGTCCGGTCTAATTAGCATATTACCCTTTTATTAGTATAGACTGCCTCAAGTTCAACTTCAGACCAGAGCGCTTACAGCCGATGTCACTCCCAGAAAGTAATGGTTTTACTTCAAAAAGCTGCCAAGACCAAGCTGTAATAGCACAGTCCTAGTATGTCCCCATTAGAAACTTCCCAATAGATGAACACTACAAGGATCACCTGGGTTAACTTTCTGAGTGCAAATTCCATCCGATGTGATATTGCTAAATTCCCTGTGGCCTAAAGAATATTTTCAGAAACATCTACAAAGGGAGTGCACAGGTATAGATTCTCCGTGCCGATCTGGGCCTTAGAAACACATCAGTGCACGCAGTACTTAAGAACCAATTGTAAGATGTTTTTGTCAATACAAAGCAAGGCCACTGCATTAGAGGAAAACTCGGTGCTGTTTTTTTCACTTCCATAACCGGGTCGTTCAAGGGCAAGTTTGAAAAGAATGATTTCCTGGAGCACTGGGGCCCCTGAGAAAAACAAGAAAACCAGACGACTTTGGGAAAAGTCTGAATATCTACTGGGATATTTTTGGATTATGTTGCAAATAGAGGCAAAGAGTACATTTTAAATTATATATATATATATATATATGCCTAAGCGACTGAACAACTGGTTGACCTAGCAAGGGGGACAGATGTTCAATGCACAGGATCAGGCTCCCTCCTGTCTGGATGGGGCCTGCAGGGATCGGACCAAACTGAGGGGTCCCGGATTGCAAGAGGGTACAGGCCAGGTAGAGGGATCCCACTGGTGCACAAATCTGTGCACCAGACCCACACAAATATATATATATATATATATATATATATATATATATATATATATATTTATATATATATATATATATTTATATATATATATTTATATATATTATATATATATAATATTATATATAGTATATAATTATATAATTATATATAATATATATTATATATAATATATAATATAATATATTATATATATATTTATATATATATATTTATATATATATATATATATATATATAAAGCATAATATGCTAATTAGACTGGACGTCCTTCCTGACGTTTTTCCGGACAACCTTCTGGACAAAGTCGGGGCTGCAAGGGCCGAGGCAGCTGGTTGTGAGGGCCAAGCCCCTTGCATGAATTTTTTGCATCGGGCCTCTAGTGTGTGTGTGTGTGTGTGTATACATAGCTGTATATGGTATTTATCTTTATATATGTTTCACTAAAAGTCCTTCCTTCCTATTTTACAAGAGAAAGGAACATAAACACCAACATCTGGAGTCCCTTCCCAGGGATGTGGGTGGGAAACGGAGGCCCAGCTATCTTGACTTCCTGTGACAGAGGTTTCGGGTGCCATCCAGCTTCCCAGGAGACTGGTCCCGAGTTCTTTTTTACCAAATCTGCTGCGTAGGATGAAACCCCATCAGATGCATTTCCCCATCATGGAACCTCTAGCTTAGCATCTTCCCAGCCTTCTCTCCAAGCTCACACATCCCCGTCCAATAACGATCCCTTGAAGCCTGTCCTTAAAAATGGGGGCCAAGGGAAAAAGAGATTGACATTGAATTCACGGCGCCCATGTAGAAAGGTAATGTGATGGCTTCTCAGTTCTTGTTCTAGATCTACTTTTTAAATAATCATATTCCAGTTGCTGTAATGAGGGAGTGCTGGTGCCACTCTGAGGTAAATAATAGCTTATCTTGGAGATGACCAGGGTGAGCTCAGTTGTCTTTGTTCAGAAAGGTCAGATGTAATAACCGGTAGATGCAGAGCACAGGGTTTCTATCTATGAGTCACATTTTTTTAGAAATCGGCCAGCTTTACTCAGCAGCTGTCTCCACCCAAAGGCATATCTATTCCGGATTAACTGTCAGTATCCTCTTCTTTCTGCCTTTGTGTGGGCACAGAAATAGCCCACAGAAAAGTGAAAAGTTAGTGTGGGGGTCTAGTGACATTAACTTGGATTTTCAATTTTAGAAATTCTACCTAGGATATTTTTTAAGTGTAAACATCTGCTTACTGCTTAGTAGAAAGCTAATAATATTCAAGCTCATAAAATAATGTTCTAAAAACTAATATGCAAAAGGAAATGTCCATGGTACCACCATATATTGCAATAAGAGCCTTTTGCTGGTCCTTGAGAGACGCGGCTTCACTTCACGGTTTAATCACCCACAGAACTGCTTATTGCCCTATATATTCCTCCAACAAGAATATTTTCTTTTTAATGTGCGTCTCAGAAAACCAGGGAAAACCGTGGATACATGCTCCTCTTCAGCAGTAGCGCCAAGTTTTAATCTCATCATTGGGCTCTGACATGCATCCAACCTTCCCAGGACTTCGTTTACCTTTGATTATGGAATATAATGGTGATGGCAGTGCCTGGAAAACGAGTATGTTATCTAAGTGAGTCTGCACAGGCATCAGCTCTCTCTGATGCTCATTGCTCTAGAGTCCAGATAGAGAACAGAATTCAAGGCACTTGCAGACACCCACGTCCACCCAGCAACAGCCCCGTGGAGGTCGTTTCACAGTGCATTATCCTGTTTCGTAGCTCCTCAAATTCTTCTCCAAATGAAAGATATTCATAATTTGCATCGTAACACTCTCTAATTAGGTCTCATTTCTGAGAAGTCTTATTTTTTACATAAACAGCACATATTCAATCTTCTAGCTGCCATTATTGCCACAAGAATCTTGCATGTTAAACTTGATGGCAGATTCTCAATACACCCTGTCCATCCTCGGAGACGCAGCTCAAACACCACCACCACTGGCAGGCGTTGCTGGGTCCCCCCGGGGAGAAGGTCTCCTTCTTGGTCCCCATCCACTCTGTTCCTCCCTGTGCTGTGCTCAGCCTGCCTGGCAATGATCTGCTGACATTTCTGTCTCATCCACCTTATCTTCTTCCCCCGAGGCGCAGAATAGGCGTGAGATAAATATTTGCTGAACAGATGAATTTAAATGTGTCTAAATTTCAGAATGGAGGCTCATCAGATAAAATGTCATGATAGACAAGGAAAGGCCTGGAGTGACTGTAAGTGTCCATGAGAAGAGCAGGCTACCGTGCATGTGCTGATTAATTCTGAATATTTTATAAAAAGAGCCTAGTTTTTTTTTGTTTGTTTGTTTGTGTGGGGGTTTTTGTGTGTTGTTAATTCTCACCAGAGAATATTTTTTCCATTGATTTTTTCAGAGAGAGCAGAAGAGGGGGAGGGAGAGGGAGAGAAAGAAACATCGATGTGAGAGAGACACATCGATTGGTTACCTCCCACATGTGCCCCCACCGGGGCCAGGGATCGAACCTGCAACCCAGATATGTGCCCTTGACTGGGAATCGACCCCTTAACCCCTTGGTGCACAAGCCGACACTCTAACCACTGAGGACATGGCCAGGCAGTGCCCAGTTTGCAAGGACTGCTTGGGTAAACAGTCATTTTCTTGACGAGGCTTAACTTTAGGCGTGGACTTCTGAGCTGTTCCTGCCTTGGTCACAGGTGTAACAGACGGAGGGATTGGCTAGTTTCCTAAAGGAAGTACACCCGTGTGCGGCCCTGTGCCCGACTTTTATTTTGGGGGAATACTGATAGCAATGACCTCTTGCAGTCACAGCCGCTGCCATACTCCCAAAGCAGAGAGCAGAGAAGTGAGCTGAGTTTACGTCGTGTGAATTTCCAGCACTGAGCCTCCTGGCATAAAGTTGCTGATCCCCGTTAGGTTCCCTGGTTCCCAGCCCCCACTCTCCTTCCCCTGCTGTGAGGGCTCTGTCTCCAGTTCTCCATTAAGCTTTCTCAATAGGCAATCTGCCTCAGCGCTTTCTAAGGAAACAGGAAAAGCAGCTCCTTCCCACAATAGCAGTTAACCTTCACTTTTCATAGGAAGTAAGTGCAGACATCTGTGCTTTGTCATCAAAAAGGAAAACGGTTGCATTTCCCTGATTATTCTCTGCTTCTCAGCCTCGGGGTAAGGATTCACTTGCCTTTGTACCACCTTGAAAATCCAGTCTCACTCCGCCACGGCCAGGCCCGAGACAGAATCAGCCCTCCTGTTAGCTGTGTCCGCACCTGCCGCAGAGACCGCGTCTACGTCCAGTCTCCGACCACCCTCCGCACTAAGCTTAAATTGGAAACGCTTTTTCTGATAAAGATGATCAGTGTCCCATTGTCTTCGGGAAACCGTAAGAAGTCAGCAACGTGAAAATGTGGCAGAGCCCCGAAGGGCGTGGAAGCGGCCGTGTTTCTATTCGCAGCTGCCTCTGTAGGTCAATGCATTGCTGGTTGGCAAGAAAGGGCTCACCCCCAACCACAAGACGTGGGCGCTCAGCCATTCCTCTCTGCTTTCAGCCTCTACAACAGAGACTGTGTCCCCGACTCCCAGAGGGCATCTACCTACTGGGAGGAAAGGCCGCCTAGAAGCGCTGGACCGAGGAGAAAGGGAGAGAACGTGCTGGGTTTTTTTCCTCCCGACACCCTCCAAAATTGGACTTTTGGTATGTTTATCTGAAAATCTCATGGGCACTTCAGTGCCTGGGAAGTCACGGAGGTGCGCTGGCTGCTGCACTGGCTCTGAGGAGACACTCATTCCTCATGAGACGTGTGGGCCGTCACAGCGACCATCGCCATCGGCACTCAGGAGCATCACGCGGAGCCCAGAGCGAACCAGGGCCCACCAGGTCCCAGGGGCCAGGCCACAGCCCGAGCAGGTTTCTAAGCGACGCAAGTGGGCCTTCTGGTGTGGAGGGAAAGGGAGAGCCAGCATGGCAGCCGCCAGGGCGAGGACACCTGCGGGCGGGTCAGGGATGAGGGGTTGGTTGTGTGAGAGCAGCTCTCTCCCTGGACAGCTGAGTCCAAGGCAGTCCAGCGCTCAGCCCACCAAACGGTAACCGCCTGGCCCCTGCAAACACCTCTGCATGATGGCGCCCCAGATGGGCCTGCTCAGTGGAGTCCTGTCTGGAATGCTAGCCCTCTGCCTGAGAAACAATGGGCTGGTCAATAGAGATCGTGACATCTTGAGAACGAAGGCGGTAAAAACAAACAGCGTAGCTATTCCTCTTGACCTACCTCACAGCAGCCCTGCTGGTTAAATAGAGAAAAAAGCTTTCAAATGATGAGTGACATTGCCATGACAGAGATGTCCTGAGCGCTTCACCTAGACCCATGGTCGGCAAACCACAGCTCGCGAGCCACATGCGGCTCTTTGGCCCCTTCAGTGTGGCTCTTCCACAAAATACCACGTGCGGGTGTGCACGTACAGTGCGATTGAAACTTCATGGCCCTTGCGCAGAAGTCGGTATTTTGTGGAAGAGCCAGTATTTTGTGGAAGAGCCACACTGAAGGGGCCAAAGAGCCACATGTGGCTCATGAGCCACGGTTTGCCGAGCTGCAGTTTGCCAACCACTGACCTAGCCCATGATTTATTGTGAGGGTAGAATTAGGCCCACCTATACCGGTTGTGTGAAATCAGGAACAATATACTAAAGTCCTTCCTAACTATCCTCAAAATTCAACACATTCTACAGGAAGATCCATGATGCCATATGCATCCATCAAGTCGATTTCACATTTGTGCACAAACAAGCATCCGTATTCACCTGATGCTAACGCTAGGCTGGGAACTGATGACATGAGCATGGCAAATCCAATGTAATCAGTACAGCTACCTTATGAGGTAAGTGGGATTCTGCATCCAATTTTACAGATGAGAAGCCCGAGCCTTAAAGAGTCAAAACAAACACCTAGCTGTTGATTGGAAGCCACGCTGACCATAAGTCACAACCTGATCATTTCTCTCACTTATGACACACCCAGTGTCATAAAGACAACCGTCAGGTTTGTGCACCTATCTCCAGTGTTCTGTGTGTGCAGAGCTGAGGACTGACAACACAGCCCTCCTGGCCAGCACGGGGTCCATGCCCCAGCCCCCCGAGCGCACTGTCCAGACCCAGGTCCTATGGGCGGAGAATGCTTTCAATTCTTTCTTCTTTACCTTCCACAGAATCATGCAACTACCTGAGGCATCTAAAAATATTTCATTGCGACTCATTTTGTTAGCCTTCTAATGTATTTCTAAATTTTATTTCTCCTAAAAGTTGTAAAAAATAACTACATAATTTTTAATCAGAAAAAAAGATTTTTTGTAAGCATACGACGTTTTTTCAACATTAAAATGCTCCAAAGTGCTAGAGCACGTACAAAATCCTTGAGCTATATATAGCACAGGTAAATTCTAAATCGGTGTAATTGTGGGTCCATAAAAACTACAGATCCTTGCCGAAACTGGTTTGGTTCAGTGGATAGAGCGTCGGCCTGCGGACTGAAGGGTCCCAGGTTCGATTCCGGTCCAGGGCATGTACCTGGGTTGCAGGCACATCCCCAGTGGGGGATGTGCAGGAGGCAGCTGATCGATGTTTCTCTCTCATCGATGTCTCTAACTCTCTATCCCTCTCCCTTTCTCTCTGTAAAAAATCAATAAAATATATTTAAAAACAAAACAAAAAACAAAACAAAAAAAAACTACAGATCCTGCTCACTCATCCATGTAGGAAAAGCAGGTTGATTTTGTGGGCGGAGCGTCACTCACTGGAGTGCAGGTTTAGGTGCCACACAGACCTTCCTGTAATGAGCTCATCACTGGCCTCGACATCAGCTACAGACCTGCCCTGGAGCCAAGGTCACCGTCATCCTGGTGCCAAGGTCTGCTTCTGGCTTCATCCTCCTTTGCTTCAGAATCCTGTGTTTATCCTTCACTCTCTGGACTCCTGCCCCACCTCCACACAAGCACCCGAGCCTGTTGTTTTTCCTGTCAGTAACTTTGTCAGGTAGGGCTCAGGTCAGACGGTGTTGGTGGAGGTGGACTAGTGAAGTCTCCTGGAAGTCTCTAAGGAAATCTTATCTGCAGAATTGAGTTAATGCCCACTTGTATTTTGGACATAAGCCCAGAAGCTCGTGGACAGCAGGGTCGTTTAGAAGTAATACAATTCCCCAAAACAGAAAGCAACAATAAACTAAAATAAAAGGCAATGCTTGCAGAGCAAGGGCAGCAGTAAAAATGTATTGTACTCCACCCTGTATTTAATTTTGAAAACATTTTTCCCATCTCTATTGATTAAGCAGGACTTTTTGAAGTTTATTTTTCACCACTCTCTCTTCCTGGAACACTGCGTGGTGAGACCCTCTTTGAGCTGGGGCACGGCTCCATGGTAACGGAGTCTCAAACATCAGCACGGGCTGGAACTCCCAGCTCAGAAAAGCAGGAGAGGGCTGGTAAAACCCCACCCAGAGGCCCCGCCTTCCTTGGGGTGACATCCTGAGGGAGAAATCCCACACCCATGAGGTAGTTGGGAGGGAAAAGGGAAGCGACTCAAGTGGCAGCCCGAGCTTACAACGCTAAGGAGCTGGTTCTGGGATTTCAAGGTTTGAAATGAATCCTTTCTTTTAGCTCCCTGCAGAGATGAAAAATGCATTTCTTATTCAACAGTGCAGCAAAGAACTCTCTACCTCTAAGCCACATTTTCCAGCACACGCGGAAACAGGTTCATTCCTGCCCTCACTCAAAATCCACTGCGTGTCTACAGCTTGCAAGCAAAGCCCGTGGCAGGCAGTGTGCTCGGCTGTGGGATTTACAAGGCAGATCTTGGTGAAAAGTACTGTACGGTATATCCAGACAGCGGAGTAGTATTCAATGCTAAGGAAGAAATGAGCTATCAAGGCATGAAAGACATGGAGGCAGCCTGGATGCATATGACTAAGGGCGAGAAGCCCATCTGAAAGGCTACCGACTGCACGAGTCCAACCAGATGACCTCCTGGAAAAGGCAAAACTATGGAGACAGTAAAAGCTCAGTGGTTACTGGGGCAGGGGGCAGAGGTGCCTAGGCAAAGCACAGAGAATTTTAGGGCAGTGAAAATGCTCTGTAGGATATTATAATGATGGACATGTGCATTACACATTTGTCCAAACCCATACCATGTACAGTATCAAGAGTGAACCCTGATTTAAGATACGGAATTTGGGTGGCTGTGGTGCCAAAGGTGTCAATGTAGGTTCATCCCTGGTTTTAAAACATACACACACACCACAGACACTATTCTGGTTAGTGATGTTGGTAATGGGGGAGACTCTTCATGTGTGAGGTCAGGGAGTATATGGGAACTCTCTGTACCTCCATCTCAGTTTTGTTGTAAAACTAAAACTTCTTTAAAAAATAGTCTTTCAAAATAAAAAAAAATGTTTATACAGTAATAATGAATTATCAGAAAGAGAAACTAAGAAAACAATTCCCTTTACAATTACAAGGTACCTAGGAATAAATTTAACCAAGCAGTAAAAGACCTGTACTCAGAAAATTATAAGACTCTGAAGAAAGAAGTTGAGAAAGATACAAATAAGTTGGAGCATATACTATGTTCATTGATAGGAAGAATTAACATTCAAATGTCCATACCGCTTAAAGCAATGTATAGCTTTAATGTAATTGCTATCAAAATACCAATGGTGTATTTCCCAAAACTAGAACAAATATTCCAAAATTTTATATGGAGCCACCAAAAAAACCTCCAATAGCCTCAGCAATCTCGAGAAAGAAGAACAAAGTTGGAGGTATCACACTGTCTGATATCAAACTATACTACAAGGTCATAGTAATCAAAACAACATGGTACTGGAATAAAAACAGGCACATAGATCAATGGAGCAGAATAGAGAGCCCAGAAATCCCATGCCTTTATGGTTAAATAATATTAGACAAAGGAGGCAAGAACATACAATGGAGTAAAGATAGTCTATTCAGTAAATGGTGCTGGGAAAATTGTACAGATATATGCAAAAATAAAAATAGACCACCTCCTTACACCTTACACAAGAATAAATGCAAAATGCATGAAATACTTAAACACCAGAAACCATAAAAATCCTAGAAGAAAACATAGGCAGTAAAATCAGAAACATTTCTTAGAGCAATATTTTTTTAGATTTTTGCTCTTTCTATGGTTGATTTTCAAATCTGGAAATAGTTTTCATGATATTACTGGATACTAAAATTTATTGTGACTATGTTGTAGTTACCTAGAAATAGAAAAAAATAAACATTTCCAAATAATATAGAGATTACTCAAATGAATTAATTGGTGAAACCCAAGCTAAAGATGGGCTATTTCTAACTACTCTCTAGTTCTTAATATAACTTACATTTGACTCCACCTCTGAAGTGGGTATTAATGTGTCAAACAGTAGTGAAACAATATAAATGTTATATAACCTAAAAAAATAAAGAGAATAAGTTTATCATTTCTTATTTGGGGATAGAATTTCATAGTGGGGGTGGGAATGGAATCACATTTTTAATTTTTAATCCCTTTTTAACTCTGTATTCTCTCATGAAAACTGAGCATTTACATGTGTTCTAACTCTATTTCTTCAATAAATAGACTCTCAGATCCGGAGAGCATGCTAACACCAGCCTCCTTTATCACCTATGTGCTGATGACCCTCAGGTACAGAGAACATGCTAACACCTGGCCTCCTTTATCATCTATGTGCTGATGGCTCAGGTACAGAGAACATGCTAACACCAGCCTCCTTTATCATCTATGTGCTGATGACTCAGGTACAGAGAACATGCTAACACCTGGCATCCTTTATCATCTATGTGCTGAGACTCTCAGGTACAGAGAACATGCTAACACCTGGCCTCCTTTATCATCTATGTGCTGATGGCTCAGGTACAGAGAACATGCTAACACCTGGCATCCTTTATCATCTACGTACTGATGGCTCAGGTACAGAGAACATGCTAACACCTGGCCTCCTTTATCATCTATGTGCTGAGACCCTCAAGTACAGAGAACATGCTAACACCTGGGCTCCTTTATCATCTATGTGCTGATGGCTCAGGTACAGAGAACATGCTAACACCTGGGCTCCTTTATCATCTATGTGCTGATGGCTCAGGTACAGAGAACATGCTAACACCTGGCCTCCTTTATCATCTATGTGCTGAGACCCTCAAGTACAGAGAACATGCTAACACCTGGGCTCCTTTATCATCTATGTGCTGATGGCTCAGGTACAGAGAACATGCTAACACCTGGCATCCTTTATCATCTATGTACTGATGGCTCAGGTACAGAGAACATCCTAACACCTGGCCTCCTTTATCATCTATGTGCTGAGACCCTCAAGTACAGAGAACATGCTAACACCTGGGCTCCTTTATCATCTATGTGCTGATGGCTCAGGTACAGAGAACATGCTAACACCTGGGCTCCTTTATCATCTATGTGCTGATGGCTCAGGTACAGAGAACATGCTAACACCTGGCCTCCTTTATCATCTATGTACTGATGGCTCAGGTATAGAGAACATGCTAACACCTGGCCTCCTTTATCATCTATGTGCTGATGGCTCAGGTATAGAGAACATGCTAACACCTGGCCTCCTTTATCATCTATGTGCTGATGGCTCAGGTACAGAGAACATGCTAACACCTGGGCTCCTTTATCATCTATGTACTGATGGCTCAGGTATAGAGAACATGCTAACACCTGGGCTCCTTTATCATCTATGTGCTGATGGCTCAGGTACAGAGAACATGCTAACACCTGGCCTCCTTTATCATCTATGTGCTGATGGCTCAGGTACAGAGAACATGCTAACACCTGGCCTCCTTTATCATCTATGTACTGATGGCTCAGGTATAGAGAACATGCTAACACCTGGGCTCCTTTATCATCTATGTGCTGATGACTCTCAGGTACAGAGAACATGCTAACACCTGGCCTCCTCTACCACCTATGGGCTCATGGCTCTCAGATGCAGACAACATGTTAACGCCTGGCTTTCCCACCTCCTATAAAGACGACAGAGTCATAACTAATTCGAGATTCTGATGGGCGAGGAGAGGTGGTCATGGGAAAGTTCGGCGATAAGCACTCAGAGGGGCGGGCGTGGCCTTGGGGTCCTGGGTCCTGAAGGAAGTTGTCTGGCAGTTTTCATGCTTAATTGGGCCTCGGATCCTGTCTGCTGAGAGGAGGAAAGAAGGTTCTGCTTGTTTGGCATTTAGCAGGACTTGATTAATGACTACCTGGGACCATTAATTTAAAGTCATTACAATGCTATCAGCTTTTCCTGTTTTTCTTGTGCTAATATTTATTTTTGCAAGATGCACAACTGGCCTTTTCGTCTGTCCTGGAGCTGATTTCTTCTATGAAGACATATTGTTGCTGATGAGTCAGGGACACTTGTCTAAATATAACCTCACCTCCCACAGCCGCAGGTCACCCGGATGGCAGAGGTTGAAAGGGAGACCAGACACACCAGCAGACAGAACAGGAAGAGGCTCCCGCATCGGGCTCTTACCTAGCGCACTCCAGACACAAAACCAGCACAACACGCTGCCCCTGCGCACTGCGCTGCTGAAACCCCGGTGCACGGCCGGCCCCTCTTGTCTGACAGCACAGTTTCTACGCGCCTGATGCCTGGGGTCCGCTCTCTGACTGCGTTTTCACTTTCTCAGCACAGACTGCTAAAGTGCAACTGTATTTCCCCACTCTCTTCTGCTATTTTCCTCAAGTGTTTTCTTGATTGCTGGTGCTCCTTCCCTGTTTTTTAAACCTGCCCGGACTGTCTCTGCTCTTTCCTGGCTGCATCTTGCATTTCGTGCCCAGCCTCTTAAGCTCAGGAACGTCACACTCACTTCAGTGCCATTTTCCTTTCACGCAGCATCGCGGGGAAGGCTTCCTGCACGGGAGCCCGCACCTGCTCCAACCCGCCCTCCGTTTGCGTAGAAGCGTGTAAGTGAGCAGGCAGCCCATTCCTAATTACCCCGGGATTGACTGTCCAATTGATAGATGACCGAGGCCTTCTCTCTCCTCCTCCCACTGCCCGTCTTTTAGCCACGGCATTTCCATCTCTTCGCTAGATAACACGCAGAGGTGACCAGAGGGAGAGAAATGCCCACTAATCAATTTCGATCATTTCGAGCAGCTTCCATAAAAAGGCCTGATAGAAGACAAGGCTGAAATGATTGGCTCAATTGAGATGTATAAACTGTCCGTGGACGTCATTATCCGCGCTATTTCTGGTCACCATTTAGCAGGATAATTGCAAAGAAAACATGCAGACAAGGTGGGGAAAATGAGACAATTTAATTTAAAGAAATTAGAGATGTATGAAAAAATCAGAAAGGAGAGAGCTGAGAGTGAGAGAGAAGGGAGACCACAATATGGCTCAACTAAAGGCCGAGCGAGGCTGCTCCGGATTTGCAGCATTTGCTCTGTGTCTCCTGCTGGGGAGGCAGCAAGTGGACAGACAGACAGACACCCACCGGGCTGAGTACGCAGCACACCACGGACTGAAAACCAACACGCTGACTTCCTGAACTGATCCTTTTAAAAACGACCTTCTTTTTAAAAATTTTCTAAAAATATGTTTCTATTGATTTTTAGGAAGAGAGGAAGGGAGAGGGAGAGAGAGAAACACCAATGATGAGAATCCTGGATAGGCTGCCTCTTGCACACCCCCTACTGGGGATCGAGCCTGCAATCCCAGGCATGTGCCCTGACCCGGGGTCAAATGAGCCACCTCTTGGTACATGGAACAATGCTCAACCCCCTGAGCCACACCGGCTGGGCTGAAATCTTCTCCATTCAAGTAAATACAAGCCACTGAAGAGGCCACGCTGCCCACAGGCTCACACAAACAGACCCACACCCACGCCCACACCCAGAGGGCATAGCGTTGGTGCTTTCCTAACCTCACAGGGACCTGGGGGGTCAGTCTTTCTTCAGAAACCCTACAAGCAAATGCTAAGAATCTATGCAGCCCCAGCGCCTCGGTGAGCAGCCGCTGTTGGCTGTGAAGGACTCGGGAGAGGCGGGTCCCATCCTAACACCCCTGGGAAGCTGCTTGTGTGCAGGGTCCCGCTGCCCGTGCCGCCCTCTGCCCGCGACATGGCCCGCGCGGGGATGGGACGCGCGCTAGCGAGTGCACAGGCATTTCTGCGACATTTAAGGCGGTAGGAGAGAGCAGCCGGTGTGTATAACGAGGATACATCAGTGGGCTGCATTTCCCTTCATGCCCTTTTCTGAACGTGAACATGAACGAGGAAACACCCCCCACCCACCGCCCAATCCAGGTCCAACCTCTTCAGAGACGGTCTAGTTCAGGGGTGGGCAAACTTTTTGACTCGAGGGCCACAATGGGTTCTTAAACTGGACCGGAGGGCCGGAACAAAAGCATGGATGGTGTTTGTGTGAACTAATATAAATTCAAAGTAAACATCATTACATAAAAGGGTCCGGTCTTTTTTGGGTTTTTTAGTTTTATTCATTTCAAATGGGCCGGATCCGGCCCGCGGGCCATATTTTGCCCACCGCTGGTCTAGTGCCTATGTCGCCACCCACCACCCTGGCCCTGTCAGAGGTTTTCGATGGGTGTGGTGGCGGCAGATGTTTCTAGAGTTATTTGATATCTGCGATATGGCAGGTGCTCCTTTGAGCTGCCCTGCGTCTGCCCGGGGCGGTACTGAAGGCCGTACTTGCCTTCCTCTCGGGTGAGTCACATCGGGGGGCACAGACACGGGCAGGTGTGGGGCAGAGGAGGTTACCCCGAAAGGCGCTTGCTCTCAGGCGGGTACGGCGCTCCTGGCTTATCTGACCCTCTAAATGGTGTTCCACTTTAGCATTCAAACAGCTCCTCACTTTAGCATTCAGCTACTTCCTCATTACTCTGGGATTGGTTGTCCAATTGATAGATTACCCAGGTCTCCTCCTCCAGGAATATCCCTCTGGCAAAATCGCCATGGCATCCACATGGGTCCCAGAGAGCCAGTCTGTCCCTGGTGGGCATTGCCCTGCGGGCCCCTGACCTCGGACCCTGCCCCGTGCCTCCCGGCTGTCCTTCTGCCTTGAGACTTGGCCGAGTCCACCAGATAAGAATGGGAATCCTTCGCACTGCAGGAGCCTGGGCCCCGGCTACAGGGCACGAAGCCTCACGGGTGGGGTGAAGCCCACTACAGCCTTGTCTGGGCTCATCCTGAAGGCTCCGCTCTGACGTCCTCAGAGGTCAGCTCCGGCCTGCCGGGCCCCCAGGCACAGCTTCCCCGACAGGCCGCCAGCCTTCCCTGACCCCCGGAGGCCCCACAGCTCCCGCGTCCATGGCCTCACCCTGCATGGCCACATGATGCGAGGGGCCAGCACCTTCTCTGCTGGGAGGAGAGATGCTGCCCTAGCACTGGGGTCGGCAGGCCCGCCCGTGGGCCAGGCTCACGAGGCCGCTTTCTGTTCAGTGGTCAGGACCTCTTGGCCGGGGTGAGACGGCACCAAGTCGGTCTTCGTTGCTGGAGTCGTCTGTAAGCACCACGCACCCGCTGCGGTACTTACAAACGTCCTTGTCATGTCAGAGCAAGGTTTCATAAGAGATGATCAAGCAGGAGAAAAGGTGGTATTCTTAGTTCAGTCGGCATATGCGAGAAAACCTAGAATTCCCAACTGTATCAACAAATGAGATGTCGAACCTGTCACTGTTGCAAGGCCTCTCTGCCGATAAGATGTTCATAACCTGCCTGGGGCTGTGATGTTGCAACTGCTTTAAGCAAAGAGCATAAGTCTATCTCCTAATTGGCGGAGACACACAGAAAATCCAGGTGTTTCAGCAAACAGTAAAAATCATTCCTGGCATCACTCTTATCTGAAGACAGTCGGCACCAGCATCTCAACCTGATATTATGGACACTTTACCCGGAGGGTCCTATGGACATAGTTAAAAAATCAGTCATTACATGTCAGGTTTACGGTGGCCCCCCCTTATCCCTGGGGGATACGTTCCAAGACCCCCAGTGGATGCCCGAAACTGCATAGTACCAAACCCCATGACACTGTTTTCCTTAGACATACACACCTATGATAAAATTTAACTTATAAATTAGGCAAGTAGGAGATTAATAACAGAAAAGAACAATCATAATAATATGCTAGAATAAAAGTTATGTGAATGCGGCCTTTCTTTCTCCTTCTCAAAATACCTTACTGCACCGTCTGGACTGCATGGACACACTGGACAAAGCAATGACCCACATCTGGGGTTGGATGGAGCAGGGCAGTGTGAGATTCCATCATGGCACTCAGAATGGCCCGCAACTTAAAATTCATGAATTGTGGAGTTCTGGAGTTTTCTCTTTAATATTTTCACACCTCAGTTGACTGAGCAACCAAAACTGCAGAAGGGAAACCACGGATAAGGAAGAACTACAGTGACTTTGGAACTCTGCCCAAATGCTACCTGGCAACAGACAGCTGCAAGAACGATTTTCCCTGGACTCCATTTCCGAAGCGCTAGAGACAGACAGACAACCACAACAGAAACAGCTCTGCTAATAGCTGACATCCCAGCACCCGGCCGGGCTGTTCGCAAACAGGCCTAGCAACGTGTCCAGCAGAACCAGGGTTCTAGCCCTGGCCTGGTGGCTCACTTAGTTGGGTGTTGTCCTGTGCACCAAGAGGTACTGGTTCAATTCCCAGTCAGGGCACGTGCCTGGGTTGCATGCTCAATCCCCAGTAGGGGGCATGCAAGAGGCAGCCTATCCATGCTTCTCACTTCAATGTTTTTCTCTCCCTCCCTCTCCTTAAAAACAACACACCACAAATCAATAAAAACATATCAAACTAGGAGTCCTGGGTGAGGCAGAGCAGCCTAAGGAAAGCATCCATTCCACTTGGCGAGCGCACCCATCCCCTCTGGTGCCCTCATAAGGATCTCTGGTCCAAGTCGATTACTTTTCTACACTAAAATCTGAGAGCCACTGTCACACGGCTTTCTGAATCGTGGAGAAAAAAATAAGTTTGCTTTGCTCTGTTTTAGGTTATTTTTACATTGAAAGAGGTTAATTCTTATAGGAGTGATGCCACAGCAATAAGAATCAATTCATTCACTAACTCACAACAGAAGTAAATGGTGATTAATGGACGCATTTTAAGAGATTTACCTTCATTTTAAATCCCCAGGGCGTCTTCAATATATAGCATAGATGCTAAGTACCTGTTCCCTGAATTGAAGGCACAGTTTGAATTGTACCGTGTCTTCTATGTGCTATACTATATATGTTTTTAAAGCAGTATTTTCTTTAAGAACCATATTTACTCACACAAGTGAAAGCACTCACCAAATATCAAATCTGTTTTTCCTTTTTACCCACAAAAGCTCGCAGAGCCTGCCTCTTAGATCCTCCCTGGGGAACCTGTATGTGACAAACCGTCCCCACGCCCCACACCTCTGCCTGCCCCGTGGCTGGAAGCCAGTGTTTGCTTAGTGAAGCTGACCTGGTCTCATCTCCTCCTTCCCACCCGCTCGGCCTCGCCAAGCGCACGGCGGTGTCCGTGTGGGTGTTTCCGTCAAACGGGATTCACTGCTGTCCATCCGTTAGGAAATGTTAGGTTTCCTTTCTCAGGCCAAGCAGAGCAATAAATGACAAACCGTTTTCCAAGCTTTTCGCGTGAGCGCTATTGGGAACGCATCCTTTCGTGCTAGTTAAAATCAGCCGTGTTTCTCTCCGCCCTGGACTGCCTTAAAAGTCATCTCCGACACCGTCATGTACCTGCCTGCCCGGGTGAGACTCTCCCAGGAAGTGGGGGGTCCCCTGTTCCTTTTCCACTTCATTGTCCCCCGAGTGCGTCCACCCCAGCTCAGAGCGAGGCTGAGCCCGTTGGCATGCGGGGAGTGAAGTGCCCCAGGCAAGCCCCGTAACGGAATTGGAAGCGAACTCTCTGGATTGCTTCTCTATGCAAGAGAGGGAAAGGGGGGACCATGTTTAAGGAAGCAAATGCTATGGTTTACCCTGTGCTGCAGAGACTTGAGAATTGGCCATTGGCCAAAGACAAGTAGTGCCTAAGAAAAGCATTTCCCATGTCTCCATCTCTGCAAGTGTAGAACACGCAGGCATCAGGAGAACCAATGTCACCCCAATAAGTTCAATTTAAAAATAAAATAACTAAAATTTTGGAAGAGTATATTCTGAGGTAAACACCCAGACTCCTATGGATTCTACTGTGGTGGATTCCTCCCTCACTTCACACCCTGCCTGCCCCTCCCCCAGGCTGCCAGCTCTACCTTCCATTCCCAAGGTGGTTTGAAATCAATGAGTCAACTAATTCCTGGGAAAGTGTCAGCCTATTGAAAAGTCTAGAAGTCTCACCTTAAATCTCACCTGCATGTAAATGAGACTTTTGTGAACCTGAACTCAGGTGTAGAAAGAAAACTTCATTTAGAGAGGAAAGTGCCTTTACCCGCCCCCCCTCCGATCCCTCACAGCCCAGGGTCACAGCACCTCCTGGCCCTGAGTCCCTGCTTCTCTCCTGATTAGCATTCGCTGTCCCCTCAGCTGGAAGCTGCAGGAAACAGTGGTGCCACTAGTGCGGGCTTATTATCTGCGAACGCAGCCTTTGCACTGGGAGACTAACATGCTCCCAGGGAGTTTATATATCTGTGCCCCTTGTTAAC
Source organism: Myotis nattereri (assembly GCF_964212035.1). Taxonomy (NCBI): domain Eukaryota; kingdom Metazoa; phylum Chordata; class Mammalia; order Chiroptera; family Vespertilionidae; genus Myotis; species Myotis nattereri. The sequence continues at coordinate 79,720,807 of NC_138086.1, forward strand.
CTTGCAAAACGTACGGATAATTATTGATGGCGATTTTATAAGAGCTCATGGATCACTGAAGAGGCTTTTCGTTGCATACACCGTGTTTGACAGTAATACAGGCCACACCAAAAAGTATGTGCATTCTCCTGAGCAATGCACTTAACCTTGTGCAGTGAGAACCATCCACTTATGAAGTTAGCAGCTGAAGGAATGTGCCCTGTGTCCCCCAACATCGTAGGACATCCATATCCACCATGCCGAGTGAGAACTCTCAGCACAGTGTCACGTGTTCCATTCCACATATGCAAATCGCAGCTCTGCACATTATTAGTATTTTCCAGATCATTTTAAATGGAATGAAATGCATTGTTTTCCCCATATTCTCAAATTCAAAGATGACATAAAGTAATTGACTGAATTTTAATTTTTCCTGATGGTATTATTAATTGTCGATAATATCAAATATTGACTCAATACTATCATTTCTATGATAAAGACATTTTATAATTTATTGTAAGAAAACTATGCACAGAATATATTCCTAAAATGAACTAGAATATTCGTTTCCCACATTTGAATATAATTGAGGCAAGATATAAATGGAACTTATCTGACAACATGTTATGAGTTGTCAGAAATCTTCCTCCAAAATAAAACAGACCCACATAAAATATTAACAATAGCCTGTACCTGAAATGAAATTTTAAAGAGATAATTATAAGGGAAGTCAGCCTACCAAATTATACTTATTTTAATAACAAAAAGCTCATATAAAGTTTCATTATAATTATATACCTAAGGTGATCTGCTATCTAGACCTTCAACTTCTTTGAAAAATTAATAGGCAATAGAAATCAAATTCTCTTTTCTAATAAAGGAGAATAATCACTTTATCCTATTAATTTACAGCCTCATCCTTTGAATATGAAGTGGGAAGAGATTGGCTTGCTATCCTGTTTCTTCCTAACCTAGTTGTGGGTGGAGGAGATGAGACGCGGAGAGGGACGTAGCCACGGTCAGCCCTGCGGGCTCCAGGCCTGGGGCATGAGCCAGTCGTGGGCAGTTCAGGTCTCAGCCACCTTCAGCTTTGCCTCACTCTGACTTCTTAGCCATCCCCAGCCTTCCAATGCCACTTACACAGAAAGGAGCATCCGGGACTTCCATTGGACGTAGAGTTTATGACTGAAAATATGTCTTAAGCCCAAGGTAGACAGGGTGCACTTCCAATCCTCAAGAAGATCAGAGTTTCAAAGGCAGACCATACCCATGACCACTTTAAGTGAGAACTAACCATGGGGGTGAAGGGGAATCAAACAGGGTCAGAGGGGAAGCTGCCATGTGATCCTGACAGATTCAGGAGGCTTTGCCTTAGCATTTTCAATTTGACAGCTACCTTTTCTGATAATATGTTGTTTGCTGAAATGTGTTAATGCAACCTACTAGGGAAGGGGGACCAAATGGAAAGTCACCTGTAGGAACTATACAACTTAAAACTTAATTGAAAGCTTATTTTTTAACACTGTTTGAAGGTCCTCAAGGCAATATGACACAGTATTCTCTTTAAGACATATCTGCACTTATTCTGTCCCTTTAAGTAAAAAAAAATGTATAAGAAAGTTTTGTTTACAACTGTATAAGTACAAAAGTTAAGCTAACAATCGGCGCCCGCTCTGCTCTAGGCCAGGGGTGGGGAACCTTTTTTCTGCCAAGGGCCATTTGGATATTTATAACATTACCAGGATCCTAGCTCGTGAAATCACGCGGCGCCGCCCACCCACCTGTAGCCCTGCCTTGACACCCGAACCTGTCCATGCAGAGCTCCAACACGCCCGGCCCAGCCCCCAAACCCTCTGGCCTTCCCTGGCCGCTTCCAGCCCTGCCCCCAGTCCCTGGAGTCACCCCGGGCTGGTCCCGCCTCCTCCAGGCGCCTCCCTGCTTCTGCCCCCTCTCCAGATCAATGTGGCAGCTCTGCCCCATCATGGCGCCGGAGGAGACCATGGTAGCCTCCCGCCTGCTGCCTGTGCTCCTTCCCCTGCAGGTGGGCCTGGGGGCATTCAGCGTGCAAGCGGTGGGTGGCGAAGGACTGGTGAGGGAGGCCTTATGGGCTCTCACTCCTGCCCTCCCCAGCATGGGATGGTCCCGCCTCCTCCGGGCACCTCCCCACTTCGTCTCAGGAGCAATGCCCCAGCTAATATGCTAATGGTCTGGTCATTACTGGCTACTGCATCCCGACCATTAGCATATTAGCTTTTTATTAGTATAGGTTTGTGGGTCATACAAAATTATCAACTTAAAAATTAGCCTGCTATATTTGGTATTTGGTCAAACATTTAATTAACTCACCCCTAATGCCTTGGCAGGGCCAAACCAATTGATTTCACAGGCCTTATAGGGCCCTCGGGCCAGACATTCCCCACCCCTGCCCTAGGCACGCAGGTAGAATCCCATAGGAACCTGTTTTACAGCACTGACTGGATCCTCTAGAAATGCTTGGTTCAGAGGTGCACTAAATCTTCAGCTACATACAGAACTATCACCTGCCTTGGATTAAAAAAAAGGGGGGGTAGGTGGTACATATTTGCAGGAGTGTGGGAGTCCCTGCCTCCTCGGACTATGAGAACAAGGAGGTTCAAAGGACAGGAATATAGAAAAGAACAGAAAAGAAAGCTTCGGAGTGGACCCCACCCTGAATATAATTCAATGACTGAATTTCAGTGTGTTGGTTCAAGTCAATAATTTTTAATACTGATTAAATGTTGGAATGATAGTTTGGAAGTACTGGGCCACATAAAACATAAAAATAAATGTCATGCCCTTTAACATTATAACGAGGCTAACAGAAACGTAACTGATCTGTGAGGCTCGTCTTGGATTTCACGCAGCCAGCACTGCTACAGCCTGAACCAGTACTGCCCCTCCCCCCACCTCTCCTGCCATGCCCTCGCTTTCTCTTAGATTCTGATGTTCATTTCGCTCCTTCCCTCCACAAGGTCTTGGGAGGCTTTCTGCCTGGACTGTATCTTTTTCTTCTTTTTTCTAGTTAACTCCAACCTATTCTTCATAGGCGTTGGCCCCTCAAATGGGTCGGTCTCTCTCTCTCTCTCTCACACACACACACACACACACACACACACACACACACACTTTCACTCAGACACACACACACCTTTCTCAGAATATATGTTATTTTTTCTGTTAGTAAGCACTATGGAAACAGAGGTCAATACTGCTTTTATGTGATGACTTGGACTTAAATACCTGCTGAATAAATGACCTAATACCAGAAACAGAGCGGTCATATCAGAAACAGTAAACCTACAAAACACTTGTCCATGTACCAAACAGAGTCCATTCTAATCTGTCAAATAAGCTTCACATAACTTTCTGCACTAGAATTTATCTATTCTCTACCTACTCCCACAGTGATACCCTGGAAGTGGATAAGCTAGTTACTTATCTATAGAGTGTCCCAAAAAATGTATACACATTTTGGATAATTACAAGGGCAGTGTTTGTTAAAATACATTTCATTTTCAAAATGTAGTAGAATCTACACACACACACACACACACACACACACACACACACTAGAGACCTGGTGCACAAATTCATGCACCAGTAGGATCCCTTGGCCTGGCCTGTGAGATCGGGCTGAAACCGGCTCTCCGACATTTCCCCAGGGGTGCCAGATTGCAAGAGGGTGCAGGCCAGGCTGAGGGACCCCACTGATGCATGATCGAGGCTGGGGAGGGACGCAGGAGGTTGGCCAGCCGGAGAGGAACTGCGGGAGGGCTCTAGGGTGTGTCTGTCCCGTCTGGCTCAGTCCTGATTGGCCAGACCCCAGCAACAAGCCAACCTACCAGTTGGAGCATCTGCCCCCTGGTGGTTAGTGCACATCATAGTGAGCGGTTGAGCGGCCTTAGCATATCATTAGCATATTACGCTTTGATTGGTTGAGCGGACAACTGGATGACCAGACACTTAGCATATTAGCCTTTTATTATATAGGGTACATACATACATATATGCACACATACACACATATACATATATATTTGTATGTATGCCTGTGCTAATGCTAGTTTTCATATTTTCTTGCTAAAATATAATCATAGGGATAAAAATCTGCTTTTGGCATGGCGATAGGAGCTGCATTACTTATGAAGATACTGGAATAAACACTGTTCTCTTTGTGGCCAGAGGAAAGAGCTCAGAGAATGCTGCTTGATTCTTTAGAACGTCTGTAAACATTCCTAAGTGGAAAGCACATAAGTCCCCAACATTTTAACAAATTATTTGTTTCTCTTTGCTTGGGTGAAATTTGAGTAACCTCCCTCTACATTCCTTTTTAATGTGAACCATTATTTAGCCTTGTAGTTTACTACCAAATATATATGTAGGGCGGTGAGGCATTAAATTCTCCAGGCAGCTTCCCCTGTACTATTAGACACAGAATTAGACATAGCATCTATGTCTGCCACCCCCACTAGAGTAGACTTTTTGAGGTTCACCTGGGGTCACCAATCACAGGCATGCATATTGATCAGCACACAGTACTCACTGCAAACCATGCAGGCTTTATTCTATTGTGAAGCTCTTTTAACTCATCCATAGTCTTTTAACTCATCCATAGTCACTCTGTCCTTAGTATAAGCAAAAGCCTTTAATAATAGAAAATACTGCAATAAAACTTTACTCTGACCTAGGATAAAACTTGCTTGCTCCACATAATTTCCAATTGTACTGGTATTTCTCTCTCTTTTTTACATGTTCATGTCTGGTTTTTCCAAGATACTCAGGTTCCTTGAGTGAGATGGGCTATGGTGTGTTTCACATTTTCCACAAGGCAGCCTGGGCCTTGCCACAGAATTCCTTCTGTAGGTAACAAAATGATGAATTCACAAAAAGAATATTTATCACAAATATTGTCATATTTTTGTAAATTACCTATAAATATGTTTTTAACTAACATTAGTTTTTATATTTGCTCAAAAGTTCCATGATTAAAACAGCACATTTTTAAAAATGCTTATTTTAATCTAATATACCTAGAGTTACTTCTCTAATAAACTAGATCAAATATAATACATAGTTACTTGAAACATAATACATAGTTTTTTATCTTTCGATAAAAAACATCCGATGGATTTTTCAGTTGCCCTCTGACATTTAAAGACATTTAAATGCTAGAAAAACATAATGATTTGCGGAGTGTTATGCCTCTGGAAACATGAGAGCTCAAATGGGACCTGCTCTATCCTTTTTCAGCGAAGGTGTTATAAATAGAAGGCCGTAAGCTGGGCTCCAGTTCGGCGGCATTGCTATCACTGCACTGGAAAATGGAGAAAAGGGGGCGCTGCTGTAGAAGGTGGATGGGCACCCACCCACGGGCCCCTCCATGCTGTTCTACCAAAGGCTCTCACAGACGAAAGCTAAACTCACCACCAAGTGTAGCCCACAGACGCCACCCGCGTGTGCCTGTGTCACCAGATGCGAACAGAAACAAAGGTCCCACCGATCGGTGCGCAGCTCACGAGGCTCACTGCAGGGACACTTCACCGAGCGCTGCTTTCCCGACAACTGGGACATGATGTATGCAATTCTCAAGGACACCGCCTGCTCCCACCTCCAGGTGAAATGAGGAGCTGCCAAAGGGCACGCTGGGAATTAACACACACATTCCTGCTTAATCGGGCATTTCTCCTTAACACGGAAAGCCAAGAACACAGTGTCATGAAAAATAACACAGCCCTGTACGTCGATATTGAATTTGAAGTGCTCGTCAATAAAAGGAACTTTGGATATATAGCATCATACCCCACCTGATAGCATTCTTCTCTTGCTGGGAGGTTGCTTTCTTACTCTAAAGCGGGGGGGGGGGGGGGGGGGGGGAGGGGGGGGAGGGGAAGATGTGTAAGAAAATACGGTATTATTTGACATAACGAATCAATAAGACGTGACTTATAAGAGAGGGCAGTGGAGTGGCTGTTTTTATTTGTTATAGTCGGCATGATAACAATGCTATGGATTTTCAGTGTGTCTTTATCTGAGGCTTGGAAAGTGCTTCCCTGACCTTAATTCATAACGTTTCAATGCGCCCCAGCAAAGCATCAGCGTGTTATCATGTACACCTTCCTAACAGGAAGAGGAATTAGTGTATGCAAATCTTGCATTAATTCCTTGTAGCTTTTATCTCTTGATTTTAGTCTTCTCTGTGAGCAACTTATGTCCAATGAGAACCCTAGAGGGTGGGGAGGGTGTGGCCACTTGTTGTACACTTATCTGTCATCGAGAGAGTTTATCAAATGTAGATCCACTTACAGAAATCGTCATTTGCTAAGGATGAATATAGCGTCAGGCAGTAGGAGACCCGCTAAATTATTTTCCCTTTAAGTATCACTTTTTTCCCCAGAAGCCCCCAAATGTTGCCCTAATTAAAAGGCGATGCACAAGTCACGTTTGAATGGCTCATGCTTCAAAAATAAGATTGGAAAGCTCTAAGCCAAACAAAACAAAAGAAAAAGAAAAGGAAAGGCTCTAAGCCAAACCGAAAAGAGCCATCTAGGAATATGCACTCTTCTATTCAGTCATTCACCCAAAATGTTTTTCTAAATAGCCCCTGGTGCACCACTGTCTTGCAGAAATAGCCCTGACAGCTCTGGGCACAGATGGCCTGACTGCGCATCCTGAAGATGGACAGACTTGGCATCTGGTGGCAAGCCATCTGAAAACTCCACAGACTCAGACTCCTGCCCACAGAAACGTCCATCTTCAGAACGCGTACAGGAACCTCGGGAAGAAACATCACACTGAAGCCCCATATGAAACCACTCACACAAAGAATTAAGACTTACATGTCTTTCTCCCGACAAACACACAAAAGAAAACAAATTTGTAGGGCAGATGCTGACCAGAGCTCAAGAGAAATGTCAACTATTGAAACATGGTGAGAAGGACGGCTCTGTAGGGAGCAGTCCTTAAAACGGCTACACCAGCTTGGTGCTGCCCAGGCAGACGAAGCAGCTTCCGGAACAGCTCTTCTCCGAAAGTTAACGGCTCTTTTAGCACATTTGCCCACTCCGTTTCCTTAACATATTTTGACAGTGAATCTTCTTCCTCTTTCCTCCAGAAGTAGAAGTGAAAACTCTTACTGGACTATCTTCAGTGATAATTATTCTGATATACGTATCAGAATACTCAAGTATACAATTATTCTAATATATATAGCTATCTATATCTATCTCTCTCTACCTCTCTCTCTAACTCTATGTCTCTATATCTATATCCATCCTTTAGACTTTTTCCTTCCTATTTTTGAGGTTCTCAGTGGCCAAGAATGAAAAATTACTTTTGTCTCCTAGTCTGGAACCAACTGAGAGATAGACAAAGAAGAAGATCGAAATGTCAGCTTTATTACTGATAAAGCTGATCAAAGAAGGTGGCTTATCTGTGTAACCACAGTGAGCCCTCTAATGCCTTCTAATGCCCCTCGATTGGACAGGTGACAGCAGCATTGGCCGCCTGCCTGCCACCTCTCAGGGGAGCCCGGCCTGAAAGCTGAGTAAGGAGCAGAGAAGTTCTGTCGCAGGGAGGAGCCCCAGGAGTGATCTGGGCACAATCATTTCCTTCTGGTGATCTTTCCACGCCCCCCCCCCCTTTTTTCTTCTTATTTTAAAAAATAAATACATTTGTTTAGTGAATGATTACTTCCATTTTGTCACTATTTTGTTTGATTTCAGAGAGAGGAAGAAGGGAGAGGGAGAGAGAGATAGAAACATCAATAATGACAGAGAATCATCGACTGGCTGCCTCCTGTACGGCCCACACTAGGAATCACCATCTGACCTCCTGGTTCATGGGTCGACACTCAACCACTGAGCAACACCCACCGGGCTGGTGATCTTTTTCTTAACATAAACCAGAAAAAATGTAGAAATCGGTGCAAACACCACCAGTCTCAGATGCCAGTGGCCTCCCTTTGATGCTTCTGGCAGCAGCTGGGGAGCAGTCAATTCAAGGTTGAGGTCTTTGCAAAGGATTGCTCAGAACATAGCACCCCGTGTTTGTCCATTGGACGCTTTCCACATGTTTGTTTACAGTGTAGACTTAGGAAATAAAGGTCTAGATAGGAGGATGTTAAACCAGTGTTGAAAGGGGGACTTCTTTACTTGGGGCAGTTGGGAAGGCCAGAATGCCAATGACGCAAAGTGAGGAGGAGGCTCCAAGATGAACTTAAATTTCTAGCTAGAATTAGAAGTGGGATAGGATTGCAGAATGTGAAAACAACTCCACTCTTCAATCATTTCACTTGTGAATCCTCTGAAACTGTGAAGGAGGTAGGTCACGGGTGAGTCACATCCAAAACAGTCCCATTCTGGCTATGAATGAAGAACACCCAGGCCCTGTACACAGGCACTGGCAGAGTACAATTCCCAGTGCGGGCACAGGGGACTGGCAAGGCCTGAAACGCTGGGTGAGAGACACGGGCTGGGGGCATGCTCATTACCAGCTACACTGCCATGTCCACTGGTGCTCACAGGCTGCGTGGGCCAAAGGGCAGCCAGCCCATCGCTTTAGGATCCTCTTACTTGGCAGAGATGTCTCATTCTACATGATAGCCAAGATCAGCAAATCTCCGGTGTTTCCATTAAATCCACGATGCCCCTGCACCTTACAATGTAGATTCTTTGCTGTGCTAGTGGTGAAGTAAAAGCAAATTTGAAATAACTCCAAGTCAATGATCTTGCCCATCTTTGAATCTAGGTAAGACTCCTTGGTCTAGCCAAGCATAGATGGAAAGTATAATGATTTAGAATTAAAATTAAGAGAACCTTAGATTACTAAAAAATTATCTTCTGAATTTTCATGAAAATTCAGGAAGACTTGTGGTTAACTTGGTCATATGATTAAAGTAGAAATTCCTTTTAAATGTAGAAACAATTTGTGTCTGTGGCTTGGAAGGCATAACACCACATTTTTTAAATTATATGTTTTCCACATTGTGCTATAGGTTCACTTCAAATTAATATCTTACAGCATTATTTTGTAATATTATTTATCAATGTACTATAAAATATTTAGATTACAAAGAGCTTATTATCTTTGGATACTATAAGGATCCAACGATTGAAAAATGTACAATAAAATTGTAAGATATGGTCTCCTATTCAGAATATATATTATTAGCATGTTCTTTGTTATGGGCCATAAAAACCACTAACTATGTGGCGTTTCTTTATTCAGTAGGTATTTATGGAACATTTGCTTTCTTCAAAGCACAGCACTAAGAACCACACGAAGAAAACCAAAGAACAAAGTCCGTCCCTGAGGGCCTTGTAAAGAGAATGAAGTGCGAGGATACGGAAGGAAGGCTAGTGGAGAAATGACGAGGTGCCAGGGGCACACTGCTGAGTCCTGGGCTGCAGTGCAGTGCGTGGTTCTGGGCCAGTTATCTGCTCAAGGACAATGGAAGGGATATCCTTGCCCTCAGGGAGTTCACAGTCCAGAAGGGTAGACCCAAATGAAGATTACTAAAGTGAATATGAAAATATTCATTGGTCAATACCACACAATGTTAATTACAGGGAATATGTCAAGGTCAGCTCCAGAGGCTAATTGCATCTTCTGAGTGTGGAATGACTTAGGGCCAGGCCCACCGCGGAAAGCATATGGTGGGAGGCCCAAGCCACTGTCCGGGCTGTGACAGGGGCATTTGGCTGCCTTTTGCCAAGCAGAACGAAGGTAGTCCCTTTGCAGCTGTGGGGCAGATGGTTTCCTTTACACCAGCCCACTGAATACCAAACAGAAGCTGCAAAAGGTTTGAAAACATAACAGACAAACAGCTGAGTGTTAGCTTAAACGCTCCTTACATCCATCAGAGACTAGCATGCAGATCTCGGATGTTTATGTGATAGTCGAAAAGAAAAACAGAGACGTGAGAGCTGAGTGACATGATTTTAAAATTGTACCTAAGTATGGTTCTGTGCGGTTTTCTCACAGTAACAATATACTAATCACACTAACAACCTCAGTTATGGGTGTCATCACTCCTAATCCCCTGCGTTATCCAAAGCTTAGGTTTCCGTGAACATCCGCAGAATGGGGGAGGCTGAAATCACCTTGCCCTAAAGGAGTTACTTGAAAATCACAGACACCCCTGTCAGCCTTCCTGCCTCCTCCTGGGTGCGGCTGCCAAACACACTGCCTTCTTTTTTAATACAAATGCACAGTGAAGCCCAGTGACCATTTCAACGTCACAGCATTTCTCCATGAAGGCAGCATGGCGGGAAGGTCATAGTTAATAGAAGACCGGTTAGCAGGTAGGAAAAGAGCAAACCCCTACCAGTGAATGGGTTGGCCTGTGCATATCCTAGGAGGCCTAACAGCACATTAAGGCCACTGGAAACACTCAGATGGCAACGTTAAGAGCAAATCAGGTCACACGGATGGATGCTTCACACCCTAGGCACTGATGGCAGCAGGAACAAAATGCTGTCACGCACACAAATCCACACACAGACTGTTTCAGAAGTATTTGGAAAGGGCACCCAAATGGCACTTTTTTAAAAAATACATTTTTTTATTGATTTCAGAGAGGAAGGGAGAGGGAGAGAGAGATAGAAACATCAGTGATGAGAGAGAATCATTCATTGTCTGCCTCCTACACGCCCCCTACTGGGGATCGAGCCCACAACTCAGGCATGTGCCCTAGACCAGAATGGAACATGGGACACTTCAGTCTGCAGGCCAACGCTCTATCCACTGAGCCAAACTGGGTAGGGCTCAAATGGCACTTTTAGTTTCTGATTATGGACAGAATTAAGAATACAGTTATGGCCCTGACCAGTTTGGCTCAGTGGATAGAGTGTCGGCCTGTGGACTGAAAGGTCCCAGGTTCGATTCTGGTCAAGGGCATGTTCCTTGGTTGTGGGCACATCCCCAGTAGGGAGTGTGCAGGAGGCAGCTGATCGATGTTTCTCTCTCATTGATGTTTCTAACTCTCTATCCCTCTCCCTTCCTCTCTGTAAAAAATAAAGAAAATCAATAAAATATATTTTTTTAAAAAAAGAATACAGTTATGGCTAGTACTTAGGGATGGTTTTCTTTAATTAACTTGTTCTGCGTCAGCTGCCCTCTGGGTTTTTTATTTATTTTTTTTTAAAGTGACTTTTTAAAAATATATATTTTATTGACTTTTTACAGAGAGGAAGGGAGAGGGATAGAGAGTTAGAAACATCGATGACAGAGAAACATCGATTAGCTGTCTCCTGCACATTCCCTACTGGGGATGTGCCCACAACCAAGGTACATGCCCTTGACCAGAATCGAAACTGGGACCCTTCAGTCCGCAGGCCAACGCTCTATCCACTGGGCCACACCGGCTACGGCGCCCTCTGGGTTTTTTAAATAAACAAGTATTTTTATTTAGCAGGAGGACAAAGACCATAGGCTGGTGCTAGTACCACCAGGTCAGGTTAGCCTTGGACCTTACCCATGACTGTGTCAAGATTGGGAGTTTGGGGTTCAGATCTCAACTGACTCACAGGAGATGGGGGCTGCCGTGGATGAAGGCAGCATCCAAGGATGTAAGTGAAGATGGAGCCCCAGGGGCCGTGGCTCTTCATGGCTCATGTATAAAATATGGATCTTTTCAAAACCCCAAACGGCATGTGTCCCCCTAACTGTTCAGTGCAGAGAAAGTTTCCATGTGAACCATACATAGCATGTCTTCAAGCATCAGCTCCGAGATCAGCAACCCTCTTTACTCGATTTCCCACACACAAAGAATTATACTTACACACACACTGTACTGTCGGCGGGGTACTTACTGGAAATCGATATCCACCCTTTCTTTCTTCGTGCGTATTGAAAAGTTAATGAACGCTAATGATTTGCCTCGAGGCTTCTGTTTACTAGAGTCTCTGTTCCTGGGGACAGGGACCACATCTGTCTTCTTAGGCAGCATCTTCCTGGCCCACAGGCCTGTGCTCGTGGCATTCTGTTCAATGCACCTACGAAGTCCTACAAAGTGATGAGTTGGAGGAAGGAAAGGAGGAGAGGAAGCCAGGGACAGGAAGAAGAAAGGGCAGGATGGAGGAGAAAGAGGAGCCTCAAGAAAAGGAAGTACTCATTTCAAACTCAGGACATTAGCCTGTCATGGTATTTCATGAAGACGAGACCGTTTCCTCAAGGCCACCAAGAAGACGACACAGTTCAAAAAGAATGAGAATACAGTGGCTCCATTTGGATTGTGCTTCCATTCTTACCCCCAGTTTTATATATGGCTATGTGTCCTCACCCATCTCTTTCTGAAAACGGCAAGTCAGGCAAATGTCAAGCTTATTTTTTATTATGTCAAAACATATGTGTCCCCACATCCCTGGCATTTTCAAACGGTGAAAGAAAGGGTGAAGAAAGAAAGGGTGGATATCGATTTTCAGTAAGTACCCCGCCGACAGTACAGTGTGTGTGTGTGTGTGTGATTCTTTGTGTGTGGGATATCGAGTAAGCAGGGTTGCTGATGGCCTTTTCCTCATGCAGGCTGGTTTCCTTAATACATCCCCCCTTAAAGGTGTAAAGCAGCCGGAAACGGAGTAAGAATGATGAGCCCTCCCCTGTACTAAAGTGTTTTTCCCTTATTTTAACACTATCCTCTCTTTTCAGGATTAAGCACGTTGAGGGAAAAGTCATACAAATCAAAAGATATTGAGTAAAATGAGGTGCCTGAAGAGTTTTCCTAACTTTCTCAGCCGTCTTAGTTTTGCACTTTATTCAATAACTGATTCTCATTTTTGACCAAAAAGTGAGGTCAAACTATTTTTCCTTTTTGATTGGGTCATTTTAGCAGGAAAACTTTTTTGGGGGAATTACTTTGGGTCTGTATTGAATATACTAATGCTTAATCATTGGTAGATTTTGGATTATTTAAAAACATCGAGTTGAAACATTTTAGAAGCAAAGTGGAGCTATGGGGGGTGGGGGGCGACGGGAGGAGGATGTGTCCCTGCAGATAACTGTAGATAAGCTGAGGATTCTCATTCTGCGAGGAAAGATCAAACGCTTCAAGTGAATACCCCGTATTTCTTCATTTCCATATAGACACTGCCCTCGGCTAATGTGATATTTATTAAGTCTTTACAGAAGTACATCTTATCACTTTTTATGAGCTTAAGATAAAAAAGAACACAAAATTAAACCCAAAGGAAAGTCATTTAAGCAGGCTGCTTCCTCAGATAAAATACTTTCATCGAAACTAACTTCCTGGGCAGAAAAATATTTCTCATACTTAATTCAGAACCTGAACTACTTTTATGCTTGTGAGCGCAGATTAGCTGAAAACTTCAATCCCCAATGCAGCTTTTTAGCTTACTTTTCATGCACTTGGCCAAACCCAAGGCACCAAGATCACCAAGTAGCCAAAGCCGCCACAACAGCCAGTGAGGTGCCGAGATCTTCACCGTGAACTTCTGACGCCGCCTGGGATGAGGGGCGTGTTGTTGCTTTCTAGTGAGGCAGGACCTCACGATTTTACTAAAAAAGTGTCCCGCTGCTCTAACCGAGGACAGGAACACCCATTTCCCTGCCTTCTCGGCATCGCTGTTTTAAACATTCAGGAATATTGTTTTAAGTGATGAAATGTTCTTTCACTGTTTTTATTTGCATGTAATTAATAAGGATTAGGATTAAACAAGTTTTCAGGGGTTTAAAAAATGTCCCACTGCAAAAACGTACTTTACAGCTAAAGAAACTCAGAAGAGCAAGAATGATAATATAATTTAAAAGGAAGAAGAGAATCAAACTCCCAATTCAATAATTATAAACTATATCTTCCAAGCGAAACTACAGCTATTCATTTCCATAATGTGCTTAAATTAAGACTGCAGGTCTATTTTTTCTTCATTTCTCTATACCATTTAACTAATATGTAACATATTCATTTTGTTTTGTTTTGTTTTGCTTCCTTTGCCACTCTTTAGCTTAGATTTTTTGTTTTTAGGGTCTTATGATCCAGCTAGTGTCTGTTCCTGGCAATGCTCACCATGTTTTATTTGGCAGCACTTCTATGGGCAGACAGCAAAAATCGGTGCTCATTTTTATCATTTCGACCTGACTCCTAAAGTAGACGGCACACATCTAATAAGAATCCAAATCTATGTATCTTCAGGGTATAATACAAAATCCATGTATTTATCCCAGTCTTTGATTAACATCATCTATATTTATGAAACGCTCTGGGCTCTGCAGGTAAAAACATTTTCGATGAAACTCGCGTGTCATGAAACGCTGCTCCGTGACGCCTTCGGTGTGCAAATGCGCGAGGGGTCAGTGACTGCAGCCCGAGGCCCAGCATTTTAAGTTTGTAAACTTACAAAACAAGAAAATCTCTTAAAGTCTGAGTCTAATTTACCTAATAAACCAGAAAATAGTATAAAATCGCAGTTACATCGAAGAAGTAGCTCATGGTATCTAGGTGTTTTGTTTCCCACTGAATATTGAGCAGTGTGAAAACTACTGAGTAACTATGAAATGTTATCTGAACATATATGTATATTATGAATATATTATTTATATGTTATCCAATACACACATACCCATAATGGTTCATGCTCACCCTGAAGTAACACATACAGAGAAACTTCTGTCCGTTGGCAAGTCGTTAATAAAACACACTTCCCCCTCGTGTGTGTGAAGACATACTAAGTATCAACTATAATGTCGCTTTGCTTCACCCGCGCACAAAGGCACAGGGTCTGGCTTTACCACAGTGGTGACAAGTGTCCACGCTGGTCGGTACCAGAGCTCAGTCTTGCTTCTCGCCAGGTGCACGCGCTGGAGTGTCTAACAGCTCTGGGCTCGCTGCTCCTCACCCATAACCCGGCCGCGATGATCCCCAACATCCCAGCCGCCGGAAACCTGCATTTGATGACGGCGCTTATGCTGCTCCCGCCTCTGATGACGGCAGTAAAACTTCCCATTACACACCGAGGCCCTAATTACGAGCCAGCGCTGTCCGGGATGCTTTATGCACCGCGTTTAATCTCCCCAATTAATCTCCCCAATGGGGCCTGTGATGACGCCCATTGTAGAAACGAGGCTGAATACCTGCCCGGGGTCCCAGAGACAAACGGCTGAGGTTCACAGGCGGCAGCGCGGCCCAGAGGCCTCCCGACTCCGCGGCTCCGCAGTCAATGATCCGGCTCCAGTGGCGCCCAGAGCAGCGTCCCCGTCAGGGACGTGTCCTAGCGCTCCGTTTCTGCTGACGTGACTCTCTTTGTCTGTAATCGCCGTATCTGGCATCCTTTGCTTGCAGATGCAACATTTTAAAGGGATTTCAGTGGGGGGTAGGGGACGGGTTGGAAAAGGTGAAGGGATGAGCAGTACAAATGGGTAGCTGCAGAATGGCCACCGAGATGTGGGGTACAGCACGGGGAATACAGTCAATATTGTCGAGGTAAAGTACATGATTTCCTAACCACTTTGCCGCACGCCTGAAACGAATCCAGGATACTACTGAGTGTACACTGTAATTGAAAAATAAATTTTTAAAAATGTGGTTCTCAAAGCAACCCTGTGAAGGCTATCGAGTAATTGTTTCTCATTCCGATTTCATTTATGAGAAAATTTAGAGCCAAGACCCAGACACTTATGCAACTTCCCGATTACAAAGTGAAGCTCCGCTCAGCACCTTCTAGAACAAGAAGAGGTGAGGCACACCGTCACAAGGCCAGTGCTCAGAGCCGCGTCAGACTCGCGACCCCGGCTTCTGTTCTGCCTGCACGTTCAGTGCTCTCCAATCTGTTCTCCCACCCGGCTCTCTCCTGTCTAAGGTCCTGACAAATCAGACTTAAGAGAATGAAATAAAAGTTTACCATTTTCTCCCAGACCCACCTTTTCTCCTAAATTCCTTCTTCTGATTAATGATGCCCACAATTACTAACCTACATCAGAAATCTAGACGTCTCTCTGCCTTTCCCTCCATTAATCCCACATCCACACTCAATCCTATAAAGTCTAGCTTCAAGATATTGCTCTGACTTATTTATCTCACTCCGATTGCTGTTGCTAAAACTCTTGAATCGTCTGCAGGATATAACAGGGCCTCTGTGAGCGAGGACTGTTAACTCGCCATCTCCATGTCAACCCTTCTGCACCCAAGGCTACAGCCTCACCAAACCCCTCAGGGTTCCTCAGACTTTGGCACAAGACCCTGGTTCTGTGCATGGAAATCTCCCTGCCTGCAATTCTTCTCCCCGTTAGAAACACCCCATTATTCTAAACACTTGCTCTTCTAAGACCTTTTTTCCTGACCTTCCCCACCTCCAAGTGAATCACTCTCGTCCAGCTCATATCATAGTGCCTTTTGTAGGGTAGTTTAAGGGTAATAAGCATGTTCCACTGGGTGGAATTGCTTTTTGGGCTTGGTGCTTCGAATATGTTGTCTTTAATCCATGAAAAAAAAAAAAAAGCCAGGAAATGAAAAATATTATTCCCATTTTAGAGATGAAGTTCCTGAAGCATAGCAAGGTGAGACAGCCATATAATTGAGACATGAGGAAAGCCGGGTTTAAAATTCGTTGTTCTCCAAAACCTCATGCTCCCCTATTTTACGAGAGACCTTTCTCAATTATTGGTTTACACGTCATCTGCTCCATTGACCACTGACACACCCCTCCTGCACACCCCCTACTGGGGATCAAGCCCCCAACCTGGGCATGTGCCCTGACCAGGAATCGAACTGGTAACCTTCTGGTGTACAGGACCACACCCAACCAACAGAGCCACACCAGCCAGGGTGGCCACTGAACTCGTAAGAAATACATCTTATTCAACACCAAGGCCTCAGCACCTAGCACATTGTCTGACACTCAACAAATAGATGGTGAATAAATGAATGAGCCCAAATATTGTTTGACTCACTAAATAAAGTTCTATTGTTATTAACTGCCATTTAAATGGAAATGTCGGTTTCATGAACATGACTGATGGGGAAAGAAGATTTGAACAATGTTTATGAGTTTTTAATGTAATTTTTTATTGAGTTTGTGTATTCTAATTCATTAATAAAAGACATAAAGAATAATGCTGGTATGCGTTATCTCCCAACATTATTCAAATTGGCTTTTTTCTTTCAATGAGATGGTTGGGATAAGTTATCACATTCTGTTGGTCCAGAAAGATCCATCCATTTTTCACACAATGACCTAAGTCCTGTTTTATAGAACTGCATTTGCATATACAATCTGTGTATAAACATACTGCAATCATATTTGACTTTTCAAAAAGCAGGAGTGGCAATCACAGGGTGATTTTTAAAGAATACAGTAAAATCTGTAATGTTCTTTATTTTAAGAAGGAAAACGGTGGCATTCATTTCTTGGCCTAAACCAGCAATTTTCAACCTTTTTCATCTCATGGCACACATAAACCAATTACTAAAATTCTGTGATGCACCAAGAAATATTTTTGCCATCCTGACCAAAAAAAAAAAATAGGTGTAATTTTGATTCATTCACACTGCAAGATATATACTCCTTCCCTGTATGGCTGTACTTACTTAACCACCTCTCTTATTTTGTAGTTTTAGACCCCATTTCTTATGATCCGAAAATATTAAACAGAACATTCCAGAGACAAACGATCCATAAGCTTTAAGTCACATGCTGCTCTGAGTAGAGGGATGCGATCTCACGCCGCCCAGTCCGGGATGTGAACCATCCGCTTGCCGCCGCCTCCGCCCTGTGTACTGCCCCACCCACTGGTCAGTCAGCAGCCATCTGAGTGGTCAGATTGACTGCCGCGCAATCGCAGTGCTGGTGTTCAGGTAACCCTTCTACCTGAAAACGCCCAAAGCACAAGAGTAATGACTCTGGGAACTCAAATATGCCAAAGAGAAGCTGTAATGTGCTTCCTTTTGAGACATACATATAAGTTTTACTACAGGATATTGTTCAGTTGTTATATTTTGTTATTAGTTATTGTTGTTAATCTCCCACTGTGTCTGATGCATGCATTAAACTTCATCACCGGTATGAATGTCTAGGAAAATAGTAGTATATAAAGGGCTCAGTATGACCCATGGTTTCAGGCATCCATTACATCCAACATAATGGCTCTCTTACATCAAAATCTATTATTCTTGAGGCCCACCCTTATTACACTTTGAATGGATCTTCACCTATGCAAGGTTTGTAACACCATGCCCTGGTCATTTGGATTATACCAATTCAAAGTTATGTAGATATTTCAAATGTTGTCTTATTTCACTATAAAATATTTTAAAATCCCACTTATCTCACCGCCAATCTCTTCAGAAAAGTCTGAGAGGCTCTGAAGCTCATGGTGGAAGATGCAAGTTTTCAAAAATTCAAAATATTGCTTAAAAGCTTAATTATATCACTAGCAATAAATACTACTAGTCGTTTTCCTGGAAGTGATAGATTCACATCATTAATTTTTGAGACAATATCTGCCCAATACCAAAACCTGGAAAACTAGTTTGTAAGTGATTCTTTAAGTAAAAACTGTGCTCCGTGTAAAATGGTGGCTAGTTCAGCTGACAACTCAATAACAAGGATTTTTACTCAAGGTCACAACTGTACTCCACAGTGTAACAAAACTGATTTATACACCTTCCCATTCCATCACACAGAGTAGGGGAAGACATTGTACCCAAAGGTTGAAATTAACAAAATTAGTGATTTGACTCCATTCTCAAGGACATTCTTTTTTTTTTTTTAATATATTTTATTGATTTTTTACAGAGAGGAAGGGAGAGGGATAGAGAGTTAGAAACATCGATGAGAGAGAGACATAGACCAGCTGCCTCCTGCACACCCCCTACTGGGGATGTGCCCACAACCAAGGAACATGCCCTTGACCGGAATCGAACCTGGGACCTTTCAGGCCGCAGGCCGAAGCTCTACCCACTGAGCCAAACCGGTTACGGCCTCAAGGACATTCTTAAATGAAAATGGCATGTATTTTTTTCCTGCCTGTGTACCATGGGAAAGAAAACAATCTCTCCTCTATCGACGTGGAGTCTTGCTGTGGGCTAAGGCACCAGGAGCCTTCCCACCACTGCTTTGGCACAATCACCAAAACTCCATGGAGAATGTCAGTGATGTCTTAGCCTTCTTACAAAAATACTTTTGGCCTCACAGACTTCTCATGAGGGTCTTGGAGGATTCCTCAAGGGTCTGAAGACCAGAGTTAGAAACCTGTTGTCTATATCCTGCCCATTTCAAAGATGAGGAAACTGAGGTTCAGAGATTAAGGAACCTCCCCAAAGACCAGCAGTGAACAGCACCACTGAAAGGCACGCCCGGCACGGGAAGCCCAGGCCGGGGTCTCTGAGGACCAGGTCGGGGTCTCTGAGGACCTCCTTCCATGGGGTGCTGGACTGCACACAGTCCCTTGTGCTGAGATGTCACAGGTCCTTGCTTTGCCCTCTGAGATGAGAATACACATTCATTCGTCAAGCACGTAGGTCACTTCTACGATGAGCCAGGGGCTGTGCCCACGATGGGGATGCCTGAGTGAATAAGGTATTGTCCTCACTTTCAAGGATTTCCCATTTGACTGGGGAGACGCATGTGCAAACGACTGCCTGAAATGCGGCGTGATACGTGCTATAATAGTTCGCTGTACAAAGTACTTTGGGAGCACAGAAGTGATTAATTCTGCCCAAAGGAGGGAGGAGGAGGGGATAAGGGGCTTAGCAGCCAAAGTGCCTATTTCTTCGTTCGCCCTGAAGGACTAATCCACCTAATCCCAGCATTCACAGGCCAGCCCTTCACCTGCCCCAGCCCTGCCGCTGTCTGCCCTGCGCACAAGCCCACGACTGTGAATTCAATATCTCCGCTGCCCTCAAGATCATATTATGAAGATGAATATTAAACACTAATCCCCACATTATGGGAAATGCCTTCTCAACAGATGTATTGATCCTTCTTTAAGGAGATCATCACATTTGTGGACATCAACTTGTACTTAATGGAGAGAGAGCTGGACAATGTTGAACATAGCCAAACAGTTTCTTCTAAAGGACAATTAGGAACACAGGTGCCAATGAAAGAGCCTGTCACCAAGGGCCCGACCAGACTTTTCAGTCATCTTCACGCTAAGCCAGAGAAAGGTCAGCAATTCTTTTATTTTTTTTTTTTCTTTCTGTAAAGGACCAGAGATAGTATTTTATATTCTGCAGGCCAGATAGTCTCTGACTGAACTGTTCAGCTCTGCCCTTGGGGTGAAAACAGCCATAGGCAATAGTGTTGGTGCAGCAGCGTTCCAATAAAACTTTATTTACAAACCGGGCAGGGGGCACATCTGCCCACAGGCCACAGTTGGCTGACTCCGCCCTAAGCCATCTTCCTTTTGTGTCCTCATTTCACTGCAGTGGAAAGATCACTGGGCTTGGGGTTAGGAGAACTGGAGCTTAACTCGACCTCGCAGATTAATAACCAGCTGGGTGATCTTAGGCACATTGCCTCCCCACTCTGGCACCTGTTCCTTGTATCAAATCAAGTATCCGTATTTTATAACCAATAATGGCCCTTCCTACAACCCAAACAATTACTGCAAAGTACCTCTGTCCCCCACCCCCCACACACAGGCATTCCTAATTCATTCCATCATGGAATAAACAGAGAGACCGAGAAAAAAATAAATGTGACCTTAGGTCAGTGGTTCTCAACCTTGGCTGCACATTAGAATCACCTGGGAATCTTTTTAAAATCCTGATTTCTGGGCCTCATCCTCCAGAAATTCTATTTCTTTGTTATGGGGTGGGGCCACAACATTAGTAACAAAGAAACAGAATTTCTGGAGGATGAGGCCCAGAAATCAGGATTTTAAAAAGATTCCCAGGTGATTCTAATGTGCAGCCAAGGTTGAGAACCACTGCCTTAGGTGATACTAACAGGACCGGATATCTCAAAGGAAGAGAGGGCAGGTCTACAAAGGCGAAGCTCAATTCTGAGTAAACCATTAACAAGATTCTCCAGAGGAAAGCAACCGGGCGCTCCCCCGCAACCCCCAAGGTCCCAGAAGTCTTAGCAAACCAGGTCCACTTCCAGAATTGGGCAAAGAGCGAAACTCAGATGCTTAGTAGGCATAAATGTTACTTCTTTAAATGCTTGGCATCAAACCAAGTTTAGAAGCCAAATAAAATATTCCAGGTTGAAATGACATTTCTGAGCTTTGGGTTTCGACCAAGGATACATGCTCTGCCTGCTGCATCTTTGCAGTATCTTAAGTCTGTAAAGCTATAGCTGAGAACAGTGTTGAAGAAACAGCATCCCTGATCGCTTGTATGTGTAGAGCTACTTAGAGATGATGTCTTTGTGGATTATATTTTTTGAGCTTCCTGGGCCCTTTGGGATTGGTGAAGACAAATATTATCCTTCCAGAGAAGGAAGCAGACAGTCAGAAGGATTTTTCCAGACCTAGAAGATTCCTGAATTCATAGCATAAAAAGGGGAAGGGCTAAAGCTAAACTCACAAATTAGCTGGACAAGGTGCACCAAACACTGAGAGCAGACAGACACCACCCACTACTTTGTAGAACATCATCTCCTTTCTATCCCGGGAGGAATGAGAGCTGGGGGGGGGGGGGGGGGGCAGTGGATTTTACAGCTTCACACCTTCAAAGCACTTTAAATTGGGAAAGAGTTGCCTAGCGTTTTGCTTTAGCAGTTAGTGTTCAATTTGCCTAGTTTTTCTGGGAAGTGCTTCCACCAAATGTAAATGCTTTATGGGTGAGCTCATGGAGTGCGCCAGGCCACGGGGGTGGTGCTGTGTGAAAATGACCTCAACTGGGAAGAATTCTAAAAGCAAAGGGTATTCCTTTCAATGTGACCGGCCTCACAGATAAAAGCATATTCCTCTTAAAAACATAGAAGCAGCTGTGAATAATTCAAGTCACTAAATGGCATGAATGGATTAATAGTTTCATGTTACACTTGCCTTTTATCCAGACACAACTTTGAACATAATAAATTTGGTTTTAGAGCTGAAATCCTCAAAATGCTGAGGGTTTTAAAATATATGTACATATATGTATAATTAAATTCCACTCTGAAGGCTCCTGAAGGTTGTTCAGGGCAGAAGCCACGCATTTTCCTTCAGATGAGTGGGTGTGCGGGCGCCTCCTCAGTGGCCTCCGCAGGAAACTACACAGGTTTGGGAGGCAGCGAGAGGAACCGGGAGAACGGATAGCGGGGAAGAGGGCCCTCATCTCTCTCGGCTCCTTTTCCCGCCTGGAGGGCACCCACGGGCACATCGCCTGTTCGCCTGGTGGTCTTCCCTCATCTCCAGTCTTTCACAGAATCACCCAGATGATTTACCACGCGCACCCCCGCGGGCCTTGCACGAGAAAAAGGGAACAATTAGTGGGGTCCCTCTGTAGAGTACACTCCACTGTGTAGAGAAAGTTGAGGGACTTGTCTCCTGACTTTTCAGCCATGGGGAGTGAGGTGCTTCCCCCTCCTGTGGACCCTCCTACGGCAGCGGTTCTCAACCTGTGGGCCGCGACCCCTTTGGCGGTTGAATGACCCTTCCACAGGGGTCATCTAAGACCATCCTGCATATCAGATATTTACATGACGATTCATAACAGTAGCAACATGACAGTGATGAAGTAGCAACGAAAATAATTGTATGGTTGGGTCACAACATGAGGAACTGTATTTAAAGGGCCAGAAGGTTGAGAACCACTGTTCTAGGAGCTCAAGGTCTCCTGAGGCTGAGGCTGAGGCCTGGACCGCGGGCAGCACAGCTGTGTCGGGCCCTGCCTGGGAGTTCTCGTCTGAATCAGCCTATAAAGCAAAGGTGACCTGGGATCCGAAGGCCCTAGAAGACCCTCATGTTTTCCTAAAGGCCAGCGGGCATGGCTCTGCTGAGAGAACCCTGTAATTACATATAAATAATGGACTTGACCGAAAATAGTTTACAATTAAGAAGCCCATCTGTACCCAGAAAAGCCATGGAAACGTTTAAGAATTAGAATCCCACTCAGTGTCTGAGCAGCTGACACCATGCGGCCTGCAGGAAGCTCGGAAGGAATGTGGGCCCCCACCTCCACTGGTTTCTTTAGAGTTAATCCTCACCCAAGGACATGTTTCCATTGATTTTTTTTTTTTAGAGAGAGTAGAAGGGAGCGGGGGAGACAGAGAGAGAGAAACATGGATGTGAGAGACACATCGATTGGTTGCCTCCTGCACGTACCCTGACTGGGGCCGGGGATCTAGCCCGCAACCAGGTACGTTCCCTTGACCTGAATCGAACCTGCGCCCCTTTCAGTCTGCAGGCAGACGCTCTATCCACTGAGCAAACTGGCTAGGGCTACCTCCCCTTCTTTCCTCTTCCATTTTCATTCTCTCTTTTCCCCCTCGCCCATCTCTCTTCCTGACTAGTTAGGTGAACTCAAGTCACCCTGGTCACCGAGGACCTCCGCGGCCCTCTGAGCCTCACATACATCAGTTTTCGTCGCGGCCATAACATGCTACACAAACGTTAAGAACTCAGATCAAACACACCCATGAAACAACACAGATCTGTTACCTTACGTTCTGCAGGCCACATGGTGGGACTGGCTGCTGGCTCCCCTGCCCCAGGTTCCCCTACCCCCGGCTCCCCAGGGCTCTGATCCAGGGGCCGTGGCCTGGGCTCTGGGGACCGTCCATGTGGGAGCTCACTCAGGCTGGGAGCCAAGTTCAGGTCCACGCAGTGGGAGGACTGAGCCTGGTCCCTTGCTGGCTGTGGGCCAGGGGCCCCCCTCAGCTTCTAGAAGGTGTCTGTAGCTCCTCAGCCCTTCTCCGTCTTTTAGAGCCACTGACAGGGGCGGGTCCTCCTCATGGCGCCTCTGAGCCTCCGCCCTCCTCCTCCTGTTGTGAAGACACCGATTACACTGGGCCCACCTGGAAAACTCCAGCCCTGTACCTAAGGACAGCCAGCTGGGAGCCGCCTTCATTCTGTCTGCGAGGCCTGTCCTGGGAGCTCCCGGGGGGTGTCTGAGTGGATGGCGTGGGGATGGGAATCTCGGGGAGACACCTTTCGTTTTCTGGCACCTCCCAGCGAGAACCAGATCTTGGCTCCCAGACACTTCCTGTGTCCCCAAAAGTACAGTGCGCATCTCGCCACGCCACAGGCAGCTGAGATGGTCAAGAGATTTCTTTTGCAAAATGAAGAACCAAATGAAACTTCCAGAAAAGGACTGTTTATCGAGACGCTGCAAATACTAGAATAGAATTATAAGAGCAGCAATAGCCAGCCTAGGAAGCACGCGTGCTGAAGGGAAGATGCCCTGGACAGACGGACGAAAATTCTCAAAACTTCTCGAGGGAAAGAGCCTGCGGAGCCCATCTGTGCTCAGACATGGGAGGCACTGGCTTAGTGAGAGTCCCGGGTGCTGCTTCTCCCCAGACGGGTCTGAAGTGCGGGGGCTTGGAAACAAACAGCCTGAGACCTGCTAGAGGCCACGTGGAAGCCCGTGGGGCTCAGGTCCCGGCTGGTGGAGATGCCGCCTCCCGGCTCTACCGGCTGTGGTCCTTCAGAAATGAGCCCAGGTTTGCCCTCTCCCATCTATCCTGGCCTAGTCACAGTTTTGCTGAATAAACTCCGAGCTGCCCTGACTAGTTGCTCAGTGGTTATAGCATCAGCCCATGGACTGAAGGGTCCTGGGTTCGATTCTTGTCAAGGGCATGTACCTGGGTTGCAGGCTCAGGGACAGCTGTGGTGGGTTTATAGCTTCTCTGTAGCTTTACTGGGTCTGGTGGCCACTGGTCAGCCTGGACACTGTGACCCCCAAGCCCTGTGCTCTGAACCCCCCTCAGGCTTCCCAGACTGATTATATGGCATGTGGCTGCCAGTGCCCCCTGCTGGGCATGTCCCAGGTAAGACACCGGGAAGGGTAAAAAGTTGGTGTGTTTTTTCTTTTCCCCACAAGTACCACCAAGCAAGTTAGAATTCTCCAGAGGGATTCTGGAGCCCACAACTACTACATGGTAAGGAAATGGGGGAGGGGATTCAATTTATTCTTACCATTTAAGTCAGGGGTGGGGAACCTTTTTCCTGCCAGGGGCCATTTGGATATTTATAACATTATTCATGGGCCATACAAAATGATCAACTTACAAATCAAGCCTGCTATATTTGGTCAAGCATTTCATTAACTCACCACTAGTGCCTCGGTAGGGCCAGACCAAATGACTTAGGGCCTTACACAACCCGCGGGCTGGACGAGCCCCACCCCTGGTTTAAATGTTACACATATATGATGGGGGGAGGAGAAGGGGGGAGCGCTCCCCTGGAACTTTCTCCCGGAACGTGAGCCTGTCATCTGTGCCATCTGGGTTCGTCATGTCACCACGCGAGCACCTCCGGAAGGAAGGGAGGGTGCAAACAGGTGTGTAGATCACGCTGGCGCTCAGAGCGGGAAACCTGCTCACTTCACCGAAGAAAAAAATGAAACAAACTGAAGCCTTGCTGCAAAAGGCTCAGAAGCACACGGCCGGGCCTTTGGGGGGATGTGGGAGGCGGCTGGTGGGCGGCAGTGGGACTCCGTCCACCACTGAACCTTTTTTCTTTCTCTGTGAACTGAAGTGGGTAGAAATGAGAGGTGGTATCGTTTTTTCATGTATAAAACTGTATTTGATAAATGCTAAATAACAGATTAGAAATCTCTCAATAATCCTGTTTATTGGTCTTGTTGTCTGTTTTCTCTTGTTCTTCTCACTTAACAAATCTTTCTTCAGATGTGTCACCCTAGGGGGCTACCATCCGCCCTGGTGGGTCACTGACTGCAGATCGGGGCATATGCTGGATGGAACATTGTAATTACATTCAGACCAGGGGAAGCACCCAATTGTCCCCTCGCTTAGAGCTGGGGTCACCTGCGCATGACAGACATGAATGAGTTACGGATCCTGTGGTGAGTTAATAGGGTAGCACATCTCAGTCTGTGCTGAATAGCTTGGGGTGGGGAGAAGCTCTTGTAACACAGGCCCTGGCGGATGGCCCACCTCTGGAAGCGTTGATGAGCTATAAGGTTGAGTTACTATCGGCCCCTGTGTTCCCACTGTTCTGTCCACCTGCTCGACGCATAGGTTCCAGCCGGCCGTGTCCCAGCATTCCTCTGAGGCTAAGACAGGGGTGGGCAAACTTTTTGACTCGAGGGCCACAATGGGTTCTTAAACTGGACCGGAGGGCCGAAACAAAAGCATGGATGGAGTGTTTGTGTGAACTAATATAAATTCAAAGGAAACATCATTACATAAAAGGGTACGGTCTTTTTTTTTTAGTTTTATTCATTTCAAACGGGCCGGATCCGGCCCGCGGGCCGTAGTTTGCCCACGGCTGGGCTAAGACCTGACTTTATAAGTAGTGTCACTGGGGAGAAGGGATACACGCATAGCACGCATCCATACATCATTAAAGAATCAACAGACTCATAGAGACAGAAAACAAGACCGCCAGCTGTTAGAGGGGAGGAGGGTTGGGGTAAAAAAAAAAAAAAAAAAAAAAAAAAAACATAAAAAAACACACAACACACAACACACAACAACCCAACAACTCATGGACACAGACAACAGTATGGTGATGAGCAGAGGGCAGGGGGTGCGGGAAGGTAGAAGAGGGTACAGGGGGATACATGATGATGAAAGGAGGCTTGACTTGGGGTGGTGAACACACACTACAATATACGAATGATGTATGAGGGATTTGTAGATGTGAAACCTATATAATTTTATTAACCAATGTCACCCCAATAAGTTCAATAAAAATAAAAACAGCAAAAAATCCCTTTAAAGACCTCGGTGACCCTAGTCCTTCTATTTATAGTCCTTGCGCTTCAGGTGGCTAATGGGGTAGAATGAATTCCTGTTTTATTTTTTTTACCCATCAAATCGGAAAAAGTGGAAGAGATTGATAACATCCAGTGCTCCTATGGAGGCCGAGGGATCCACGCTCACTGCCAGCACTCTTCTGGGAAGCCATAAGGTAATACACCTTATGATTCAAAGGTAAATAGCATTTGGACCAGCAACCTCAAGTTGGGGGACTTTTTCATGCACATTTAAAGGAGCCAGACATAAAGAGGCATGCTCCAAGTCATTTACTGCAGCACAAAGCTGGAAACAGCCCGAATGTTCACCAGCAGAGGCTGCTTAAATAAATATGATACAGCCACACTACGGAATAGCATGCAGCCAGTGAAAAGCAGGAATTAGATGGAATTCGTTAGCTACACTGTATGAATATAGGTACGGTATCATTCCAGCTTCGGAGATGGATGAAAAAGGTAGAGAGGGAGGAAGAAGGGGGGTGGGGGGCACAGAGAGAGGGAAGGAGAGAAGGAAAGGGGTAAATATTGGGGAATGCACACATCTGTCTGTGTGTGTCTATCTTGATAGGAGCATAGAGAGGCAATGCCAGGCTGGGCTACACTGGCTATGCAGGGGCACGCGACGGCAGGAAAGAAGGTGTAGTTCCTGGAGTTGCCCTGTAGAGCTCTGTAGAGCTGTGTGTGGCACAGGGAACACCCATGAGCTCCGGTGCCTCTGTTGGTTAAAAGCACTAGTAGCAGGTGCTGGTTAAAAGCACTAGTAGCAGGTGCTGGTTAAAAGCACTAGTAGCAGGTGCTGGTTAAAAGCACTAGTAGCAGGTGCTGGTTACTAGGAAGACAGGGTGATGGAGCCCAGGCAGAGCCTCCACCTACGTGGTGAGAACCAACCACTTCCTAGTTCAATGAAGCTTCGAGACGATTGGAGTGGGATGAGGGTGAAGGGTAAAGGAGGCGCTCCCTCCTGCAGGAATTCAGCACAGTTTGCACATAAAAATGCCTGGGAACCTGGCAACTGGGTCCTCAGTTTCCACTCGTTAATTCTGATGAACAGGTTGGGGAGGACTCCAGGGGACAGACCAGCAGCCCTGGTAGGAACATACTGCTTCTGAGCTAGACCAGGGGCGGGGCGGCTAGTTAGGTTTTCCTTAATCCACCCCTGGGAAAAGGAAATACTGCTGTTGTCCCAGGAGAAGCCGTGGTTTAGGACACACACACTTGCTGTATCGCTTAGAAATAGTAGTTAATGTTTCTATCAGACTAGTTTGTAGCCCCTAAGTAATTGGGTTCCGTCAGTAGTTACCTGTGCCTTTAAGCATATGTCCCTAAAGAACACCTTTGCGCATGCACACCACATAGCTGTCGGTGTCTTTATAACCAATATATGTGCTCTACTGCCCATCAGTATTGTGAGTTAATATTTGATGAAAATAAATAGATGTTTTATTATTTTTTCTTCATGCATCCCCGGGGTTTGTTTTGTAAAACTTCTGCATACCAGCCCACATGCTGAAACTTGCATAGAATATTTAAAAGTATCCAGCAGTCACAGATTCATACATTTTAGCAATTTGGTGGGGACAAACTCCACTTGGGCAATAGCTTGATTATTAAATTATAACTTAATTACTAATTATAATAAATTTGGCTGTGCTAAGCACTGAGCTTCCAAGCAGAAAGGCCACTATTTAACGGTGTTTATTTAATTCCAGGGCCCATTAGATGCGCTGGAAAGAGTAGCTCTTTTACGTTGATGGTTAGCTTTAGATTTTACCATAACTCCCTGCTTGCGTGTATGTCAGATGGATCAACACGAGCACAATGCATACTTCTCAGGGCAACACTTACTGCGAAGATAATGGGGAATCGAAGATGTTTGCTAGATTACCAAGTCAGGTCACTTCGCTATAGGTACTTATCTTAAAAATCTATTTTTATTGATTTCAGAGAGGAAGAGAGAAGGAGAGAGAGATAGGAACATCAATAATGAGAGAGAATCATTGATCGGCTGCCTCCTGCACGCCCCCCGCTGGGGATGGAGCCCACAACCGGGGCCTGTGCCCTGACCGGAACAGGAATGGAACTGGGGACCTCGTGGTTCATAGGCTGATGCTCAAACACTGAGCCACGCCGGCCGGGCTAGATAATTCTTTTTAGACAACTAGCAAGCTAACCCAGTATCATCTAGTTTATTTAGAATTTATACATATTCCCAGGCGGATATTTGCATGCTCGCTTCACAGCCTCAGCTTCTTGGCTTTCCTGCATCAGAACAGACTTGTCATCCGCTCTGCAGTTCCACTCAAATGCCCCCTGCCTCCCATCGCCGTATCCTGGAATTCACAGGTATGAGATACCACTGCTGGAGTCCTCGTTTATGACGTGGCTTTCAGGGGGAAGTGAGTTTTCAGGTAGGAGCTGTGGAGCACCAGCTGGACAACATCTGGGCTGGCAAACAGGAGGACTTTGAGCCTCTGCGGAAGTAACTGCAAAAGGCAATGAGCCCTTTACCAAGTTGTCCAAGAGCAGATGCAAGATGGAAAGACACGCTTCTGTCCCAATCGCCTGGTTTCCGAAAGCGTACAAACGTAATTACGTCCTAGTTAGAACAAGACGGCCCTCAGACCTCAGGTTCATAAGCACACGGAGCCTCGCGTGCCCCGTTGGCCGTGCGGACACACCCTAGGCACGCAGTGTGCAGACCGCGCTGGGAAACGGGGCAGAGACACCTGAGCTGTTCCTGTCCATCGCGGCTCCGAAAGGTTACGGTTCCGAACGCACACCGGCTCGGGCAGGCGAAACAGACTCCCCCACACTGTGCTCGCGATGGGGGACATTGTTGTTTTTTTCTTCCTTATGTGTTTGAATCCGATGAACAGGGAGAACAGGAAGAAAATTATTATCTTAATAATTTATTTTGTTGATTCGGCTAGAGGAGCAAATCGTGAAACACTCACTGAGCACAGTGGGCTGCTCTGCACTGCGGATCCGGCCTCTCGGCGCTGGGCCTGCCGACCGGATGGCGCGCCTCACCGCCTTGACTTTGACAAGGGGGCGTGAGTTCAGGTCCAGGGGCCACGGGACGGGAGGCGGATTGCGAGTGGAAGGGATCTGTTCCTCTAGGAAGGCTGGGGGCTGCCTCACTCCACTGTCAAAGGGTAGCCCAGCTCTGTATTAGGATGTGGCGCTACGGTGTCTTTAACAGTGACAGATGGGGGATGGAAGGGGGTAATATTGAGAGGTCAGAGACATGAAAGAGGTGGGAAGTAGTCCGTTTCCAAAACACCCACAACCCATGCAGAGAAAAGGGTGTGTGGGCATTTGCAAGCAGATGGCGGTCCTCTAGGTGACCCTGTATATGAAGGTGTTTCTAGAAATCGCCCTCAGCTCTTCCTGATGGGCTAGTTGGTTAGCCGTCTGCCTCAGACCAAGGCCGACAGAGCCTCATGGAAGAGACGCCTTACTGCAGAACCACAGTGGAAGCCACTCATCAGAGACTTCTCCGCGCCCGAAGACGCTGCGCAGAGCAGGCTGCCGCATGGAAAGAGAGCCATTTCAGAAGTCTTCATTAGATTTAAAACCAGCCTTCAGGAAAACTAAATGGGCTCCATCAAATCAGATTTTTAAAAATCTGAGATAACGGGCATGGTTATTACTGGATTCCCCTGTACAGCACTGAGCTGGTGAGTCTAAGTCAGCCCTTAGGAGGAGGAATAACAGCAAAAAGACAGAAGATGGTGAGCGTGAACTTCACATGGTCTTCCATTTAGTCCTACCCTCACAGTGCAGGTTGTAAGATGTTTAATAACTGCCCCCTGACGAAGTAGCTTGAAGAAATCCAAAACAGATGAGCAAATCAAAACGTAGTTTTAACTTTTGTGGCCCTGAGAGAAAAGGGGTTCACCACCCCCTGCCGCCCCCGCCCAGGGTCTGCCTCTCCCTGGAGACACCTGCCTTGTGAACCCTCGTTGGGAAGGAGACTGTTGTCAGAAACTGAGGGGGATTTCACCTCACGGGCAAGTGAATGATCGAGACTGACATGGTGTGGACGCATGTGGGCCTGATACACATACAGATATGTAATATTATGAATATTATTGATACATGTATATACACATATATACAGAGTGAATATATGTACACACAGATATACATAGAGATATATAATTATTGATACATAGACACATATATACACAGTGTGTATGTATGTACAAACATGCATGCATAGTTAGATAATATGATACATATGTATACACACATATAGAGAGATTAGGTAGGTAGGTAGATAGATAGAGACACAGAGAGAGACAGACAAACATAAAACACAAGGCCCCTGGGTCAGAGACAAGGATAGGTCATTGCTCTCAGCAAAAGCAGTAGCCAGAGCGACGTCTCACCTGAGTCCCCAGCCCAGTCCCCGCAGGTCTACAGGTGACGGCAGATGGTACCGGCACCGTCAGTGGGTGCATCACAGGAATGACACCCCTCAATGAGGAAATGCTCTTACATTGGCTGCGGTGATGTGCCAACCTCCCCTCAGGAGAGAGCCA
Organism: Myotis nattereri; assembly: GCF_964212035.1. Classification (NCBI taxonomy): domain Eukaryota; kingdom Metazoa; phylum Chordata; class Mammalia; order Chiroptera; family Vespertilionidae; genus Myotis; species Myotis nattereri. The sequence goes on from NC_138086.1 coordinate 79,752,178, forward strand.
GCCAGGGAGCCCAGCTGGAGCTATCCCAACGGGATCTACTGGAACCTTCTGGGGAGGAGAGGGCAGGTGGTTTGATCCTCACTCGCCTGCCCATCTCCGGGGGGTGGGGAGGGGGTCTCCAAGCTTTACTACCTTGGAATGTCTCCTTATGAAAACATTCTATTGTTGCCTTTGTTCAGAGGGCCTGGCCATTTAGAAATATGGACTATTCATGAGAAATATCTCCCAACAGAAACCTACTCTACACAGTATTAACTGATATTTTTTAAAAACAAAGATGTATTTGTTTTATTAGAAGAGAAATGAGTTTTGTTTTTATAAAATCCTGTGTATACCCTTAGTCTCTGGAGTATGTGCTTAGGAGATTTTATTCTTCCTTATATTGTCTTCCTCCTAAGCCTCTACCAAGAGTAGACATTTCCACCCGGCCTGTGTGGCTCAGCAATTGAGCCTTGACCTATGAACCAGGAGGTCATGGTTCAATTCCCAGTCAGGGTACATATCTGGGTTTCTGGCTTGATCCCTAGTAGAGGGTGTGTGCAGGAGACAGCCAATTGATGATTATCTCTCATCATTGATGTTTCTATCTATCTCTCTCCCTCTCCCTTCCTCTGTGAAATTAATTTTTTTAAAAAGATCTTCATAAATATTTTTTTAGTAAAGAGTAGGCATTGAGTACACAAGGTGATGTGAGGTGTCAGGACGCAGCTGGGTGTTTATAGAATGTGCAAGCTGTTTCTGTTAAAGTAGAAATGTCAGCCCGTGTCCTACAGCTTTGGTTAGTATGTGAGATAGCAGGACCTGTAGAGACTTTTAGAGAAAAAAGCAACTCCTTGCATGTGAAGACAGCGCCTGTTCCATTATGCCTTTGAAACCTAACCTTGGCTATCATGGTCCTATTGATCTCTTCAGAGACACATGTTGAAAACAGATTTCAGAAAACTCTAAAACTACATCATTTTAAATTATAATTGTTAAAGAGAAGATGGTGGGTATAATAGTTTTTTGTAATTTTTTCATGAAACAAAAATTCAATTTAAGAGAGTTTTAAAGCAACATAATATTGACATTTATAATGACCATTTATGTAGGTTACCTGGCAAATCTGTAGTTCATTGGACTATGTACTATCATATGAATTAGCCAAAGAAACAATAGCTTCTACACAGTAAACAATAACCATAAAAATCTATGGAATGTAATATTATGAGTTCTGCTTTCACAACAGGCAAAACTGCTTTCTTGCTTAAAAGTATCAACTCAGTGTTTACTAAGAATATTAAATCAAAAGGGAAACAAAAGAACATATTTCTAATAATCATCAATAAATTAAAAAGTCCAAACTATTTAAACCTAATTGGTATTACTCGGGTAGGCACATATGTATTATAAATACATGCATTATAATCTTTGACAAATATATAATACTACCATAAATTTGGAAAGAAATAATACTGCCTACTTTTCCACTTAGCACATATATTTTCCTTTTTTTAAAAATTGACCATTGTATAGTATTAGTAGGAAACATAAAGAGTAAATTAAATATTAAATATTAAATATTAAGTCCTAAACCCACTGTGCTTAACCGAACTCTCTGGAATGAGTCCTGTGGAACAGTAACAGTGAACACATACTTACTCTGAGTAATTTTGCAAAACCCAAGGAGGGAGCTATGTAGTCTTTTTATTATTAATATAAAATTGGTCTTTATAAGCATTCTACATTGAGGTTCATTCTGCCAAAATAATGCAAATGTGATTTTTCTTCTTCCGTCTTAATAATATTATAACTTGAAATGTACACTTACAAGATTACTGAATAGAGCGCCATTTCACTAGGCCTGAGTCCCAAGACAAATAGTGAATCCAGCCAAATGAAATAACAACAAAAGATGAACTGAAGTGTGAACATGCTAAGACTTTGAGATTATTATCACCTTCAATCACACAACCAACTCACACAGACTCTGAAGAAAATGACATAAAAGTCGCTAAAAGTGGTTTTTATCCAATGATCAGACCTCAAACTGCACGCCCGTCCTTGACGTACAATGGTTCACCTGGGTCTCTAGTAACTGTCTCCTCATTCAGGTCTGTCCCTACTGGACTCTCAGGTTCTGGGGGTCAGGGCTGTCCAGTGCTTAGACTATGCCTGGTGGACAGGAAGTGAACAGCAAATATTTCTTCTTGAATATAGAGAAAAAGGAGTTTTATTTTTCTAAGGAATACATGTGTTCTATTCCCAAACTCATGTTAACCAGGAGGCCCACGAAGAGACAACGATACACATTTGTTACGGCCAGTTCCATCACAGTTTAGGAAGGCACAGCAAGATGAGAACAGTCGAAAGCATTCAGTTTAAGCATGCATGTGGGGAGAGGTGGGTGGGTGGGAAGAGATTAACCAAAGATCTTGTATGCATACATGCATAATCCATGGACACAGACAACAGTGCATTGAAAGCCTGGGGCAGGGGGCAGGTGAGGGCTAGAAGGGGTATTGGGGGAAAAGAGGGACATCTGTAATAATTTCAACCATAAAGATTAAAAAGAAAATAACAAAATTTCTAGCAGGGAAACCGGTCACCTAGAACGTGCCACCGAGAAATTAAGGCAAGACAAGAGCAGCCGTCCGTAAGCCTGGTGATGGATGGTGGAAGTGACATTATTTTATCTTATTCAAATTCATGAAAAGGGGAAATCAAGCTATTTTCTTATCAAAGATCAAAACTTATGCAAGTGCCCTGAGCAGCTAGCAAGACCTGGCATGTCGAATCAATCTTCCACTTAAGAGAAATTGGTTTGGAAGAGAGAGAACGCCCACTGTGTCTTTCCTTCTGGTGCAGAAAACAACAGTCGTTTTTAATGAACACTTATGTCAAGATACACTTTGGAATGCTACCAGTTAACCAACAGAGGCGGGGACAGGGCGCCTTTAATGAATGGGAAACACAAGCTCTGTTTCAGGCCTGAGTGACATGGCTCGCTGTTCATTCAACAGGAGTGGGCTTAAGAGGCAAGGGCTCCGGGCCCACCCGCTGTTGGAAGAATGATGCGTCATTAACCTTCATGAGACAAAACCAGAGCCCCTGGCAGATGTCCCCGATGTCCCTCTGACCCGTATTAAATCGCGGCGCATGGCAGGCCAGGGGCTCAGTGTCTGGGGAACCCCGGGCAGCTCCCTCACCCTGGCAGATGTGCCTGGAGACCTGCACAGGGTCATCCTACAGGCTTTCCGGGCAGCGCTGGGCCATGTGGGTAAAACTCTCTCCAAGGATTTCCAAACGAAAACTGTCTCCGACCTGTTCTAACTTGACATTTGGATTCATCCGTGACCCCAGTGCTGCGGCAAACTCCGAACTGCTTCCTGAGGAAAATCTAGCCTTGACCAGAACAAACCCGCGGGCAGGCGGCCGGCCTTGTATGTGGCCTTGGGTGTGGGTCTGGCTGTCATGTCCACAGTCGAATGGAAGTCCACGCATCTGTGAGTCCTTGTCCATCTGCCCTAATGCAGCGTACAGGACACCCGCCGTCTCCTGCCTTCGGGTAGTGCAACACCAGCTATTTATTTAATTCCTATAAAGCATAGACTGACATAAAAGAGTTGTGAGAAACAGCCTAAGACAGTGGGTTCTCAAATGCTAGACTCGTTGCATTACAATGTCAGGAACCTGTTGAAAGACCAATGCTGGGATTTCATCTCAAACTGACTAAATGACAGTCCAGGAACGGAGCCCAGGAATCTGTATTCTTCACAAGGACCCCATTTGATTCTTATCAATGCTCAACTTAAAAACCACCAGTCTATGGGATTCAGAATCCAGTCCATCCCCAGGGCAGTTGAGGTCTTCTATTTCTGGGTTGCATTAAACTTCTGCAGAGATAACCTACAACTTCAGAGGTGAAATATTGGCTTGATCTACAAGTGTTTCAATGTTAAAACATCATCTTTTGTTTGGGTCACTATCACAGCTATGTCTGCTATGTCTGCTTCTGCTTTGTCATAAAAATATTAAGAAGGGCGCGGGAGTTCATCACTCAAAGTGAATGCTCTTCTAAACAAAAACATAAACTCATCTTCCTAGTTAGAAAACCTGTTACACGTAACCTCTCGTTTTGGTTTTTACCTGGGGCGCCAGGAAGCTCAGACCCAAACTGATGCCGTTAAACCTTATACTGAGCATAGCTGTTTCCTCTCTTCTCTTCAATCCCTTTTCCTTTTCAATGGCATTTGTATTAATCATTTTTTGTAAGTAACAGCAATAATGAAACTCCCGAAGTTCTTTTGGAATGAATCGAGGTGTGAAAAAATCTAAAATGAAAGCTACAGTAGCTTTATAAGTGTGAACCTCTTTGATTTAGAATACTCATTGGTCCCTATTGGGGATGGCTTCTTCTCTTTTGCGCCATACACTTCCCTGGACATAATGTGATTGGTCTAGATTAGTCATAAGGCATCCTTAGTCCCTAAGAACTCGAGAGAGAGAGAGAGAGAGAGAGAGAGAGAGAGAGAGAGAGAGAGAGAGAGAGAGAGAGAGAGATGATTACTGTTTCCAGACTAAAGTTTGGGGAACATTCTAAAATAAATAAAATTCCTTGAAATGGCAGAATTAAAACTAACCATTAACCATTATGAAGTCTACTGCCAATCTAAACTCATGGGCCAGTGCTCAGCACTGTGGATGGACAATCCCTGGGACCTGCAGGACTGGCTGGGGCCGACCTGCTGGAGGCCCTTCCCAACTCGACAGGACTTTCAAACCCTTTCCTCCCACTCTCTGGTCAGATCTTCCCCAGATCATTAGATCCACCACCTGGGGGCATGGCTAGCCCACAACAGGTAAACGACTGGTTGCCGTTCTCTTTCTGCATTGTCTCTTTTCCCTTTCCCTGGAAATGACTGGTTGACTGGATCCTTTAATTAACTTAAAAAATGGATTTTATAATTCTCTAGGCTGACATGACAATTTCATGATAAAACAGCATGCTCATCAAAATTCTGAGGATTTCAAAGTCGCTTTAAAGTCTTTGGGCAGCAAGAACAGGATTAGCAGAAAAGCTAGAGCCTTCAGAAGTCTTTACAGTCTGTATGGCAGCCTGATATCTTCACCACCCACAAAACCTAAATGCAAACATGTTAGAAATTCAAACACAGCTCTTAGAAAATATTTTAAGGCAAAGTAGGAGATGAAAATGTTTCATACACATATTGACTTTTGCCAATAAAAATTTGATACGTCCACATATGGTGGGGGAACAACTGGACATCCACATGTTAAAAGGTGAAGCCAGACAGAGATTTTCTACCCTTTCAAAAATTAACTAAACATGGATCATAGACCTAAATTTAAAACACAAAACTATAAAAGTTCTAAAGAATAACAGGAAAAATCTACATGGCCTTGGGTACAGCAAAGACTCTTAAATATAACACTAAGGCTGTGGTCCATGAAAAAGTCATTGAGATGCTGGACTTCATTAAAATTAAAACTTGAGCCTGACTGGTGTGGCTCAGTGGTTGAGCATCAACCTATAAACCAGGAGGTCCGCATTCACTTCTTGGTCAGGGCACATGCCCCAGTTACGAGCTCGATCCCCATTGCGGGGGGCGGGGGGGTGCGTTCAGGAGGCAGCTAATCAATGATTCTCATCACTGATGTTTCTATCTCTCTCTCTCCCTCGCCCTTTCTCTCTGAAATCAATACAAATATTTTTAAAGGAAATTAAAACTTGAGCTCTGTTAAAGACACTTTCAAGAGAATAAGAATATAAGCCACAGATTGGGAGAAAATATCTGCAAAATACATCTATTTTAAAGGACTATTATCCAAAATAGAGAAAGAACTCTTAAAGATCAACAATAAGAAAACAAACCACTGGATTTATAAATGAGCAAAAGATCTCAAAGGACACTTTCCAGTGAAGATATATAGATGGCAAGTAAGCACAGGAAAAGTTGTTCCACATCATATGTCATCAGGGAGTTATAAATCCAAGCAACAATGGATACACACCTACTGAAGTGCCCATAATCTAGAACACTGACACCAACAGACGCTGGAGAGGGTGTGGAGCAACAGGAACTCTGCTTCATTGTTGGTGGAAATGAAAAAGGGACAGCCACTTTGGAAGATAAGTTAGCGGTTTCTTATAAAACTAAGCATGTCCCTACCATATAATCTGACAACCACATTCCTTGGTATTTACAGAAATGAGCTGAAAACTCGTGTCCACACAAAAACCTGCACCTGGATGTTCACAGCAGCTTCATCTACAACTGCCCAAACTCCGAAGAAACTGCGCTGTACGGCACTAGGTGAGTGGGTCAGTTGTTGTACATCAGACAATGGGATGTTACTCCCCCTCAAAAGGAACGACCTATGAAACCAGGAACAGGCATGGCTAATACAAGTGAAAGTAGCCAACCTTATGAGGCTGCCTGCTGCAGGATTTCAGCTATAGGACCTTCTGGAAAAGGAATCTGTGGTGGCCAGTAGACGGTGCGAGATGAGTAGACAGAGCACAGATGTGTAAGACAGTGGAAATATTCTGCATGGTAACGGGGAATGCAGGTTGCTATACTTTTGTCAAAACCCGTAGAAGGAAGGTCTGGCACCAGAGTGAAGCCTGAGGCAAAGGATTGTAACAAGCACCCCTGAGGTGGGCGCCGCTGACAGGGGAGAGGCCGTGTGAGTGTGTGGGGCCAGGGGCCATGTACGAGATTTCTGTACACGCTTCTTAATTTTGCTGAGAACCTAAAACTGCTCCAAAAATAAAGTCTATTAGAAATATTTTTAGGGGTAAATGTCATGCTAATAAAAACCTTAAAAACGTCTCCTTTGTCAGTGGCATAGTGTTGCAGTTCTAAACTTGGAATGAGCAAAGTGTCCATGTCATGAGAGACCATCCTTCGTAATCACACTTAGATAGAATTCTGAATTATAAAGGCATTACTGATCTTATCTACTTTGAACTTAACTGGTTGTTATATCCTTAGCCTGCACTTAATGTTAGGTATTCAAGAGCCAGCAGGCAGCCTTGTTTCTGCTTGCCACGGTTATAATCCCCATCTAGTCTACTCGGAGCTGAGTAAGCAGAGATCAGCATCAAGGACCCGCTGCTGGGTAGCATTATGCTCCGCTTTGTGGAATGGGCAAAGGAAACAAACTGGACTGAGGCAAAAGGGAAAGATAAAAGGATTAAACCACCTAACATACCAGTAAATATCGCATTTGCCACTCTCCTCCATATTCCTGAAATATTCCAGTCATTTGAATATGCTATGATTATTCAAATAACCAACATTGGACAGTAAATATTGCCTCCTATAGAGAGGCATTTGCAAATACAGTGCGTTCTCAGATTTCCTAAGACTGGTTATAAAGCAATGAATGCCAAGTTGAAGGTAAGATTTTTTATTGGCCAACTCACTGTTGACAGACAGACTTATAGAACTGAAAAATGGACTTCCTGGAAGCCTAAGAAAACATTGCCCATTCCCCAAAAGCACGCCTGTCGCTCCTGTGTGGTTAGGACAACAAAGGGATTATGGGCAGCCTGGCTCCGAGGAGCATGTACCTGGGTTAGGCTGTGTCCTTGTCTATACGAATGGAGCAATGCGCTTTCTCCTTCCATGGGTGCTGGGCTGCACTGCCAGCTCCTGATGTAGACACTGAGTGAGAGCAGGTGCCGTCACTTCCGTCAGCACTCTAAAGCCAGTGTGTTCTCTTCCAAACACACACTGTGTGTGAACTCACCTATTTTCTTTGCATTGCTCAAAGCCATTCAGGGAAAAAGAAGTAAGAAAATTAAAACAATATGCATAACCCATGGGCACAGACAACAGGGTGGTGAAGGCCTGGGATGGGGGGTAGGGACAGGCTAGAAGGGCTCAGTGGGGGACATGTGTAATACTTTAAACAATAAAGATAAATTTTTTAAAAAGAAAATTAAAATAGAGGTTAACTAAATTTCCTTGTTTGTTAAAAAAAATCAAAGCAGCACTTTTAATTTGGAAAACTCAAATAGTCACACTTACATGGAATTAGTCAAATAAGATTAAGGGATAAAAGTGTGTATAACAGATCTAAGCAACTCTGCAAAAATATATCTTTTCTGATTACAATAAGCGGATGAATTACTTAAAGAGTTTTTTCCTGTCTCTGTCTCAAAGCCAAGAGGAGAAAGAATGGCTGGACTCAGAAGTGGGTTTAGGCTGAGCCCTTGCAGGGCCCACCGTGGGTGGGAACGGGATCTACTGTGAGAGAGAAGAAAGAAAAGTGAGAAAAATCAGCTTGGCTCCTTTAGTTTCCATCAAGAGGAGGAAGAAAGTACGTTTCTACTAGTCAATGCTTTTTGGTGGTTCCCATTGAGGAGCAGTATCATTTAAAAAAATAGGAAAGGCTTTATATACCAAAACGCTGGCAAGCTTTTAGAAAGGTAATTTTCTCAGGCTAATTATTAAGATTGAATTTGACACACTGAACATACAACTCAAAATTCCCCAAAGCCCATGACTAACCACCGGCCAGAAAGAAGAAAGAAATCAGAAATATACATCTTTTAAATTTCTCAAGTAACTCTAAAGAGTTTACCAATTGTAAACATATTTCTAATTTAAAAAAAATAATAAAATGGCAGGAGTAAACTAATAGAATATGACAATATAGTATTTCTTGTAATATCCAAGTGCCTATAGCAGATTCAAAGGATGAGGAAAACAAGGTTATTAATTCAAATTAACAGTATTATACTACAACAGTTATGAATTATATCTACATGACCAGCATAATTTAGTTCTAAAATATTTATCACATAAAAATGTACATGTAGCCGAAACCGGTTTGGCTCAGTGGATAGAGCGTCGGCCTGCGGACTGAAAGGTCCCAGGTTCGATTCCGGTCAAGGGCGTGTACCTGGGTTGCGGGCACATCCCCAGGAGGAGATGTGCAGGAGGCAGCTGATCGATGTTTCTCTCTCATCGATGTTTCTAACTTCTATCTCTTTCCCTTCCTCTCTGTAAAAAATCAATAAAATATATTTAAAAAAATGTACATGTATTTTATGTTGTAAATATGTACATTAATGTAGAACTGTAGAACTGTTCATATCTCCAGTATACCATGTGTCTTAGAGAAAATTGTGAGGGTAGGAAACAATATGTATTACATGTTCAGACATACACATATGTGCAGTTTTACACACCCACGGTCTGTAGGAGGTAACAGAAATTTCTTCAGAGTCAATAGAAAAGAAAAACTTTACATTGGATGCTTAAAATAACTGACCTTACCCACAATTCCAGCGCCTGCCCATAAAGACCTGTTTTCTGAACACGTTAATTTATTTTAGATAATCTCTGTTCCAGCAAAGAGCAACAATTCCATTTCATAAAGGCGCCGAATAATAATGCACAATAAGGCAACTGCCTACTTTCTGTCATGAGGTGACAATCGTGAACACATTCTCCTAAATTGACTAATGTCAGAGTTGGCTCTGCCTCACTGCTCTTTTGCATTAAGCAAGAAATATGCATGAAAGCAGCGAGGCAATATTCAAGCCATAAGAAAAGACAGAGGACAGAAGAGAAAAAATTAGATTTGATCTCGGCCTTTGGAACTGTGAAGGGAGAGCAAACGGTCCTAGCTCCCTCCACCCCAACCCCCCAAAAGAGAAGGAAAAAGTACCAGCAACCACTGACTTTGGCTTTGTGCGTCTCACCTTCTGTCTGCTCTTATAATTTACCTGGGCCCTCATCCCTGTCTCCCAGGCGGAGTGGCAGCTCCGGGAGGGCTGGGGGTGTCCTCAGCACTGGACACACACGTATGGACCTGATACTATTCAAGAGAACATGTCTCTCCACCTTCGGAATTCCAGGCTCAAATGATTGTGACAACCTAAGGCACTAGAAACAATGTCCTGCTATTCATTTCATTGAAATTGTGCTGATGTTCACTCAGATTGATGATGTTCTTGAATACATATTTCTTTGGGGAAAAATTATTTATCGGAAGCATATTTGCTGGATCCAATCCTCTTTATCTTTGGACAATAATTTATAAAAAGGAAATCTGATTACATTCCCTATGAAGACTGGTTCGCTTCCGTCTTTCATGAGCTCTCTTGGCTGAATTTTGCAGTATTTATTATCGTCATCATTTATATTTACCTCTATGACTATTTATGATTTCTCTTGTCTGCCAGAAGCTCCATGAAGCTCCATGCCACTTCCGTCTTGTTCACCCCCACTCCCACCCCCTGGCTTAGCATTTGATTGATGTGTATAAAATTTCATCAAATCCCCCCAAAGCAGCCCAGGCCAATTTCGCTTCTATGAAGCAGGCCACTCATATTCCAAACTCTCAAGAGAATATACACCTCCACTCACTTGAAGGTTTATTTTGTTTTAAAACAGATCCTGAAAGGCCATAGGGTTATGATAAAAGCCTGCGCCTTAGCTGCTTTTGTTATGTTGCCCAATCAGCAACAATGCTCTCCCAAGTGGAGTCCAAACTATAAGCAAGACCACGTTTAACTTAACAAAGTACAAGACAGATGTGAAAATGTGGGTTGCAGGAACTGTGGGTGCATATGCAATCATTTAGAAAAGCAGGTGATGACTTAAAGAGGAAAATGTGATTAGTTAGAAAAAGATGTGAAAAGACATACCAGTCTCACCTATGTCCTATTTTGTGATAGAGTTACTGGATGGCCAAGGTGAGTGACCCAGCCAAAATGCCCTCACAGTGCCCTACAGGCAAAATGAACATGTAAGAGACGGGTGACAGTCCAGTGGGGTAGATTAATAGGTAGTTAAATTCTCATACCCCATGAGCACTTATTGATGAACAGATAGCTATCAGCTACAGTGGGAGTTTTTCCTTGGCTCCCCCTTTGCTGATATTTTCATCATAAAGGCTTGGGAACATATTTATCCAATTTAAAATAACAGCTACTGGGTGGGTGGGAGTGGGCTTGAGGGACACATGCTTTGGAGTCCAAAACACCTGAGTTTGACTCCCAGCTCCTCCAATGAATAATAGTATCACCTTGAACAAACTATATGAACTCCTTGGAGCTTAGTGTTCTCATAAATAAAACAGAAATCATAGTAACTACCTTGGAGATAGAAGTTATATATGAGTTACTAGAACTGTGCTGTGCACATATATAGCAAGTGCTCAATAAGTTGTTGTTATTCTTCTAACTCAAAGCAATTAGAGGCATTGATAGATATGAAACAGCAGAAGGTAAGCTTCCAGCACAGGGCATGACCCTGATGCATTTGGTGGCTTCTGCTGTTTACGCTGACCTAAGAACTGTTGGGAGACAACTCGCCACAGGCCTCATGCATGACTGTGCATCTTGTGAGCCGAGGCACAGGCTGTCTCTGTCCCAGAATATCTGTGAAGGATGTCTGCACAGCAATCAGCCTTGGAAGATGCAGATGACATCTCTCCTTTAGCAACGTAGCCTTAGAAGAGAGATGTCTCCCTCGGAAGCCTTGGACCGGCACAGGTACCACCTTTAAAAGAATCAGGTTCTGTGAGCTCAGGGTCCCTCTCCTGCAACTCCCCGCCCTGTGTGTGTGGCTGTCATTTGGTGCTCTTCCCAGCATTCCCCGGGAAGGGCAGCTGGGGGAACCAGCACAAATGCTGGCCCTTGTGCTGCTGGTCTTGCTGTGAGTAAGAAACTGTCCTTTGTCTCTGGCCAGGAGTCTCGAATCCTCTGGCAGCAGCATGATCCTACCGTAGGCTAATTAATGAGCTTGTAAGGAGGGTAGAGTTCCAGACCCTCCACAGCTCTTCTTTTTTTTTTTTTTAAATATGTTTTTATGGATTTCAGAGAGGAAGGGAAAAGGAGAAAGAGAGAGAAATATCAATGATGAGAGAGAATCATTGATCGGCAGCCTCCAGCACACCCCCTACTAGGGATGGAGCCTGCAACCAGGGCATGTGCCCTGGCCAGGAATCAAACTATGACCTCCTGGTTCCTAGCTCAATGCTCAACCACGAAGCCACACCGGCCAGGCAACTCTCCACAGTTCTTGACAACAACCTCCAAATCTCAGGGGCCTGTAACATAGGCTTATTTCTCCCTTTCCTTACATTTTGCTTACTTTCCATGTCAGCCCTGGGTCCCTGTGGGTCAGCCTAGCTCGGCCCCACATACCTTCTTCCAGGGCTGAAAGAACAGCCCCCATCTGGGACATATCTGTTCTCGTGGCACAGGGTGAAGAGCGATGGAGAAGCCACACCATGGCCTTCAAAGTGTCCTCTTAGTCATGACATACATCACTTTCATTTACGCTCTGTTGGTTGAAGCAAGTCATGTTGACAAGTCAGATATCCATGGGATGGGAAAATACACCCTTCTCACAGGAGTATGCTCATCCCATGTGGAAAAAGGCAGGAGGCATGAACCTCTTAAAGGGAGGAGAGAGGGTTATTGAAACAACACATTCTTGCAGACACAACGCATACTCCGTAAACAATACTTATTTAGGACACGACGTCCCACAGCGACTTATGTTAGGACAAGATAAACATTGAAAAGATCTCCATGCTTTAAAATTGATTCTAATTATTCCATATTACATTTATGAGAGTAAAGAATATACCAAGTTCAAGAATTATTTTTTTAAACTTGACAGTAGAAATGGGCTTGATACGATGGTATGTAACCAGGGATGAATGGAGTAGAATTGGTATGTGCAGGGACAAATACACACAAGCATGAAAAACATTTTTAAGAGGAGTAAAGAGAAAACACGTTTTCTGCTATTAAGAGAATAAATATACGCATAATGCAAAGTTTTGACCAAGCCGTCATGTAATAATCACTATAAAGTGCCTGGAAGAATTCTTGAACAAGTGTGTTCTGCATCTTTCATGTTCCCTTTTGAATGTTTCCGTTGTTTTTCTCAAATCTCCTACAAGATATAGAGGGTGCATGAAGGGCTATTTATAACTTTTACCCTGGGTTGTTTTAGACACAATTTTCCTTTAGCCATCTTTTCATCAAATGATCTCTTTGGACTCATGACCGCTGCTTGGCTGCATATTAGAGTCTAACTTAGCATGAAATAAACACGCTTTACTTGGAGGCCAATAACCTAATTAAAAATTATCGACTTACTCTATATGCCGAACTTCAAATCCGAAACCATCATTTTGGAATTCTAAGAACTATGCCAATCCACCCCACTCCACCACGTCTCTCCACCCTTAACCGCTTTCTCTCTGACTTCACTGCTAACATCCATCCTTTCTAATGGGCTGTGTTCCATTCAAGGGATATTTCCTAAATTCTCTCAATGTCTAAATATCGAAATATTTAAGTCTACATATAGTTACCTCTCAGCATGCTATTTACCTAACATAATCGGGATATGCAGTGATTTAACTATTCTTACCCACACTTAACAGAAATGCTCTATTTCAATATCTGAAATTTATATATTTGAAAATAAACTGCGACTATTTACTACATTACTTATTACTTTAAGTGTCAAGAAGTGCACACATTCAATTCTTGACTCATTGTTGGGTCCAAAAAGTATTAACTGAATGAGTGAAAAGACAAGCGCTGTGTCTTAACCATCCTCTTCAGCTAACACTTACAACGGACGTTTCTGAAATTTTCTTTTTCAAAAAGAAACGTAAGTAGACTCCCTGTCCTTCAGCGCCGTCCCATCCTGTCTGACCCGAAGTGTTACCCTTGATGTCACTCTTGTCAACTGCACTGCCTCAGCTCTGACTCCAAGTTCTATTTCTTAATTTACAAAGGATTGTTTGGTGCTCTGGCCATGGCAGGTGTATTTTTACCTTACACATGCTGTGCTCTTGAACTTCCCTGGGGGAGGAATGTTAGTAACAGATGGTGGAGCTTCTTGAGATAGGAAAGGAGACTTTGCATATCAATGAGAATCTGACAAGTGACTTAATCACAAAAGACACTCTCCTCCAAAAAACAATGAGCGAGGCAGCTCTGTGAACCCGAAGGAAAAGTCATCTTAGATCTAGGCTTTTCTGAATGCTTCACTTTTTGATAATTAAGCAAGTTCACTGGGAAGGCAGCATCCATTTATAGTATTCAGCCTGACTTCGGTTCCCTTCCAATGGGGCGAATAAAGTAAGATTCCTGCATTTATTCCTCCAATTATTCTCTTCCAAGGAGTATGTGAGCATCGGTGCCCTGAAGTATCAGTTAAATATTAATACCAAGAAGAACTGCTTCAACATTCACCTCGGCACTAGGCATGTCCAGGCGCATCTAAGTGCTGGGAGCTGTGGGTTGAAGGGACAGAGAGACAGACAGCAAAAGTGTCTGAGAAAGTCGGCTACAGGCTCCTGTGGAGCAGAGATTTCTATGGCTTTGGACAATGTTTTAATTGACATGTTTTAAAAATTGTTTTTGTTTTAATAGCAAAACTGGATCACACATCCTTATCCACAAATATCTACATACCAGCCTGGTATTTGTGGTTTTGGTTCAGATTTGAGGCTTCTTGTTTATTGTATTGGAGCCATTTCTCACTAGGGTGAAGAGAAGGAAAGAGGAAGGCCCATTTCAGCAAGAAAGCTAAGGGACACGGGAAGCGGAGAGAAGCACCCTGGGAGGGCCACATAAGCTTCTGTAATTGGTGTGAGCCACGGGAGGACCTGAGGAGGTTCAGGTTACAGGGAGGGACAGACAGAAGGAGGGCTGTTGGCGCCTCACAGGGAAGAGGACAGGGTGCTCTCCTTGGCATGTCCCAGGTGCTCGGTGCCATCGGGTCCCTAAGCCAGCTGGGCATGTCACCGTCAGCACAGGCAGCTGGTCAGGTGAAACCTAAGGGGAGGGAGAAAGCCGGCTGAGCCTGATTACGTCGGAAACGGTGTCACAGACACTCCAGGGGCAATTCCTTTCCCGAGGCGTGTGCAGCAGAAGCCAACATGGCAACGGAGAGGGGAGGAGCCCAGCCTGGGAGAGTCTTGGGAAAAGGTCAGAGGGGATAAGGACACAGGCCCGGGACAAGCCAGAAAAGAGGCTGAGGCGTTGAAAGAAAGCCTGCTCTCCCCCAAGCCCAGGGGAATACAGGGGAGCTTACCAAAGGCCCCGATTCTCTTTCCAGAGCCACGTGGGCCAGAGCTCCATTGAGCTTTGGCGGTGACATGCAGAGGGTGGCACGCAGAGGGTGGCACGCAGAGGGTGGCACGCAGAGGGTGGCATGCAGAGGGTGGCATGCAGAGTGTGGCATGCAGAGTGTGGCATGCAGAGGGTGGCACGCAGAGGGTGGCATGCAGAGGGTGGCATGCAGAGTGTGGCATGCAGAGGGTGGCATGCAGAGTGTGACATGCAGAGGGTGGCATGCAGAGGGTGGCATGCAGAGGGTGGCACGCAGGGAGAAAGGAGGCCGGGGAAGTTAAGTGACTTGCCCAAGGTCAGCCTCGGTGCTGGGTGATGCAGCTCTGGGGCCTGGGGGCCCACATGCTGGCCTGCAGCCGGGAAGCCAGACTTCTTCCCCAGGGGAGCAGAGAGGAACCGCGTCGGCGTGGCGTAGCGGGGGCAGCCCTTCCAAGGACGCGCTAATAAACCTGGCCACTAGCACTGGAATCCTGCTCCAGGCCTAATTCCCCGAAACCCCCTTGCCGGACAACGCGGAAGACCCTATTTCCAGAACGGCCTTCCTCTGGGAACCTCAGGACCCAGCCTCCCCGACGGTGACCCCCTGCTCTAATCCCTCCCTCTCAGCGGCTTCACTGTCTTTCTAAAGCAACAACATGCCAGTCTTAAGGAGGGCTCCGTGCTGAGAAATACAATAGCGACGCTCCAACATCTCATTCTTTGAGGGGTATCTACATTTTACCAGGCCTTTCTCAGACACAAAGCCTTAAACCTGAAGCAATGGATCTCAACTACAGGGCATTCACAAGAATGGATTGGTCTCGGGAGATTCCATGGCAGTATTTTTTTTTTTTACAAGATGTTCAAAGAAACTCAAATGAATGAAAAGAACCTCAAATTGGCATGTAGCAAAAAGATTATACTTCTATGTATGCTACTGGTTAGAGGAAATTTTATTTAAATGAGATATTTTTATTCACACCTTCCTCAACCGGTGATTCATTCATATGGTAACTAATGACTGCTACTCAGCAGATGAATCTGCTCAGGGGGCCATAGCACAGACTGGGTGTCTTCAACACTAGACATTTCCTTCCTCGCAGATCTGGAGGCTGGGAGGCGGAGCTCAGGGTCCAGCATGGTGGGGTTCTGGTGAGAGCTCACCTGGCTTGCAGAGGTCTGCCTTCCTGTGTGCCCTCACATGGGGGTGGGGGGGGGGAGAAAGAGAGAGAGAGAACCTTGGGGTCTCTTTCTCTGATCAGGACTCTAATCCATTCCTGAGGGCTCCATTCTCCTGGCCTCCTCCATCCCTAATCACCTGCTAAAGGCCCCACCTACAACACAATCGCACTGGGGCCAGGGCTTCACGGGGGTTGTGGGAAGACACAATCCAGTCCACAGCAGTGAGAGGATCTGCCAAAACATTTCTACAGTAAAATGTATGAGCAATAAAACAATAGACATGCACGTGGAGAGATGACAGGTGAGTATAGGAACAATCATTACCACTCCCCAAAAACCTTACCATGTGTTTTTATTGTGATGTGTTTCTGAGTATCCTTCCTTTACCCTCACCCCTAGATCTCACTTTGCATCAGGCGGAATGGCAATGCCTCCGCTGGCTGTGAAGGCAACCGCTGGTCCAGTTCCTTCCGGCTCTGGCTTTTGTTTGGACGCTCTTGATGTTGGTAGGTGAGCCTCCAGCTCTTAGTTTCAAAAATAAGCAGGACTCACCCGAGCGGCATTCCCTGAAGCTGGCGGGCTCCTGAGATGCCTGGACTCGTTAGCCTCACCGTGAGCTTTCGGATGCTGACATTTCCCCGCAGCTCACATGCGCTGCTCAGTCAAGGATGGTCCCCCCAGGAGCTCCTCTGGGCCTGCAGGGCCCAGAGGAATACAAGCCACAGACTAAGCAACAACGCAGAGCCATGAGCCAAAGGTACCCGGCCTTCCAAGGGACGCAGACTCAAACTGGACAGCTCCTATCTGCAGTCCTTCTTATTTTGACTAGAAGGTTCTTGCGAGTTAAAAAGAATATATGCAACCAACTTTAAAATTCAGATAAGCATGAGGTGTTGGATGAGCAAGACAAAGTGAAGCCAAGAGAAGGAACACCTGGCGTGTATTATTCTGGCGAAGAGCTTCTTTGTTTCTTATTCCCCCAGCCCTTTTGTCTCCCTTGAAACAAAAGAAGCATGAAGTGTGCAGACTCAGTAATTACAGCCCTTGTAGCTAAATTGGATCAAGACAACCCTGAGCTAGTGTGGACATGAACCAAAGTCAATCACCCCAAGTCTACCAGTAGCCCAGCACGTATAGAGTTAATGCTTTGATCATCAAATCTGGGCCCAGGGGCTAGGGGGTTCCAATCCCAGTACCATTATTGTCTATTGTATTCCAAGCAAATCTAAACAAGACAATCATTAAGCCTTGGTGCTTTGGGCAAAGAGGACAGACACAAAGATAGTACTAAGACATTTCCTAGCTTCAGGAAATCTCCCACAGCAGATCACAGGAACTGGCATAGGGCAGGCCCCACCCTCTCACACAGTCAGACAGCCACCTGCATTACAAAGACCACTACCAAGCGCAGAGCACCCACTAGGCACTGTGCTTGGTGCTTCTCACACGTACAGTTCTCCTGAGCCGGCCAGCCTATCTCCATTACTCTGTCTACAGTCGAATCAATTTCTTGTTCTGGAAAATAGCCGAGTTTGAACAGTTCCCAAACTGAATGCAAAGACAAACTTCTGAAACAGAACCAACATTTCCAGAAACGAAAAAATAACATAGTAACGGAGACTCCTATTATTTTAATATTCTCTTAAAGAGAAATATATTGGAAAAGGAAGCTCAAATTTTTCTAAGACAAGACTATTTTCTCTCCAGGAAATGCACATTTACCATGTTTACAATTTAAATCGTGTCTTCATTTTTTCCTTGCTCATACGCGAGCTGCTTAAGTGAGTAACAAACACTGGGATTTCTGCTCCCAGAATTCAGAAACATCATGTGAGTAGAAGCAAATGTCTGTGGGGCCATTACTAATAACAGAAAGCACATATTTAAATAACATGCTCTCTCATTTCTCCCATCTAATTTCCTAATTTAAAGTCTAATTCTGTAAAACCAAATAATTTGTAAATCATCTGAAACTAATTACATTTTTCAAAACACCACCAAAAATAGAAAAGGCGAGGTATGCACCATTGTAATAAAAACGAGAACATTTAATCCCTGGAAGGAAATGTGTCTGAATTTCCACTTTTTCTACATAATCAACAATTTAAACAAAAATTCAAGCATTCACAACATTCTCGAACTCTGCTAAAACACTACCTGAGAGCAGATAAAACTACAAGCCTGAGTTTACGAAGGCGTGGCCTGACCTGGAGCGAGAGGGCATTAGTTTGACTTGGCGAGTACATGCTGAAGCGCAGCTTCCCCAAACCCACGCAGGTCCTGCTCTCAGGGCCCCTAGCAGGCCCGGAGCCTCCAGTGCAGTGGTTCTCAGCCTTGGCTGCACGTTACAATCACCTCGGAATCTTTTTAAAATCCTGACTTCTGGGCCTCATCCTCCGGAAATTCTGTTTCTTTGTTACTAATGTTGTGGCCCCACCCCATAACAAAGAAACAGAATTTCTGGAGGATGAGGCCCAGAAATCAGGTTTTTAAAAAGATTCCCAGGTGATTCTAATGTGCAGCCAAGGCTGAGAACCACTGGCACCCAGGTGACTGATGCGCACTAGATTTTGACAAGCATTGCTCTGAGGTTTCAGGCCTGGGTAACTAGGGTCTGTGGAGAGTCTGACCATGGGGCCCGGAGCTCTGGCCCTATCCTTTTTCTATCTTCCTGTATTTACTGTTATGCCCAGATTTCAAGATCCCCCAAAGATCCACCAGTGAGCACCGAGTCCGATGCAAAAGCATAGAGTCTTTATTCAAGCCCGGCTTGGTCCCTCTGACTCTCCCTCTGGCGCAGCGGTAGGGTGCGAGAGAGCCCGGGTTCCCAAGAGAACAAAGAATTTATAGGGCTTGGGGTCGGGGGGTGGGGGCACACTCAGACCACTGATTTGGCCGATTCCAGTTGGTTGAGTGAGGGGTGGGGGCTAGCGACGCAAGGGCAGAGTGTGGCTAGGGTCTGGTTACACAAAGACAGGGGGGTGGTCAGCACACTTTAGGGTTTTGGGTTAGTTTTCCTTGCATTCCCATTGGCTGGTTTAAGGGCGGGCTGAGTAACTGATACATTTAGTGTTTTTTTTCCTTGGAAAAGGAGTCAGGGACAAAGTCTGTCCTTTCATTTACCCCGATCTCAGGTCACCCTGTACTAAATTGGACTTTGCCTTCTTAACTTCCCAATGATACTAGTATATATTTTCTTAAATATATTTTTTTATTGATTTCAGAGAGGACGGGAAAGGGAGAGAGAGAGAAACATCAATGATGAGAGAGAATCATTGATCAGCTGCCTCCTGCACGCTCCACACTGGGGATGGAGCCCACAACCTGAGCATGTGCCCTGACTGAGAATCAAACTGTGATCTCTTGGTTCATAGGTTGATGCTCAACCACTGAGGCACACCAGCTGGGCCCCAGTGATACCTAGATAGCATCAATACCTTATAGTTCTATTACTAGCTGTCTAGTTAAAAAGGGTTTTTTGGTGTACCCCCAAAGCTCTACCTCCCCATTTCTACTCTGCCGCCCTTTGGGTTTCAGCCAGCCTGGTGCCCTGACCTATTACACAAGCCCAGTGTTCTGCCTGAAAGACACCCTCTCCTTAGCTTTCCTCCTCATCCCCTTCACTTTGATTGATCGTCATCGGTTGCGGCATCTTTGATTAGCTTCTATTGTTAGTTTAGAGCATGAATTATTTTAGAGCAGAGACCTATTTAGTTGTGCTTTATTTTCCCAATTATCTTTTCTATTTTAAAAAAAATCAGCTTTATTGAGATAAAACTGACAAGTAAAATTGTAAGAGGTCCATCCACGTCGACACAAATGCAGGATTACCTTCCTCCTCAGGCTGAAGGACAATCCATGGTACATCAGTACCACATCTGCTTCATCCTCTGATGGACACCTGGGCTGTTTGTCCAGCTCGGCTGCTGTCAATAAGACTGGATGAACACGGGAGTGCAGACATCTCCTTGCTACCCGGTCTTCATTTCCTTCGGATGCACACCCAGGAGTGGGATTCCTGCCTGATCGCCATGTGTTTTCAAGGTGGAAAACATCTCACTCTCTAGTCTCATCACACGCTGCCAGGAAAGTGTTTCACGCCTGGACCTGCCTTCTGATTCCCACTGGCCACCAGAGCAGGCATCGGTCACCACGATGCCCTTTCTGTACTTTCACTAACTTCTCACTTCTGAGCAGGAGGCTCCCTCAAGCAGAGTTCATTCACACATTCACAGAACAGAAATGCACTCATCCGTTTAACAAAGGTACATGCGGCGCCAGTGGGAGAGGCACTGTTCCACCGTGAATGGGAAAGATGAGGCCTCTGATCTCATGAAACATAATTTCTACTGGAGGAGATAAAACCAAGAGGAAAGTAAAGAAATACATGAAATGTTATGAGAAAGTGGTACGAGTTATGGAGACACTAATATGGTAATGACAGCAATAGCAGAGGGGTGTGTGTGTATGTGTGTGTGCATGTGCATGTGTGTGTGTATTCGCTCCATTTTAGACCAGATGCACTGAATTAGGGAAAATAAGGAGCCAGCTACACAAAAACCCAAGAGAAGAGAATTCCAGGAATGGGAACCGGCCAGGACAAAAGACCTTTGCCTGCTCAAGGAACTGGAGGAGACCAGACTGGCGCAAGCTCAGAGAAGAGAAAAATGCAGGGGCCAGGCGGTGTGAGGTCCCTGAAGGCCCAGGTGAGTCAGAGAAAACCCTTTGCAGCAGGTTTTACATTCTAACAGCAACAGAAAGCCCCTGGAGTGTTGCATGCAGGAAGGGGACCTGGTGTGAGGGTAAGAGGGCCCTGGCTGCTATCTAAGTTGTGGAATTAAGCAGATCAAGAAGGCAGGCCTGCAGGCCAGCTGGGCAGCTTTGGCAGAGCGATCTGAGGAGGACTGAATTAGGGAGGCAGCTGTGGGGATGGAAGGCGGTGATACGCTCGGGTTGTCTGACTGCGGCAGCGCTTACAGGCCTTGATGTTGGGCCGAAGCGATGGGGGTGATGAGGGGTGAGACAGCAAGGTGCCTCCTAACTTTCTGGCTTGCGGCGCTAGATAGACGGGCACGACACCTACTAAAATGGGGGGAATCTGAGCGAATAAAATGGGGGTGGAAGGAAGGGAATAGAGTGTCATCTTAGACTTGCTGTTGAACATCAGGTGTGATAGGACCTGGAGATCAGACCTGAGCACCAAGGCATGGGAACATCATGCGAAGACGGGGACCAGTTTTTCCAGGGAGAGCTTTAAATAGAAATGAAGGCCCAGGTGGCGCTTGGGGTCCCCTGACTCAGAGGTCTGGCTGGGAAGGGAATATGCAAACGAGGCCCCAGAAGAGAGCTGGTGGTGTGTGTGGGCTCAAAGAGGCTAGGGCAGAAAATTCTCAAGGGGCTTGAAAGGGGAAGTGGCCACCACATGGAGCACTGCGGGGAGGCGGACTCGGATGGTTCCCGAAGAGCCCAGTGGTGTTGGCAACACGAAAGTCACCCTGACAAACCCCGAGCCCAGTGAGTAATCATGTGCTCAAAGCCCAGGCACCTTACTGAGCTGCAAAAGAAAACGATGGAACAAAGACAGACGGGGAGAAGGAGGAAGAAGAGGTGCAAGCAACCTCCTACAACAGTTTCAGAACTTGAGTACCTTTTCATCTCAGAGAAGCGACAGTGAGACACAAAGGTCACATACAAGAACGACCAATAGTAGACATTTTAAAACCATAGCCTACTATTTAAAATAGTAGACATTTTAAAACCATTAGTGAAGCATTTTAAAACCATAGCCTACTATCCGGTGCACATTAAATCCATCTGAACTCGGATCTTAGACTTTATCAGCATGGGATAACCATGGCATTACTCCTAATTCAAGAGACAGCAGGGGATTTTTTAAAGGCTTATAGTTAGTTATTTAACAAGAAGAGCCACGCAGTCTATGAACACCCAGCTCCCGTGTGAGTTCTCAGAGGAGTACTCACCACTCCCTCCTCTCCAGAGCAAACAGCCCAAAAGCTGAGGATGAGCCCAGCTCCCATTAGTGAAGCAGCCCAGTCGCCCTTTGTCATTTAAACTGCACCACACCTGAATTTGCGTGGCTGTCAGCACAGAGCAGAATCCCAGGCCACATAAACTCATAAGGCTGCCTCTTAAAACGGAATGTATTAGTCTTTTCCGGCACTGCCTCCCCGCTGAAACCACGCAACTCAACGCTATTTTCCAGGTGAGTCACGCTGTAAAATTTTATCCACTTGGAGATGGCGGCACATGAAACAGAGGCCATGCGGGCTGTGGAGGGAAGTGAGCCTTCCTGCCTCCTACCTTCCCCTTGGCTCTGGCTTCCGATAAGTTACACAGAGACCAGGGCTGACTTGGAGCCCAGAAGCCATGGCCACCACAGCGCCCGCCAACTGACAGTGATGGATAGTGCCAGGCTGGGCGAATCCGGCCCGAGTCTTGCAGGCCCTGGGTCAGCATTGGCCCAAATGGACCCTGTGCACTGAGAGCCGGGTCAGATTTTCCCTCTCCTCTGGCTCACACTGTGACCTGTACCACGGCCATGGCCTTGAGCTTCCCCTCAGCTTCAGGCCTTGGGGTGGGGAAGGGGCATTGGCTCATGCTGGGGCTGGGAGACACTCCTTCAGCTCTCATGGTTCAAAGCCTCTCCCAGCACTAGTCACCACTGCCTGTAGGGACAAGTGAGGGACTGTGATGCTTTGGGGGAGCCACCACCACACAGACAATTCCTCTGCCTGCCAGCTGATTTCTGCCACTCCATCATTATTCCTTTCTGTGGTGATGCTGGGTAGAGGAGAAAGATTCCTGCGACATTTATACAAAGTTGAAAGTAACATTTGCAAGAGCTCTCCCTCTCCCCCTCCCCATCCCCTCCCTCTCCCTCTCCCCCTCTCTCTCCCTTTCTCTCTCCCTCGCCTTCTCTCTCTCCCTCTCCCCCTCCTTCTGTTATTAGACTCCCTCCTTTAGAGGAGGGGGAGGAGAGGAATTTGAGAGCAGGAGAGGTCTACACTCCTGAGCGGGAGGGAGGGGCTACTGCTGTTATTGTGCATAGGAGAAGTCAGGGCGAGAGAAGAATGAATGCATGCTGAGCTTGGGAGACGCTATCATTGACTAGGCCCAGTTCACTCTGAATTGAGCAGGAAGAATACCTAGAGTATATTTAGCATCTGCAAATGAGTCTGCTCTGCATGATTCATGATGTTTTTGATTGGTTTATTTTTAAACTGGACTGAAGCTATAGGAAAGCCCATCTGAACAGATAGGCTAATCAAAGTGGTGGTAACAGTCCCCATGGCCTTCCAGGAATTAAAAACAGAGAGTGTGAAAAACGACGTTCTGAAAAGGGCCATCTTCCCGAACGTAAAGGACCGGGATATATCAATTAGGGTAATGCGCCTGTTATACCCGGCACATCCTATTTAAACCCTTTCCATGAAAGGATGCCTTACATAATATTTAAAAAAATACTAAATTTCCTTTGTTGAGATAACGAAAAGGTATTGTGGATAATGAACTCCAAAAGAATTAGGAGTGAGACAGTGAGAGGGAATGAGAGGGTGGAAAAGCACGTACTGTGAGTTCACGTTCCATAATTTGTTATGTGAAACCTCCCACGGCAGAGAGAGCCTTCCCTGCAATCAACTAGCAGTTTTACCTGGAGGGGAAAATCGTTCATCTAAGGCATGATAGCTTTGTTCCCCCAAATTAAGAACAGAGGAAGTATTATGTGACTATCATAAAACCAAATAAGAACTAACTCTCAAAAGTTTATTTAAGATCTTATAAAGTACTAGAGGCCTGTAACACAGATTCTGGTCTGTGGGGATTGGGTCGAAACCAGCTCTCTGACATCCCCTGAGCGGTCCCGGATTGTGAGAGGGCAATTCTTAGGTGACACACCCCTGAATCGGGCTCCCTCCTCTCTGGTTCTGGGTGTGTCACCTGAGAACTGCAGGTGCCAAGTAACAGCAGCTCAGCAGCTCCTGTGTTGAGCATCTGCCCCCTGGTGGTCATTGTGCATCAGAGCTACCGGTCGGACGGTCACTTAGGCATATATATATACACATACATATACATATACATATATATATACCGGTAGATACTTTTGTGACTCAACAGTAATATTATTTGAAAAGATACAGCAATTTAACTAACAATGTCTATCTGGGCAAAAAGGGTAATTTAAATGCGATGCCCTTGGTAAGTGCCCTTTGCAATGGCCTTGCCCACTCTCACTATAGTTTTCGGACAGTGCAGGGCAAGGCACTCAGTCTGGAAGCAAACACCAGGGAACCCGCATCAGCCTTAAAGAGTCCACTCATTTAATGGCATTACCACCCCCATCCAGTATATAAGTTTTCTTTGTTTAAAAGGCTGAGCAAACCCCTATGCTGTGTTTTTGTTGTTGTTTTTTGTTTGGGAGGGGGGTTGCTTTGTTTTTGTTTGTTTTCTTAAATGTCAGAAGAAACACACAATTAAGTTTATTTTAAAAGCCTTTGGACCAAATATTTTAAGATTAGAATTTTCCTTGACCACAGTCAACATAATTCCATAGTGACTTGACATTTATAATCTTATTTTTTTTTAAATATATTTTATTGATTTTTTACAGAGAGGAAGGGACAGAGATAGAGAGTTAGAAACATCGATGGGAGAGAAACATCGATCAGCCGCCTCCTGCACATCTCCCACTGGGGATGTGCCCGCAGCCCAGGTACATGCCCTTGACCGGAATTGAACCTGGGACCCCTCAGTCCGCAGGCCGACGCTCTATCCACTGAGCCAAACCGGTTTCGGCAATATAATCTTATTTTTTTGAAATGAAACTTAATCTATACGAACGGCCTAAATGTAATCGTGGCTCATTTGAGAGGACTGTTGCATTGTCTGCTGCTTCCCAGCAAATAGGAGGCAGGTAGAGTGCGAATCCACGTGCATTGCAACAAGGTGGGGTGAGGGGGTGGGGGTTGGTAGCTTCAACATGGTCTGGGTGAAGCTCTTCAACTCTAAGTGAAATCAGTGGAGGTCTCAGTAAAACTTTAGCCTCGTGCGGTTTTCAGTATAAAGTAGATTCTAGTTCATAATGGGTATCTTCATTAAAATCAGGTTTCTTGATCAAAAAACTCAGCCCAATATTCCACAACTTGAAGAAGCTTTATAATTTCCACTTTCCTTCTACTGATGCGATCCTCATTTCAGCCCACCGTGCCAATACACTTCCTTTCATACAGTAATTGTATTGAGAGGGGCCATTTGTTCATGTAAACTGAAATTAGTGTGAACATTCTACATTACTCCACCAGTATCACTTATAATTTCTTTTCTCTTTAAACAAATAGTTTCATTCAAAAATATATCACATGGACTTGCATATTAAATAACAATTTTAAATAACAACACTAATGGAAAAGACAAATGTTAAGCCTGCTTTTCCATCAGCCAGTTTAATCATCGACGTACTGACTTTCCCACCGTACGCTTCCTTCTCATTCGCCTCTACATTCTAGGAATCACCTTTACCTTCTGAGTCAGGTGAGAACTTCGGACAAGGAGCAGAGGGGGCCCGTGATTGGCGGGGAAGCACATCCACTGTCAGGGATGCTAAGTGCGAGGTAACAGAAATCCGATGGATTAGTTCCGGCCGTAAGTTCTAATGAGCCATGAGCAAGGCGGTCGTCCCTCCCGGGGTCAGCACGGCAGGTCGCAGCGTTAGGAGGCAGCACACTTCCAACCACCCGGGAGCCAACAGTGCCAGCTCAAGTACCAGCCACGCTCTCTGCCACCTGAAGAAGCGCGGAGCGTTGCTGTGTCCCCTCCACTTTTCGGTCTTTCACAGAAAAACGATCACCGGAACGTCACTAATGTGTCATGGTCACTGTCAGTACCGTCCTGCTTCATTGTAAAGTTCGGTCACTGCGTGGGGGAGCATGAAGGCAGGTCCGTCCATATTTCGCCTGGGGGACTTTTCTGACAGAGTTCGTTCCGGGTAGCCAAACCTAACACACACCCAATCAATGGCTGGCTCCTAAGGGCCCGCCCATCAATCCACTTCTTCATGTTTTTATTGCTGTCATCTTAGCCTCGGGACTAATCATCTCCCACTTGAACCAATACTCTCACCGAGTAATTGCATTCTCACCGGTAGCCTATTGGCAATCTCATCTTTCATTCATAATTTTCCCAATCAGCCTTGCTGACCTGCCTCTGCCTCTTACCCTCCTGCCCAAACATGTAAACGGCTTCTTGGTGCCTCCGAAGCTGGGACGCGTGCGGGTCAGGCGACAAAGTGCATGAGGCGCGAGACCGGCTCTTACACGAACCACCACGTGGAAAGTGAACCCTCACCTGCAGGCAGACTCATTTCTACAAAATGTGTAACAAGACATTTCTTGAAGAACTTAATTGTTTTATTTAAATAATTTTGATAGAATTTTTATGTTCATCAGTAGTCATTTTATTTTGCCTTTAGATTTTAAAAGATACTTTTGATATTTTACAAACAATGTTAGAAAATTTCAAAAAAAATTTACTTTGTAATTTTTCACGTTCATTTTCATTTCTATTCCCTTTCTTTAATGGAGGATTCTTTTACTGCTGACATTACTACAGATGTCCCTCATTTGCCTCTCTGGCCATGACCACATTGTTGTCTGTGTCTATGGGGTATGCATATATGTTCTGTGACTATTCTCATTTATATTTTGATAAACATATATTCTGATTTTTCTATGCTCCAAATGCAATTAAACATTATTTTAATCCTTTATATAATTATTGTAAATAGAATGCAAATTATATGGAAATATAATAACAACATAGTGATTTTGCATAAATGGAGGCCAGAAAATGTTTATGAGTAAGCATATAATAACTCATGAATTATATCTGCTTTTATTAGATTACTCTCCCAAACATCACAGGCCTGCCAGCAGAATATCCGGACTTGGTGATGGTAATTAAATTCAGTCATGTTTATATGTTTGCTGGTTTTAGCATATAGAGGCATGTTATCCCGGTAAGGGAAAGGGACATACTTCATCTGGCAGTTTGTTGACCTGATACAGCTAGTAAATATTTAGACATGTGTTATGTCGACCCCATGCCCAGGCCTCACGAACACTAGGAGAAGACCTGCTGTGAGTAATGGGTAGCTGTTGATGCCAACTTTCAATATTTCTGCTATGTAGCTATTTAAAATATTCTACTATATTCCAGGCATGAAAGGCATAAAGCATAATATAATGAACGCCTGTACTCTCCTCACGCTGCTTAAGATACAAGAGAGTACCGGGATGTTGGGGGCCCACTCCCCCCTCCCCGGTCACACTTGTTCCCTTCACTTCCAGAAGCAATCACTACCCTGAATTTCCTTAGTGCTATTTTGAAAGGCAAATTCTATAAAAGTGTATTTTCTAGTTGTTGATGATGTCTAGACATGCTTGATTATTGCCTGCGGCAGTCCTACACTACTAGTACACTCAAAGAACTGCTTTAATACTTCTGCAGATTCTTCTTGGGTTTTCTAAGTAGAAATAACGTACTTGAGAGAGAGAGAACCCGTTTGGAATCTCTCTTTTCAATCTCTACATCCTTTATTTCCCTTTCGTGCCTTAACCTGCACTGGCAATGACCTTTTCAGCGCAGCCTTGAATGGAAGTGGTATAAGAATGGCCCTCTTTGTCTGTGTCTGATTTTTTAAAAAAATATTCTTTAACATATTTTTTATTGTTGATAGTATTACAGATGTCTCCCATTTTATGTTTTTATTGATTTCAGAGAGAGGAAGGGAGAGGAAGAAAGAGCGAAGTATCAATGATGACAGAGAAGCATTGATTGGCTGCCTCCTGCACACCCCTTATTGGGGATCAAACCAGAAACCCGGGCATGTGCCCCAACTGGGACTGGAACCGTGACCTCCTGTACATAGGTCAATGCTCAACCACTGAGCCACACTGGTGGGGCATGTGCCTGATATGAAAGGGAAGGCTCCCACCATTTCTTCATTAAATGTGACGGGTGCTGCAGACTGAATATGTTGTCTGAGGAAGTGGCCTGATGAGATCAGAGTTGTTTTCAGAAAAATTCTTAGTGACAGGAGGAGGGGTTGGGGCAGAATTATCCACAACGACAGGAATCCCTGTGATCCTCGCTGAAGCTGCGAGGTCTGCGATGCCCGTCCATAGAGCGCACCATGGATGTGATCCCGGCCCTGTGATGAAGACTTGCATCCCACTTGCTAGAATCACCGAGCTAGACAAGTTTCAATAAACCGCAAACCCACGTGGGTCTGACTTGTAAACAATGTCTAAAACTGTGTTTAGTCTGATCCATTACGGCCCCTCGTATGACTCCATTACACGGGAAACAATCGCCTAAGTCACCGACAATCAAACTGACTTTAAATCCTCCTTAAGTCATTTCGGTAAATACAACAGTATGATGCTGACACAAAAGCAAAGCCATTGTTAAGATTACTTGATAAGCTTTAGGAAAATTAAAAGTTTCCAAAGGCTGTTATCTCCCCCAAGCTTAGTCAAAAGCCAAAGTCACTTCCATAGTTTGGTGTCTGCATATTAAGAAAAGTGGGGAGCAACTACCAGCAAATATTTTATAAGGAGACACCCACTTACACGAGGCAATTTAATCTCAAACCTCCAATCCCAGTGAGTTCAGGGGCAGGCTCTCCCTGCTGGTATTGTCTACCAGTGGTCGGCAAACTCATTAGTCAACAGAGCCAAATATCAACAGTCCTTCTTCAAAACAGACTCGCCCAGGCCGAAAACTGACTTCTGCACATGGGCCACGAAGTTTCAATCGCACTGTATGTGCGCCCACACGTGGTATTTTGTGGAAGAGCCACACCCAAGGGGCCAAAATGCTGCATGTGGCTCGCGATCCACAGTTTGCCGACCATGGGTCTAGGCCAGTGATGGCGAACCTTTTGAGCTCGGCATGTCAGCATTTTGAAAAACCGGAACTTAACTCTGGTGCCGTGTCACATCAAGAAACTTTTTGATATTTGCAACCATAGTAAAACAAAGAATTATATTTTTGATATTTATTTTATATATTTAAATGCCATTTAACAAAGAAAAATCAACCAAAAAATGAGTTTGCATGTCACCTCTGACACGCGTGTCATAGGTTCGCCATCACTGGGCTAGGCAAAGCAGTAGCCTACCTCCCCCCTCGCTCCAGCCCCTCATATGGTCCATTTTATTCTCTATGTAGTCACCAATTATGTCTTACAAATAATACGGGCTTTTCAATCTCACTCTTAAAACAATTCTAAGATCCGCTGAAGGATAAGTTAATAACACTACGTACGTTGGGCTAAATCTCGGCCCCTGACCCACTGTCAGTAAATATACATTTCTGAGCAACGAACACGCTTTGTTCCGTAATGAAACAGCCCGAAGGAACAGCATCTGCCATCGCAATGAAGCGCAACGACAGCGCTGTGACATGTCTCCTCTCGGGAAAGGAAACCATGTGGAAATGGCTTCGACACGAGCAGGAGATGAAGACACAGACTAGATCTGATTTGGTGGAAATGGAAGCTGAGACGGTCTCTGTTCTTGGGGTGGGGGTCACTGTTTACGTCACCACTCTCCCTGGCACTCTCATCCCCTCCCTGCTCTCAAGAAACCATGTGCTTTGTGTTGTGATGACTGATGTCCTGACGTAGAGTAGCAAATCCAACTGAAAGCGAGGACAACCCTCGGGAACTCTGCTTCTGTCCGCAGTCCGGGCATGTCTTCGTTTTGAATATTGTTCTGGAGGGAGAATGGGCTCTTTCTGAGAATGGCTGTGTGCGTTATACAGATATTTTCCTTAAGATGGCTTTCCTTGCATTGGCTCCGGCCTTTGCATGAAGTGCCTGCCTTTGTCTATTCGAGCCGAGTGAAAACTGTACCTACATGAAATAGGTGAGGTTTCCAGCACTGTTTAAGGCAGCCGTGGGCAAACTACGGCCCGCGGGCCGGATCCGGCCTGTTTGAAATGAATAAAACTAAAAAACCAAAAAAGACCGTACCCTTTTATGTAATGATGTTTACTTTGAATTTATATTAGTTCACACAAACACTCCATCCATGCTTTTGTTCCGGCCCTCCGGTCCAGTTTAAGAACCCATTGTGGCCCTCGAGTCAGAAAGTTTGCCCACCCCTGGTTTAAGGGAACCATGAGAAACACCCAGAAAACCACGCGGTGAGGTTTTATGACTTTGAGATCCATAGGACTGTTGTTACCATCCATTGTATATGAAATATAGGTTATTTTAGTTCCTAACAAAAATGTTTTAATGAACACAAGCATGTTCTGCAGAAAATCTGACCAGTTCAAGAAAATCTGACCAGTTTAAGTCTGAGCATCATTTTTCTAAGAAAGTGTGACTAGAACCCTTTATTCGGATCCTGTCAACATAATCTAATGACCTTTCTCTTTATTTGAAAAGGCTGATTTTAAATAAAAGTTACTCTAGCTGCTCATGAGAATTTACACAAGGAAAATGCTACACTTCAAAGATAAATAAAAGGAAATGTCAATTCATTCTCCGCATCCACGGGACCACCCGGTGTTGTACCAGCAAAGCGTTTCCAAGGCAACTGGAGCGCATGGACCAGCCCAGGCACAAACCACTCCACTCACAACACAGGCGGCATCCAGAGGGCTGCACACAATAGGAGATTTTACCGAACAGGTATTATCTTCACCCACTTCAGAGTACTCTGCTTTACCAAGCCCTTCTGGGATTTCAGAGTTCCTTCTTGTGGCTCTTAGTACCCGATGCCTACTCCTCTAAGAGCTCTGTGGTCCCCCACATGGAAAATGCACACTGGGTTGTATCTGGCCGGTGATCTGTCCTCCTCGCAGGTAAGGGTTATACATCAGTCTCAGACCTACTGACCCTCTTACTTCCTCTGTCTGGGCACCAGGGCGTCTCTTGATAGTGACGAGAGGATCGGGATGATCAGGGGTTCAGGGCACTCCTTATTGTCCACGACTTGAACTTCTGAATCTTTCCAACATCTCCCCAAACTCCAGCCCAACCCCTCCCTTTGTCAAATGGCCTCAAAACTTAATTTTTAAAAATATCAAAACTTCCCTTTCCTTTCTCTTGCTTTCAACTACTCGCATCTCCAAGAACACTGCTTTGTTAACCACTTACTGTATCACTTTTTTTTTTTACCCAAAATGTATAAAGTGGGGGAAAAGTTAAAAACAGGCATGATGAGATAGTAAAGCTCCTGAAATGTTCATTGCCCACGTGGATGACCTCACCCAGGAACCTCTCTCGTTAACGCGGTCCTTTTCTCTCCTATCCCTTCCAACCGTCGGAATCCAGGCCAAAATCAACGTGGAAAAACAATAAATGCAAAAAAATGTCTTGAAGACATAAATGATAGACTTGTATTGTATACAAAGAAAAAAAATCAACTTTTCCTCTCCTTCACTTTTTCACTAGTTGTTTTAAGAAGTAAAAACTTTCTGACTCTCACTAGGTTCACACGGAAATTTAATCTTCATGCCAATGTTTTCTTACAGATTCTCACTTTCAGACCCTCAGCTCATTTCATTATAAATAATCTTTCTGAGACCTATTTAGTCTAAAACTATCACCTCTTGGGCATATTTGCTCTGAGAAAACATCCCAGGGGGCTACTATTTTAATAATTAGGTGTCCATAAAGTAAGTGACCAGACCTTTCCCAAGCGACTCGGAACTCAAAAGAATTCCTATTGAGTGTGACTTGCACTTCCCATGCTCAGAGGGAGGCAGTATATCAGGCATAGCTTCTGCACACGAATTGTTCAGCTCTGCTTCATGCTTCCTGAACACAAATCATTCACAAAGTGACACTGTGATCACAAACCTAAGAATCAAATACTTTCACACATTTGGAAAGATTATCTTTGCCTTGAAATATTTAAGGCAAATGATTTTTTGTGTGTTTTTTTTTCCTAACATCCTTTGGTCAGTGAAGTTAAAATAAAGTATTTATTTTAGATACTAAATAACTAGAATTTCTATGAAAACATATATTCCTTATAACAAATCAGTAGACTCCAAATGATGAAAGTATCTTAGTGGCTTATGACTTAAAACTAGATAAAAATGACAGGAAAATGTCAAAGACAGAAAATGCACTAGCTAAATCAGCGGTTCTCAACCTGTGGGTCGCGACTCCTTTGCGGGTCGAACGACCCTTTCACAGGGGTCGCCTAAGACCATCGGAAAACACCTATATAATTACATATTGTTTTTGTGATTAATCACTATGCTTTATGTTCAATTTGTATCAATGAAAATATATCCTGCATATCAGATATTTACATTACGATTCATAACAGTAGCAACATTACAGTTATGAAATAGCAACGAAAATAATTTTATGGTTGGGGGTCACCACAACATGAGGAACTGTATTAAAGGGTCGCGGCATTAGGAAGGTTGAGAACCACTGAGCTAAACGGAGGCTGTGGAGAGTCCCATTTGTGTTTTTACCAAAAGGAATGAATGCCTATGAAAACATTTCAGGTTAAGTACTGGACTGGGTATTTATAATAAACGGGAGGAAGAAGTACGGCACGCCTTTTTCACTGAAGCAGGGGTAGCTCACTGGAAATAATTAAAAGTAACTATTTGAAAATCCACAGCTATGCATGTACACACACATAGAAAATTCGCTTTTGATGTGCTTTCGATTGAAAGCAAGCAGAGGATGCATGAGTCCTTATTATAGTCAGTGCTTCTGGATGCTGGCAAAGGACAACAGCATAGCTGCAGTGGGAAACGTTGCAGAGTCCTCTACAGGAAGCAGCGGTGGGGAAGGGAAGACCCTAATTTGCTTCACAGAGCAAAGGGATTACCAACAGAAGTGCTTACCCGACATTCCAAGCAATCACAGCCTCCATATCAGAACCATCAGATGTCTTTAATGTATAACCCAGTAAACGCAAGTGGCAATAGGCCCCAGGAAACACTTCCAGACAATTATCATTTTAAAGAAAACATACAAAAGCTATTTTTCACACTAAGAATCTAAGCTCAAGCCATTATGATGGTGAATTTCTATTATGAGAAGAAAGATAGGGCGTTTTCTATCAACATGTGGTAAAGATATATATTCAAGAGGCTTAGAACCAAGATATTCCATAAAGATATACTCATAATGGAAACATTTCCTATCCAGTCTCTCTCTCTCTCTCTCTCTCTCTCTCTCTCTCTCTCACTCTCTCTCTCTCACACACACACACACACACACACACACACGTGTGCTCACTTTATCAATCGTCTATGTGAGACGGATTCAGCAAAGAGAAAACTTTTCCTGTTAGACGTGAGCAGAAAAACCCTGCTAATTGAGTGACTGGTGCGGTCAGCAGCCAAGATGGCATGACTCTGTGTGTTATTGTCACATGTCACCTGCGATCCTCAGAGTACCGACTAGTTTCCCTCTATAATGGCATCCCAACAAGTTAGAAGGAGAGGAGTCGGGACTTATTTTGCTGCAATGTTGTCTGTTTCTATAACTCAATATTGCTCTTCTAAATTCATGTTCCACTGTTCATCTTTTACTTGTAAAACTGTTAAATCCCATTGAGGGCCTACATACCACAGCAATAAGCCATTCAGAAATGCAAATTCAAATCTTAAGAAATAAATAGGAAATAACACACTAGGAAAAAACATACAGAATGAAACATTCTTTTCCTTATTCTTCTTTACACAAGAACTAAGTCTACTTCCGTATAAAGAAAGTCAGCCCCACTGTGATTGCCAGAGGGCAACAATGTCAAATGAGCTGGGTAGATGCCATGATAAAGGACATCTACTATTCGAAGAGTCAGAGCATGTTCGCTGTATTTGGAGGCACTGCTGAAGTTACTCGGGAGGAAAAAGAAGGGTAAAGGCTTCGATCAATCTCCACAAAGTCAAGATAAGCATCCTGGAGGCCATCCCGGCTGCCTCTGGAGAGAAGTGCATTCCCTTCTCTCCAGGGCAGGAAAGGATGGGCCACCTAGAAAAGTTACCGCCCTTCCATGTACCATCGCCAAGGGCACTCTCCATAAACCAAAAAACATAAAAGGAAAGCTACTGGGGAAACAGATTAATTCTCAAGTCTGCATGCACTTTAAAATTCAAGGTTATTTTAGAGTTTTAGAATTAGAAAACTTTAGTTTTTATTTTTTAGAATTATAAGAACTTTAAAATAATTAACAAATTACTCAGATAATCATTCGTTTCATCAAAAATGCAATAAGAATTCTCTGTACTCAAACATCACAGATTAGCTTTAAATAAGGATTGTGGGGCTTTACTTCACTTTCTCCCCCCTCTGTCCTCTTAAAACTTGTTGGAGAGTATCAATATTAATACTGTCAATTATTTTTTCCTAGGCATAAATGCTGTTGAAATGTAGAATATGAGAGCTCATGATTAAAGTAAAATTAGGTACTTACAACTCATCAAACACAAATAGGTTAATACATATGTAACAAATGTTTTCCTTAGCCCTCGAAAAGTTTCTTCATCTAATTTTGACCGAAAAAGAAAAGCTAGTTAAGTGAATGAAAATTGATAGCTTATCCAACCATAAACCAAAAGACACTCTGAATATACATATCCATGAAAACGAAAGAAAAGAATCACTCCATTCCAAAGTCATTTTGTGTCTCAGGCTCACATGACTGGTTCAAGTTGTAATTAAGAAGTAGGTTTCCTTTAAAAGCATGACATAAACCAAATGGAAGTGAAGTGCTACAAGCAGCATGGTTGTCAATGGAGAAACAAAAAACAAAACCATCTCTAACTTTTGTCACACATCCCACAACCAATAGCAAAACAATGGTTTTTAACACTTCATCTCAGAGTCACCGAAAATGAAAACCAATTAAAACCTGAACTAAAGTTGACGGCCATTTTGTGTAGACTTGGTCCACACCTGATACATGAAATTAGATTTAATCTTATTGGGAAGAGAGAAGTAAACTGCTTTTAGGTGATTTATTTTCACTTTCAAGTTGTTACTGGATTTGTTCACAGCAATCACTTCTATACCACAGGTGGCCGACAACGTTTCCAACCTGCCTGTCCCATCTTCAGTGTAAGACACAAAGAGTCAATTATATCTGTGAAATAATGACTATCTCAGAAGTTTGTGTTGCCTGGCAACTAGAAGAAGGAAGTGATGTAGTCTCCTGAAGATATTCCACTTACCCTATAGTTCTGATCCAAGTGCATCTCCATGACTGTACTTTTAGCCAAAGGTGAGTCGAGGTGACTGCCATGTGATCCCTCATAATATGCAAACAGGTTGTCACATATACACCACCAACAGTCAGTTTAGACAAAACTCTGGGGACACACTCTTTTGCAAACCTATCTGAAGGTGTTCAATACTAACTTACACATAAATATTAAGTATAGATATGACTCACTTTAGGGAAATCTACTGGGTGAAAATCCAAGTTTTTTAGCAGACATAGGTAACCAGAAATCAGGTGCAATTCCCAGTAACTAACAGTTTCTTTGCCTTACATAATGATTTATTGTAATGGTTCATAAGTCGAGAATCTCTGTACACATTCAAATTGAAATATATATATATATATATATATATATATATATATATATATCCCTTTAGTCACATATTTTATGTACTATAAGCATGGCATAGGAACATCTGCATTTCTGCAATTTTTTTTTTAGTTTATGCATTTCTGCTATAATTTAATGCTGACAGCATGTTACTTACCAATGTGATTTCCATGATGCCTGCATTTTTAAGGAGTGGTGTAGAAAATGGGTGCCTACGGTCTTTTACACATTCTATCTATTAAGTACCAACTGAAAACTTAAGCTACAAAGCATTTCTGGGGGGAAATGAAGACCCTCCCACTGGGATCAGCCAGCCAGCTTCATGGAAGCATCTGTGTTCTCCTCTATGCAAGACACACACACACACACACACACACACACACACACACACACACAGACCATGGCTTCAATGACCCTAAAGGAAACAATCAAACACCAATGGCTCCACTGGGAGGTTCATGACGGGTCTTGGCTGGATTCCTTGAGCGCACAGTCTGACACACCTTTGCTCCCACCTTTGACATCCAATGACGACAGCAACAAGGCGACTTACCGGCCCGAAAGAATTGCTGTCGAAACTGTGTCCATGATGATCGCCCTCCACCCAGATGTGACCGCGAGGCACCTTGACGTAGCGGTTTTTGTGTCCCATGGTTCTAGGAAGAAACAGCACAGCCAATGAGGTTAGAACGGAAAAGAGAGCAAACAGCTGGCAAACAAAATGAGGAAGCAAACATGCTGTCACAAGCTGCAAGAGATCGCTACGGGTTAGCCTCGACGCCACGCCAAAACTTCCCCTGTAAGTGACACATGATCAGAATTCTGAACCCCATCCACACTGTTTCCCCTCCCACTTCTGTAGGTAGGAACTCTGTGCTTAAGTAAAATGCACTGCCCTGCCTAGTGCGGTGCAGCTGGTTGAGGGTCATCCCATGCACCAAGGGGTCACTGGTTGGTTTCCAGGTCAAGGCACATGCCCAGGTGGTGGGTTCAGTCCCCCAGTTGGGGTGCATGGAAGAGGCAGCCAATTGATGTTTTTCTCTCACATCGATGTTTCTCTCTCTCCCTCTTCCTTTCTCTCTCTAAAAAAATCAATAAAACATATTTAAAAAAAAATACATTAGCACCAAATGTTTTGCTACTTAATTTATCCTAAATATGAATACCCTAAATATGTTTTTATGAAATTCAATAAGCCCTATAAAAATACTATTCTATTTTTCCCTAACTTTTAAGTCAAAATTCAACTGTTGATCAGTGGTAATCTCCTTTTTTTTTTTTTTTTTTTTTTTAGTCAAAGAAACTTCCCAAACCACCTAATAGCACTTTTCATGACTTCTTAATTTTCTAAAATTCCAGATATATAAGCAAGAAAAAACCTCGGTGAGCTCGTGTTAGACACAAACTATTGATGTTAGTTGACAATTTCTTGTCAGCACTATTTCAGTTCATATATTACCCCTGAAAATGAGGAAAGGTTTAACCATTTCTGAAGACTGTTTAAAAATCAGTGGCCAGGGACACACACTTAGAGGAGCAGGAGGTGTCCTCACAGTGACGAGGTCATGGAATAAAGACAGGCTCAGGCCCAGTATCTGTGGCAATGGAGAAGGTGGCAACCATTTTTTCTTCTGTTGCCTAACTTTTTCAAATATATTAATTAGGCTAAAACATTCATGTCCTTTGACATAGTTATTCTCCTGGTACAGATCCAAACAAATAATCAGAAGTATAAACAGATATTTATCATGAGGGTGTATAACACAGGCCTTTTAGAGCAAATATATATCTTCCTAAATACCCAACCGCACAAGATTGGCTAAATTATACTATCAACAGTTCAATTAAAGGGACAGAATTAGAATAACATTTTATCCCAATTAGATAATAAGTTCTCCAGGGGGCAGAGACCATTAGCTGTTCTTATGTTTATCCCCAAGGCCTTTGGGAAAATGCCTTGTCTAAGGAAGCTTTTCAAAAAATGTTGGTTGGATAACTGAATGCATGAATGTCACCCCCCAGTCTATAGAGTTAAGCCCAGAAACAGCTTGGCCCACGGTTCTTGGAGGTGGAGTCCCTATCAGACCATGTTTGTCAGCAAGTTGTATATGTGCAGAAGGATGCATAAAAAAGGACAACGAAACATCAATTGGTGCTACAGAAATTGAAACTAGTCATTACTTAGAATGGTTTTTAATTTTCCAGATAATTTCAATGTTGAATTACTTTGCTTTCGATCAGTAAATCACTGAAGCGAGGAAGCGATGTTGTGGCCATTACAAGCCAACCGTAATGAGTGCTGTTTATTTTTCATTACTCCTGGGAGGAGAGTTGCAGCCTTTAAAGGAAAGCAACACCAAGCTGCACACATCTGAGCATCAGAGACTCTGGAATACACGTGTTCGGTTAAATCAGCCTCTTAGTTCCTGGCATCCCGAGTGCTTTTCTCACGAGATGGCCTCGAGGAACTAACATCCCGCATCAAGTACGAAGGACAGTGAAAAGGCCCTTCTTTCACTTAACTGTTGGCAAGGCACCCTCTCCTAGGAAGCCCAAGCATTTGCTCACCGAGTTAAGACAGCTACAATGAACAAGTACTCACAAAGTAAACAGTTACCCATTGTGTCTCTTGGAATAATCACGCAAGCAGAATATGAACTAAAACCGGCATAAAGCCATTTCTGCACTGAAATGGGAGGTTTTCAGTCAACCATATGCCAGAAAAAACAATATAAAACTCAGATCCAGTTTCAAGGTCACAGAAACCAAGAAGTCCAGACCCCTGCGATAGAAGGTGACAGGGTGACAAAACGGCCACTGGCAGTTACAGGTTTTCCTGCCCACCGCCTTACTCAGAAAGCTTCAGTTCGCCCATCTCTCCATCCTCTTCTAGCCCCTATAAGACTATTTTTCCTCACTGCATCTACTAACACGTCACTCATTGGTTTCCTTGCTTACTGCCCATCTTCTCCCCCTGCCCTCCCCCCCCCCCGCCCCCAGCACATAAAGCTTGGAATTTTGGCGTTCTTGTTCACTTCTGTACCCCCTGAGCCCAGAACAGAGCCTGGGGTAAGGTGCTCAACAACCACTTGTTACATAAACAAACAAATGAATGAGTGAGT
Organism: Myotis nattereri; assembly: GCF_964212035.1. Taxonomy (NCBI): domain Eukaryota; kingdom Metazoa; phylum Chordata; class Mammalia; order Chiroptera; family Vespertilionidae; genus Myotis; species Myotis nattereri. Next base: position 79,791,211 of record NC_138086.1, read on the forward strand.
GAAAAATACGATCACAGAGGCAGAATAATATAGTGGAAATTTAGCAGAATCTAGAAACAGATGAACCAGCTTTTAATGTTGATACTGTTACTCACAAGCAATCCTGTGCAAGGTACTCAGTTTTGACTTTAATTTGCTGGTTTTCACCATGGAATGGGTAGGCCGTATCCTGCCTAACTGGGCTGAGATGAAGGTTGGCAGGTAGTTGAGAATGTAACGGAGAGGTTGCTATAGAACATCGTCTCTGCAATCTGCCGGTTGGGGCTTTCACACCGGACTTAGCACTGTCCAGTTTGCATGACCGTGGGCCAGCTGGTGAAAGGCTACGTGTCACTTTCCTCATCTGCAGGACAGGGCACCTACCAGCACCGAACTGAACAAATTGTTCTCTGAAGAGAGTGGCATGGGGTAAGCCCTTGATGAATGGATTCTCTTAGCATCGGGACTGTGTCTGAAGTGCTCCATACAGCCCTGGCGTACGGGAAGAACCCGCTACGGGGTAGTTACTATGGCTATTGTCTTCCTTTGTCCACTGTTTGCTTTCATTTCATAATTCAGAATGTGTTCAAGCCCCCACTATCTATCATCATCAGCCTCTCAAGATGAGCTGAGCTCTGCTTCAGTGATTTCTTTCCCCACAGTTGCGCTGTGACTGCAGACTGCTTCTAATGGAACAACGAATCTTATTTTTCTTTTATTCCTGTGCCCTCTGGGATACTCTAGAACTGTCTGCCTGTTTAGGTTTTCACCTACTAACCGCTTCCACGCCTGCGTGCTGCGATGCTAGTAGACAGGGGTCTACCCACGTACCAGACAAGTATGAAAGGACTCTGAGCCGGGCAACCCTGGTGAGATCCATGCCATACACACAGTGCATAGTCTGTTCCCCAGGCTGCAATCTGACTTTTTAAAAAAGAACCCAAAGTAGCTTTAAAAAATATAATGATAAAATATTGAGCTGGCTCCTTCCAGGACGGCCAAAGAAATGTAACACTCCTAATAGAACTCCTCCAGAGGAGGAATTTTAAATAGCTGCGCGCTCCCGAATTCACATAAAAGAAAGACAAGATAATCTTTTTGGGTGATTTAACACTTAAGTGAGGCATCAGCCTTCAGGGTTGTGTATATCTATGGCCTGCAAATAATATGGTTTTGACAGTCAAAAATGAGTTCCTTATGGTACTCTAACTACCTGTCTACAAAAAGGCATTTTTAGCACTAGCATTACCAAGACAAGTTACCGAGGTCTTACAAAGGGAATGAAGAATGATTGCCCAAATTTGATCTGACCTTGAAAACAATGGTTGCTTTTTAAGTTTTTGACTCCCTTGAGTGTCATCAGTTGAATACAAAATTATCTATGAAATCCTTGACACAACAACAGGAACAAATTCATATCCAAATTTCCCAAATACATACATATGCAGGTATACACACACACACACACACACACACACACGCTTTTTAAAACTATACATATATTTTTTAATTGATTTCAGAGAGTAAGAGAGAGTGAGAAAGAGATAGAAACATCCTATATAATAAAAGGCTAATATGCAAATTGACCGAACTGTGGAACGACCAGTTGCTAATCTGTGCACTGACCACCAGAGGGCAGATGCTCAATGCAGGAGCTGTCCCCTGGTGGTCAGTGTGCTCCCACAGGGGGAGCACTGCTCAGCCAGAAGCTGCGCTCATGGCTGGTGAGTGCAGCGGCAGTGGCAGGACCCTCTCCCGCCTCCGTGGCAGCGCTATGGATGTCCGACTGACGGCACAGGCCTGGGAGCAGGCCTAAGCCGTCAGTCGGACATCCCCCAAGGGCTCCCAGACTGCAAGAGGGCTCAGGCCATGCTGAGGGACTCCCCAAGTGTATGAATTTTATACACCAGGCCTCTAGTCAATAATGAGAGAGGATCCTTGATCCTCTGCCTCCTGCACACTCCCCACTGGGGATTGAGCCTGCAACCTGGGCATGTGCCCTGACTGGAATTGAACTGTGACCTCTTGGTTCATAGGTCAATGCTCAACTACTGAGCCACGCTAGCCAGGCATGTGTGCGCGCGCACACACACACACACACGCACACACATTCTTAACTTAAGTAATTAGTATTACTAAATCATGATTGATTGGAATATTTCATTCCTTTATTATTCAAACCATTTCATTGATTTTTCTCATTGTCCCAGGGAGAGGCTGCCCTGAGGTTGTTCACTGCTCCCCAACCTGGACCCCTGGGTCCTGAAGAGACCTGCAGCCCAGGGTTCTGGACTCAGGAAGATCAGAAGTTAAGGGGAGATCTCTCTTCCCATCACTGACAGACTGAACAAGAAAAAGGGATTTGCCATCAGCAAAGGGAAACGAGTGAGCACTGGTCTATCCAGGGTTGGCATCAGCAACAGGAAAAATCTTCCTTGAAAACCCACACCCTCCTGTCAGGTGAGATCGGGGCTCAGACTCACACCTGTGACCTAGAGAAAAGATGTTAAGACCTATTCTTCGGAATTAACTTGAATTGGCCCCAGGAGGCCGGGAGGAGGAAATATAACTCTTGGGGAATAACACGCCCGCTCAGTTTCCAGGTTTTCTATAGCAAGTCCCAGCCAATAGGAACTCAGGATTCAAACTAACAGAACTCACATGCACATAACCAGTGTTAGTGAGTCAGAACTGACAGCAAAGAGCAGGTCAGACCCCAGGCCTTCAACAGTGAGTGTGCACAACACAGAATGTCAATTATACACGATTGGATATTTGTACAATTAAGAAAGAGAATTAAAAAGATGCACAAGGAACACTACCCTATTTTTAAAGTGCAGACATTTGAAAAAGAACCCAATAGGTGGACAAAAACCAGATTAGTGTAAGCTAAAGGAAGAAGTAACGAACCGGAATATGTATCTAAAAATGTACTTAGTACACAGCACAGAGAGATGAAGAAGTGGAAACTATACATGAGCTGCTAGAGAGACATGGAGAACAGTGCTAGACATGGAGAACCAGAGTCCCAAAGGAGGGGGGTAAAAAGAAACAAGGAAGAGGCAATATTTGAAACAAGGACGACAGGGGTAGAGGGTTTTTCAGGATTGCTGAGAGCAGGAATTCAGAGTCTGCAACAAAAGCGAACCAGGAGTAAATAAAGAGAAACCACCGCTGGGGAACTGATGAAAGTGCAGGACAATAAGGACTCCCTCCCCCAAAAATCTCTGAGACGCTGCCGGGGAAAAACATACCTATGTTACCATCGAAGAAATAAAGAAATTCAAAGCAGAGTTCCCTGGCTAAGGTACAATGCACAGGCAGTATAATCCAGCCATTTAAAGTACAGGCAGTCCTCGGGTTACGTCGGACTCCGTCGTTTCGTGGTTGCATCCCATCTCCCATGTACAGTATTTTTTAAAAAGTTCTGTCATTTCGACATGTGTACATATGTGCTTTATGTTTTTTATTATTTCTTTACCACAAGTAAAGGTCAGGAGTTGTTATCTTTCTTTTAAATTGTTTTACTGTTTCGCTTCATTACTGCTGTGTGTGTGCTCCATGGGAGTGATGTAGGTGCTAATGGAGGTGGGTTCCGACGTACAGTGAAAAATTGCATTACGTCGCCGTAGGAACGGATCTTCCAGGTAACCCGAGGGCCTACTGTATACAATTCATGAGTTTTAAACATCTGTACAATCACATAACCATTAGGTCAAGATGTAAAACACTTCAGTAATCACAAAAGTGTCCTTGCGCCTCTCTTCAGGTAAACCCGCCCTTGCCTCCAACCTTGGCTCCGGTAACCCTGGCTGCGCCGCTCTCTGTCACTGCTGTTTTGCCTTAGCTCGCCTTTCCCATAGATGGACTCATCCCATAGGAACTCTTTCACTGCCGGCTTCTTTAATTTAGTCTAAGGCCTGAGATCAATCCATGCTGTGGCATGTATCAACAATTTGTTACCATTTTTTTCTTAATAGTATACTATGGTATCGATACTATGGTATCGATATCCTACAATTAGTTTTTCAATTAAAAATTCATGGACACTTCGGTTGTTTCCACTTCGGGGCTACTGTCCATAAAGTACATCTGTGTATAAGGATTTGTGTGGACACGTCTTCACTTCTCTCGGGTGACTATCTACACGTGATATGGCTGCGTCATATAGTAACTGAACGTTTAACCTTCTAACAAACTGTCAAACTGTTTTCCAAAGGAATGGTACCGGCAATGTAGGAGTCTCACCTACACTTGATAATGAACATTCTTTCCAACCTTAGCCATTTCAGGGGTATACATTTCCCTAACGACTAATGTTTTGATAAAATTTCTGTGAGTTGCCGAAGCTGGTTTGGCTCGGTGGATAGAGCGTTGGCCTGCAGACTGAAGGGTCCTGGGTTCGATTCTGGTCAAGGGCATGTCCCTGGGTTGTGGGCACATCCCCAGTGGGAGATGTGCAGGAGGCAGCTGACCGATGTTTCTCTCTCATCGATGTTTCTAACTCTCTATCCCTCTCCCTTCCTCTCTGTAAAAAATCAATAAAATATATTTTAAAAAAAAATTTTCTGTGAGTTGCTTTCTTCTCTGGTGAACTACCTGCTAAAGTTTTTTTTCTTTTTTTAATTAAATTTGGTGGTTTGTCTTCTTATTGAGTTGTATGGTTTTTTTATTTACTCTGGAAAGACCTCTTATCAAATACATGTCTTTGCAAATATTTTCTTCTAACAAATATTTTAATTTTGATGAAGTTTAACCAATTCTTTTCTTTTGTGGAGCATGATTTTTATGCCATAAAAAAATCTTGCCTAATCAGAAGTCACAAAGATTTTCTCCTATTTTTTCTTCTACTTTTATAGTTTTAGAATTTTTGTTAATATGGTAAAGTTCAAGTTTCCTTCTTTCTCTCTTTCTTTTTGCACATGGTTATCCAATTTTCCAGCACTATTTTTTGAAACAATGATACTTTCTTAATTGAATTACCTTGAACTATGACTAAGTTATGTCTCCTGAAAATGTATGTTGAAGCCTGGACCCCAGTATTATGGTATTTAGAGATGAGGATTTTGGAGATAATGAGGTATAGCCTAAGTTCTAAGGGTGAGGCCCTCATGATGAGATTAGTGCCCTTATAAGAAGGGACCAGAGAAGAGCTAGCTTGTGTTTTCTCTCCCCGCCTCTTCCCCACCACCCACCATGTGAGTACTTACACCAATAACACATAGGAAGAAGGGAAGTGATTGAAAATATTTTCTCTATGGTTTTTGAACTTTTCTAATGAAGAGTGGAGATATTTAATATCTTTACTTTGTTCGGTATGCACTGAAACCATTTTAAGAGTAGTAGAAATGTAATCTATATATAATGTTCTAGCCAGTAGAAAATTTAAAAATCTCAGTTAACACAAAATAATTCAAAAAAACACATAAAAAGGGTAAAGTGGGATCAATAGAAAGTACAAAGTAAGATGACATTGAAATATACCAGTAATCATAATGAAAGTAAATGGACTAATCTAGGTAAGAAAAAAAATTCTCCAATTGGGGGGAAATTCTAGCTTTATGCTACTTATAAGAAAGATACATAAACAAAAGGACACAGAGAATTTGATAATAACAATAACACAACTAAACAGGGAAATAACAGTTATATTAATACCAGACAAAATGAGAGCAGGTCTCTGAAATGAGAGCGAAGTTTTCCAGGACCTGATCGTGAAACACAATTGATGGCTGTTTTATCCTATAGAAGGATTTGAAGCAGGGAAGTGACCTAAGTTTTGTTTCATAGAACGCATGGTCAGAGTCCGCACTGTAAAAACTCCAACTGTCTCTTTGTTACCACAACATGGTAAGAGTTTTTGCTGCTCAATATATTCATTCCCTCTCCTGACTCTCAACGCTGCCAATTGTATGTTTGCTTAGTATCTAAATGCTGAAGTACAAAGACTCAATACTTCTTTCCTTGTACCTTGTATCGAGTTAAAAATAAAATGTATGCAACTAATAGATGGTGAATCCAAACAAATGTAGTAACAATTTCTAGGAAGTTGAATCACCCATAGCTACCTACAAGTAGTTGTTTCTCAGGATCACAGTTGAAAAGAATATGATTCCTCTTTGCACAGAAAACACAGAGGCGAAAGCATGTAGGTGAAGCCTCTGAGTGAGCTAGAGGAAGGGCACCGACGAGAGAAACCAGATCCCATAGTTTCCGCTCATTGTGCCATGGATCAGGACTACTTGCGTTTCCAAAGAATAGGTCTTAACATCTTTTCACTAGGAAAAAAATGAAATGTCATTTTTTAAATAGACCGCATGCTGTTGCTAGGTGATCAGAGCAAATCTATTTAGCTCATTTAAATTGAATGTTAGATTTATACATATTCACAATAAAGTTCAGAATTAATTTTATAAAATTAATATGAATGCTCTTAGTACAGCTCTGTTTTTAAGGGATGCATATTCCTGATGTATTTCTTTTCCTAAAATACAATTATACAATAAGGAGCTTAAATGTGACAATATTCCTGAACATATAGGATGTTTTATCCTGTTAAACATACATATGAAAAATACCTTCGGCTGCCCATGAAAGTCACTGCGATGATAGCGAGAATTTGAGAAAGAGGACATTTAGCAATCACTGGGTTCCATCCGCGCTGGATCAGGCATGTATATAACATGGACTGATCTGCTGAGTATCCCAGCAGCGGGTGGCAGTTTATGCTGTCTTATCTTGTGTGTCATGCTTAGTGAGTGCGGAGAAGCTGATGAATTCTGTGACAGTAGAAATGCTGGTATTTCTTTCTTGATATAATTAAACAACTATTGAATGACTACTCTATGAAACAGTATAAATGGTGTGGGTGAGAGCACAGGAAAGAATAAGATGCCGTCCCTTCCACCAAGACTGTAGTTTATACCATGATTCAAAACATAAGCAACACAGTGGTCTATACAATATTTATGGCAGTCTAAACTACTATAGACAAAATTTAACAAGTTGGAAGTATCTGCAAGGAAATAATGGGTGAATGGAGGAATAAATAATGAATAAGTGTCGCATTTTGCTAACTGCATAGGTGTCCTAAGGATGGTACTAATTTAGACTGGGAGAGTCAGGAAAGGCGTTATAAAGAGTTAAGTTATGAAGAACAGGTAAAGAAGGTAGCATGGAATTCAAATCCCATTTCCCTTACAGAAAAAAAAAACACGTCTTTCTCCTTAGTGCGTGATTTCCTTGAGACATGTAACCATAAATTAAGGGACATACTTTATGAGTCACTCTGTAATGAAGACATCCAGTCATGATAACTGTACAGAAAAAATGAATATATTTAAATTATTTCATTCTAAAGACATTATTATTGATTTTTTTTCTCTTATGATTTTCTTTTCATCTTTGGCATTGCTTAAAAAGACTTTCCTCAATCCTGATCTATACATGTAGCTTCAAGATTCTTTTGTTATTATTTAAAATACTGGCTTTTTTAATGAATGAGTTGCAGAATTGTGTACCTTTCCCTTGGTTTACATTTGGTGGTTCAGGGAACTTTACTGATCAAAGAATTTGTTAAATGTTGGTTCCAGGAGGATGCTCATTAACAATCATTTCTGTTTAAGTTACGCTACTGAAATGTCCTCACAGACAGATCTCCAAAAAAGTCTAGTATGTATTCCACAGACCGGGAAGGTTTGGGAGAGGCGAACTTTCACTTCTACCCTTGCAAGGTTTCCATCTGGGCCTGAGAAATAAATGGACATGACACAGATCAACCAGAGAAAAAAGTACAGCAGGTCCTTAAACAATTTTTAATTCACACTGTTTTTTATAAAAATTAATGAGATGCCCTAGAAACTTAACACTGGCTTATATCAATTAGCCCATGGTAAAATTGATTTTGTCATCCATTAGCTTGCTTTAAGTTTTAGAATCCATCCACGATGATAAATGAGGACTTAATGTATATAAATTTATATGTTTTATGTGACATGAGAGTCCTCATCAGAAATGAAGGACCCCCCCCCAAAAAAAGAAAGAAAGACCCAAAGACAAGGCAGAACCTACATGCTGTGCAGCAGGCTGAACAAACAGAAGCAATTACGGAGGAGTACTCGTAACAGAACATCATGCGGGGAGGCTAAAGGAAGGTAAGAATCACTTTAGAAGGTCTGCTTGTGTAGAATATTCTTGGTCTCAACTTCGTGTTCTTGGTGACAAGACTATTACTTTGTTTCTAGAATAGAGAGGATGTCTTTCACATGAAAACTTCATCTCCTGTCTTTCCAGTCCCTCTAAGTCAAAGTAATCCTTATGCCCAGTGAAATATTTTGGGGTGGTCTATTCATTCTCCTTCAAAGGGAATGCAAAAACAAAACACACACACAAAAACAACAACAAGAACATAAAGTCAAATAAAGAGAACAACAACAAAACATATTCTCAACTTGGCAAGACGCTGCTCCCCATCTGTGATTGAAATTAAGAGAGGACGTTGGGAGAGTGGGGGTGCCCGCTGATGGGCCCAGGCTGTTGGGTCCTTCCTGACATAATTCATGAAGATTCGGAAGACACTCTCCCCCTAAAAAATCAGTGTTTTCCTGGATCCATTGTAATGACAAAATTTAAGGCACCATCCTGCCTGGTCGTCAGAATTAAACTTGTTATCCTCCTTTGGGTAGAATGTTCTGGAAACCTGCCTTTGTATGATTTAATGTTTTTAGGCCTTCTAGGACACAAAGACAACTTTCATCAAGGCATATGAACTGACTGCCTTCTCTTCTTCTGTTCTTTATGAAAGCCTGCAATTTTCTTTTTTTGAGCATTTGTTTCTCTATTAACTACTCATTATCACCTACAATGGCTATAAAACCCTTTGATCTTCCAAGTGTAGCATGATGCAGGCTCTTTTGAACATAACTTTTCATTTCATATTTTTAATTGCCATTTCTAAAGTTTTAATTACCTACCAATAACATTTCTATATAGAACTACATCACAAGAACCAATTAGACTTTGTTAAATGTGCACTGAAATCCTGCGTTTTACATGATCACTATTGCAAAATAGTGGAATCGCCTATTTAATGTCAGCAGGGATCAGTTTACTCATCAATCAGTTTGCCAGCCGAATATTCCTTATTATGTCTTTAACGGTTTCATTCAAATAGCACTACAGAGAGAGAATATGCTTTCTTAAGAGCTACCAGACTAGACTGCACATTTGGCAACTCTGAGTTATTCTTCATAAAGCGTCGATATGAATAAAATAGGTTTTATGTCATAACCAACAAGGGATCTTGCTAATTCAAGACCAATTGCTTCAGTGTTCAGGACCCGGTCCCGTAACCCATATGAGAATGTCTAGGATAACAGCATCCTAATGTAAAAGGTGAGTAAAGGCTTCAAAGTCGTAAGTGGGGTTTCCCTTCCCTCCCCACAGGACAATGCCATGGGGGCAGGGCCCCTGCCTCTGACTGCTCTGGGCTACAAGGCATGAAGGAGGCTATGGTCAGACTGCCTGGAGCCAGGCCCCCTTGCTGTAAACATGAAGTTGACTTGAGGCTTCCTGGGATGTGTTATTTCATGACTGTCTTTGAATATTTGCTCTCAGTGACCTGAGCCTCCAGCAATTCTCTCTGGCTTTTCTATTATGGAGGAGAAAATTCAGGTGAGGTTCAATTCAGGTACAAAGCACAGAAAGCCGCTTTTAATGTGGCCACTTTACTTGGGGCTGATACTTCTTTCTGAGGCCTATTCATATTCGGCGCACCCCTCTGTTTGGGGGGCTCGCTACAGAAGCACCCCCAGGGAAGCAACGCCTGATAGTGGTTCGGCTTTTCAGCGCCAGCACATCTTGGTTACGGGGCTACTTGCCAGTGAATGTGAGTCCAGGAGAACAACGTGTTCCCATTTAAGCACCAGAACCACGCAATTAGCATAATCTCTGTGCCTTCTGATTGGATATCTATCTCATTCTAATAAAAGCACTCCTGTTTCACTCTTATCAAAAACCATCCCACTTAGAACATAAATGCTCATAATTACATTCTCTTCAGGATTACAAATTACCTCCTTGATTAGATGAAAATAGGCTTACCATGGAAACCTCGGCGTCCACCTACACCTACTTGGCTGTCTACCGTCTCGGGTGTGTTTAAATTCAGTGACCTGCCTTGCGGTTGCATATATTACTAACCTCTTTCTCTCCTACAAATGATCAGTTTCACCACAATCCCTAAAAAACAAAAAAAAAAACACCACATTTTTGGAGCTGATCATTCCCAAGTCAAAATTCTGTGTGGTCCCCTTGTCCTATGGGTTCTAGCCTAGGCACCACGAGAGTCTTCAGGTCATGGTCAAGTTTGCGATTGTCCTATAGACTTAGTCTGGATAGGATGCTCAGAGTAGAGAAGTTTATGACTTATCCTTATAATTATACTTGAAAAGACTGTCCTCTAGCATCTTCCTCATGCTAGCAAATCAAATGTGAAAAGGAGTAGATACACTCATCATTTCCTCTAAACTTCTAATTCCAGTTTTTTTTCTCTGTGCAGTTGTTTCTAACAGGCATCTAGAGGAACAGGTGGACAGTCTTGGGAGGTCTGGGGGACATTGCATAGTGGGTGATATCTAACACTAGAAGATGAATTGAAGTTGGTAAAAAGAAGATTAGTAAAAGGCATTTCAGGCAAAAGGAAAGCAAGTTCAAAGGTAGAAAACGAGAAACCAGAAAGCACCTCATGGGTTAAAATCAGAAGAACCCTGGAACTGAGGTCTGGCTAGTTATTGATGTGATGAGCTATACGGCACCAAATTTCAAAGAGATTAGAAATCCTCTCATCCCACACAATCCAGATCACCATTAATTTCTTTTTAAGTTGGCATGGCATGGAATTATACCAAAAAGATCACCATTCATTTCTTAATCATATTGCTATATGATAAAACATAATGCACATGAATTCACTGCTCGTCTGAGATGTAAAGCCATTCCCTTTGGGTATAAATCCAGGAACTGAAGTTCTGAGAGTCCTGGCTACACCGCACGCACACCACACTGTTTATAAGCCCCAGTGTTAGTCTCTTCCCATTGGAGTGAGAACGTAAAGATGTTCGCGACAAAACAGGATACAGGATCCTCCTAGGCTCTTCCGGCTCTTCCCAGGCTTTCACAGTTGTCTCACCACATCTGACAGCCCTTTAAAAGGAAAACCCCGTTACATGCTAGTTTTCAAAACAGTTGACTGTTTCTCTTACTCACGCTCCACCGATCTATATAATATTCAGTTAAATTAGATGTGTCCGATCAGAGGTACAACGAGCCCACACGTGTGGGGAATAACCACAGCTGATTTTTTCAGGCATGCAGTTTGGCCGGGGGAATAAAAGTAAGTAGAATCAGCAGAACACAACCTTGAGCGAGTGGGTGTTCTAGGTCACAGGCCTCAGACAGATGTTTTGCGGAGGAACGGAGAGAGTGAGTGACTCCAGCTTGTCAAGGAGAAGGACCCGTGTTCGAGAGCGCCTGTTTTGCTCGGTGTGGCAGAATGGTGAGCCAGGAGAGCCATGCTACTGGAACCTGAGATTGGACCCGGGATCGGGATGAGTGCTGAGCTGGGCTCCGACATCAGACGCTCAAGGGAAGGGGCAGTCTGAGCGGGACTCAGAACAGGGAGCCTGGAGCCAGTGTGCCTGGGTTTGAAAGCTGCAGCCTCACTTACTAGACTTGACCTTGGGCCACTTACTCAACCTTTAGTGATTCAGTCCCCACAAGAGAAAAATAAAAATTCCTTATTCATGGGGTATTTTTTGGGATGAGTTAACATTGTAAAATATGTGCGTAGAACAGTGTCTGGTCAAAAGGCTCAGTTAATGTCACCTTTATTATTATAAAGCCAACTTTATAACAATGCTGTCAGCTTTATTACTAAGCCATAATCATGACTTAACGTATGTAAAGTCCTTTGAACAGGCCTGGCATGTAATAAAACCTCTGTATTGATTTGTTGTTGTTGTTATGAGCCATTTAAAGGTTTTAATGAAGAGCGATCAGATTTGCATTTGGGAAGGAACCAGGACAACAGTGAGAGAGAGGGGTTGGGAGTGGGAGGGGGGAGGGCTACGCCTGGCTGTTCAGACAGTCCATCAGGAGCTGTACCCACAAAGGGATTCACGCGTGCATACTGCAGTAGGTGCGGCTCATACACCCCTAGGGTGGACAGGGAGAGGTCAGATCCAGACCCACACATGCGACAGAACAAGGCAGTGCTCGCCGCCTGCCGGGGTGTGGCCCATGGATGAGAAGAAGGGACGAAGGCCTTTACCGTGGACGCTTTATTCTTGTTTCACTTGTGCCCCATCCTACAGAAATTCTTCTTCTTTTAAATAATTGAATTTTGGGGTGACATTGGCTAATAAAATTATATAGGTTTCAGGTGTACAGCTCTACAACACATCCTCTGTATAGTGTATCGTGTGTTCACCAAGTCAAGCCTCCTTCTGCCGGATGCTTTTTTCTACACAGCTACACTCCAGTCTTACATGCCCTTTCGGTTATTGGTAAACTCAGGAAAGTAGTAAGAAAGTCAAAGCAGGTATTTCTAGGAAATCCACAAAACCAGCTATTAAAGGCGAAAAAGCCGTATCTTTACAAGCACTAGCTCTGTATCCAGCCACCTCAGCGTCCAGGGCAACCTGGCCCCTTCCTTGTTAAGCCATCAAACTTCTCTCTCTTCCAAATTATTTATCGTTTTGGATCACTAACCCATGCAGGCGCTGTGTGAAGGCCCAGGCATGAGAAGGCTGTGGGAGAATTGTTTGAACATCTTTCCTGTGATAGGAACTTTCTGGGTAACTGACTTAGTGTCCACTCTACTGAGAAAACCCTGCCCACGGAGTCGAGTGGGAAAGTCACGATGCTCCTTCTGTTGAAACGTAAAAGGCTTTGAGGTTTTAGGCATTTCTGCATGGAATCTTCCCTGGGACTGGGCAAGCATTGATACTTAAGATGTATGTTGATATTGTAACTCTTCAGAATCCAGCAGTAGAAGAGACCCAAACACTTATTCAAGACACACCTCAAATAAAACATCTACAGTTCCACATATTTTAATAGCTTTTGCTATTGAAGACCACTCATAAATGTGAGTGATTAGCAATTAAAATTAGAATATACACACCGCCACAGAAAAGGAAATTACTCAACCAGGGGTGTCATGCTTTCTCATCAATGTTTACCTATGCCATCTTGTATGCTAAGCAGTTGAAATCTAAAAGACAGAAGTTATAAAAATGCATCACTTCAAGTTCCGCTTTAAGAGTAAAATTAAAAGCACATTACAAAATGCAAATGGAAAGGCATTAATTTATGCCAACACCATCTCTCCCTTGAGGGTTTCTTAAGCACTCGCCAACGCTACTTCAGCAGCCACGCTCTGGTTCCAATTATGTGGAAATTATTCTATCTTCGTGGACTTGAAAACAGAAGAACAAGAATAAATCACTTGTCCCCGTTCAAACAGCACATCAGGAGCTGGACAAACAAGGGGATTCACACATGCAAATGCTGAGGCTTCTAAGAAACCACGTGGGCTGCAAGGGGCTGAAAGGGAGTTTGCAGCCTTCTCTGGAGGTGGCGTGTCCAGTGTCTACCATTGAGCGGGACTCATGCTTTCACCTCCCGTCCTGACAACAACATCCCTACTTTCTGCTCTGCCAACACAAGCAAAATATTTTCTCTAGTTCTACCCACACTTATCAGGGAAGAAAGAGACAACTCTGACTGCTATCTGCTTCCGCCTGTCTCATCCTTCAATTTCTATTCAAGAGTTACCGGCAAGTGTGTGTCTTTACTTCAGGCGAGGGGTGGAGCTGTAAATGTGCATCAAAACAATTTCCTCTACTGAAATCGCAGTAAGTGCATCGAGAACTTTCTCCACTGGAGGTAGAAGGGTTCCTGGAAGAAGGGTTCCTGGTAGTACAAGCAATAGTAAAGCAGTGGGCTGGGCACCCGCTTCCCAAGGCGTAGGTATAGCCTTGACCCCTTGACCAGTACACTCCTTTCCAGTATCCCATTAAAATGCAAAGGAAGAAACAAGTATATTTTTTAAAAAAATCAAACCAAAGGCAAAAACTCGCAAGCACGAGGTAAATGAAAGAGGGCTGAGTCGTTCATCCCTCCTGCTTCCTTAAACAGGCAGCTCGGCTGCACCTATTAAATCTCCAAACGCGTGAATGTTTGGGCTCAGAAAACGTGATGGTCCGCCCCGCAGAGGCCATGCAAACGGCACAGGACAGAGCACGAGCGTGATCTCAGCACAGCACCTCTAACGGCCAAACACCGATAAGCAACGGGCGTGTCCAACAAGAACAAAATGGCTGGGAAACGATAATGCAGAGTCCAACTGTTGCCTGCTGGGCACTGATTACAAATAATGGGCTAGAGTTCAGGTATCATGTTCATGATGGATTTGGCTTTAAAAACAGTAAAATACATAGAGGCACATGCGTATATACGTCTATGAGGATTACCAATTCTAGAAGGAGACACATTCAAATGTTCAGACTGTTCATCTCATGGGAACGAGATCATGGGACCCTTTTTTGTGAAGTGAAACTCTTAGCTTTCTTTCAAACAACTCAGTAGTTGGGGTTTTTCAATGTCATGGAGAAATGAGAAGACAAACACAAAGGCTGAGTCGGAGTAGAAAGCCAGGGACTTTCTGGGAAGAGGCTGCTATTTGCTCCGGGATTGATGATCGAGGCCTACAACCCCTCTAAGATTGAGGGGGGCACCTCTGCTACGGCCCCAATGTACCGGACATCAAAGCCGGGTCCTTCCCAAGCCACACCACGAGAACCTGTCACCTGCATCCATTCAGTCACGACGTGTCCCAGTGTGCAGCACAGACGGGAGGACAGGCATGGCTAGAGAGACAGTGAGTGGGTAGTGGCAGAGGGCATTTTGGGCATTCACATTTCACAGTAAAGTCCTATAAGAGAGGAGGAGCCAAAAAGAACTGTGGGCACCGTACAGTTTGAAAGCTGCTCTGTTGTCAAAGAAACTCCGAAGTCTGGCAGAAGGTTGTGAGGACACGTCTAGTCTTCCTCACAGTCAGAGAAGAGGAAGTAAGAGGAGATGTCTCACTTCTGGCCAGGAAGGTCCCGATGGATGGATAACCACTGGGTAGTGGACAGCAGGTGAGAGGCTACACATATACCCTGCCCTTTAGCTTAAGATACGCCAGCGAGATTCAGTGAGCACTGAAGGGCCAAGAGCAACCCTGTACCCAGTGGGTTAGCAAATAAAAGCACAGCTAAGGGTCACCTTCCTCAAAACGCCACAAAGCACGTTTGCATCAATGAAAAGATGATGTGTGAGAAGAAAGCATCTTTCTGCATAGGATTTAGAAAAGGGTAAAAGTTTAATAATATGCTGGAGGCTCTTTAGTAGTGAAAGTCCTCCCGTCTCCTAAAGGAGTCCTAACATATAGGCTGAGTAATGAATGAAAAACACTCGTAAGGCATTTCTTAACCTGAGGTTAATGGTTTGACATGGCCAGTGCTTCTGAAGTTCTGTCACCTAAAAAAAAAAAAAGTTTGTTAAAAGGCTAACAACATATGCATTGTCTCTAGCACTTTACTGCCTTTAAGGATATGTTGGTACAAGTCAATCAACTGTAAGAAACAACTAAAATCAGAATTAGAAATCAGTCCATCTGTCCTACGGTTTGGTCACGCACACCAGCTATAGGACAAAGCAGTGACTATGGTGATACTGGTGGGTGAAGTGAAGTTTTTAGAGCAGAGGGTGCCTCTCCTTTTTCTTTAAAAAAAATGTATTTATTGATTTTTAGAGAGAGAGGAAGGGAATGGCATAGAGAGATAGAAACATTGATGAAAGAGAAACATAGGTCAGCTGCCTCCTGCACACTTCTGACTGGGGATCAAGCCCGCAACCCGGGCATATGCCCCAACCCGGAATCAAACTGGTGACCTGGTGGTTCGTGGGTCAATGCTCAACCACTGAGCACCACCGGCCGGACTAGGGCGCCTCTCTTGCAATGCTTGGGCAGCAATCAAGCTTTCATAGTCTTTTTGTCATTTAACCTTCCGAAGAACCCCGCGAAGGTAACATTATTAGTTCATATTGTCGAGGGAGAAACTGAGAACTAGAATTCAGACCCCAGTCAGTCTGATTCCAGTCCATTCTCCTCACTGAACAATACGAGAGAAAAGGGAAGAGGGAGCTGTAAATCAGTACTTCTTTACTTGCATCTGCACTTACATGTGTCCCTGGAAGAAGGGGAGAGGAAGACGGAGGGCAAAGTGGAGGGTAGTACTCATCCTACTGCATCGTCCAACACTTCTGAACCATGCTAACAGATCGCATGTTTAAAAAAATAAATGACAGAAGAGAACAGTCGTCTAGTGAAAGAAAATTTTTAAATCACTAAGAAATAACAAGAAATAAATAAAAATTTATGAGCAAAAGGAACAGCTTTAAGAATAAATAAAATCATATCAGACGTAGAAAGCAAGGAAACATGGCAAGCACTAGTATTAGGTGGCTCCTGGAGGCTGACCTTTTTGTTGCTCTTTAAATAATAGTCAGCCCTTCCTTGCAATGTGCTAACTCACTCCTCCCACTGCGCTTATGACCATCTGTCTGACCTCTGACCTCAAGCCGAGGGAATATTCTAGTGCTCTATGTGGGACTCTCTCCCTCAGGCATTTCTCTCCTTTTCCATTTGTTGTTGTTCTGAAAAGTTTGATAATGTAGCCTAAGAGAATGTAAAAATTAAGTGTCTCAAGATGCAGATGATGAAGTTATTACCAATAGTTATTAACTTGTATTCTCTGCATGATATTTAGGAAAGTGAAGGCTTTCTGTCCTGAGTGCTTTGCATTTAGACTTAGAATTAGGAGAAGGAAATGTTTATCACCTCTGATAGCTATTCTTAGGCATAAAACTATAAAATTGTAACTTCCACCATAATCCTCCCATCTAAGATGTGTGATAGGAGGGATTCTTACTGTTACATATCCTCTTCCTAGGATTCTTCCTTAATCAGCCACTCCTCTTTTCATTAAAAAAGAATCTCTCCAATAAGGTTCACAAAACCATGAAATAAATTCTTATCGATGCAGCGACTCAGCTTGTCATTATTATCAATTAGCATTTTATCAAATCGTTACAACTACTCAATATGCCAACCGAAGGCGGTCCTTCATCATTCTCAGAGACACATGCAAACCCCAAGAGATAATTGAGCAGATTAGAGTGAACAACAATAACATCCAGGTCACACCTCAGGCCCTTCAAACAGCGGCAGCCACAGCGCATACTAAATGCCCCGACCACGAACAAGGTGTGTTGATGAAGCCAAAATGAGTTCAGGCCCTTCCCGGGATGACCCCTGTCCATCTGTTGACTTTTGCACAACCTCCTATCTGCGGTGTATTTCCTTTCAAACATAACTTTTATTTCCCTACTTTCAGTAGAATGTGTAAAAGCACAGATGGATTACTGGTCATTAATTTTTAGTTGATTTGCCCTATCACCAAAATGATCCATGAGAGACAGACACTGGCCGAGGTAGAAAATTGTGGCGAAGGTATACTGAACTCACCTAAACCCGTGGTCGGCAAACCGCGGCTCACGAGTCACATGCGGCTCTTTGGCCCCTTCAGTGTGGCTCTTCCACAAAATACCACGTGTGGGCGCGCACGTACAGTGCGATTAAACTTCATGGCCCATGCGCAGAAGTCGGTATTTTGTGGAAGAGCCAGTATTTTGTGGAAGAGCCACACTGAAGGGGCCAAAGAGCCGCATGTGGCTCTCGAGCCGCAGTTTGTCGAGCCGCAGTTTGTCGAGCCGCAGTTTGCCGACCACTGACCTAAACCATCCAGGTATCAGGATTTCAATCTTAGAAGTCACAGATGGAGAAGACTTGACTTTGGGTGGTGGGCACAGGATGCAATAGACAGATCTTGTAACATAGAAACCCACACCTGAAACTTATATGTTCATGTTGACCAATGTCACCCCAATAAATTTTAAAAAAAGAAGAAGAAGAAATCACAGATGGAACTTCGAAGGAGCAGAATCAGCAGATATATAGAGCCTGTGCCACCCAAAGCTGTTCTCATGGAGATATCACAGATTTTGGGGACCATGTACATTTAATTCTGGGGAGCAGGGAGGGCTACTTGCTGGAACCCTCCAGTGGCAAGGGCTTCAGGGAAGTGTCTACCTCACGGCTTGTTCCACTTGAACTCTGGGGAAGACAATAAACCAAAAGCTCTTACAAAAAAGGTTTAGCATACACACATTGCCCGCACCCCCGCCACCCACCCCCCCACACACACACCCAAAATCAAGTTCAATGATTCCTTGGGAAAAAATCTACAAATAACTATTGTAAACTAAGGCAGTAAGAAAACCACACAAATTTAGCTTCCTGCCTTGGGGGGCGGGCACCCCAGTTAGGGACTCGGTGGGATGTGCCAGGCTCTGTAGAATATAAGGCTGCCATCTTGCTCTGAAGTGTAGCACGAACAAACAGTATGGCTTCCCTCTAAATTCTGGATGGCATGCTTCTCTCATTGTCTAGACTCTAGACCTTCCTCTTATGTGTAACAAGACAGAGGCTGGGAACTCGCCCCACTGCATGCCACAGTCAACAATCAGAGTTTCACCGAAAGTCAAATCTCCTGGGGAAGAAGCCAGCCTGGGGCAGTTGCTATAGTGACTGTGCCCCTGGGTAGGCCCCCAGGCGCTAACATGCCCTGCCAGCAAACCTCTCTTTTGAAAAGCAGTTCTTTGACTATAAAATAAGGAAAAAGAACACACAAAAGGTGAGTCATTTATGGGTCACCCATCAACTTTTAGTGATAAACAATGACAAGAACGATTCTTGATTTTTTTTCAAGAATAAGTAATCTTGTACTATTAGAGCAAACGTCTCTCTTAACGAGAAATACAGAAAATTTCCTGCTGAAAAGCACTGTTTTGAGAATTAATTAAAGTCAAGCATTTGACAGGGTTGCTTACCCGGTAAATTACCTTTATAGATGAAAACAAAATGCGTTCATCAGGTGTCATCAGTATCCCACAAAGAAGAAACAAGCAGAGGTAAACTCTTATGCGAAAAGGAAACTGGGAAGTGGACTCACAAAGAGTGAACTCAGATATCATGGATTTTACCTGAAAACAAACTTTCCTATGATTTTACTTGTAAGGGACATTCTACCCTTTTAATAATAGGACTTCTGAAAATATTTCACTAAGTCCACTCTATTTAAGCATGACTTCTTCAGGAAGCAAAGTCTATCAGATAAACTTTTCCCACAAATATTAGGTCACAGCTCACGATTGGTTAATAACTGAAATGTGTTGTCAATACATTGCTAATTTAGCTAAGCTGCGACTCCAAGATCTCATTTTTTAATTAGAACATGACTCCCCATCCCCGTGACTTGAGGGCATGTATTTAAGCATCCCTTCGAGATCGCCTGAAACTGATTTCCCAGAGCCTTGGTTAATGAGAGCGCTGTCCCAGCGGACCACGGATTACTTCCCAGTGTAGCCTTGTTTCCACTGATTGACAGCCGAAGCCCAGATTCACTCCTGCCCAGCGCGTCCTCCATGGCCGTTCAGGGAAATCAGGAGCCACCCTCCTCAATGGCTTTAAGGTAGCATTCATCTCACTGTGTCCCTCAGTGCCACGGCGACCTAATTGAGCCTAATGCGTGACAAAGTAACAGCTCACAGGACTACTTAACCTTCCCTCTTCTAGCTAGAACTCGGCAGATCCATGTGAACGGCCAGCCTTTATCATTTATCAGCACGAAGCCGGGTGTTGGCCAAGAAAGACGTGGACTGCTGCTTTCCCTCCCCCGTCTGTCTTCCATCCACTTCTGCAGAATGGAGGAGAGGCTTCTGATGAGAATGTGGGTAGCTCTGCAGGCAGGTGCAATAGTGTGAACAGGGACTAGGATTTACTTACTTTTATGTCTCCCCTAATGTGTTACACTCAATAGTCACCCTCAGGGAAAAGCCTCCAGGCGGTGGGTGGCCGTGCCAGAGGAGGCCTGCAGAGATGCACAGGAACCCGACGTGGTCCCCTGGGCTGCAGGCACAGGACTTAGCAGAGGTTTCTGTCACTGGGAGACCGGACTGGCTGGTCTTACTCTAAGTAGCGGAAAATCCGATAATGTAAGTCAATGGCACTTCAAGAACGGGACTCTCCAGTTGGAGAAAATTCACGGCTCGTTGCTGAGTGTCTCACTTTTTACCACATCTATGTCTTACAATTATTACTCCAAGCTGAACTGCTGTGCAGCTAACGACTTTGGAGAAATGTTGTTCATGCCTCTGACCCTACTCTGCCCTTTCTGACACATGGTTCAGGAAAGGTTAAGTGTGTTTTCTGTAAGAGAAACAAAACAAAAGAACAACTGGAAAATTGTATGGACATCTAACCGTCCATGGCTATGCTTGGTAATGAAGGAAGAGAAGACAGGAGGTGGCCGGGGAGAGGTGGTCTTTGAAAGCTTGGGTTGCTGGGTAAACATTCAAATCATGGCACAAGGTGTGGGGGGAAAGGCCTAAAAAGGGAAGGCAAAGGAGACCAGCTTCTATTCTCTCTGCAGGGCCCTCAAACGGGTACGCCGTGCTATTGCAGTAGGCTGAGTGAACTGAAAATGGACAGTTGTGCATGCTTTCGGGTAGGTGGTCTTAATGAGCTAACTAACTTCAAGGGCATGGCTTCTCACAGTGACGTCCCTCTTTCTAGGCACAGAGTATCTGGGGATCTGTCTCTGAAAATGAAAAAAATCACCCCAAAAGGTCCCCTCTTCCGGCCTCCCCAGCCACGCACGTTTGAGTAGGTGCTGCGCTCCATTCCCATGTAGGTCTCTGACATCCTGTCTGAGGCAGAGCAATCCTTGACAGGCATTCGGCAGCTCTTTGTAATTGCCTGTTTTGTTTTTTAGGTAGCGGCAGGAACAACAATGCAACAATCATTAAGTGTGGCTTCTTAAGCGGAAGAACACTAAAAAGCTGGCGAACCTGGCTTCCTCTTAAGAATGCCATGCAATTACCTTTCACTCATTCACCTCACAGCCTCTGTCCTCTGTCACTTAACCGCAGAGAGAACAGGGTGCCGTGCTGCACACGAACCGCTAAGTGTGGGAGTGACTGAGTGAGCCTGTTCCCAGTCCATGAGGGAGAAATGTTAATGAAGACAATACAAGGAAGGCAAAGACAGGATGACGTAATCAACAAAGGTATATCACTACCCTCCTAGGGAACCATGATTTAAGAACAGGCAGTGTAACAATGAGGTTCCTTAACTCCCACACTTGACCTTACTCATTCCATTCACATTCCTTTTCCTTTCTTAAGTCGCATAAGATTTAAACACCTGCAAAGAAATATTGATGATGAAAATCAATTGCTCTCATTATTTTAGGTGCAAGGATGAGGGCTCAACAGTAGCAAATGGACACTCGCTAACAGGCTCTCTCACTGAAACTCGAAAACAACCAGTTTTAAGCTCACAGGTATTCATCCTCTCTCTATAAACAATGTCCCGTGTTTAGTTTTGTCTGAAGTTAGTGACTACATGGGGAGGAACACTATTTATTTTGTCTAAGAACTAAACACCAAGCCCTGGCCTGGCTCAGTGGTTGAGCGTCTACCTATGAACCAGGAGGTCATGGTTCGATTCCAGGTTAGGGCACAGGCCTGGGTTGTAGGCTGGATCCCCAGTGTGGGATGGGCAGGCAGCAGCTGATCAATGATTCTCCCTCACCATTGATATTTCTATCTCCCTCTTCCTCTCTCATTCTCTCTGAAATCAATAATATATATATATATTTTTTTTTTTTTAAAAAAAGAACTAAACACAAAACTAGTTTAAAAACCTAAAGACCTGTCCCAAACCAACAAACATTAGTTTTATTCCTGGTTCTTGTCAAGGAATAGAACCTGATCTCTTTGATGCTCAAGTCTTTTACAAATATTTTATCATGAAATAGAATACTCATGGAGGGTTGGCTGAAGGGTGTACATAGTCCATTAATTTTTCTATAGTCTTTAAGTTTTTGCTCAGATTCTCTTTAATCTATAAGAGGTTTGTATATTTGGAATAATGCTTTAGCAAGTTGTAGAAATTTTTGTTTTATTTTCCCCCTGAAATACTCTGTTTTTTATTAATCCTCATCTGAGGATATTTTCCATTAATTTTTTAGAGAGAGTGGAGGGAGAGGGAGAGACAGAGGGAGACAGTGATGTGAGAGATACACCGATTGGTTGCCTCCTGTATGCATCCCGACCAGGGCCAGGAGCCTGCAACAAGCCGGTGCATGCCCTTACCTGAAATCGAACCCTGGACCCTTCAGTCCACAGGCTGACGCTCTATCCACTGAGCCAAACTGGCTAGGGCCCTGAAATACACTTTGGTGCTAGCACGCAGAAATGCTGTAGTAAACATCCCCATGAATTGTGTCATTGCGCTTTGTGTACATATGTCGGCTGGGCCACCATCTTTTCTGTCACACAATGTCCTTTTATGAGACCCATGAACAAAATTGTATTCACTTGTTATCCCCAGGAAAACATGTCCAGGGGACAGTGTAAATCTTTGAAGTGACTGTGGTCATTTTAAAATGTCTGCAAGTTCTTGGACTCTCCCTTTCCTTGAATACACCTCTGTTTCCCTTACTTGTCCCTACCCCAGTGCACTGTGGGCCGTTAGACCTGGTAACTGTGCCCTTGGCCCCACTGATTGGTCCAACTCCCACACCTGTGCCCAAGTCAGGCCCCAGTATGTAGGGATCCAGCCACAGACTCCTGCCCCTCCTGCCACCTGCCGGCAGTCCCACCCCCCCTCTTAAACACTACAGTTTGTACTTGTGGATGTCTAATTGAGATCGCCAGCCCAGCTCTGTCGCTATATGACGTTGATTGTAAAAGAAATGGCAGCAGATTCCCCTCACATGGGGCAGAAGCAGTTACTCTGCCCATCAATGGCAAGTCAGAAAAAAGAGAAACAAAAATGATGCTTCAGTGTCTCTACCGTCCTATCTGCGGAGTCCCATGACTTAGTGCAGCAGTTCATGCCTCACAGGCTTCCAGGTTTTGTGGATTTCTCAGCAAGTCTTCTACACATACAGACGCCATCTCCTACAATACTTTCCTCTCTTATTCTCTCACTAGAGACCCGGTGCATGATATTCATGCACTGGAGGGGTGGGGGTCCCTCAGCCCAGCCTGCACCCTCTGGCAGTCTGAGATCCCTCAGGGGATGTCCTACTGCCGGCTTAGGCCCGCTCCCCACTGGGAACAGGCCTAAGCCAGCAGTCAGACATCCCTCAAGGGGCCCTTAGCGCTGCCACAGAGGCGGGAGAGGTTCCAGCCACTGCTGCTGCACTCACCAGCCGTGAGGCCGGTTTCTGGCTGAGCAGCACTTCCCCTGTGGGAGCGCACTGACCACCAGGGGGCAGCTCCTGTGTTGAGCGCCTGTCCCCTGGTGGTCAGTGTGCGTCACAACGACTGGTCATTCCATTGTCCGTTTGATTTGCATATTAGCCTTCTATTATATAGGATGCTGGGAGTCAATAGGAAAAAAGGACACAATCTTGGAAACTCTTACATATTTTATCTTATGCTTCTGTGGCTCTCTGCAATGGTTGGCATTTCATGCTCACAGGATTTAAAGTCTACTGAGATTGCTCTCATCATCAAAATTAACAAGACATGGAAGCCTATGAGGCATGTATAGGATTAACACTAAGATATTTACAGGCTAGCACTTGGTGACCCCATTATTTGCAAAAATAAGGTCCCTTTTAATCATGGCATCAACGGGAACTCATCCTTGGACGGGTCCACCTGTGGTCACATGATATTATCTCTGGGTAATGCTCCATTCTCAATCAATAACGCTTCCCTGTTTATAGAGCACTTGAGCATTAATCATACAGCATGATGTCTCTTTCTATGGAGGCTGTTTCCTACAAGTGCACAGTATTATTTGCAGAAAATATGCTTCACTGAGTCTGCACTGAATTGTTCACGCAACACCTGTAAATCCAGATTGACTTTTTGAACCTAACTCTGCATAATTCAACCAGCTACTCTGCATCCTCTGCCTAGGCAGGCGCATGACTTGTAAGAATGTGTGGAGCTAAATGACTACCCATGACTGTCTCAAAATGATTAAATAACAGAAAGGTTTTGCATTAACAAATGAGGAATGAGTCACTTACTTTCTGATTCCTCAACCATCAAGAAGTGATAGGGGCCCTAGCCCAGTGATGGCGAACCTCTGACACACGGACATTTTTTTGGTTGATTTTTCTTTGTTAAATGGCATTTAAATATATAAAATAAATGTCAAAAATATAAGTCTTTGTTTTACTATGGTTGCAAATATCAAAAAAATTTCTCAGGCACCAGAGTTAAGTTAGGGTTTTTCAAAATGCTGACACGCCGAGCTCAAAAGGTTCGCCATCACTGCCCTAGCCTGTTTGGCTTAGTGGATAGAGTGTTGGGTTGCGGGCTCCATCCCCAGTAGAGGGCATGCAGGAGGCAGCTGATCAATGATTCTCTCTCATCACTGATGTTTCTATCTCTCTTTCCCTCTTCCTTCCTCTTTGAAATCAACAAAGAAATATATATATGTGTATGTGTGTGTGTGTGTGTGTGTGTGTGTGTGTGTGTGTGTGTATAGAAGTGACAGGGAAGGTGCCACTTACAGATAGAAATGTCATACAACGATTGGATGGCGAATTTCTTCTAGTTCCCAATAATAAGACAATGGCCAGAAGGTGAGGTGGCAGATGAGGAAGGTAAATGCTATTAAATACTAGTCTGTCAAGAGAAAAGGTGTCAGTGTCTTGGTGGTAGACTCAGTCTTAGCTCAGGAGAAGTAATTCGTTCTGTAGCTAATGAGTACACTGCTCTTAATCATTTCTTCATACGTAGGTCTCCAGAGTGTAAACCAGAAACCCTGTTAGTCAATCCATAGCTTTGAAGTGCTTCGACCAGCTTCATTATTGTGCTGAAACCTTCACCTCCTTTCCTCTGTGCAGCTCTTTGGAAGGATGCTGACCACCTCCATCACCAGCTTCACTGAATCCTGATTCTTTCACCTTTTCCCACCAAGATCACCCTTCTTCCCTTGCGGCATGGTCTTGGGTAGCAGTAGACCTTTGGTTACCACCTTACCCCCAACTTGAGCTGCTCCAAGGAATGATGTGTACCCAGACACGCTCGTTATATGCTATACTCCTGCCAGTAAATGGCAATGATAATAGGAAGGAGGAGAGGGGGAGGAGAGAGGGGGGAGGAGGAGGAGGGGGGAGGGGAGGAGGAGGGGAGGAGGAGGAAAGCAAATTCTCACCATGTGTCAAATTTTCTTCATATATTTGTCCCAAAAACCATATCAATAGGTTATATTATTATTCCTATTTTACAGAGGAGGCCAGTGAAGTTTGGAAAATAAGAAATTTGCCCATGGTCACAGCCAGTGGCACAGTAAGGGCTTAAACTATGATATAAAACCCAATGCACTTAACACACTAATAATTTGAATTACTAGTAAAGTCTGAATTCATAAGAGAAGATCAGAATTACTATCACATCACCATAACCATAATGAAATAAGTAAGTAATCATATCAAGCTGGATGATAAATTTAGCCCCATAGTTTCCACAAAGCTTAGTTATCTAATATTTTTATTTAGTTATTTCATTTGACTGTGTTTTCTATCTTCAATTCTATTCTATCTTCATGAAGAGCAACAGCTATGCTTACACAAGTTAAAATTTCTTCTTTAGTGCCCAAGCACAATGCGATTCATAAAAATGATCAATATATAATGGTTGAATCAATTATAAATTGTGTGATCTGAAAATATCCCCTTAGGGCCTTAAATGGTAGTTAAAATCTAAAATCGAATGCATGTAAAGTGAAATTGTTCTGGGGAGGAAGAGACAGGAGTGAGAAATAACAGGCCAGGGAAGGGTTGGGTGGGGGCTGCGAGGTGGGTGCTATGCTCAGGGAGAGTTCAGATCCCCAAGCGGTTGATGGAAGTAGAGCATCAGGACTAGGATGGGAGCCCAGGGTCATAGGTACATACACTTCAGTTCATTCTATGTTTTACAGGAATGTTCCAGCTGTTTCCATGGGGACAAAAAAGCATTAGGGATTTCCCTGGCCTGAACCATAGGGAAAATACAAGGATGTCACTGGCAGTGCACAAGCAGCCCTTCTGGACTGAGTTCGGTGTTCCAGTTATTCAGGGCTCACCCCCATTGATCCTTCTTCCCACCCAACTTGCTTGCCCCTCCATGGTGTCACCCTTCTCAGTAAACGCACCTACCATGGACATGGGTGTTCAGACCAGAGCCCAAGGAGCCACTTTCGAGTCCTCTCTTGCCCTCAGCCTTCATATCTAATTCTCAGCACGTCTTCTGACTGGGTCTTCTAAACATGCAGACCCCATCTCCTACGGTGTCATTCCTTCTTGACTCTCTCACGCTGGTGGAAGTCGCCATCATCCCTTGTCTGCATTGTGATGCCCCACCCCCACTACCCAGCTTCCTGCTTTGCCTCTTGTCCCCTCCTGTTAAATGGTCACCAGACTCGTGATCACGTAAGCACATCAATAAGATCTCGTCACTCTCTCGCTTCAAACATTCTAGTGGCTTCCTATGTCACTCAAAATACAATCAGAGCTCTGCCATGGCCCACAGAGCTGATGTGCTCCAGCCCTTCCTCCTCCTCTGGCTTCATCTTTCACTACTTCCACTTTATATTCTACAGTGGACCCCTCTGTCCCTTCCTTGTGCATTCAAAGCTCATGAGCACCTTCAGGTCTTGCCCTTGCCTCCACCTGGAATTCATCGTCCCTGTATCATCACAGGTCTACTCCTTTCTATTAATCAGGTCTGGGCCCCCCTCCCTGGCTGCCCAGGCCCTAACACACTCCTCTCCTGAGCCCAGATGAGAAATACCCACACGCTGTTCTATTTTCTTCCTGGAACCTCGCAATGTCACTTCCTTACTTGTGTGCCATCTGTCTTTATGTCTGATTTCTGACCCTCACCTCCTTACACCACAGTCGCATACAGGCTCACGAGAGTAGGAACTCTTACCAGTTCATCCAAATTGCCTAGAACAACACCAGTTACATAGTAAAGCTCAGTAACTATTTCCAGAATGAATGAATAAATGAATGCATGGCATGAAAAGTCTTGTGCTTAAATTAAGCCCTTTCTGAAAACGCTGCTTAGGAATTTACTTTCTGAGTGTGTTGATTGAATAGTCTTCACAGTCTCAAATGATATTTGAAAAAACATTTGATATGTTTGCCTTAGCAAAAAAGAGAGGATAGGTCACCTACAATTCCCTTAAACCCACACTTTTAAGACTGTGGTCCTCCCCTTGGGACTCTAACCTCAGGATTAGAATGTGAGGACAAAGAGATAATTGAAAGAACAGTGTAAAGAAATTCATGTTGCCTTCCTGGAGAACGCAATAGAATTTTCTAGCATGATGTATTACTACCCACACCCTCGGTAATAACCTGTGAAACATTATTTCAGGATATTACATCAGGGAAGCGCTCTTTTCAGTTTTGCCACAGGGTTTCTGAGATTGCTGTTGCTGTGCTTACTTGGAACATAATCACAAATAAGGAAGTGTGGAAGCGACAGCTATATTAACTTTATCGCGTACAGTTAAGGATTCCACACACTCAGAAGAGCTGCTCCTTCATTCTCATCCTGGGCTGCATAGAGAACTGGGCGTGGAGGAAGGCCCTGATGGAGACACACCTGCTGGGAACCTGAAAGGAGCTGAGCAGTCAGACGCCCATAGACTGGAGGAGGGTAATGAGACATTGATCAAACAACCGGTTCTCTGGCCCAACCAGGTGGAACAGAGATAAAATATCTAGAAGTGCCCCCTGCAGACAACCCAAGGGAAGGTGTGGGTACAGCCACGAAGAGTGACTTAGTAATTCCCACCTGCTTTAAAGGCACTCCCACCTACTCCCCTCTGCTCCCAAGTGCATTTATTTGAATACACAGGAGAGAATTGGTTGCATTAAGCCTTCTTGTGAAGAGAGAAGTTACATAGTGCTTTTTTAAAAAATGTGTTTTTATTAATTTCAGAGAGGAAGAGAGAGGTAGAGAGATAGAAACATCAGTGATGAGAGGGAATCATTGACTGGCTGCCTCCTGCATGGCCCCCACTGGGGATGGAACCCACAACCCTGGCATGTGCCCTGACCACGAATGGAGCCATGACTTCCTGGTTTATAGGTTGACACTCAACCACTGAGCCACACTGGCCAGGCTTGTGATGATTTTATAAAAAGTATGTGCTCTTTTACCACAGGACTTGGAAGATTTTGTAAAAGTCTGCTGTCTCACTCCACAATTTTCATCTTTGATGCTAAAAGCCCCGACTGTATGATGTTAGTTCGAGAGAGGTTTCCAGCCTTTCTTCTCATCTCACTCCACAGGCAAGGCCCTTGGAACGGGACTATTGATAAGGTTAGCACTGGCCCCAGAGGCTCTTTCTCAGTAAGGAGAAAGTACACATTCTCCCTCTTCAGATTTCTGCTCCTAAGTAACGATGTAAACAAGCACAAACAGCAAGGACAGCAAGGACTGGCATGTGTGATGAAGGTCCAGGCTGTGAATGTTACTAAGAGGAGTGTGCCCTGGGCGCCTGGTCACCTCGTCTGCAGTGTGTGGGCAAACAGAGTCACAAACTAGAGGACTCCAGCTGACAGAACCCAGATGGCATGCATTTGCTCATGTGTGACCATTTTTTGACTTCCAAGATGAAAATATCATATGGCTCAACTCCACAGCCACTGTTTCTATGCATCTAGGTTAACACACCTTTGAAATGCCTCCTTTTCAGGCCCCTTGGAAGTGTAACCACCCTCAGGAGAGCACATAATCTTGTTATTTACCCTGTAATCCAATCCCCACCTTGCTTTCTCCCACTTCCATGTAATCACCCTTAATTCCCTCCTTAGATTCAAATGCAAAAAAGAAAGAAAGAAAGAGAAACTGCAAAACTGTCATTCTCCAGCCCATTTGAGATCTTGCTTCCAGGAAACATCATCATTTTGTCTCAAACAAATTCTAGTACAAATTTCTCTACAGGTTTGGAGGTTTCTTACATCGACACAAGAAATCCACATACACCAAACATTTGAATTTAAAAAGGCTTATTGAACAATTTGGGAGTCATATGGAATGGCCGCCTGTCATCTGAGCCACCCTCTTTATCTCCTTGGTACCCCTGGCCCTTCCCCTCTCCCTTTCTGCCCCTCATGCCCTCCCTCCCAGACCTCACTTCCTGTTTGCCTCCTCCCCTTGTGCATATCAGTGCAGCCTTCCTACCTTCTCATCTCCCAGCTTCCATGCCATCCTCTTTTAGGCAGAGGCAAAACAATCTAACGGGATTTCCTCTCCTTAAATACAGTCCCAGTTTTCAAGGCCCAATTCAACATTCATGGCACACCAACCTACCAACCATGGTCAGCATTGTGCTAGGTGCCGGCTGAGAGGGAAGGGCATGAAACAATGGCCCCCAAACACTTCCTGGCTAAGGAATTCAGTGTAGTTGGGTGGGCAGACATTTCATAATAAAAGCAATACAGTTAAAGGATAGTGGATAAGAGCTCTGTGACGGCGTTTTCTGAGACAGGCTGACTTGGAAATAATAACACGTATCTTTTCTAAAAATACCCTTCCCATAAACACTTTCCTTTAAATGAAACAACAAGAAATCCGAACAGTCCCTCCACAACTAATTCATATATGTATGCCAATTATGGCTTGCACATTTCAACAAGGTAAGCATCGATGGAGTTTTGATTAAAAAGAAAATTGATTTTTTTTTTCTAATGGCCACCCAAGGAGAAGAATATCCTCAAATGTAATATGCAGCTCTCCCAGAAGATGAGGTAGCCCACAGTAAGACAGAATGGATGGAGATCTGCACTTTAGATCATTTTCTATGCAAAGCAGTTTCCTGGAATCTATCAGAAAGTCTCGCCGAAACCGGTTTGGCTCAGTGGATAGAGCGTAGGCCTGCGGACTGAAAGGTCCCAGGTTCGATTCCGGTCAAGGGCATGTACCTGGGTTGCGGGCACATCCCCAGTGGGAGATGTGCAGGAGGCAGCTGATCGATGTTTCTCTCTCATCGATGTTTCTAACTATCTCTCTCCCTTCCTCTCTGTAAAAAATCAATAAAATATATTAAAAAAAAAAAAAAAGAAAGTCTCCCCATACCGCTACAGGCAAGCCTCCAGTCCAGCGATGCGGAAACTGACACAGAGGTCACCAGACCACTTCACTCACGAACATACAAACGACAGGCAGGGGTTCTTTTATTTGCTCCTGAAGAGCAAAGCTTGAAGCAAAAACTGCTGAACCCTAGAGACAGAAGAACGTCTAAAGCAGTGGTTCCAACCTGGTCCGCAGATGAGAGCCACCTGGCGACCTTGGGCGTGCGGGATAGGCAGCGGGCACCTCCGTCCATGCATCTTCAATCGGTCTTGCTTGGGACACAGCCTTTTTCGTTTCTTTACAGTGTCCCAGGTAAGCTTTTAAACATTGTACAGTTACGGGCTCTCTTCCTTGGTGTTCCCATTTCAGCTGAGTTGAGGTCATTTCCAGGATTCTGTGCTTTTTACAGCGGCTTAAGAGCTTGTGTGTTTGGTCAGGTTTTAAACATCCCTGATCTCATGCAGAATTGCAGGAAGAAGGCAAGTGGTCCCCAAATCATAAAGCTAGTGTGTGAGGGTCAAAAAGTAACGCACCGAGACTCCTCGTGCTCTGGGACCCCATGGTTTCCCGGGCCACCTGGGAAGCACTGTTGCCAACACTATGAAGCAGTGAGCAAACCTCTTCTTGGCCCTTCAGCTGGAAGAAGGTACATGACTTCTACTCCGTCCCCACTGGAGGGAGGACAACGGTATCTTCCCCTAGAAAAGCATCCTTACTATGTGCAGCCATGCAAGCAGGCGTTAGGGTACAACACGGTGGTTCAGTTGAAATACAATGTGGCCATCTCTCCGAACTCACTCCGGCAACAGCAGGACTCCCAACGCCCAAGGGCAGCCACAGGGATCTCACACAGGGAAGGCCGTGGCGAACTCCCGCAGACACACAGCAGAGGAGCCTGCCCCGCTGCATTCTGAGGGGCCAACGCGACGCTGACCTCATGGACGCAGGCGGTCCCTACAGGGGTACAAACTGTAAGTCCATCACTCACGGGCCCCAAGCCTCTCTTTAAGGGAGCTCTCGTTTCAGAAACATCACAGTGGGGGAACCATTCGCAACATTAGAAACTAACAAATGTTTATGTAATAACACGGACAAAGAGAAATAGCATGTCATATATACTTCGTTGGTGGCTGTTTCTTAGAGATCGCAAAGCTACAGACTCTCAGAAGTAAGGAAGGTCCTCAGAGACCTCGTCCAACTACTCATCCACCCAATGGAACAAAGGACAACGGGATAGGTTTCCACTGAGTATCCTTTGATGCAGCGTGAGCAAGGGCGCACCCGGGGGCAGAGGTTGAGCCCGTGAGCTAGCTACATAGGCCAGGGCCATTCCCCCAGCTCCCGGGTCTCAGTTTCTCCACGTGTGACCAACTCGATCTCTGAAGTTATACGCGTGCAGCTCACCCTACACTACGTTCGCAATGAAGCAAAGACAACAAGCCTCTTTAGAAGTGCCGGCCCCCTCAGCAGGCTTCCTGTGGGAGCCCAACATCTGACTGACCCACCTGACTCCCAGGAAATGCCTCAGGTTCAGGAGAAAGAAAACCACGGCATGGTATTCAGGAAACCACATAGCTCCGGAGATAAACATCAAGACACTTAGAAAGTCTTGATGGAGAATATGCATGTGACTGGTGTCTTCACGTGAGCACCTCGCCTGCTGACAGCGGCTGCAGGAAGGATGGAGGCCTGACAGAGTGCTCAGGGGACCAGTCATCACGGTCTCCATCCAGCGGCAAGACAGAGGAGACCCGCACCGTGGAGACTCACGTTCTGCACGGCCAGTGACCCTACTGTCTTTCACGTGGAAATCGGGACCTAAGTAAAGGCCCCTTTTCGGCGGATGCATCTCTCAGAGGAGAGCTTTAGGCGTTTCTCCAAAGGTCCAGCAGAAAGAAGCATTTCACTCTCCCCAGCGTCCCCCTGGGAGAAACAGCCCTTCTCAGGGATACTCTGGGGATGACACATCCTGGCTGCACAGTCTATCCTTTCAGCCGAACCTTGTGAGACAACGTGGCTGCACAGTCTTCGTCGTTCAGCATATTCTGCTCCTGAGTCCCCACTTATTTGCAGCTACTGTGACTGTCTGCGGAAACTACGGGCGGGCTCACACAGCTCCTTGTTCTTTGCTGGTCTCCCGAACGAACAGTGCTGTGACCCTTTTGCTTGACACAAGCAAAAGAGATGTTTCCAGTTATGGCTGAGTAAAGGGCGAACTTTTTACCATGACATAGTGCATTAGAGCAGGGAGTCGGTGCTTAATGCATGGGTTACAGCTCTCTTTGGAGAAGGGAGCAGGATTCTGATTCCTGAATGAGGAACCAGAGGTTGAACCTTGTGAATCATTTCACTAAGTCACAATCTGATTCTATTGACTGCATCCGTGCTCAGCAGGCTTAATTTAAACACCTTTCTGCTTTTTAAAGCTCTCCCTCCATGTCTTCCCTACTGAGAAGGTGAGATCCAAATCTTTAAAGCTTTCCCTCGCAGAGCCCGTGCACAACGGAACAAAGGAAAATCAAGGACGCATTCAATAACTGGGCGCATCGGCAAGCTTCCTAGGGTCCAGCAGTGTGGCAACAAAGTCTAATTTATTGGGGTTTTATTCCTCCTGCTTCACAGGATTGTGAGAACATAATGATGAGTGCATTTTTGTTAAAATGGCATAGCTATCCTTTAATCATTTTTTAAAAATCCTAACTTGGTTAAAAGACTTAAGAACAAGCTCAAAAACACAGCGGAACGTGAAGTGTGTTTCTCAGTCTGGCTTTGTGTACACAATCGTCTGGTAATCAAATACTTTATTAAAAAAAACGCAGTGGGTGGCTTTAGATTATGTTTGTGGCTTATATAACACATTCTATTTCCAAAGTATAAATACACCAGTGATCTTCATTCCTGACTTACATTTCCTTCAAGAGTTAAGTTTCTCACAATACATATGAACATAACGTGGCAAGATCTTACAATTTTCTAAATGACTAGGAATCCTTTGCATTCAAATGCTGGTCTTAGCTTGCAGATTAACCCATAAAAAACTAAAAAACAAAAAACAAAAATAAAACCAACACACAATAGCAGTGTCAAGATTTACAACAAATACACTGGAAGTGTTTTAAAAATTAATATTAAGCTGCGATGCTTGGCTTAATTAGCTTTCTTCTTCATTTGCAAAGCATATATCTGTCTGGTTTTATGAGCTTGGTCTCCAGTCCCCTCTCCTACAAACCTATTTAATTAAAGTTCAACAGCTGTGTACACTTTAGAAACACCAGCATGACTTTCCTTCCTTGAAATACGTAATCCTTTCTTAGAATCTGATCCTAATGAATATATATGTAAAAGGCGATGGATGAGAAGTAATCTACCAGCAGAGGAACACTGACAGCCCAGGGCATCCGCAGCTCGTGTCCCGTGGGCAGACAAGAAAGCCATTCCCAAGCCGGGAGCCTAAGACCCGCACCGGGCTCGGGCACATTTCTTTTCTCTGAGAATAAAATGACAGCCACATGGAAGAACAAACAGGAAAGAGAAAATCAGATCAATAGGCGGGAGGCTAGAAAGCACGATAGAAGCACAGGACTGAGCGGGTTCTGTACTTCTGGGTGCTATTGCACACACCCAGCTCCCAAGGGGTGGAGTGATCAGGGACACCAGCTATTTTGTTCAGTGCTCCCACTTCATCATCACCCATGGAAATAGCTACTCATTAGATAATTGCACATCTATATATATAAAAGCCTAAGGGACCGTTAGGACCGAACAACTGGAATGACTGGAATGACCAGTCAACCAGTCACTATGACACGCACTGATCACTAGGAGGCAGAAGCTCAACGCAGGAGCTGCCCCCTGGTGGTCAGCGTGCTCCCACAGCCAACCGCCCGCCCACCGCAGTTGTGGCGCAACAGTGAGGGAAAGAGTGAGGGAAGGGGGATGGGGGGGGGGGGCGGAGAACTACATAGTAGCAGGATGCGGGCATCAGCATCTGTTCCTTTGATACCTCACCCAGTGACCGTCGCCTCCTCTCCCTACCCTGCCGGGGCCTTCGGGCCCTGGGCTGGGATGGGGAACTGGGGTGGGTGGCAGCAGACACGGCCCCTTTCCCAAGGGGGCCGAGGGCTGGCTCCCTCCTCAGGGATGGCAGCCAATCTCCGGCACCCCATCCCTCTCTCCCAGCCAACAGGCCCCGATTGGCCTGCGGTCCCTCTCCCATCCCTCCCCACAGCGGACAGGCCCTGATCGGCTTGGCCCTGATTGCTGGCCAGGCCTACAGACCACACCCGTGCTCAAATTTGTGCACCAGGCCTCTATTTTGTACATAAGTTAGATAGAGCGATAGATACCATAAATATCTGAAATGACAAGAACTAAAGGGCAAACAGATGTAATGAATCCTCCCATAGTACACTTTTACATGTAAGATTTTTAAAATAATAATACAAAATCCATTCAGGCGTCAGCTAATGCAGTTAATTTTGTGCTATCCCGACTCCACGGCTCTCTCCCCAGCAAGCAGGCCTGCCCACTGTGCAGGGACGTATCCTGTGTATTTTCAGGCCTTTCCAATAGTCAACCCCTGGAAAGAGAGTCACTAAGTTAGCCCCTCTCCCCACCGTTCTGCTGTTTGTGTGCTGAATATGCACATCGGTGCAAGAGCCAAAACCAACTCATTTTCACCAGAAGTGCACTAGGAGAGACTGTGCTAAAGTGTATTTTTGTAGAAAATATGTGCTTCCTATCCCCGAGGGAGGGTTGCACATGCCCATTGCTGTCGGTCTTGCCATCTGCCTTGTCTTGGCCAACGCCAGGTGAGGGGAAATTATATGCGCTCCTTCCAAATCAAAGCTGTAAGACCCACCCGTGGCCCCACCAGGCGTGCTCTCCTGCTCCCTGTGGCTATTACTCCCCCGCCAGCCTGAGGCCCGAGGGGGAAGTGATGGAGTGGAGGCTCCTGTACCCCATCCGCACCCATGGCAGAGTAGGGGGCACGCTCCATGGGGTGTGGGGGCAGCTGGTTATCAGAGGAGTCAGCCTGGCTGACTGAGGCAGGGCCCTTGCGAACTGTTCTGCAATCGACAGGCTGTTCTCATCCCGCTGCTGCGCAGGGACAGCCCGGCAGCATTTTTCTGCCGAGAGAGCAAAGGAACCAGAGGGCTGAGGCTGGTGTTCCTCACCCCGGGCTTTCCTGAACCTTCAGCGACGGGAGACACTGCCGCTCAGCCCACTGGAGAGCGTGTGCTTTGCAAGATACGAAGTCGGGGTTGACACAGCTGGTCTGCGTTGAACTATTTCCAGAACAAACAGAATCATCTCCCAGAGTGGTGTTCGGAACAAAGTTTTATACATATGCACGGAGCTCTCTGCAGTCATCACCGTGGACAGATCCACGCTGAGCAATGCTCTAGGTCCCATGAGGGGCTGCGCTAGAGCAGGGGTGGGCAACCTTTCTGACTCGAGGGCCACAATGGGTTCTTAAACTGGACCGGAGGCCGGAACAAAAGCATGGATGGAGTGTTTGTGTGAACTAATATAAATTCAAAGTAAACATCATCACATAAAAGGGTACGGTCTTTTTTTTTTTTAGTTTTATTCATTTCAAACGGGCCGGATACGGCCCGCGGGCCGTAGTTTGCCCACGGCTGCGCTAGAGGCTGGGCTCCAGAAAGGAGAGCTGCCCTTGAGCCCAGGGACCTCAGAGAGGCCTGCACCAGGGGCTCCGGCACAGCTGGACTCCTGGGGGGTCACGAAAGCACTGGTGATACCGAGGAGACGCCCCGACTGATCCCTCCAGGGGAAGGACACAGCGGTGCTGAATGGGTGGGGGTGAAGAAGCCCTGCCACGCTCAGGATGACACGGAGCCGATATAGGAAAACATGGAGGAGTCTGAAAATCTGGAACCGTGTGTCTCTAGCCCACAGTGAGTGCTGTGCGTGTGGATGGGTGTAGCCGGGGGAGGGGGGGGCAGGGGAAGAAAGTGAACATGAAAAGCTGCCCCCCCCACCCCGCCCCACCCCTCGGGAGAGGTAACTACTAGGAGAGAGTGAGCACAGGACAGCAGGAGCCCAAAGGGGCTAATCCCAGCCACAGGAGGTTTGAATCTTTGGTTTACACACACACACATTTGTGTGCATGTGTATGTATATCTCTACATATAATACACGTCTGTGTATATTGTGTGTGTGAGAGAGAGAGGAAGGAAGAGGAGGAGGAGAAGGGGGAGGAGGAGGGGAAAGAGGAGGAGGAAGAGGAGAAGGAGGAAGGGAGGGAGGGAGGGAGGGTGGAGGAGGAGGAAGAGGGGGAGGGGAGGAGGAGGAGGGGGCATAACGGGAATGATGGGGAGGCGAGATATTCTTTCCTGAGGGTAAAACCCTACAATATTAAAGGGAAGATAGTGGGGAATCTCCCTCACACCCTGACCCTCCAGCCTGCTCATTCCCTCTCTAAGGGCACAGGTCACCCCATTACTCCTTACTCAGCACTTCCACCAGCTCAGGGGACAGAGTGTGGGAGAGAAGTCCCGGAAATGACGGGTGGGACAGTGGTGGGTGGCCAGGATCTGATAGCATGCACGCTCCTATACAAGAGTGAGTGTGTGTGTATGAGTGTGTATGTGTGTGTGTGTGTGTGTGTGTGTGTGATCTGAGAGCACGCACGCTCCTATACAAGAGTGTGTGTGTGGGTGTGTGTGTGTGTGTGAGATCTGAGAGCACGCACGCTTCTATACAAGAGTGTGTGTGTGTGATCTGATAGCACACATACTCCTCTACAAGAGTGTGAGTGTGTGTGTGATCTGATAGCACACATACTCCTATACAAGAGTGTGAGTGTGCGTGTGATCTGATAGCACACATACTCCTATACAAGAGTGTGTGTGTGTGTGTGTGAGATCTGAGAGCACGCACGCTTCTATACAAGAGTGTGTGTGTGTGATCTGATAGCACACATACTCCTCTACAAGAGTGTGAGTGTGTGTGTGTGATCTGATAGCACACATACTCCTATACAAGAGTGTGTGTGTGTGTGTGTGCATGTGATCTGAGAGCACACATACTCCTATACAAGAGTGTGAGTGTGTGTGTGTGTGATCTGATAGCACACATACTCCTATACAAGAGTGTGTGTGAGTGTGTGTGTGTGTGTGATCTGAGAGCACACATACTACTATACAAGAGTGTGAGTGTGTGTGTGTGTGATCTGAGAGCACACACACTCCTATATGAGTGTGAGTGTGTGTGTGATCTGAGAGCACACATACTCCTATACAAGGGTGTGAGTGTGTGTGTGTGTGTGTGAGTGTGTGTGTGAGTGTGTGTGTGCGTGCACACGTGTGTGTGCACACACATCTCCCCCTTTCCTCTGCGTTGCCCCCGAGTGTTTGAGTCTATGGATGCACCACGTGTCCTCAGCTACACTGAGGCACCGTTAGAGGGCTCTGGTCTTTGGCTGCTGCACACAGTGCTCCAGGGAGCCCCGGTATTCCTCCCCCCAGGACATTCCTAGAGATGGAAGCGCTGAGTAGGAGTTGGCCAAGCACAGGCACAGGGAACAGGGCTAAAGGAAGGTGCTCCCTGTGGCGGCAGCAGGAGGTGAGCAGGTGCCCAGCAGCCAGGACCTGGCAGCTCAGTGTGGCTGAGACCCGGTGCTCCTGCGGGCGAGGCGCCATCAGAGTAACGCTGTGTACAAGTTCCTCCTGGCTCCACGCAGTGGCCTGTTCATACAGCAGCTGGAAACTTTCCTATAAGTTTTATTATCACATTTTCCTTGACTTCCTCCACTTTATTGCTAAGGATGTTGCAAGTTTTAATTTTGAAAGAAAGCATTGGTTTTGGAAACTCCTGTGTGATGATCAGAGCTCAGAAACATGATAAAGTCAGGAGTCATTTCAATTTCCACCTGCAGAAAGCATTTTCCTGATTTCAGTGATAGTTGGGTTAGATTTACAATCAGGTTTGATTTACATAATCCCCCAAAGACAGCCTCAGAAATCCATTAACGGTCACCTTACTTTCCCATACAGATGCTAAATCCGAATCCATTCATTCATTTCCTCTTCCATTATCCAATTCCAGGCTTTTGTAAAATGTACTGCTTATGACACTTTCATCTCAAATAGAAAATCTTTCAGCTTGGCTTTCTCTCCTACGAAACTCCATCCCACGATGTATCACTTGCTCCTCTTCATGTTACAGTGAAAGATTAAATGGGCATTTCCTTTCTGATGTTTGTAAAATTGAAATCCAGACTCCAGAAATGTTCCCAGGAAATATCCACACACCCAGAGGGGCAGCGGTGAGAGCCTGCGTTTACCTCCGCTGCTCCTGCTCGGGCTGCACAGCGCAGTCCACTCTCACAGCTCAGGGAGCAGAATTTATTTGTGTAATAAGCAGAGACATCTCCTTGGTTCCCAGGTGTCCAGTTGCAGAAACCTGAAGCTAATGACCTGCTCCTACTCATCACACCCCAAGTACACAACTTCCATCACACAAAACACAACCCAAACACACAACTTCCATCACACAGAACACAACCTCCACACCCCAAGTACACAACTTCCATCACACAGAACACAACCTCCACGCCCCAAGTACACAACTTCCATCACACAGAACACAACCTCCACACCCCAAGTACACAACTTCCATCACACAGAACACAACCTCCACACCCCAAATACACGGCCTCCATCACACAGAACACAACCTCCACACCCCAAATACACGGCCTCCATCACACAGAACACAACCTCCACACCCCAAATACACGGCCTCCATCACACAGAACACAACCTCCACACCCCAAATACACGACTTCTATCAGTTTCCTCTTTTGAAAGAAAATAACTGTCAGCCCTTACTAATGAAAAATATTATTTTCATTCAAATTCTCATTTGAATCACAACTACAAGGATGATCAATCTCAAAATCTTATTAGTTCTGCTAGCATACACCATTGAGAAGCTCATGCAGGTTCATTGTGCAGGGAGAAAAAACTAGGATGACAGGTTTTTTTAATGAACAATTTATAATGAATACTGTTGTCAACAAACATTTTCCAATGTTGCAAAACTGCAAACACAGACTTTAGTGTCAAAACCAACATTTTAAATATGGGAATAATTGCTGCAGGAGCCTAAGATACTAATATGTACACAGGTATCTGTCAGAAATGGTTAGATTACATTTGAATACTTTCCATAACAAAATGAAGTGAGCAACTAGATTACTTTAGAAAAACATATATCCGCTATAGGATATTAGCTCCTTCTTCTCTGTACTACTGGTTTGTGAGAGACCCGTTGGGAGCGGAAAACCAGGTCTACAGGCTTTATTAGGAGAAAGACCTGCCGGGCTGTCTCGCAAGAGAACAGCAACCCGTGCAGCGGTGAGCACGTCATTTGAGGGGAGGGATGGGGAGGAATGGGGGCTTAGTGTACTCGGTGCGCCCTGATTGGTGGCTTAATGTATGGTCCATATAGGAACAAGGGCTCAGGGCCGTGGTTGACAAACCGCGGCTCGCAAGCCGCACGTGGCTCTTTGGCCCCTTGAGTGTGGCTCTTCCACAAAATACCACGTGTGGGCGTGCACCTACAGTGCGATCGAAACTTCGTGGCCCATGCACAGAAGTCGGTATTTTGTGGAAGAGCCACACTCAAGGTGCCAAAGAGCCTCATGCGGCTCGCGAGCCATGGTTTGCCGAGCTGCAGTTTGCCAACCACTAGATTTGGCAGGTGTTGATTGGTGGTTCATTGTATAGTCCATAGAAGGTACATGGTTAGTCACTCAGGTATTTCTGGGCTGCAGGTTACATTATACTCCGCCCACCAGCTGGGGGAAGGGAGGATCTCTCAGTTTGGTCCAACACAAGCAGGCGGAGCTAAAAAATTCAGCCACAAGGTAACTGGAGGTCTGAGGCCTGGGTGATGCGCGGAGCTCAAGGAGCGTGGGGTGGTGGTGTTCCGAGTTTCCCCAAGTGCAGGGCTGTTCCTTTTGTATTAAGAGAAACCACCGGGCAATGAAAGTCCTTTCTCCCCTATAAACTACTGGCCAGGACGAGAAGGGAGTTTGGTAGTCCCAACTGACTCCAGGGGAATAAGGGAATAAGGGTAGATAATATAGGCCAAGGATTGGCAAACCACGAGCCGTGAGCAAAATCTAGTACGAACGCTGACCTGTGGTTTTTAAATAAAGTTTGATGGGAGAATGCATTTACCAGTCGCTTTCATCTGACCTGAGTACTTGTGACAGACAGGGCGGCCTGCACAGCCACGCTGTGTGTCCTCAGCTGCCGCAGCCCACAGGAGGGACCAACATCAGAAAGAACCACTCCACTTGGGGTGACTGTGCAGGAGGAAGCAGGCAGGGCCCCAAAGACACGGGAGCCTGCGTGGGAGCACGTGCACGGCAGGTTTTAAGAGAGAATAACCTAGAGCTTCCCGCACATATGCATAACCCACGGACACAGGCGACAGCGTGGTGAAGGCCGGGGGGAGGGGTGGGGACTGGGCAGAGGGGGCCAATGGGGGGAAATGGGAGACATCTGTAATGCTCTCAATGATAAAGATTAAACATGTTTTTAAATAAAAAGTGTTTTCCTTCCAACTTTAGGGTTCATAAAATACGACCTATGTCTTAACTGAGCAGTACAGTGGGGCCTTGACTTACGAGTGTCCCGACTAACGAGTTTTTTGAGATACCAGCTGTCTCTCCGCAGATTTTTTGCATTGAGTTGACAGAGTAATTTGAGTTAACGAGCTCCTTAATGAGCTCCTTAACGAGCTCGGTCTCAGAACGAATTAAACTCGTAAGTGAAGGCCCCACTGTATAACCAAATCGTTTCAACGAGAACCAAAGCAATCGGTGCTCTAAGTGGGCCGGGCAGTCTGCTAAGCGCTGGGCTGGCCCTGTGCTCACCAAGGCATGTCCATGACTTCACACAGGAAATCAGTTAGCGCTGCACTAAACGCTGATGGTGTGCTAAAGTTTACAAAGGGCTGGTACATATATTATTTTTCCTAATTTTGTCTTTAAAAGAACCCTGCAAATAGAGAAATTGGAAAAGAAAAAAAACTCAGAGTGCTCAAGATCAGAGCGTATAAAGACCAGAGCACAGACTAAGCCTCTTCTCATCTTGCTCCAAGGGGAACACTCTATCATGCCATGTTCCTTAACCATCTAAAAAAAGCCATACAAAAAATATTATAAAACTCTAAAAGCATCCACAGCTAATTAAATCAATGCTTTAAACACACCTGCTCCCTGCAAGAAATTCTCACTCCAAACATTTTAAAAGAGAAACTATGGTCAATTTTAAGTTTAAACAAGGTCAACTAAAATCACACAGAAATAGAAGCGCTATCTGCTCCTTAATTATTTAGTAATTACTCAGGTTAGAAAGACTCTTGAATCTTCCTAACATGTTTTTTGAGTTTAGTTAAAACGGTATTTTAAGACAACCTTTTCAGCTTCCTACCGCGATAATTATACTTATGTCTTTTCAAAATATTTGACAGATGTGCATGACTGTGAGCGGAGAAAAAAATAAATATTTAGTTCAAAGGAACACCGAAAGTTAGCATTTCTCATACTTTTACTTGGAGTTCACAACTTCAGAAAGTTATGCAACTCAGACATGTGATTAAGGCAGCAGCCAAAAATACCACTACAGTAGCCTGCCCCACGCGTGACGCTCCCGCTGGGAATGGACCCCAAGGAGCTCCGCACGTGGTCTGCCAGGGCTGCGGCTCATGCAGAACTGAAGAGTTTAGCCCCAAAGCCAGCCAAGAAGACAGAAAAGGAGCTTAGCCAAAGGCATCACAGTTACAAACAATACTGCCTTTCATTTAATTATTTTTTTAAATGTTTTTATTGATTTCAAAGAGAGGAAGGCAGAGGGAGAGGGAGAGAGAGAGAGAAACAACAATGATGAGAGAGGATCATCGATCTGCTGCCTCCTACTGGGGATCGAACCTGCAACCCATGCATGTGCCCTGACCAGGAATCAAAGCGTAACCTCCTGGTTCATGGTTCATGGTTCATGGGTCAAGGCTCAACCATTGAGCCACACCGGTGGGGCAGAATGACCCCTTTAGAGAGAAGCGAGGAGGCGTGGACCAGAGAGCCCTGCTGGGGCCCCCCTAAGAGTTCTTTTCCTAATGAAGCTAAGCCAATGGGTTTCCTGCCTGAACCGCCCCAGTTGGGCATGACGGTTCTAACACTTCCTCGCAGATATAGTGAGCTTAAACGAGAATATTACATAATGAGACATTGTGTTAATATTCATTCTCACGCTCTTGCTTTCCGTTTCCTATAGATGGTTTTGTCTCGGTATCATCGCCACCCGACAGCACCTCCATGGGACGTCACTTATTATTTCGGCACTAAATAAGCAATTCTGGACTTGCCATATTTTCAAACACCTGCCTAGTGGACCAGTTAGCAATACCTGCATAACTTACACATTGGGAAACATAAATCCTTACAGATATAGCTCAAGTATGTGTTAGTTTTTTTCTTTGTGGAATATTCAAAGAAAAAACTGCCATTCGGTAAATATGTTTCAATCCTCTTGGTCTCCTACTCTGGCACATCCATTAGAAGTCCCCCCCCCCCCGACCCTGGCACCCTGGGGCCCGCTCCTTTTCACGTCAGGTGCTCCGGGACTGTGTGATTGTCCACACTGAGCCACGCTGTCCTGGTTAAGGGGAGGCTGTAGATTTTCTTCTCATCTCAAATGTCAACCCGGAAGTTCTCTCCGCCCCAGCCCCGCCCCCTCAGGTGGACCGAAGCTCCCCTACCTGAGCCCCAGGGGCTGAGGGCACACCCACCGTGGCTGGGCTTCGGTGCTGCTCCATTTCTTGGTCACCTGTCCTGTTTCTCCACCCGACTGTAAGCGCCAAAGACAAGAACTATCTGCAGCTTGTCATGCTTACAATCCCGGGCCCAGCACAGTGGTCTGGTACATAGTAAACACTCGATGTATACTGATTAAGTCACGGTAATGGCGAACAACGAAATCTGATATTTACTGGAAACATACTTATAGGCTAGGCTCCATGCTAACCAAATTATACCCATTACTTCATGGAACTCTCAAGAAAACTCTGTGGAGAATGTGCCATGATAATTTGCATTTTCCAAGTGAGGATAACTAGGTTGAGAGGGTGAAGTAATTTGGTAAAGTAACATTCCACGTGGCAAAGCTGGGATCCGCCTCAGGGTCTGGATTCATAGTCGGTGCTCATGACCTCGACGACCACACCGACGAGTAAGTGAATGATGTGCATGAATGAATGAATGAATGAATGAATGAATATGGAAGATTCATGTATCTAAAGAGGAATCCCATTCATTAGACAGGTAGGCTAAGGTAGAAAGTGAAACAAAAGAAGCCGCTGGGGGGGGGGGGGGGGGACACACGCACAGTCACAGGCGTCACCATTATTGGAAAGAGCAGCTCCATCTCAACGGCCCGGGGATCCCAGCACCGGCTGCATCTCCTGAGACAGTGTACGCACTGCATCGCGGGCAGTGCCTCTGCAAACCTCCCGCGTCACTCCGTTTATGACAGGAATAATTTGGACTTTAAAAAAATTGAGATTAACATTTATTTCTGCATATAAATTCAGGGTGACTATCTCTCTGATGTTTAGTAAGAAATACCTACTGCTAAGAATGGACAGTTTTATTAGCAATTCCATTTTTATTCACTGCTATAACAGTAGAGTGATAAGTAATCACCTATGACTACATAAAAGGAATATTTGCAAAAATGCATGGGTTCCCTACCCATCTGTAATTATTTAGTAAAAAATAATTATCATTCTTTAGCAAGAACAGCTAAGGATGCCCAGACAATATTAATGATTTCTCTGATTGACAGCACAGGGAAATGGATGCTTTTTCACCAAAGCCTCTTAGTTGGTGTACCTACACTGTGGGACAGTGTAGAGGGCCGCCTGGGAGGCACCTAGGCATTTCCTTATAATTATTGTCAGCTGAACTCAGAGTATAGGCAGAGCCACGCCCTGGGAACATGCTTCCCCAATAAGGCTGGACATGCTAATCAGGCAGGGGTAGAACTAGATATGTAAATCTAGGCCTTTAAAATAAACTTGCTGT
Source organism: Myotis nattereri (assembly GCF_964212035.1). NCBI lineage: Eukaryota > Metazoa > Chordata > Mammalia > Chiroptera > Vespertilionidae > Myotis > Myotis nattereri. Next base: position 79,835,645 of record NC_138086.1, read on the forward strand.
GTGGCTCAGCCCGATTTTTGCCGCCTCTCCATCAGAGAGGATGGCGCCCACCTGGCCCCAGCTTAAAATCTATTTCTGCGTCTTGGTCTTTCTTTAATTTCTTAATCCCCAGCTCCTCCACTCAGCAAATGGACTGTTTCCTTTTCCATGCGGGACATGGAAAAGAGAGAAACAGCCCCCCACAGGACAGATCCTGGGCGCTTACGTCACCACTCCGGCCCTTCCTCAGTGACAGCCCTGGCCAGGCCTTAAACACTCCACAGGGAGCGCATGCCACGTGCTGCGGAAAAACACAGGGTTCACATGAAACCAGGCTGAAGGGCCTCGGAGACTCCTGCCAACCTCCGCCCAGTCCCCGCCAGCCAAGGCCGGCGCACAAACAGCCACAGGTCCTCCGAGCCATCACTGTCCGCTCCCATCGGCATCCGTGGTCTAGAACGTTCTCTGCACCCATCTTTTTCAAGGCCCGGGACACATATTTGCATGCTATCCTTCCCTCTAGGACAGCACACACTCCTAGACCCTGCCCTGCCCGATGCCCTACGTCAGTCACGGCCTCCACTCAGCCCCACAGACACCAGGCTTCCGGCCTCACAGCCCCCCAGCGACCGTGACAGGGAGGCTCCTCAATAAGCATCGTTCCCGTCACTTTGGGAAAAGCTCAGTCTGGTTCTGTTTTTCTTCACGGAAAGCTTCATCTGCCAGAACATAATGTGACCAAGTATCTGTGATTGGCTAATACTGATTTCCGTATCTTCAATAGCACATTTAAAACCAACAGCTTTAAAAGGTTTAATTTCTAGTGATTCGATGGATTGTTTTTTGCTAATACAAGGGAGTGATTTTCAATAAATTAGGGTGTTTGGCATTTTACAAGATAGCCGCTGGACTTGAAGGACCCTCACTTGACCAGTCCCCGAGGAGAGGAGTGCCTGAGGCTCTGCCTGCGCCCCGGCCACGTCCACGCCTGTGAGGGGGGTCCTCCCCGTGCTCCGGCCATGTCCACGCCTGTGAGGGGGGTGCTCCCCGCGCCCCTGGCCATGTCCACGCCTATGAGGGGAGTACTCCCCGCGCTCCGGCCATGTCCACACCTATGAGGGGAGTCCTCCCTGCGCCCCCGGCCACGTCCATACCTGTGAGGGGATTCCTCCCCGTGCCCCCGGCCACGTCCATGCCTGTGAGGGGAGTCCTCCCCGTGCCCCAGCCATGTCCACGTCTGTGAGGGGAGTCCTCCCCGCGCCCCGGCCATGTCCACGCCTGTGAGGGGAGTCCTCCCCGCGCCCCCGGCCATGTGCACGCCTGTGAGGGGAGTCCTCCCCACACCCCGGCCATGTCCACGCCTGTGAGGGGAGTCCTCCCCACACCCCGGCCATGTCCACGCCTGTGAGGGGAGTCCTCCCCGCACCTCGGCCATGTCCACGCCTGTGAGGGGAGTCCTCCCCACGCCCCGGCCATGTCCATGCCTGTGAGGGGAGTCCTGCCCACAAGGCGATGCCTGTGCTGTGAGCAGGGTGCGCTTCTCTGAAATGCTGGTGCTCCTCCACCTACTCCCCCGCCCAGTGGGGCCAGCAGGCGGTTCTGGTTTCCAGGACCCCTTCTCGGAGCTCTCCTGAGCCAGGAGGGCCACGGGAAGTGATTTATAAAGTGGGTCACGTCTCCCTGATGGGTGACCCTTTGCAGCAGGCTGACCTGGCCGCCCCAAGTCTGTAGACTATTCAGATCAACACTCTCCACTCTCAAACGTGTCCTCTCTTCGGCGATATATTACGGGGTTCCCCTGCAAAGGCGATCCGCTGTCTTCACTAAGGTCGCCGAGGACACGGGAGCCCTCTAGGTCGCCAGGTCCACAGAGTGGGTTTCTCCAGGTGAGAGGGGACAGGCCTGGCTTCATGTCTGAGCGGCTGGCAAGCCCGTGAGGCAGAAATACAGGCGTCTCAGAGACAAGTACCAATGCGTCACTCACATTGAGGGGTGCACTTTGGGACTTTGTCTGCTTTCCTAAAAACAGTGCTTCTCTACATATGAGTCATAGCAGATTTATAATAAAAAAGCAAATAACTATGAAAAATATTTTGGTGGAACTAATGGGTCCGTGTAAATATCTCTTTCATTGGCTTTTTTTTTTTTTTTTTTTTTGGCTTTCCCTAATTTTTATTCTGGCTAATGTGGTTTTTTTTAAATTGAATGTATTTGGATGCATTGATTATTGCTGTTCGTGCTATAGATAAGCACATACATTGGGGCTCTGCTCCCAAACCCACCAACGTTCATTTTACTGAGGCTCCTTAATTTGTACGGTCACCAACACGGATGCTTTAGGACCCGGCTTTTCTAAAAGACAGGATTGGAATGCTTTCTGAATATAGTTTCCTGAGCGTTTGGACGCCCACACTGTGACATTGTGCACACCTGGCTACACTTATTTAAAGTAAGAACCAAATGCGATGTGTCACACCACATCAACTTACTTGTTGACTCTCAAACGTTGTTCTGCATTTAGCAGCATGTAGCATAAATAAGACATTACTACACGCTGTTACCACACCTGATGGCGAGCTGTTTTCTAAAGCTACTATTTTGTGAGTGATTCAGAACTTGTTTCATATCTTCCCCCATGTCCTCCCGATCTCCATTATAACAAAAGCTCCCCCTTAGTCACTGTATTCGCTTCTAAAATAATAAAATGTTCTTAAATGTTTCTAAAATGAACCTTGACATCATCATCTAAAACAATCATGATAATTCTAATATCTGAAGACAATGATCTCATGATCATTTTAGAAAACATGGTTAATGTGAGTTTCATGGCTGTGTATTTCTCCCATGCCTCCCAGGTAAAGGACAGTAATATGACCAGTACGTCATATTACATCCCGAAATGGTTGAATGGGCCACCTCATCTGGAATGTCTCCAAAGCTTCGGTCCTCTTTGGCATGTACTTCCCATGTAATGTGGTTTCACACTCAACAAAAATGTAGCTATTTATAACTTTCACTCATACCAATAGTTTTCAGTACTTACTTTATAATATCTCCTTCAAGGGCAATCACTCTCTTGATGATCTTCTGTCCTGGGTTTTTAGGGGACCTGGAATAAGACAAGGTTATATGGTCAGTTATGGCTCTGTTGCTTTAAGAACACAAAAAGAAATTCGACCACAACATAGGCCACATTGAAGGCATTACAGAATCCTGAATCCTGAATCCATGCCCTCGATACTACCTCGGTCCCAAGTGAGACGGGGTGACTATCTAAGTGATTCTCTGGAGGGGAAGTCATGCTGAAATTTCACCAAAATTAAAGAAAAGAGGGATAAAGAATTTCATTACGAAAGCTAAGTTCCTGAAGGAAAGGGGACTCATGCATAAAAAAAAATATGATCAGACATTTCTGTATTTCAATTTCTTCATTCCGTTTAAAATTAACAGAGGATTCTGATTTAAATCCTCAAGAAAACATGGAGGATGGGAGGTATTTTTTGAGAAAAATAAGGAATTAGGAAATTCTCTTAAACTATATTTAGGTTTAGGCACTTAAAGATTATGTCATTCAGAGTGCTAAAACAAGGCTACTGACAGCTCAAAGAAATGGCTAGGATCTGATATGCTTAACACAGACATCATTTATTTAAGCTGTGACCAATAGCTTATGGTAAATAATTACTTGAAGTAACAGCCTTTATCGAAATGAATACCCCTCCCTCTCTTCCTGCCTCCTTCCCTCTCTCCCATCCCCTTCACTCTATCTGTGGTCTCTCTCATTCTGGGGGAAGCTGTGCCCAGCAGCCCTTCCCAAGGGCATAAGTGAGGTCTGCCAACCATCATGTGAAGGGACTTGGAGGTACATCCCTCAGCCCCAGTCAAGTCTTCAGGGTGCAGCTTGGCTATAGCTTCACTGCCACCCGATGAGAGACCTGAGCCAGGCACCCCACCTGCTCAGCTGGCTCTGGCTTCCTGATCCTGAGAAAATGTGTGAGCCCCACCGGCGTGGCTCAGTGGTTGAGTGTCGCCCTATGAACCAGGAGGTCAGGGTTCGGTTCCCATTCCGGGTACATGCCCGGGTTGCAGGCTTGATCCCTAGTAGAGGGCATACAGGGAGGCAGCCAGTCAATGATTCTCTCTCATCATTGATGTTTCTCTCTCTCTCTCGCTCCCCCTCTCCCTTCCTCTCTGAAATCAATAAAAATCTATTTAAAATAGATATGATATGTGAGATAAGGTTTGTTTTAAGCTGCTAAGATTGGTGGGATCATCTGTTACATGACAATGGGTAACTCAATCTTAATACATCCCATTTCCTACCAATAAGACTTAAAACCTCTTGACTGAATGGGCCTGTTTCATGTAAGTGATCACTGAATATGTATTTGAAAATCAGGGATAAAAATATTTCCAGCCCAGCCAGTGTTGCTCAGTGGTTGAGCATCTACCCATGAACCAAGAGGTCGCCAGTGGTTCGATTCCTAGTCAGGGCACATGCCTGGGTTTCAGGCTTGATCCCCAGAGTGAGGCATGGAGGAGGCAGCTCATCAATGTTTCTATCTCTCTGCCCCTCTCCCTTCCTGTCTCTAAAAAAAAAAAAATCATGGAGGGCAGCTCATCAATGTTTCTATCTCTCTGCCCCTCTCCCTTCCTGTCTCTAAAAAAAAAAAAAAAATCAATAAAAAAATATTTTTAAAAATATTTTCAGTCCAAGTGTCATTTGAATTGAATTGAATATTTTTTGAAAAAAAAGTAAATGCACTATAACTAAAAAGGTTAAATATATACAAATTGTAATACTTCATCAAAGGAAACAAAAAGTGTCAATAAGAGTAGTGATTTACGTTACATCTTGCAGAGAAAATGAAGTCGCCTCAACCATTTGCATTGACTTGTGACAATTCGTCTCACAATTTTTCACTACATTTATTTTTTATTTTAAAAGCAAATTTGATCAGAGTGTTTGACTGAACTCTCCTCTTCACTGAATTGACTACACATTCTATTCCTCTACATGTAATGTCACTCATGTGCAGTTAGAGTGAGGGCGCTCCCCGGATGAGAGAAAACATGTCCTCTGAACTGGGCTGTTTTTAGAAAGTTCCCTCCCATGTGTCTCCATAGACAACCAGAAACCTATGATATTCAACCTCAGTGATCACCAAAGAATTCATATTAAAACAATGGAGTATTTATATTTTCCTATTATATTGACAAAGAAATAATAATAACAATACAGTTTGTTGTTGAGGATTTAGGGACATGGCTAATATGAATATAAAGTGCATGGTGCCTAAATGCCTTTCTGTAAGTATGTCAAGATTTTATATTCTTTTTAACATAACAATTACACGTTTTGGAATTTATCCAAATGAAATGATTATGAACTTACACATAATTTCATCTACTTGGATGTCATCTGTTTTAAAAAATAAAATAAATTAATTCAACAAGAATAGCTTGGTTAACTAAATTATAGTCAATCCACATAATATTTCCAAGTCATTAAAAATGATGTTATAAAAAATGTTAATGATGTGGAAAAATCAACCGAATGTATAGATCGAAAATGCAAGTGAGATTATCTGATGTGTACCAGGACTTCACCTCTGTCATTGGAGAGAATGTGCGTGCAGTTGCACTGGGAAAAATCAGGAAGGTCCTAGAACAAAAGGAAGGGAGGGTCAGAGGGGGCTGCCTGCATTTGGGTTCAGTCCTGGGAAGCCCCTTAGCAGGTGGCAGCTGTTGGTGTCATGTGACATTCCCTGAGAAGAAACCTCCCCAGGAGGGGTGAGGCCTGAACTAATGACCAGCTCCCCCACTGAATGTTGGTGCGATATTGATGCTCATGAAACCACAGGAAAAGCAAGCCTTATCGGCATAAAACAATATTCTATGCCAGTGGTTCTCAACCTTCCTAAGGCCACGACCCTTTAATACAGCTCCTCATGCTGTGGTGACCCCCAACCATAAAATTATTGTCGTTGCTACTTCATAACTGTAATCTTTCTACTGTTATGAATCGTAATGTAAATATCTGATATGCAGGATGTATTTTCATTGTTACAAATTGAACATAATTAACGCATAGTGATTAACCACAAAAACAATATGTAATTATATATGTGTTTTCCGATGGTCTTAGGCGACCCCTGAGAAAGGGTCGTTCGACCTCCAAAGGGGTCACGACCCACAGGTTGAGAACCGCTGTTCTATGCCAACAGTCTGTAAGCTTTTGAGATACTTGAAAACTAGTTTAGATTTCTAAATTATATTTTAAGATCATGAAGAAGCAAAACAGAATATGCAAAGTGAGCTATCTATATAATTAAAGTCTTATGAATTACTACTCAGATATATCTATAAATTTTAATGTAATATTAAACTCGGATCTAATCAAATGATTCAAAATGAAAAGAAGCTATTACTAACATTAATCCCATTACTGCTCAAAAATCTGTACTTTAATCATTAGGCTGCTGGATGCGGTCCTTTGAAATCCGTGGAAGTGACATGGAAATTGTTGCGGATTTACATTGGGAGAGGCCCAGCCACTTGCAGATCCCAGGACGTGAAGAATAACAAGTGAAGGATTTCACCGTGCTGTAGGGACATAGCGCATCCCTGCCCCATGATACCAACATTTGCATTTGCATTTGTCATTTGAGTGTTTCCGGAGTGAGCATTGTTTCGCAGCATTTATTTCTGGAGCCTGGGTTTTAACTGTTCTGTTTCCTGCGGATGATTTAATTAGGCAGGAGCTCTGGGAGGCTTGGGCAGAGGCCTGGGGTGGTCTCCGCACGGCAGGACTCAGTTTGATTTGGCAGAATTTGTCTCTAACGAGCGTGGTTGTGGGGAGGGAACAGTCCAGCATAGGTGTAAGATTTATGATACTTAATATTCTTCTTTTTTTAAAAAAACATATATATATATATATATATATATATATATATATATATATAATTTTATTTCAGAGAGGAAGGGAGAGGGAGATAGAAACATCCATGATGAGAGAGAATCATTGATCAGCTGCCTCCTGCACGCCCCCTATGGGGGACCAAGCCCAAAACCCAGGCACGAGTCCTCACCTGGAATTGAACTGTGACCTCCTGTTTCATAGGTCGACTCTCAACCACTGAGCCACACCAGCCAGGCAGTATTCTTAAATTTCACTCCCTACCTTGATGGAAATGTTGCCATTTTTATCCTGTGACAGGCCCAATAGAGTCATGTCTTTGGTCTAAGCACTCTCTCTAGGTGAAATTCCACATGGAAACTAGCATGATTTCTCTAAAGTGCTCAATCTCCACTGAACATTGACAATGGAGGTTAGAAGTGTAATACGGCCCGTTCTGCTCTAACCCCCTGAGCTGGTTAGGTTGGAAAGCACAGAACCTGTGTTTTGCGGGAGAGTTCTTAGGCCCCAACAACTCCGTACAATCGGCTCCCCTGAAAATGTCAACTTGATGCCCCCGATAGCAGGCCGAATGGTCTCCGAACATTCTCTCCAGAAATAAAACCCGTGAGGCTGGGGATGTGCAATCCACCTGCCACAGCTCCCCTCTGGGAACGGCAGCGTCACCCGCTCAGCGTGAGCGCCATGTCCACAGCGCTGCTGCTAAGGCATCCGAAACCTTTCCCAGGCAATTCATCTCCTGCAGTTCGTACTGCGATACATGCTACCATGACAGTTGATCAACACTTTCAACTAAAAAACACGAAGATGAAAGGGCATGTCTAACTCTGTTCTTAAAGGAACCCGTTTATCTCTAGGTCTCCCAGCAGGCCCTTCCTCCCCCAGCTCATGGAGTCATCTGCTTGCCTGGCCAGGCCCAGCCGTTCCCCCCAGCTGGCCACTGGCACACAGACGCCCCTGTCCAATTCTCTAGAGCGCAATCCAAGACCTATCCCTGGTCTTTCCCAATTCTTTTGTCCAAAATTTTTCTCCGATACCACCCTGCATATGTTGGACACGCATGCATCTCAGATACCATCTTCCAATGAGAACATATGCCAGTTCGCTTTGGGCCGTCTGTTTTCAGCAGTTATTTCCCGTTACATTGCTTTGTGTCAGACAAAGGAGGAAAACTTCCTGAACATCCCATCTTTTACGATTACAGTCCCCTAAGTGCGTATACTTCCAGGCTAGAGATTTAGCTGCAATGTTCCGAGGAGTTCTATGAGCAAGAAGTAGCTAATTCAAGAATTTCTGGAAAAGTCATACCTCCTTTTGATGAACTTTCAATACTCAAAAGTCTATATACTCATAGCTACACTAATCTGATCAGACAATCAATATCCTGTGTAGAATTACTGCACACGCTTTAACAGATTTAAAAGAAAAGACACGGACATGGAGCACAGACCAGAAAGTAAGGGGAATGACCACACTCGAATCTCTTCAAGTGTCTTTCAAACTACATCAGCACCCTTCTCAATTAAAAGCACATTTTAATTAGTTCCCAACAACCCATTCTAATCACTTCCAAGGCAAAGACTCAGCTGTTTGGAATGCAGACTGTATCACTGCTGTGGCCATGTGTACCTGACCTCCTCCTGTTAACAAAGACACTCAATTAATTATTTGCTGTTTGAATGGCTATTTCGTTTCCCCTCCGCCTTCCTTTAAGTGCTGAAAGGCTCAGCCACTTTATCACCTTAACCTTAGCTTTGGAGAATGCAGTTTCTCAAGTGCCACCTAAATAACCATCTGGATCCAAAAAGCTAGTTTCCAGGACCCTTTGCTGGAGGCCGCTGAAGTGACGCACTGACCCGGTGGCACCTTCCAGGAGAGCCTCTTCATTTCCGGCTGCAGCTTCGGTGCCCAGTGGCCCCTTGAGGCAGACACACGTGAGCACAGCTACAGTGACACACTGGCTTCCTTAGAAATCTTACCAAATGCAAAAAAGTAAAGCTTTCGGTGTAAATTTCAGGTATGTCAATGAATAGTGCATTGTTTTTTTCCTAGGGAGCTTTAGTGTTTCCACCTACTTTTAGTTTCATTAAACCTGGTTGTATAGAGTCATATTACACCTAAAACACCAAACCAGAACAAGAAAATAACTTTGAGGTCAAAGTGAAAATGGGTTTTGAAGGTATGGTAGAAGCAGTGAATGTCTGGTTGTGAAAAGCTAGCCACAAAGCCGAAAGGTAGAGTGTGAATCTTCTTACTTCTCTTGAATTCTTAGAGCATTGATATCACGTGACATTTTAGAAGTTCCCATCTGCTTCCTATGGGAAGTTTATTTATAGACTATTCCTGTCTCCATGAGGAGACATACATGTGAAAGCAGTGAGTGTCTTAACCTTCTCATTGCACCCAGTCCTATCTCAGTCACTGGTGCTTAAACAACTAATGAGTATTTAATGATCATTAGATCATGAGAAACACACCAATATATCGCAACTAGGTAGCTCGTATATGAAGAACCATAGGCTATTTTTTCTTTTGTGTCCAGCCTATTTCACTTAGCATGATGTCCTCAAGGTTACCCCACGTTGTTGCACATGTCTGAGTTCCCTTCCTTAATTCTCTTTTTCATGACTGATATTAGTCATTGTTTCATGAATATCCAAAATGATGTATCAGCCTGGTAGCAATCACTCGGTATATTTCTTAGACTCTAATTTAAAAACATCAATGGAAACTTGGAAAAACACATAACTTCTCAGTTCTTTTCAAGAGAACATCCTTGAAAACCAGCACAACCAGAAATCCAAAGCCCTGGAGATGCTCAGAGTGAGCCCTAGGGAGGAGACCAGTGAGACATCTGTTCATTTTTCAGTCTCACATTCATTGTTTCAGTGTTTTCTCCTCAGTATAATAGCTATGCCACTTATTAGTACATTTTCTAGGCATTTATTCTGAATATTTTAAAATGCTCAAACTAATTTAATTAGGGAATTTTAAATATTTTTTAAAAGTGAAATATTGGGTATATTTTACAATAATAAAGGTATACCATAGACAAATGAATATTTTCCCCAAAGCACAAATCAGATTGTTAGAACTGAGACCAGCACTGGGGGTATCAGATTCTCCATCTGTTACTCAGAAACTGTATTATGATTTCTCATGGTGGCCGTTATTATTTGCAGTGGGATTTCAGTTTAAAAACCAATATATAAAATGTGTAAGTAACACCAAAGAGAAATTAATGGTGGCAGCCTCACTATTTCTATTCTTTCTAAAAAGTTGTTTATCCATGGTAAATTTTGATATGAGATAAACAAATCTCACTGTTATCAACAGAAACACATCCTATTTAAAATAAGGTTATCATCTACACTAAGTATTCCATATATTCATGTGAGAAAGAAGAAAATTCAGTAATCCCAGTTTCAATAGATTAACGTTTATACAAAGTTCACAGAGAACACTCCTGACTCTTTGATGTCAAAATACCTTGATAGATCTAAGAAATATATCAAAAACACAAAGCCCTCTGTTAAAAAAAAAAAATCCAAAATTTGGCTAAATCCAAAACATTTTCTTTTAACATTTGAGTGACTTTGCAAAAAAAATTAGAAATATATAAATATAATTTTAAATGATAATTCTTAATAGCAATTTAAATTAATAATTAATGAAAAGATCCATAAAGGAATTTAAGGAAGTACGCTGCTATTTATAATTTTTTCAAATTAAATGTACTGGGGTGACATTGGCTAATTGAATTAGTATATAGGCTTGGACTGTACAAATCTATGATATATCATCTGTATATTCCATGGTGTGTTTACCATCCAAAGTCAAATCTCCTCCCACGATTATTGATATTTTGAAGGTCAATACTTGGTATTACATTTAGAGATGGTCATGAGTTGGGTCAACTATTTGGTCTAATAAGTTATTCCTCTTGAGCTTCATAAGAGGCAAAGACATAGGTACAATATGGGTATCTATATCCATCCACAGAGCATATGCTAATGTCTCCATGGCGCATGGACCACGCTGTCTGCCTATCACTGCACCTGTCTCCAAAGACTTCCTGGGTGTTTTGGGCTTCTTACTATTTGTTTTTTTGTTGTTGTTGTTTTCTTTTTCAAAATCACCCTTGTTCCCATCATCCAGAAATAACTTCTAGGAACATTTTGGTAATTACCTTTTGTTCTTTTTAAAAATCTCTATACATACTTATTTTTTAAAAAATGAAATAGTATACAATGTTTTCTAATCTGCTTTTCTCAAAATTTAATAGTTTGTTAAAGCAAGTTTTTCTCCAGTTCTTAACTCCTCAAAGAATGAGAAGTTGCAGGGCACCTAACACAAATTAAAAGTGAAAGATTTGTGATTATCTCATTAATTCTATCAATACTGGTGGTCAATGAGATACTAACCCAAATTAGGGCTTTGAGAGAATTGAATTATTGGGTTTGGCAGCAGTCACACTGTTAAAATTATGTGGGTAATTAACAATTCTTGCCTACAGTTAGGTCTATATTTGGCAAATCAAACCAATTGGTCATGCTTTCTACACCACTGAGGAAAACCTTGCTAAGCTTACTATTAAGACTGGGCCTGCCAAAATCAACAATTATAACTACTCTCCGGGCACCGCAAAATGTTCAAAGTAAACATTGAGGGTTGTCTCACTACCTTTTCACTAACTTTTAGCCTCATATCCGGTTCTCTGCCGCTTCGGCCGCCTCCCTTGTGTCTGCTCCGTGGAGACAGCACCACCCAGAAAAGCACCTGCCACTTGTCACATAGGGAAGTCCCAACAACTGTGCTCAGTGTCTGGAGTAAAAGTACCTTCTCTTACCCGTTGTTCTCCTGTTTCTTGGAAAAAGAAATGGGGAACTAAATAAATACAGAGGAATTAATTAAAGAACAGATAGAGGGGCACTGAAGGTCAAACACACATGACAAGATCTTTCCCAAAGACATTTTTTTCCCCAAGAACATGTATGAATACATGCCTAACCCATGGACACAGACAATGGGGTGGTGAAGGCCTGGGGCAGGAAGGGGTGGGCTAGAAGAGGTCAATGGGGGGAGGAAGGAGACATATGTAATACTTTTAACAAAAAAGATTTTTTTTTGAAAAATCAAAGGCATTTTTATTGTCCCAGTGAGGACTGGTGATGGGTTACTGTCCACAGTTGTTAATACTTGCCTCTGGCTTCGGGTTCTACTAGAAAACCTGAAGCAACACGGGGGTTCTCCCCGCGGATTTGCCACAGTTTTGAAAATATCACAGATCCATTTGAGCTACTTCCTCCAAAAGCTAGACCCTAGTGCGTCACTGAGGCAAATGTACAAAACAGAATCAGGTACACGTCTCCATGAAGAAGCCACGGATGTGGAACTCCCTATCCGGGGTGACATGCTAGCCCTCACTGGATTGCGAGTTACTCAAAGTCAAGTACTTTTAGCTGAGTTCCGACTGCATGCGCGCTTATGTAAGGGGGAGTGATACACAGAACACACAATTTGCACCTCTGTCAGCCGCCTCAGTAGACAATCCTAGGGCCACATAGACATGAAGACCTAGCCACTCTCTGATCCCTGGAGGGTCCCCCAGGGTCAAAACTGAAGCAAATTTCTGGGCTCCGGGAATTATTGAAAAAGAGCTGCTGTGACTGGGCAGGTCTGCTCTGTGCAAACCAATGTGCATTTGAAAAGACATGATGTAGGATTTTTGCAATTTAAGTCTTTTGTGGAAATGGTAGTTTTTCTCACCTAATTTGAAAAGTCATATAATAGAACCAGTAACTATGATCCCATAATACCCCCAAATAAACATCCATAGATTAAAAGTCATTAACTCTAACCTCCTAACATCCTCCCCGCTCCATTTAGGACTCTAGCTTTAAAGTTATGCTTATCATCATTAAACATCACACATTCATAATTTTGATTCTGTTTAGAAGCATGCAATTATCAGTCAAAAAATCCGCATTGAAGTGGAAACATCTGATGAATTCCACATGAATAATTTTGTTTTATTTTAAAATATAAATAAATTGACAAATTCTGCCTTCACAGAAGCTTTTTATAGTTATTCCACCTGAAACAAACAAAAAAACAACAACAACAACTAAATACTGAGAGGAACTTAAGGAAGCAAATTACTTGACCCTGGATTTCTAAGAGCCTCATTGTCAAGGTAAAGACACATCAACAAATCTTTGACCTCCTTTCTAAAAATAATGGTTGATACAATCTTTTTTAATTGAATTTACTGGGTGACATTGGTTATGCTAATAAGCCACTCAGAGAAAAACAAGTACCACTGATGTCACTCCTATGCAGAATCCAATGGACAAAATAAACTGACAAACAAAATAGAACCAGACTGATAAATAGAGAACAGGCCGACAGCTGCCTGAGGGGAGGAGGGCTGCGGGGCTGGGGGAAAGAGGTGGAGAGATTAAGAAAAGAAAAAACTCATGGACACAGACAGCAGTTGGCAGATTGATAATAAACATGACTTTTTTTGCAGTAAACTTAAACATTTTCTCAAAGTTGATTTCAGAAATTGCTGCCTCCACATACTGTTCCCTTTCCCATCTTCATTTAGAAATTTAATTACCAGAATCTAGAGGTGCAACACCTCCCCCAAAGTCACGTAGGAAAGGCTTTGCATAGCGGCCACTGCAATCTCGCTCAGTCCTCCAGGCATAATTAATACTTATTGGATTCTACCTGTTTTGCTCAAATCGTATAAAGGACTAGAGGTGAAATGCAAAGTATGAAAGGAGGGTTACGATAAAGCCCTGGCCAGGCAGCAGCGAGGCAGGCTGTCCAGCCGCCTAGGATGGGAGTGGATACTGTTGAGCATCCATCCTCCTAAGGACCTAGGCCTGTTCGCATCCAGGCAGCACCAAGAGGAGAACTGGGGAAGTGTTCCCCTCCTGTTGTTTAGTTCGTCACTAAGAGTTTAGTATTTAAACCTTGTAGTGCTTTTATTTTTCTTTTATTTATTGATTAAGGTATTACATATGTGTCCTAGTCCCCCCTTTTCCCCCCACCCCCGCTCATGCCCTCACCCCCCTGGTGTCTGTGTCCATTGCTTAGGCTTATATGCATGCATACAAGGCCTTTGGTTGATCTCTCTCCCTTACCCCCACCCTCCCCTACCTTCCCTCTGAGGTTTGATGGTCTGATCGATGCTTCTCTGTCTCTGGATCTGTTTTTGTTCATCAGTTTATGTTGTTCATTATATTCCATAAATGAGTGAGATCATGTGATATTTATCTTTCTCTGACTGGCTTATTTCACTTAGCATAATGCTCTCCAGTTCCATCCACGCTGTTGCAAATGGTAAGAATTCCTTCCTTTTTACCAAAACGAAGTATTCCATTGTGTAGATGTACCACAGTTTTTTAATCCACTCATCTGCTGATGGGCACTTAGACTGTTTCCACATCTTAGCTATGGTGAATTGTGCTGCTATGAACATAGGGGTGCATATATCCTTTCTGACTGGTGTTTCTGATTTCTTGGGATATATTCCTAGAAGTGGGATCACTGGGTCAAATGGGAATTCCATTGTTAGTTTTTTTAGGAAACCCCATACTGTTCTCCACAGTGGCTGCACCAGTCTGCATTCCCACCAGCAGTGCACGAAGGTTCCTTGTTCTCCGCATCCTCGCCGGCACTTGTCATTTGTTGATTGTTGATGATAGCCATTCTGACAGGTGTGAGATGGTACCTCACTGTCATTTTGATTTGCATGTTTTCATATGTTTCTTGGCCTTCCTTATGTCCTTTTTTATAGTGTTTTTTAAAATATATTTTTGTTGATTTCAGAGAGAATGGGAGAGGGAGAGGGAGATAGAAACATCAATGATAAGAATAACCGTTGATCAGCTGCCTCCTGCACACCCTACACTGGGGTTCGAGCCAGCAAACCAGGCATGTGCCCTGAATGGGAATCGAACTGTGACCTCCTGGTTCATAGGTAGATGTTTAACCACTGAGCCACACCAGCTGGGCTATAAATCCCTCTGAAATAGCAAAAAAACCAAAAAACCAAACAAAAACAAAAACCTTAACCCAAATGGCAATAGCAGAGTAAGAAAAATACACATCAAACCAGCATCAAAAATGTCCCTTTTCAAGATGACTCCATCAGTTTTCTATCTGCCTCTAGGACATGGGCAGGTAATAAGCTAAGCTGGAACAGTAGAAGGATCAGAGGCATTGGGGTCAGACCAACTGGCTTGGATTTCTGCCTTAAAAAGCTTCCTTTCCTCTGCTACTTTCCCAATAGAAGCCTTTATTATCCTGTGGCTGGGTTACCGCATACACAGAACCAACCTCCCTGAGGCCAGTGCCTTTCTGCATGTGGCCACCCTGCTGTCCAGATTGGCTTCTAGAAACATAAGCCTGGACTTCATTTCCTCCTGAAAACCTCTGTCGGTCTCCAGTCATGTGACATACAGGAAGCTAGACCCACGAGACCGGACCCGACTGTCCTGAGTGATTCACTCCTAACAACGGCACATTCTGGCCAAGAATGAACCCGTTCAGACGTGTCACCTTTTTAGTAGCACATTTTCATGCTCTTTCTTTTTTCTCTCCTGGAAAAGAAAAGTTCGTACTTTTCATGCAAAAAGATGAAAATGCATGTGTTATAATTAAAAGTAAATTTAATAAGTGACAGTGGATTAGCATACATTCTATGACCTGTTTACATAATACTGATATTTCAAACCACATCATTTAGGATGGTCCATGCAGAGTCCACAAAAGATTAGTGAATGATAATGCTCCGCACATAGCATTATGCAAATGTTAAGGCCCCCAACAAAGCCTCTCAGGGATCGAGAGAGGCCAGGCCACGTCCATCCTAGGAGCTTCTCAGCATATTAACAACAGAGAAGGGCCAACACCTGACTCCTTAGAGTGTGGCTTGTTCTAAATGTTTATGTGTAACAGGTCAACATATTCAACACTGAAAATCACAATACAACCTCATTGTGTTACTCACAATATAATTCAGTTTTGCCCTCATCACACTGAATATTCTATAACTTCCTAAAGGCGGCATAGCCCCGCTGGTGTGGTGGGGCTCAGTGGTTGAGCGTCGACCCATGAACCAAGAGGTCACGGTTCCATTCCCGGTCTGGGCACATGCCCAGGTTGCAGGCTTGATCCTCAGTGGGGGGCGTGCAGAAGCAGCCAATTGATGTTTCTCTCTTATTGATGCCTCCATCTCTCTATCTCTTTCCTCCCTATCACTTTCCCTTCCTCTCTCTTGAAAAATCAATAAAAAAAATATTTTTTTTAAAGTGGCATGGTCCGGTAACAGAAGCAAAGCTGGAAGTTTTCTGATGAGCATGTTTTTTCAATCTTGTCCGTGTGTCCTTGTCACCATAGGATCACATTCCAACTTCTCACGTCGGCCTCTGAATGGAAGCCCAGGTCTGCAGGGTCATCCTGATCCTCCTGCGATGGGCCCTGTTCCTTCCCCAGACGCAGACCGAAGGACTAACCTTGTTCAATTTGTGAACGGCACTCAGTACCGGTGTCTGCTGGTTGCATAGGGAATACACGGCTCCAACAATAACCAGCACAACAGCTTCCTATTACTACAGACAGGGATGTCTCCGCAGCAGCGCCGCCCTGCCCCTTCGGGCTTGCCTGCTGCACTGGCCGGCCCTTCCGTCGTAGCTTCGGGTCACGCTGACTTCCTCTTTACTCTTCACTCTGCTTCCTTCCCGTCATCCTATCTGCCAGCCAAGCCTTTTCTTACACATCCTCTCTTTGATGAAACAGTCACTGTTTCTGAGCTCTCTGCTTTTTAAAAAACTTTTATCAGCCCTAGTCGGTTTGGCTCAGTGGACAGAGCTTTGGCCTATGGACTGAAGGGTCCCAGGTTCGATTCTGGTCAAGGGCACACAACTCAGTTGCAGGCTTGATCCCCAGGAGGGGGCGTGCAGGAGGCAGCTGATCAATGATTCTCTCTCATCATTGATGTTTCTATCTCTCTCCCTTCCTTTCTGAAGTCAATAAAAATATATTTAAAAAAATAAAAGACTTTGATCATACTTTATATATTTTTCATTACATAAATTATACTATATGGTACAATTATATGTGAATTTATTTTACTCCCCCAAGAGATTGTACGTCTACTGAGGGCAAGGAGGGTTGTCCTCACCTGTACATTACCTGTGTCCCCCGGCATCGTGTATTAGACATGGTAAACACTAGATAAATATATATTCATCAGACATTACAGTAGCCACAGATTTTAGCAACATGACTACTGAAATGAATATTTCCAGTGGTTTCAGTAACTTAAATATCCAACTATGTCTATCATTGCCGAGTTATTAAAGAACATGCATAATGATTATTCATTGGCTACCCAGGTCAAGCACGCAGGCATAAAATATGAAGTCCATCAATATTAAACAAAGAAGTATAACGAGAATACATTAATAATGTGATCAGCCCTCCAAAGTGAGATAAATCATAATCACAATCTAGTTTAATTTTCCAAACAGAATTAAAGCCATATTTGAAATTCAAATAAAGATGTATTTTTTTTTAACTTCACTGAGTTTCTTAATGTCTTGGCAAAAGCTTCATAATAGACAGTCGATTCATTAGGAAGCTTAATCAGATCACTCAAGCATGCGTTCACATGGAGAGTTCACCCAAATGGATCAAAACTCTTAGCCAATATCTATATCACTCTAATTAAGAATATATTCAGAAATACTGCCATATTTAATGCTTATTCAAATTGCCAACTTCTTGGCAAATAAATCCATGTTGTTCTTGTAGGCCACTCGTCTCAGCCCCTGCAGCTAAAATAACTTGTCTGGACTCCAACTCCTAATCACTTAGGAGGGAAAAGATCATTTCTCTCACGAGAGTCCACTGCATCCAAGGAGATACAGAATATAGAAAAGAATAACCCACACACTGACTGAGTTCTCAACCTGATCTTACGTAAAAACAAAAGTGAATATTTATTTTAAAGTCACAGGGAGAGTAATGCAACTGCTTGAGAAAGAAGGAGTGTTACAGCATCATGTCCAAAACCTTGGAGAGAAAAGACCAGCTTTCCCTGAGACTTTCCTGCCCTCCACCCTTCCATCCTATGCCTGTTCCTTGCAGCTCACACAATGGACAGGGACGTGCCATCTCAATGGCTGAAATGAGCAGGAAAGGAGAGCTCCTCCATCCTCACCGCACTGGCCTCTCCTCCCACTGTGTCCATCCCTCTACAAAAACCAGGCTTGTAAACATGCAAGGATTTCCCCGGGAGGAACCCACTGGGCGATTCTCCTCACCCTGTTTCCTCTAGAAACTCCCCCCGGCCGCTCCTCTCCTTCACGGAAATCGTATCAACGTTCATGAAGACCCCTGCTTTTTCTTTTAGCTCCTTTTGTAGCTCTTCTTGCTCTTCCCCAATGAACACTCCTCCCCGAAGTTGGCTGTTTTCTCTCTTGGCCTTGGCATTGTCATGCCTTCAAATATTAGATCCATAAAAGTGACACCAAGATCTGAAATCTGTCCCTCCATGTTCTGCAGGCCTCCTCACTCCCCACCCAGCAGCCTGACAGTCTCATGATCACAGCCACCTGGACGCTGAGTAGACAACTCAGACTAAAAGACAAGGACACCTTCCTCTCTTCTCCCCCTCTGCCCCGCCACAGGAAAGCAAAGGCAACCACGGCCCAACAGCACGCTCCGCTCTCCTGCTTCCCTCCCTGAGACGTTCTTGTCGGCATGTGCTCGGCACCCAGCATCGGCGCTGCCTGCCTGCTGTGCCGTCTGCCTCCCCAGCGGCTCTCCTGTCTGTCCTGGCTCTGCCCTGGCCACTCCGCACACTCAGAGCGAGCTCTCGCTGGCCCTTTCTGGAATAAAAAGAAAAGGTCTCTCCTTGCCCACTTCCCCTCCATCACTGGTGCCTGCCTCACGCCTATATGCTGGGGAATGGCCCTGAGGGGCCACTCATTCCTTAAACTGTCACTATTATCCTTTAGCCAAGTCATTAGTTTTATAGACAAATCACACGCCCGGCTTTGTACGGACGCACCCCCTCCATCTCCGCTCAGGGCCAAGTCGGTTCCCTGCCCTCTCTTCACTGGCACACGCCACAGGAGCCAGCCTACCTTTGACCTGTCCTCGGGTTCTCCCCCGCCCCCAAGAGCCTAAAAACAAAATGAGGGAGGTTGTCCCTAAATGCCCACTCTCACACCTTCTTTTAGCAACAGAAACAACTGGTCCCCGGCTAAACACTGCCTTCCTAGCCCCCTTCCGGCGGAGTGTGACCACATGCCTACATTTGGGACAGTGGGGGAAGAGAGAAACCTCATGCAGAGCTCCCAGACTGTGCTTTTATTTTTTTAACTTGATTTTTATTGTTGACAGTATTACAGATGTCCCCATTCTCCCCCTTGCCCACCTCCACGCCCCCCTTCCCTCTGGCCCTCCCCTCACTGTTGTCTGTGTCCATGGGTTATGCATTTATGTTCTTTGGCTAATCCCTTCACCTTCTTTCATCCAGTCCCTGCCCCTCTCCCCTCTGACAGCTGTCAGATGTTCCATGTGTCCATGCCTCTATTTTGTTCATTAGAGTCTACCTACTAGTATATGTGAGATCGTAAAGTGTTTGTCCTGCTCTGACTGGCTTATTTCACTTAGCATCATAATCTCCAGGTCCAACCACCCTGTTGCAAAAGGCAGAAGTCCCTCCTTTATTACAGCCACCTTTAAAAGGAGGGAGTGGGCCCCTCCCCCGCCCCTCCCTCACTTCCCATCTTTGACCTCACCAATGCCAGAAGCCTCCCAGGAGCTAGGGACCAACAAGGAGTCTGGTTCCTGAACAACCTCTTGGTGCAGAGCCCTGCCCACCTCCTTTCCCAGGCCACCTGTCACTGGATGTCGGTCTGAGGGAAATACATTTCTACCTGGCCTTGTTTGAGCCTTTGGAATTTCTGTTTCTGTTCAAGTAGCCAATACACAGGTTATTCCATAAATAGACAGTCTCTCCAACACCTGTCCCACTTGTGAGCAGCGATGACATGCGTGGCTCACAGACACTGTGGACCAGGAGTTCAGGAGTAACACTCCTGAGAAATGCCAGGAGAAAGGGTTCATCGGTATTATACAGAAAGAAACATGGTGCAAACCATGGAGGGGCATATTTTCAGTGTGGCTTTAATAAGAAAATAAATCTTCCCAGCCAAAAGCCCACAGCCACAGCACATTCACGGCGGATAGGAAATTAGAGAGCGACAAGCACCCCATTTCTATTAGGAAGCAAGGGGGATATTTGGGAAAGCACAGCAGAGAGAAGGGAAACCGGCAGGAACGTCAATCACCAGCTCACTCCAGGACTTAGACCGTGGAAGTTAGGTCCAGGAACAGATGCTGCGAAGCCGGCGCCGACTGGCCTGGAGTCAAGCATCATGAGGTCCTTGAAGAGGAGACGTGGAGGGACACAGGGAAGGAATTAGAACAGATTGTACAGGTGCTAGATCGGGTGATAACTTCCACAATAAGGAAAAATCATGAGTGAATGGCTGAACCCCATGGAGCCATCTTTATCATTATCTAACTAGAGGCCCGGTACATGAAATTTGTGCTGGGGGAGGGGATGGGGAGTGGGGGGCTTCAGGCCTAAACCAGCAGTTGGACATCCCTCTCACAATCCAGGACCACTGGCTCCTAACTGCTCGCCTACCTGCCTGCCTGATCGCCCTAACCACTCTGCCTGCCTGTCTCATCGCCCCTAACCACTCTGCCTGCCTGCCTCATTACCTCTAAATGCTCGCCTGCCTGCCTGATCTCCCCTAACTGCTCTCCTGCCTGCCTGCCTGCCTGCCTGGTCACCCCTAACCACTTCTGCCTCGGCCCTGACCAATGCGGCTACATCTGGGATGACGTCCGGAATGATGTCTGGAAGGTCGTTTGGCTGTCCAGTCTAATTAGCACATTACACTTTTATTATTATAGATGACTGGTCATATCTGTGTGTGTGATAAAGAGCAGTTGGGAAAAAACTGTTTTTCCCAGATGCTGTTCAGAAAGAGGCCAAAAAAGGATCAGGAACAGAGCGGAATTACTCTGTTTCTTGCCCGAGATAAGCAGGTGCACTGTTCTTGAGTTTGGTCCAATGACAAGGAGATTCCAACATCCTTAAACAGTCCTTGACATGGAGGCATCTCTAAGACCTCTTTTTCTGAGTGGGCTACAAAAACACACAGGTGCATAGATTTTATATTTTAATTCTTCCTGGTTCAGGTGTCTAAGAATCGGTGACCCCACAAGGGACCCTGGGTAAAGGGAAGCCAGGCTGAAATATGCTACACACCCCCAGTTTCTGCTGGTCTTTGTATCCTTTGCCAAATGAATCACAAGCTGTATGGGTGTTTCCTACCTACCTATAACCCACCAGAAATGTTATAACCATAAAGAGATATAACGCTATAGGTTAGGTCATTTCCCACAAATTGCAGCATTTATACAATCCTGAAGGAAGAATTCCTTCCAGACAGAACACATACAGGATGCCTCAGATGCTGTAATGTAAAAGCATGGGCTCCAGCATCAGGCAGACCTGGGCTCAGACTCCACTCCACACCTGCAGCAGGTGTGTGACTGTGGGCAATCCATAAAACGTCTCCAAACGCCGGGTTATTATACCACAAAATTAAGACCAAATAATGACACAGACAAGCATACGACTGCATCTCTGACATGTGCTAGATGTCAAAATACTGTAGGAGGATATGAGAGGGCACCTGACCTAGTTTGAGAAATCAGGGAAGGCTTCCCTGAAGAGGTGATATCACAGCTAGGACCTGAAGGATGAAAAGGCTTAACCAGGGGTCAGCAAAGAGATGATCTGTGGTGGGAGAGGGTGCAGCACACTTTAGGAGCGAGAAGAGGACAATAAGAGCTGCAGCACAGAAGGCGAGGGGGGCTCAGTGGATAGTACAGCCAGAGCGGGCACAGGGTCAGCCAACCAGGGCGGCATGAGCCATCGTCCAATCAAGGGTGTGAAGTAGCGGGTAGCATGCACATAGTAAGTACTCAACAAACGTGATTTTTCCCACCACTGCAGGGAAATAGCCCTGCCTCCCGATCACTGACTCTGGGACCGGAAGAGAGAACCAGCACCCTGTCCCTCCTTCCGCATTGGCATCTTTCAGAGCCCCTTTCTCTGAGTGGGCTACAAAACACACAGGTCTCTCTCTGATGTGTAAATCTTTAGATAACTGTAGATTCCCATGCAGGTGTAAAATATAATACAGAGAGCCACTGTGGGCCCTTCGTTCGGTGACCCCGATGGGAACCTCTTGCACAACTACAGTACCACGTCACAGCCCCAGGGCCATGCTCACAGAATCCACTGAGCTGACTGAGATCTCACTAGGCCTGCATGCACTGTGTGTTGGCAGGTATATTGAGTTCTATGTAATTTGACCTTCTATGTACATTCATGTGATTGTCACCATAGTTAAGATACAGAACAGCTTGATCACAAAGAGCCCTCATGCTACCCTCTATTTTTATTTTATTTTTTTGTTAGTTCTCACCCAAGGATATTTTTCCATTGATTTTTAGAGAGTGGAAGGAAGGGCTGTAAAGACAGAGAGAGAAATATCGATGTGAGAGAGACAAATCAATCAGTTGCCTCCCATACACACCCTGACTGGGGCCGGGGATTGAGCCTGCAACCAAGGTACATGCCCTTGATCAGAATCAAACCCAGGACCCTTTAGTCCACGGGCCAATGCTCTATCCACCGAGCCAAACCAGCTAGGGTTCATGCTACCCTTTAACAGCCACCCACCACACTCCCTTCTACTCTCACATCTCCATGAACCTGGCAACCCCTAATCCGTTCTCCATCTCTATAATTTAGCAGTTTCAGAAATGTGATATAAATGGAATCATAACCAAATTTCCTTTTTATTAATATTTTTTCCACTCAGCATAATCCCTTTAAGGTCCATCCAATTTGTTGCATGCTTCGGTAGTTCACCCCTTTGTCCGGCTAAGTGGTATATATTCTAGACATAGAACCTTTGCCAGACAGGTAGCTTTGCCGAAATGTCCTCCCAGCCTTAGCTTGTCTCCATAGCGATTACGAGTGGCAGCCAGTGTGCAGAAGCAGGGAATTAGAACCTGATGCGTGTGTGACACTCTCAGAACCTGCAAAGTCCTTCACACGCGCAGGCCCCTGTGGGTAAAACACGCCTTTCTGACATGCCCTGGAGATGGGGGAGGGGAGCTCAGCGGCCAAGCACGCCGCTCAGCAATATACACCCCACTCTTTCAAATGCCGTGTGTTTAGATTGTTCCTATGAAAGTGTGCTCATTCCAACATGGCAGCGCTCACATCCCCTTGGAGGGACCGCTCGGCCCAGCGGGGACTGTCACCTGGAGTGCCTAGGTGGGGCCACGTCCCGAAGGCGGCCGTGGGGGAGCTGGTGATGGGTCAGGGATCCCACAAAGAGTTCTGGAATGACAGGAAGTGGCAGCTGACCATTGCCTCAGGCACTGGCACGGGGTGACTTCGCAGGAAGCCCACGCGGTTCGGGGAGCGGACCAGGATGACACCTCTCTGCGGGCAGGACGGTGAAGAGCTCACCGCATCTTTAATCCACCCCCGGAGTCCGTGGTGGGTGAAGAGGAAGGTTCTGAGTTCTGAGCCACCTGAACACGTCTTCAGCCCCCCTTACAGGAGAGCAGGCAAACACCACTTCCAACTGCAAAGGAGCTTTTCCCCTGAAAACGCTCCACCTCCCGGTATCCAGCCTGCGCCCCGGAGTCAGATGTGAATCTGCTCCAGCTTCTAGTCTGGGGTGTCGTTTTCTCCTCTTGAACCTTTTACGAGCTCACGCTTACCCTTGGGGTTCCCGAGAGGCCGTGTCCTGGGGCGGCTTGCTGTGTGGGCGCACTCCAATGACACAGCTCCTTCTTCAGGTTTCTATTTTCTCATTGTCCTCATTGTTTTGCTTTCCATGCCTTTTCTGAGATTGATATTGTCCCTCATGGCCTCTATGCCTTACAGGTTTATTTCTGACACTTTTTGTCTATCAGTTTTCCTGTTTTCTCCGTGATTTCTAATGTGATTGATTTGATTTTGACGACGATATTTTTATTTTCTAAGAGGTCTTTGTAGTTCTCTAATGCTCCCCCCCCCTTTTTATGAGAGACAGAAATATCAATGAGAGAGAATCATTGATCAGCTGCCTCCTACACAAGCCCTATTGGAAATCGAGCCTGCAACCCGGGCATGTGCCCTGACGGGTATTGAACCGGTGACCTCCTGGTGCCTGGGCCTACACTCCAGCGACTGAGCCACTGGGGCTGGGCTCTCATGCCTCCTTTATCACAGGATCCCTAAGACCTACTCTGTGGATACAGTATGCTCTCAGGTCTTTTTGCACGTGTCAGATGAATAAACAATAAGATACTCATGTTCCCTGAACTGTCACCTGGGATCAGCTCTCTCCTTTGTCGAGTTGATCTTGCGCTTCCTATTGTTGGGTTGGGAGGAAGAAGTGGTTGATGCAGGTGTCACTGCTGCGGTGTAAGAAGGGCTTTTCCCTCAGTGGCAGTTCTGACGGAGACATCCGCATGGCGCAGGGCATCACGGGGGGAGGGATTCCAAGGCAAAGGGTAAAACTTGGGAACCTGTAGGTCAAGGAAGAAGAGCAGGGAGCCAGCCCGCTGGCAGATTTAATGAAGCTTCGAACCTTCGCATGTGACTCAGCAGGAGGAGCCTAACTGACTTGCTCTGCAACGTCAATGTCCACGTGGGAGCCTGAGCTCTCCTAAGTCCATCCTCTCAACGTCTTCCCAGGGGAGTCTGCTTCTGTCCGTGCCCCTGCTTTAACTGATCGCTGGCTAAAGGCTGTTCTGAGAGCAGAAATGGGAGGAGGCTGGAGGGACTCTCAATGAATCCCCGTTGATCGCTGCTTCTCACCAACACCCCGCTAGGAACCTTGCTGACTCTCAGCCCAGAATGCCCTCCTTGGTTAAAGGTTTATCCCTTTTATGGATTGCATGAGGGATGGAAAGCAAGCACACTATCCCGTCGACTGCCTCTAACTAATCTTTTACATTTAATCTCAGCGTGGCCATGATAACAGCTCTTGCCTTTACAGGTACAAATTTCAAGGGGTCACTGGGAGACGATAAAACACAAAGGTAACGAGGTGATAATATATTTGGATGAAAGTGGCTCTCTTTTTAAAATACCTTTTATTACAAACTATTTACAATCTCCCAGTTAGTAAGTACTCATAGGAAAACAGATGGGTGACTCCCCCGTGGCACGCTCAAAATATGGACCTTCTCACCAATATTTGGATACCCTCCTGCTTGTTTTGCAAATGCTCAAAAAAGATCACAAAAGAACTAAAAAGGCCGAAGTTAGTGGCAGGTGCACTGAACAAGAACTGGTCATAGATGCTTGGCGTAGACAATGACATTCATTGGCCAATCCATGAACCAATGTCACAACTGGAGGCAATGCGTGGACCTAGCAGGACCAATAAAACACGAGTAAGGGCTCCAGAGATACAGAAGTTTTGCGAAAACACCATTTTTTAGTCTCTGACACAGCTGCCAAAACACCTGGTGGTTGTTATTGTGCGAAACATTATTTTGTTGCTATAAAATGAAATAATGCAATGTGTAATTACTTCAAACATCTTTTTAAGCCAATCTTCTGTGAGGGCCCCAAAATAATTAAAAACCACTGAAGCATAACTTCAACTTACATATTTCTCATACCTTAGATTATTGTATTCAAGCAAGTATGAAAGTGCGATAAAATACAAAACTATTCAATAAATACAGTATGTCCTTAAATAATGCTTTGACAGGTTAGTTTTAGAGATATTAAAGAAAATTTGAAAGGGCAGGTTAAAATCGGCTGCTTTATATCCAAAAAGGAGATCTCTTTTCATTATAAGTCAGTATTTGAATAACGACTATTATGAACTTTGGAAGGTAATTATATCTCACATGACTCAAAGAAAAATTTATTAGAATCTCACAATTAATTTGTCAGAATCCTTCATTACTAAAATGATACATATGCTAATTGAGTGTCAGTCTAAGTTCAAATATGAACAGTTAGCAGTGAGCATTAGTGGCAGACTAAGTTAAAACTGTAATTCCCAATTTATAATGTGCTAAGACTAATTTTTTTAAAAGTTTGTGTGTTTTTTTAATTGATTTCAGAGAGGAAGAGGAGAGATAGAAACATCAATGATGAGAGAGAATCATTGATCGGCTGCCTCCTCCAAACCCTCTACTGGGGATGGAGCCCACAACCCCGGCATGTGCCTTGACCAGGAATGACCCTTAACCTCCTGGTTCATAGGTCAACTCTCAACTACTGAGGCACGCCAGGCAGGCCATGGGCTGAGACTCTTTTCCCACAAAGTCACTGAGAAAAATAGGCATGCAATCTATTTTCATGTTAGTACGACAGAAGTAAACAGTTAGAGGTAGAGAACTATAGCTAACAGCTACCGAATGGACCACACCCAAATTCCACACCCAAATATGACTTATTTGACCATAATATCATCAAAACATTGCTCATATAAGGCCAGAAGTCATACCAAAATCATTTGTTTTTATAAACTACAAAGTACCATGCAAATAAAAATTAAAATGTCAGTGCTCTTCATTTTGTAAATCTCAGATTTACAGTTAAGTACAAATAACAAAATAAACACCAAATCTGGTAGAATAAGGAAAAGATGTTAGCATAATTCGATGTCATTCTTTGCAAATCAAGTTCCCTTTCCCCTGACTCCACTGACCACACCTCTCATTTTATAACTGGAAATTCTACTTAAAACAGATTGTCAGAAAAATGTGTATTTAAGAAATTGAGAGATAACATTTTGTTTTCTCACCAGCACATACTGATGTATTTTAGAAAGAAAGTGAAGAATCACTGCCAAACATCATGGGTTCTCGGAGGGAAAGGCCAGGAGGCAGAGAGAGAGGTGCTGCCAGGACACCTCCGTGGAGAATGGGCTCTGGGGGCCGACGGCTTAGGTCTCCAGGCTCGGGGTTACCGTGTTCCACCTCAGTGACTATGCAAGCTGTCTGAGCTTCTGTAAGACAGGAAGTGACTTCCCGAGCTCACAGGGCTGCCATGAGGCTAAACTAATTCTCATCAAGCACCTAGGTGAGGGCTGTCCGCTGAGTCCAGATCAGATCATTGCTAGTTAATATAATGGCTATTACGCTCTCTGGTTTCCACTCCCACCTCCTTGCGAAAGGCGTGTTCTAAGATCTTCTGAGAAACAAACCATGACCCCCAGAGCAAAAGCAACACCGTGGCCCAGGACATCTGCCCAGAGGCAACTGAGACACCGAGCACGCCTAGCCCTGCAGGAAGCGTGTGCTTCCAGTTATCCTCCCAGTTTATGCGACATGGGCAGTTTGTCTCCTTACCTCCTCACAATAAATCCATTAATAAAGCAACTGGGCATTTGGGAATACAAACAAAGTTGGATTTTGGAAATCTCAGGGTACAAATGCAGAGAAAAACAAAAATATCCTCACTTATCGCATCAAAGCTATTAAATCAGGGTGGCTCAATCTAATCACAGTTCCAGGCGGCAATAAGATCCAATCTATGGTACAGCGACGACTAGTCACGAATGACTCGGGAGCCCACCTTCAGGCAGGTACTTCTGTCATCAGAAGGCTTGGGGTTTGTGGATTCAATATTTCCAGATTCAGAGAACGTGGGCCAATAGTCCTGTCATGTGACTGTCCCCACGTGTTTCAGTTTCCTGCTTTCCAGGTTGGTGGTTACACTGGGAGCCCACCTATGTTATTGTATGTAGGCCGACCCAGAATGGCTGGCAGACATGCACCCGGTCAAAATCATCCCATCATGACGCTCCCTCACCTGTGGGCTGAAAAAGGAAACCCGACTCAGAGTGTCTCATTACCAACAGTACCTCTGCTCCCGTTTCAGAATGCACCTCTTGGAAATCAATGAGCTGTTTGTTTTGACTCAAATGTAAAGCTAAGTGAGACCCAAATCACACAGAGAGAACAAACACAGGCACACAGAAGCATGCTGTCCTGAGATCTAGTTTGGGAACCTACTAGAAGCCAGCATATACATCACCCATTCTATATAATAAAAGGCTAATATGCAAATTGTCCCCTTGACTGGGAGTTCAACCAGGAGTTGAACCAGGGGCGGGGCCAGCAGGGGGAAGGGGCTGCGGGAGGTTGGCCAGCCAATTGGAAGTGGGGCCAGCCCACCAACCGCTGTAGCCCCTCCCCCTGCCAGCCCGGCCCGATTGGCCCCAATCGGGGTGAGCCAGCCAGACCCTACCAGTGCACGAATTCCTGCACCAGGCCTCTGGTCTATGTAATAACTACCCCAGCCTCTGCTGATCACATGCAACCCGAGTCCTGACTTTGCAGCTACAATTAAGCAGATAATTAGTCTACACAGTTCATCACTTACTGACATCCTTGTAAAGAGTCCCAATTGTGAATTGCCAGGTTACTGTCTGTTCAGGGCAAGTGTGGTCTCCTGTAATTAAAGTTACATACGAACTCAAATTCCTTCCTTTGGGTTTGATTTTGAAGACCACCATGCAGTGGAAAGAAAGAAATGAGAGTGTATTCTTTGAAAAGGTCTTGCTTCTCTTGCTTCTTAGTTACTAAAATGCTGAAAACTGTCCGCCACAATCATTCTTTCAAGCTTTAGGGTTAACAGCTTGGTGAGCAGTGTAATATGAGGTAGACAATAGAAATTAATTTCAGCTAGGCCAGTGGCTTTCTTTTTTCTTTCAATTTTTTAAGAGTCATAGACCCCTTCCTTGGTCAAGTGTAACCAATGGAAAATGAGCTGCTCCAGTCCTTCCACCCTCACCCTGTCCCGACCACCACCTCTCCAGGGGACCATCCAGGTCTGGGCCTGGGAGCCATGCCCACATTGTAGGTGAACCTGGGGCTTAGGAAAGACTTAATTTTGCTCTCATCCTATAAACATATACAAATGACGACATATAATTTGATCTTGAATGCCAAAACCAATCAAACAGTAGTGGTAATGGACTTGAAGAAGATTCTAAGGACACCTCTTGACTGTGTGTGGGAAAAAGAGAACAATGATGGATTTGCAAGGACCAAGGATGATGGAGGAAAGGATGGCCTTTGCATCCTGCGATTTGGCCTCTGCGTGGTATAATGGGCTTTTCTTTTCATAGGATCAGAGACTTTTAACACTAAAAGTGATTTAAAAATCGACCAGTTGAATCCCCTCAAGCAAAAGCACGTCTTCCCACCATGTTAACAGTCAATCCCGCAGGAGACACGCATTAAGCCCACAGCTTCGCCGGACGCCATGCAGGGAGAGCATGTTTCTCTGCTTTTCGATTTCTTTCAAGAGCAACAGTTTTGTTGTTGTTGTTGGTTTGTTTTTTATTGATTCCAAGAGGAAGGGAGAGGGACAGGTTTATCAATGATGAGAGGAAATCACTGATCAGCTGCCTCCTGCATGCCCTACCCTGGGAATCGAGCCCAGCACCTGGGCATGTGCCTGACCGGGAATCGAATCGTGACCTCTGGTTCACAGGTCGACTCGCCCATATGATCACTTCCTCCTTGCTTGGTTTTGAGTTCTGGCCATGCCAGGCATCCCCTGGCACTGCTTCCCCCACTCCAACCCCTCACCCCACCCCACCCCACCCCCGGAGTCATAGCTGGGAAGTAACTAAGCTTTGGAGACACGCAGGAGAGAATGGCACAGAAGCCCCGCACCTTGCTGTGTCCAGGCACTGCTTCAAGGCAAGGCTTGTTTTTACAGCGCGCCTTCACTTACTCAGGAAACGACCGCACGAACCCCGTGCCCCCACCCCTCCCCAACCACCAGCCGTCGGCTGATCTACAGCCGAGTCCTAATTGAACGCCTGTGAGGGGGACTCTATCAGCGGTGCCTGCAGGCTCCTGACACAAATATCCTCACAAATTCCACAGCGAAGCAGAGAGCACGTCTTCGAGTGGACTGGAGCCCAGCACCCTGGCAGCGCCCTCTGAGCCCTATCTCATGTATGACATATTTTCAAAGACCTGCTACCTCAAATGGAAATGTTCCGTTTACACCAAATGGAAGGTTTTCCAGGCGTCGCTCGGTCTTCCATCCGTCTCCATGCAACAGGCATTGCAGGTGAGCCGCGAGCAAGGCGAGGAGACGTCTTAGCTTCCTTCCTGGGGCCCTGCTTCTGTTCCTCCCGGGCCGCTGATCACGTTGATCGTGGTAGCGAGTCCCTCCATTCACAGGGCAGTGCATTCACTGAGACGCCTCCAGACCAGGGCACGGGATGACCCAGGAGCACGTGCGCTCAGGTGTGGGGGGGGCACGGTGCTAAAGCCTGGAGCCTGGCCTTAAGGTGACAGGTTATCTGCAAAGGCCTCCCGCCCACCCGCATCTGCTGCTCAGGACACGGAAGCCTAGAGTGTCCCCCGCATCTTATTTCCTCAGAGCCCACTCAAGCCTCCTCGGAAAGCAGGAGGCCGTGGGCACACTCAATCCCCGTGCGAACACAGCAGCAGGCAGAGGCGGGCACACTCAGTCCCCGTGCGAGCACTGCGGCAGGCACAGGAGGGCACACTCAGTCCCCGTGCGAGCACTGCGGCAGGCACAGGAGGGCACACTCAGTCCCCGTGCGAGCACTGCGGCAGGCACAGGCGGGCACACTCAGTCCCCGTGCAAACACAGCAGCAGGCAGAGGTGGGCACACTCAGTCCCCGTGCGAGCACTGCGGCAGGCACAGGCGGGCACACTCAGTCCCCATGCGAACACAGCAGCAGGCAGAGGCAGGCCTCGCATCGGTACACACACCGGGGCTCCGGTACATTCAGCGCGCTCTTCACTCCATGCCCACCGGGCTGTCTGCTGTGCCAGGTGGGCACCAGGGTCAGACCGGTGGGCAAGGTTAACTCAGTTCCTGACCTGTGACCTCACAGTCCCTGAGGGACACAGGCACGTGGAGAGGCAGCCAGAAGAGTCCTAGATAAAGGCTGTAAGAGGGGTAAGTAGGTGATGACAGGCGAGGTCACAGAAGCCCTGGTGAGCCATGCTAAGGAGTTCAGTGTTAGCCCAAGGGCAGCGGGAACTCCTAGGTGAGAGACAGACATGAGCATGCTGTATTTAGAACGATGCCGGCGTCTGCACAGGCCAGGCAGGGCAGGCAGATCCACGAGGACCTGCTGTGGGGCCCTCGGGCAGAGCGCCACGTCCAGCACAGGGAGCGCGGCCAGGTGAAGGGAGTGGCCTTGGACGTGGAGGTGACTGACTCAAGGTTAGATGTGAGGGGATGGTACTGAGGAGTGGTGTCCACGCTCCTGGTCCAGCAAAGGCGGAAACAGGAGGCCATTCACACAGAAAAAGAAACAGAGAAGGGAGAACAAGCTTTGGGTGCGGGACAGGCATCCCTCCAAACACCCCTCTCACATCCGAACTCACATACACGCCCTCTGCCAACAAGTGGGGAAAATTCACTTTATTAGAAAGTAGCAGCATAAGCCTCTAACTGTTAAATCTTCATTAGGCACATCTTTTATCCAAGGTTAGCTTACATCTCAACAGATTAAACCCAACGTAGCCTGCTTGCTTATTTTCTTTTTAAATCAACCCATCAGGTTTACTTCCCTGAATAATCTGCAAGGAGTGGGAGGGGTCAGGCCAGGAAAACCAGATGTACTTCCCGCGTTTCTGAGGCAGACATTCACGGCCAGTCTTCATCATGGTGCTGGCCATACCTCTCAGAACTGTAGCCACACGAACAGTCAGATATAAATGTAAGGGGCACTTTAAGTGTAAATATAAATGACTCCTGGGTTAATCTTTGTTTGAATTGTTAACCTTTGTTAGTCCTTATAATCGAAAGTTGACTCTATGTACGCACTTGTAAAGGGCTTGAATATGACACCAAAAGCACAGGCAACACGAGCAAAAACAGACAATGGGATCACATCAAACTTCAAAACGTGTGCAACAAAGCACCCAAGCAACAGAGAGAGAAAAGGCAGCCTATGTAATCAGAAAAAAATACCGCCTCGTCATGTACCTGATAAGTGGCGAATGTCTAGCATTTTAAAAGAATTCCTACAACTCAACAACAATAATAACCAAATTTTAAAATGAGCAAAAGACCTGAATGGACATTGCACCGATGATTACATACAAATGGCCAACAAGTATGTGAAAAGATTGCTCAGTATCACTGAGCATCCGAGATACAAAGTTAAGCCACGGTGAGCTGCCACCACACACCTGCTAAGATGGCTACAACAGCACACAGAGAAAACAGCAAGTGTTGTTGAGAATATGGAGAAATTGGAACCCTTGTGTGCTATGGGCAGGGTTGTAATATGGTGCAATTGCTATGAAAAACAGTATAGAGGTCGCTCAAAAATTAAAAATAGAATTACTATACGATCCAGTGATCCCACTTCTGAGTCTATATCCAAAATCATTGAAAGCAGGGTCTTGAATAGATATTTACACCCATGTTCACAGCAGCACTACTCACAAAAGCCAAGAGGCAGAAGAACCCCACGTGTCCACTGACAGGTGAGTGGATACACAAACTGTGGTACATACGTACAATGAAATATTAACCTCAAAAAGGAAGGCGATCCTGTCATAGCTACAGCATGGATGGACCTTGAGGACATTACGGTAAGTGAAATAAGGCAGGCACAAAGAGACAAAGTGTGTATGATTCCAACTGTAACAGGTGCCTAAAGTAGTCAAAATTCATAGACACAAAGTAGTGGTCAGTAAGGGCTGGGGGGGGGGGGGAGGCAAAGGGAGCTGCTGTTTAATGGGCATGGAGTTTCGGTTTTGCAAGATGAAAAGTTCCGGAGATGGTTTCACACGATGTGCACATACTTAACACTGATCAACCTCTACACTTAAAATGGTTAAGCACAAAAAAAGACCACCTATTGCATGGTTCTATTTGCTGTGGAGTGTCCACAGCAGGCAAAGCTATAGAGACAGCAAGTAGGCTACTAGCTGCTCAGGGCTGAGGAGGTTGGAGGCAAATTAAAACGATAGCTACTTGGGGATGGTGGTGATGAAATGTTCTGGAGGAAAGTATCAGTGATGGTCATACAACTCTACGAATATATTTTAAAATGTTGAACTGTACCATTTTTAAAAAAGGCTTTTTGATGTTTAGTGATTGACACACTTGTGCTCTCTGGGATAGCCTCTCTTTGCTGTCACATGTGGTTAAGCAATCCCACACTATTCAGCTCCCCCTTCAAACCCTGAGAAATATTGCGAAGCAGTGCTTTCAGATATCTTAATTATTTCCTCTGAGCCACTGCATTCAACTCCCTAGGAATTCTAAGGCAACAAACTTGAATGCAGCATTAATAACTCAAAACAATGGAAAATGCCAGAGAATTTCAAGGACAAAATATGAAATTCCCTTGCCTGAGATTCAGTACATGTTGCAAACACAACCCTACAGATCAGTCAGCTTGAATAAGGTGCTTTGACATCTTACCCCACCATCTAAAATTAAAACTGCAATTTGCACTAAAGCCTCATGTTTCATTGCGGTTAAACTCAGATAAGAATGGAGTGTGAAGACGATTTCTTACCAGAATGCTTATTTGTCTTCTTTCACCCCTCAAATGGGAAACTCAAGCTCAGTGATTTGTAAGCATCTTGCAATAACAGAAGCGATTTAAAGATATATTATGTTTACACCTTAATGACGTTTTGAGCAGAAGAATAAAGTCGAAATTCCACTGAGAGGATGGCAATCACTTCATCTCAATAGACATTTCATTATAATTATAATCAATAGAACTTCCAATTGCATTTTCTAAATAGACTTGCTTATGTTAACTCTACGGTTAGTACTTATTTTCCAGTAACCTCAAAAGTCCAGATAATAAAACACCTCTTATATCTAACAGGTAGTATTATCTGCGTCAGTGGAAAGAGGGTTGGTTCTATTACAATCTTGTGTTTATAAACCCAAAGAGCACAGATCAGTGAGAAAAACCCCCAAACCAAAACAAAAAACAAAAACAAAAAAACAAACAGCTGGCTTCACCACCCCACCCCTGGTTTCAGAAATCGTCTGAGATCTTCTTCCTTTTATTGGCCTTTCTTTAAACTCCCCCATTCCGTTACTTTAACTTGCCGTTATGTTGGGTACAATCCCTTCTTTACCTGTCGCAGGGACAGGTGGAGGCCTCTCTGACTTTGACCTTCGGTACTGTGCTCAGGTTCTCTCCCCCCAGTAGACCCAACTCATCCCCTCCCCCTGGGTGCTGCACCCAGGCTCAGGCAGGATTAGACCAGCCCCTGGAGGGTGGAGAGGCAGAGCAGGGGCCACCAGAACAGGCCCTACAGAAACAAGGTCAGAGAAGACACCCACTGGGCAGGGAGAGAGGCTCCTGGCTCCACAACACGATGTCATCCTGACTTACAAAGACTTGTTTGTCCAAAGCAACCAACCCAGCTAACCATACCTTTTGGACAGACTGCTCGTCTCCTTGGAACATGAAGATTTGGTTATCTGTAGTGCATTTAGGCTCTAACATGGAACATCAGTCACACGAAGCTACTGCCTGCGTTTGCTTTGCTGTTCTTCAATTTTAAGGCAGCACCATTATTCTATTATTTGAGCTCTAATTTGAGTAAGTAGGAAAATCTAACAGTTTCCTACAAGCACATTATTTGAAAAGGTTGCAAGACGATCTCGTGGCTGCAGAGTTGGCCTGGGTTCATGACAAGCACCACGCAGCGCGGTGGGTCCCAGTGTTAACGGCTTCCCTCCCCCAGCAGCTCCGAGGAACCGGCGTGGACACCGGCTGCAAACTGCCCAGGTGACGCGCAGAGGCTCTCACAGTCTTTGCTGAAGGCGTGAAGCGTGTGTGCTGGGAGGGCCCTGGAGCGCAGGGCCGTTTCTAAAGCCAAGAAACGCTTCCTCTTGTTCAAACGAGGAATTTACGAGGAAGCCAGGCTGCCCCATGGGTAAGACCGAAAGCCGGGAAGCATTCCCAGTACGACCAACACTTACCCAGCACTTCCTACGGCCCTGCCACTGCTCTGAGCGCTCTGCACCCACTGCTTCAACCCTCAACAGCCCCGGCAACCCCCACAGACAGGCCATCATTGCTCCCCGTCCACAGGAAGGGAGGCTGAGGCTCAGGGGGGTGAGCCGACTTGCCTGATTCCATACAGCCGGTCAATGGAGGCCCCGAAATGTGAATCACATGGTGTGGCTTCAGCGTCCACGACTCCTTAACCAGGGAAACTTAGCATGTCCAAAGGGGGAGGGAGAGACAGGAGGCAGCCCATAGTGTCAACAACAAAGAACAGCGCATATTTCTTACAAGGATCAGAGTTCTTTACAAATAGCCATCGCTCAGTGGCACTGATTTGAAAAAACCTACACAGGCTACACTGACATACACGTGACCCTGTCTTCCCAATAAACACACGTGGTTCCTTCAGACGAAACGTCCATTGATCGGTGACCAAGCTCAGGCCAGCGGGGGATGAGCACCCCTCGGTGACAGTGCCCCCTGGCGGCTGGGTGCTAGGTGCCTGGATCTGTGCAGATGGCCCTGCCCTGGGGACGGAGCCCCCAGACCCATGTCCTGAGCATCCCAGTCAGGTGTGCACACTCGCTGGACATGGAGAGAGTGGGGGGGGGGGGGGGGTGAGGGGGGGTGGTAAAGAGCCCTGCACAGCACACAGGAGGACCTGGGGGCACGGAGCAGGGACCTGGGCAGGGGGAAGGGCGCCGTGGGCACAGCTCCTCCTGCGGCCTTTGCTGGGGTGTCCTTTCTCCACCCAACTCCATGGCCGCCCTCCCCCACCCAAGGGGAGTCCGGGCTGCAGGACAAGGGCCTGGAGGTGGGCCAAGTCCGAAACCAGAGAGGGCCCTGGGCAGGGAAGCCACGCCTGCCCATCCAGGTCTGCTGGCCCGAGGGAGGCATCAGGGAATTGGGGGGCAGGCAGCAAGGGGGCCCCCACCTCCTTTTCAAAAACCCAATGAGTCAAACTGAAGGAGGAAAGGGTCTCGGCTCCTCTCGCTCGCTCCGGGTGGGGCCCTGGGGCTCCCTTTGAAAATGACCTTGGGGAAGAAAAGGCGAGTTGAAGGGGGGCCAGAGGAAGGGCAGACCCAACCCCGCGGGAGAGGGAGGTCCCGAGGGAGAGGGAGGCCCCGCGGGCAGAGCCGCCAGGAAACCACAGCTGCCTTCGGAGGGACCTGCTGGCCGGGCTCCGGGCCTGGCTGCTGGCGGGCATCATTCCTGGAAATAACCCTGGAGGCCAGGGGTCCACCGGAAGGAAACGCAGTGACCTTCCTGCCCCGCGTTCCTGCCCCGCCGCCACTGCGTGGGGACGCTGGCGCACGTGGCCGTGGGAGCCGAATGCCACCTTCCCGGGCAGCCTCCCGGTCGCGGGCGCTGCTTTATCCAGAAGGCGCGGAGCCGGCCCCTGTGCAGCCCCTCCACGTGTTCCACACGCCCTCCCGCGGGGCCGCCAGGGCCCCGGGTCTCCGTCTGGGCCCCGAGCTTCGGCGTGAACAGAACAGACGCGGATGCCAGCACCCAGGGAGTTGCCGTCTGCATGTTCCCTGCAGACTACACTGGAGCTTTTCCCCGGAGCATCACACGGCTAGAGCCTCTTACTGGACAATGAACTTGTCACAGCCACCCCTAGTGTTGCTTATACTTTTGAATTCTCGTCTTGCCTAGCACAGTATCTTGCCTAGAGCAGGCAACGCTTTAAAAAAAATCGGTTCAACCTTTTGAAATCAGTAAGAGTCTCTATTTCTATATCATATTGGAACATGCAACCTGTGACGGACTTTCGGGAGAAAATTGCACCTTCGTGTTTGGCACAAATCCTCAGAGCTTAGCACATATTACAGACACACACAAAAATGTAAACATATATGCTTGGGCAGAGAAAAGGCAAGATTTCATTTCTAATTCCAACGTAGGAAAAGTCATGTGACAACAATTTTAAAACAATGTTATGAAGCATCCATTTCCTAAGGTGTATTTACTAGAAGAAGTTATGGAAGTAATTTTAACATGGTGACTGACATCATTCAAATTATTCTCAAAGGAATCTAAAACGATATGTCATGAGGTGGTTCTTAAACTGAGTGCTCGTTCTGAGAAATATGACAACCTGTACTCACTAAAACAGATCAAGTTCTTTCTCATCCAACTTTAATCTCCAAAACACTCAGGTGCTATGATGAAAACCACAACGTAATTAATAACTCTACAGCATTAAAGTCACTAATAAATCACTTAGCAGGGACCGCACTGTTGAGATGCGGCTCATGGGAGATTTTGGGTCCGCTCCACACTGTTATTTACACCAGGAAACCACCAAGAAACACGTAGGGGAGAGGTCGGCCACTTCCTCAGGCCCCGGAAGCTCTTCCCACGACCTCACCCACCTTCCTTCCTTCTCTTCTCCCTCTTCTCATTGCCTTTTCTCTTATATTTAGCAAATACTTATTTGTTCATAAGGCTCAGAAAATTCCACCTGAAAGCAAGCAGGGTATACATAATCAATATTCTTCACAATGTGATTGTTTGGTCACCCTAATCGATCAACACCGTTTCCTAAGCCTGTGCTGGGTTTCATGCTACCCTCCTCCCAAATGAACAAACCTGGTCTGAAGACAGAGCCACTTCCCGGGTCCCATATTCTACCTAAGCTGGTGGGCTGAGCTTTGAAAATTCCTTAGGCTACGGTGAAAGGGAGGGAGGGAGGCTGGGCAGAGCAGAAATGCACCTCTCAAGCCCCAGAATGTCAGGATCAGAACGGCATCCTTAGAATGAGTGTCCCATCAACACAACAAAGGAACAAGAAAGCTTGGTTTATGTTGCCATCATTTTCTTTCTTTAAAAAAAAAACTATTTTTTTAAATTTATTTCAGGAAAGGAGAGGGAGAGAGATAGAAACATCAGTG